>NC_092310.1:1250000-1875000 GCF_036785885.1 Coffea arabica
AGATTGTTGAACCATTTGAATAAGTGATGGTTTAATCTCAAAATTGTTAGCATTTACCGTAGGCCTTACTATACTTGTTTGAGATCCTTGTGTTCCCGGTAGAGCAAAATCTCGTAGAACTCGCCTATTTGCTTCATTTTCAGCCATTTCTTCTTCAAATGGTAGTTCTATCAAAATTTCCTCTATCGGTTGCCAAATCTCTTGTTCCTCTTGCTGTTGTGTGTGCCTCCTTTGTCTACGTAGTGTCATCTCAATTTCTGGATCGAAAGGTGCGACTTCTCGAGACTCCCGGTGCATACACTACAAACAGAAATAAGGGATATTATGCAACTTCAATGGTAAAAAAAAACTGATTACAATATAAGATTAAATATAATCTAAAAAATAAAGCTGTCTAAATTAATAAAGATGATTAGGCTCTAATATTGCCGCTCCCCGGCAACGGCGCCAAAAACTTGACGGGTGTTTACTATAAGTGCAAGTTTAATTCCGAATTATACCCGTTTTTTCTGCAAGTATACAGGCCAAAAGCGTAGTATTGGGTATGTATCGGGTCGATCCCACGAGGAGCAATTAGAACAATTATTAGATACTAATTTACTCTATTATTTAGACTCACAATAAATTTGAGCAGAAAATTCAGAATTTAATTCAACTACAAAAATTCTTAGCTAGATAATTGCAATTCACAATAGGAGTAGAATTCACTAAATATTAAGATCTAGGGATGTAGATTCCACCTATAATACAAAAGATCTAAAACGAATGAATTTAACACTTGTTACTACTCTTGTTTAACCAAGGATTCATTTCCAACAATACCAAAATCACATTCTCATGATAATAATGGGTTAAAACAGATTAGTTTTCCCTAATCTCTTGGTAAATACTAAATCTGTTTTGTGCACACAGGAAATGTAAATTTCATCCACTTGAATGTATTTCTATTCTCATGAATATACTACTCAAGCTCTACTTATGTCATTCCATTATTTTTACCATTTCTCAATGAGTAAAAACAACTACAAACCTGCTATTGGTGATCAAACAACAACAAGTAATCCAACATACACAAGTAGATAGGTTAATATATACAAGATATAACAAGTATAAATCACAATCACTTCATATCACTTGACCATAAGCTTCATCTACTCCCTAGATTAAGGAAATTAGCTACTCATGAATGATGAAAAACTCAGAACTTCATTAATGCAAATCATCATGAATTACAAATACAAAAAGAGTAAAGAAAGTCTTAGCCAAGATATGGTGAAGCCTTCCAAAAATCTCCTTTGTCTTGAACTTAGATGATTACAAGATGAAACCTCAATTGCCCCTTGCAAGTACCTAGCTAGAGAAAATATGTTTTTCTGTAAGAAGCTAAGCTACGTATGGCTCCCAGACCTCTCTCAATGTCTCAGCATAAAAACTACTCAAAGGCTCTATTTTTCCAAGTCAAATTCTATCCTTTGATTCTCAAATCTGCACTTTGTTAGCATAGTCAAAAACCAATATTTTTGACTTGAAAATAAGCCATCTTTACTGCCCTTTTGTCTTCTGAGGCATGTGCACCGAATTCTCTTGCAGATTGTAGCTGGAAAGTAGTTTGAACATAAGAGAATTGACTGAGCAAATTGCAGAATTACGGCCAGAAAACGCGCCTACACAAAACGCGGTTACAAGTCACGTTTTGTGTACTCGCGTATTCACTTTGGCCTTAATTCATCTGCGATTTTCTCTGTCATAAATGCCGAACTGGCTTTTGTACAAAACACCAAAGTTGTAACCCTTTGAATTAGCTTTCCAATTCTCTAAAAATCATCCAGATCGGAGTTGTGCAGCCTGAGATATGGTCGAAATACTATCACCTGGTCAAACCTCTGTTTCCAGTTTCGACCACAGAGTGCAGCTTCTGTATTCCGACTTTTTGTCCACGAAAATGGCAGAATTGGATTTCGATGTCTTCATACGAATTGTAGGTCTCTTTCTTAGCTTAAAAATGGTATAAAGATCACCTTAATCCGATAAGTGTAGCTCCAGATATGATCAAAATACTGAAGAGTGTCAAAACTGATTTGTCTTGCATTTCCTCACTTGAACGTTTTTCACTTCATTCTTCTTGTTACCACTTGAATTCATCACCAACTTTCTATTTTTCATCTCATTTGACATCCTTTGGTGATTGAATCATCATTCCTGCATAAAAATGAAGTTTTTATCATTAAAATCACTAAAAATGCAATATTATCCACTTTTACCAAAAATATATAATTTTACCAAAAACCTCTTTATTTTATTTATAAAACTAGATAATCAACTCAAAATTAACTAATAAAATGCACTTAAAAATACGTAAAATAAACTCTTATCAAATACCCCCACACTTGAATCATTGCTTGTCCTCAAGCAATATAAAATTCCAACCATCAATGATCCAAAAATTTGAAAATAAACATATGTAGTATTTCAACTCCGTTTCCTTAAATCAAGGTAAATAACCCTTATGTGATCTTTTAATTAACCTCAAGTACTCATAATATCAAGCAAAGAAGAGCCAAGTATACCATAATTTTACTAATTTAACTCAATTTCTCATTTTTACCCAATTTTACAAGCAAGCAACTCATATAGTCAATAAAGATGCTAACTAATCTCATGATCAACTTCTTTATTTTTCTTAAAGAGGGATTTATTTTCTTTTATTTTCTTTTTTCTTTTTTCTTTTTTTTAAATATATTTTAAGAGTTAAATACTACTTAAGTTGTGAAAAATACCTTTTGACGCGAAGATCGACATTTTTAGATGAAGATCACCGGTTACTCAATATTTCACATACTCAAGTTGCTTTTCATACTCTTAATTCAAGTACCGTTTTACGCGAAAGTCGACATTTGTAGATGAAGACTCCCGGTTACTAAGTACAAGAACCATTGGAGTAGAATAACTCTTTTCTTTTCTTTTTTTATACAAAAAATATATATATATATATATATATATAGAGAGAAATAATAAAATTCCCTCTAAAAAGCAATCATGAGAAGAGAGTAACACTTATTGACCATATTAATTCCTTAACTTGTAAAATCAAATAAAAAGAAGAAATTTCATCAAATATGCAAAATTTAGGCATAATTTTCTCTACTTTACTAGATATACTTTCCTACAAATGTCAAAATTATAATCACATAATAATCAATTCCAAGTTAACTGAGAAAAGAAGTTTCAAAACCACATATATCTATTTCAAAAAGGATAAGTGACAAAATTTTATTTGTTTATTTATATTATATATATATATATATATATATATATATATATAAGTATAAGGTTTTGGAAAAATTTTGACAGAGTTTCCCTTTAAAAGTGGACTAAACTCCCTGCCAGCAACCACAAGAAACACAATTTAAGCACAAGAATTATATCTAACACAACTAAAATCACAAGTACCACACATTTCTTCCCCCACATTTAGAATACACATTGTCCTCAATGTGTAGGGAAAGAAAAGAAAAGAAACAAAAGAAAGGAACAAGTGACTCCCCAAGTGATATGGCTGTGGTCCAGTGAAGCCTTGAAGCATGAGTCATCGACCGCTCAACCATCTATAGTCAACGACCTACTAGTTACTGCCACAAGTTCCAATATTCAAAATAAGGAATGTAAGTTAACATTTTTCAAACAAAAGATAAAAATAACATGCAAACAAGCAAACAAAAGAAAAGCCAGCCAAAGGGCAGCCTCAATCATCCTCTTCATTGTCATCTTCATCATTATCGACGGGAGGTGGATGTAAGCCTAGATGATGTTCAATGCGGTCCAGGCGAGTATCTAGTCGGGCTAAATGATGGTCGATGTCATCCAAGCGGCCGAAAAGCCGCTGCCAATTGGTTTGTGGCGGAGGAGGAGGTGGTGCTGCAGTAGATGGTCCAGCTTCCTCGCGACCATGTCTAGCCTTCTGTCTCCGTTCCTGAACAGGGCGTGGAATGTCCCCCGTGCCAATACCAAGCCGACGAAGAGTAGTAAGAGTCATTTCAGCTCGTGGAGGAACATTCTCCCGCCTCATGCCTTCCAAGCGAACCTCAAAACGGGGGAAGATTAAAGTCAGTAGACGAGGAAATGATAATTTGAAAGAAGTTGTCTTACGCCTCGCCGTAGACCGAATGTGGCTAATGATGATGTTAGGCAGCGAAATGTGAGCATATGGAGACGTCCGGTTATGGAACATGTAATCCAAGAAGTAGATATCGCTCTTGCGAACCTCCGTGTGCCCCGTCTTCTTAGGAATAACATTGTGAGCCACTATATAAATGATAAGACGATGACGAGGTTCGAACACATTCGCCAATATGGTCTCCTTCCTTGTAGAGCGAAAAGGTTGGTACTCGAGACCAAATCTGGCCATGGCCAATGATGGATCCCACCTCCTATTCGGGGGAACAAACTCCTTCTTCAGATCTACTGGACGTCCGTCATCCATACACCCCACAATAGCAGCCAAATCTTGACGTGACAAGACGATTCGTCTTCCACGCACCCAGGACTCAACCATTTCTCCACTGTGGCGCGTCTTACTCTCAATGTTGGCGTAAAACTCGCGCACCAAGTCGGGGTAGTAATGGTTTGGTAAGGTGAGAATCGGAGCCCATCCTAGCTGAGCAAAAGCCTCTGAGATGTTATACATCATCTCAACTGTTGGGTTGACATGCATCTCGAACAGGAATTCCAAGTTAGCATGCTCCTCATGCCATTCTTGATTCCTGCGAGTATTGAACCTAGCACTGTCAAATACCGATCTACCCGCTCCACGGGAGCTGCCCTCACCAGGCTGTCGACTAACCGGTGGCGGAGAAGGTGAACTCTCCTCCTCAGACACGTCCATCTCTTCATTAACCTCTCTCTCCTCACTACTAGAGGATGAAAGTACCGCTCTTCTTCCCCTTGGCATAGTACCTAAAAGAAAATGTTACAATTAACCACATGTATTTAGACACACTGCGCAATTTGGCAATGAATATCCGAAAATGATCCAAATAATCTCTAAAGTGTCCTTGCAAGTGATAATTCGTCCAATAACTAATGTAAAAGACCGAATCAAGAAGAGCCATAATTTTTGCCAAAAATTGTTCAAAATCACCAATTGAAACAAGATATTGAATAATTATAACCCAATCAGTGAAATTAACAATAATTATGATTATAACTATTTAGAATTAACAATAATAACATGCCTTTAGCTATAATCATGTTTAAGCAAAAATTAAACCAATTAACTCACTAAATCAACCATATTACTCAATATACACAATGCACATGCCCAATCATCATCAACTAACCATCCTTAACCATAATTAATCATCACCAATGGCTCAAAAACATCCTAGTTCCTTTTTCCAATTTCGTCTAAATATAGCAATTGTGAATTTTAAAGTAATAATGACCAACAAATTGCTACATTTAAACTCATAAACATACTTAAACAATCTCAATAAGCATGAATAAATTCAAAAATAGTCAAATACATCATTAAATTTTCGACATTAAAAGATGTCAGATAGCTCAGGAAAAAAAAATATAACTTTCTAAAATCAAAAGATTTGATGAAGAAACTTACCTCAATCACGTAGAAGGATGTTTGGTGATGCTAAAATTGCAAAAAGCCCTATAAAACAAACTCCAATTGACCTCCAATTGAAGAAATTAGAGTTGAAGAACCCTAACCTTCAATCCTTCAAAAACTGAATTTAAGGTGTTTTTCTTGGATTTTAATCAGTTAAAAAGGTTGTATGAAGCTCAAAAAGTGTTGGGTTGATGATTTCTAGCAAGATTATGGAGTAAAAATGAAGATTTGTGAGGTAGTTAGAAGGAAAAAGGAAAAACGCGGCTGGAAAAATTGGAGAAGTGAAGAAATGTTCTGGAAATCGCGTTTTTGAAGCAGAAAAGTGAACCGCAAACGCGACTAAAAACGCGCCTTAAACGCGCGTTTTTAAAGCCGCGTTTTTTGCACAAATCTCGCAGAATTGAAAACGCGGTTACGTATGAAAACGCGACTTAAAGTCGCGTTTATCTGTGTCGCGTTTTCCAGTTTTGCTCAGGCGAGAAAACGCGATTTCCTCCAAAACGCGACTTTAAGTCGCGTTTTAAAGGCGCGTTTTCTGTTCTGCAGGCTCAGAATTGAAAACGCGATTCTGAGAAACGCGACTTATAGTCGCGTTTTCTTGGAAAACGCATTTTCTGCTTCGATTTTTGGCAGAATTTCAACTTTTGAAAAATTACAAAAGGTACCCCAATGACTCAAAATGCATCATAGATCATTTGTTTGCCAATTTTAATGACTGGAACAAATGTAAAACATTAAAAACATGCATTTTACCCCTTTATAATGAATCAAAAACACCTTTAACGCAAATCGAGGGGTTGAGTTGTTTGATCAAAGTTCGCCTTTTTTGTACTCAATTGGTCATCCTTGCCTTCAATTGCCACCCTACATTACAAAAACAGCAATGTAGCTAAAACATTGATTCAAACCACAAAATCACACCAAGTTAACAAATATAACCTAAATATTGGGTTGCCTCCCAATTAGCGCTTTTGTTTATAGTCGTTGGCTCGACTGAAAAAGTTGAATCACTTTAGAGCATTAGAGAGAGATTTTCTCCCCATGGGTCGAAACTCCAGAGCCAATCCACCATGTGGTGAACCATGCATTGATCTTCATAATCCAATTTCCTCAAATGCCAAGGAGGAATATTAGACTTGTCATAGAGAGGCTCAACTTCACCTTGGAGTGGATTTTGCTTGTCTTTTCTGAATTGGCTCAACTTTTCACCATTTTCTTCATGGAATGGCGAATTTATTAAGCCAACTTCCATCCTTATCTTCTCCTCCTTTGTTCCTACACCATGAAAGTTAGTACCAAGGACATTTATAATTTTAACTTCTTCGGTCCTTTCTTGGTTAACCTTTTCATCAGATGGCATATTAGAAACAAGAGCAGTAGGCTCTATACTCCCATCTTTATTATCCAAATTGAATTCCAATTCCTCACCATTAACCCGTAATATAAGCTTACCTTTTTCTACATCAATTATAGTTCGTGCAGTGGCTAAAAACGGTCGTCCTAGAATAATTGGCATTCTCACATCTTCTTCAATATCTAAGACAACAAAATCCACAGGTATTATAGATTGTCTTACCTTTATGAGCACATTTTCCAAAATACCCATGGGACGTGTGATTGACCGATCCGCCAATTGCAATGTAATATTGGTAGCTTTTAGCTCTTGAAGTCCCAATCTCCGGGCAACCGATAACGGCATAAGTGACACACTTGCACCTAAATCACATAAAGCATTAGAAAAATGCAATTGACCAATAGTGCAAGGAATAGAAAAACTTCCCGGATCTTTCAATTTAGGAGGGAGTTTATTCTTAATCAATGCACTACACTTTTCCGTTAATGCTATCATCTCATTATCTACAATTTTCCTCTTCTTTGACATGTTGTCTTTCAAGAAACGTGCATAAGAGGGAATCTGTGTTATAGCATCAATGAAAGGAATGTTAATGTGCAATTGTTTAAACATTTTGAAGAACTTTTCAAACTCCCGATCCTGTCCATCTTTCTTCAACCTGTGAGGAAAAGGTATCACATTAGAATTTAATTTGGGATGAAGTGCATCAATATCAATGATAACATGATCAGTTTGACTTTCTTGCTCCCCTTCAATTGCTTGCTTCTCGTCTTTTTCACAACCTGAATTTTCAAAATCGAATCCCTCAACCGTTTTACCGCTTCTAAGAATGATTGCATTGACATGCTCTCTCGGATTCACTTCGGTTTTACTTGGTAATTCACCAGGGTTTCTATTGTTGATCACATTGGCAATTTGACCAATTTGAACCTCCAAGTTTCTGTACATCCCAGCTAATTGGTCCAACCGCCCCTCAACTCGCTCGAATCTATCCGAAGTCACCTTAGCAAGTTTTTCCACCGCGATCCACCAACTTGGTTTAGTTTCAGCCTGTGGTTGCCTTGGTTGAAATCCCGGCGGATTGGTTGGCCTTTGTTGATTGCCTTGATCTTTCCATCCAAAGTTTGGATGATTTCTCCACCCCGGATTGTAAGTATTCGAGTAGGGATTATTTGGAGCATTTCGGTTGTAATTATTGACAAATTGTACCTGCTCAGAATCAACACACTCATTAATATCATGTTCACCTCCACAGAAAGAGCAACAAGCTACGTGTGCATTAGATGAACTTGGACCAACTCCACCTTGTCTACTTAGCAATTTCATCACATTATTCATTTGAGCACTCAGCATATTGAGAGTGTCCATTTCTATCATACTTGCGTGACGTCTTGTATTACCTCTCTCATTGGCCCATTGGTAGTTATTTGCTGCCATTTCTTCTATCAAATTATGAGCTTCTTGGGGTGATTTACCCATTAAAGCTCCACCTGCAGCTGCATCGATTATAGTTTTAGTAGAAAAAACTAAACCATTATAGAAGGTTTGTATGATTAACCACTCCGGCAGTCCATGATGTGGACATTTCCGAAGCAAATCTCTAAACCTTTCCCATGCCTCATATAATGATTCACCTTCCATTTGGCTAAAACTAGTGATATCCATTCTTAGTTTAGCAGTCTTACCTGGTGGAAAATACTTGTTTAAGAATGCTCTTGATAAATCATCCCATCCGGTGAAAGTATTAGGAGCATGAGAGTGTAGCCAAAGTTTGGCCTTATCTCTCAATGAAAATGGGAGCAACCGTAACCTTATAGCATCATCACTAACTCCATTCATTTTAATTGTATCACATATTTCCAAGAATGTAGCTAAGTGTGTATTAGGATCTTCTACTGCATTACCTCCAAATTGAGATTGTTGAACCATTTGAATAAGTGATGGTTTAATCTCAAAATTGTTAGCATTTACCGTAGGCCTTACTATACTTGTTTGAGATCCTTGTGTTCCCGGTAGAGCAAAATCTCGTAGAACTCGCCTATTTGCTTCATTTTCAGCCATTTCTTCTTCAAATGGTAGTTCTATCAAAATTTCCTCTATCGGTTGCCAAATCTCTTGTTCCTCTTGCTGTTGTGTGTGCCTCCTTTGTCTACGTAGTGTCATCTCAATTTCTGGATCGAAAGGTGCGACTTCTCGAGACTCCCGGTGCATACACTACAAACAGAAATAAGGGATATTATGCAACTTCAATGGTAAAAAAAAACTGATTACAATATAAGATTAAATATAATCTAAAAAATAAAGCTGTCTAAATTAATAAAGATGATTAGGCTCTAATATTGCCGCTCCCCGGCAACGGCGCCAAAAACTTGACGGGTGTTTACTATAAGTGCAAGTTTAATTCCGAATTATACCCGTTTTTTCTGCAAGTATACAGGCCAAAAGCGTAGTATTGGGTATGTATCGGGTCGATCCCACGAGGAGCAATTAGAACAATTATTAGATACTAATTTACTCTATTATTTAGACTCACAATAAATTTGAGCAGAAAATTCAGAATTTAATTCAACTACAAAAATTCTTAGCTAGATAATTGCAATTCACAATAGGAGTAGAATTCACTAAATATTAAGATCTAGGGATGTAGATTCCACCTATAATACAAAAGATCTAAAACGAATGAATTTAACACTTGTTACTACTCTTGTTTAACCAAGGATTCATTTCCAACAATACCAAAATCACATTCTCATGATAATAATGGGTTAAAACAGATTAGTTTTCCCTAATCTCTTGGTAAATACTAAATCTGTTTTGTGCACACAGGAAATGTAAATTTCATCCACTTGAATGTATTTCTATTCTCATGAATATACTACTCAAGCTCTACTTATGTCATTCCATTATTTTTACCATTTCTCAATGAGTAAAAACAACTACAAACCTGCTATTGGTGATCAAACAACAACAAGTAATCCAACATACACAAGTAGATAGGTTAATATATACAAGATATAACAAGTATAAATCACAATCACTTCATATCACTTGACCATAAGCTTCATCTACTCCCTAGATTAAGGAAATTAGCTACTCATGAATGATGAAAAACTCAGAACTTCATTAATGCAAATCATCATGAATTACAAATACAAAAAGAGTAAAGAAAGTCTTAGCCAAGATATGGTGAAGCCTTCCAAAAATCTCCTTTGTCTTGAACTTAGATGATTACAAGATGAAACCTCAATTGCCCCTTGCAAGTACCTAGCTAGAGAAAATATGTTTTTCTGTAAGAAGCTAAGCTACGTATGGCTCCCAGACCTCTCTCAATGTCTCAGCATAAAAACTACTCAAAGGCTCTATTTTTCCAAGTCAAATTCTATCCTTTGATTCTCAAATCTGCACTTTGTTAGCATAGTCAAAAACCAATATTTTTGACTTGAAAATAAGCCATCTTTACTGCCCTTTTGTCTTCTGAGGCATGTGCACCGAATTCTCTTGCAGATTGTAGCTGGAAAGTAGTTTGAACATAAGAGAATTGACTGAGCAAATTGCAGAATTACGGCCAGAAAACGCGCCTACACAAAACGCGGTTACAAGTCACGTTTTGTGTACTCGCGTATTCACTTTGGCCTTAATTCATCTGCGATTTTCTCTGTCATAAATGCCGAACTGGCTTTTGTACAAAACACCAAAGTTGTAACCCTTTGAATTAGCTTTCCAATTCTCTAAAAATCATCCAGATCGGAGTTGTGCAGCCTGAGATATGGTCGAAATACTATCACCTGGTCAAACCTCTGTTTCCAGTTTCGACCACAGAGTGCAGCTTCTGTATTCCGACTTTTTGTCCACGAAAATGGCAGAATTGGATTTCGATGTCTTCATACGAATTGTAGGTCTCTTTCTTAGCTTAAAAATGGTATAAAGATCACCTTAATCCGATAAGTGTAGCTCCAGATATGATCAAAATACTGAAGAGTGTCAAAACTGATTTGTCTTGCATTTCCTCACTTGAACGTTTTTCACTTCATTCTTCTTGTTACCACTTGAATTCATCACCAACTTTCTATTTTTCATCTCATTTGACATCCTTTGGTGATTGAATCATCATTCCTGCATAAAAATGAAGTTTTTATCATTAAAATCACTAAAAATGCAATATTATCCACTTTTACCAAAAATATATAATTTTACCAAAAACCTCTTTATTTTATTTATAAAACTAGATAATCAACTCAAAATTAACTAATAAAATGCACTTAAAAATACGTAAAATAAACTCTTATCAAATACCCCCACACTTGAATCATTGCTTGTCCTCAAGCAATATAAAATTCCAACCATCAATGATCCAAAAATTTGAAAATAAACATATGTAGTATTTCAACTCCGTTTCCTTAAATCAAGGTAAATAACCCTTATGTGATCTTTTAATTAACCTCAAGTACTCATAATATCAAGCAAAGAAGAGCCAAGTATACCATAATTTTACTAATTTAACTCAATTTCTCATTTTTACCCAATTTTACAAGCAAGCAACTCATATAGTCAATAAAGATGCTAACTAATCTCATGATCAACTTCTTTATTTTTCTTAAAGAGGGATTTATTTTCTTTTATTTTCTTTTTTCTTTTTTCTTTTTTTTAAATATATTTTAAGAGTTAAATACTACTTAAGTTGTGAAAAATACCTTTTGACGCGAAGATCGACATTTTTAGATGAAGATCACCGGTTACTCAATATTTCACATACTCAAGTTGCTTTTCATACTCTTAATTCAAGTACCGTTTTACGCGAAAGTCGACATTTGTAGATGAAGACTCCCGGTTACTAAGTACAAGAACCATTGGAGTAGAATAACTCTTTTCTTTTCTTTTTTTATACAAAATATATATATATATATATATATATAGAGAGAAATAATAAAATTCCCTCTAAAAAGCAATCATGAGAAGAGAGTAACACTTATTGACCATATTAATTCCTTAACTTGTAAAATCAAATAAAAAGAAGAAATTTCATCAAATATGCAAAATTTAGGCATAATTTTCTCTACTTTACTAGATATACTTTCCTACAAATGTCAAAATTATAATCACATAATAATCAATTCCAAGTTAACTGAGAAAAGAAGTTTCAAAACCACATATATCTATTTCAAAAAGGATAAGTGACAAAATTTTATTTGTTTATTTATAATATATATATATATATATATATATATATATATATATAAGTATAAGGTTTTGGAAAAATTTTGACAGAGTTTCCCTTTAAAAGTGGACTAAACTCCCTGCCAGCAACCACAAGAAACACAATTTAAGCACAAGAATTATATCTAACACAACTAAAATCACAAGTACCACACATTTCTTCCCCCACATTTAGAATACACATTGTCCTCAATGTGTAGGGAAAGAAAAGAAAAGAAACAAAAGAAAGGAACAAGTGACTCCCCAAGTGATATGGCTGTGGTCCAGTGAAGCCTTGAAGCATGAGTCATCGACCGCTCAACCATCTATAGTCAACGACCTACTAGTTACTGCCACAAGTTCCAATATTCAAAATAAGGAATGTAAGTTAACATTTTTCAAACAAAAGATAAAAATAACATGCAAACAAGCAAACAAAAGAAAAGCCAGCCAAAGGGCAGCCTCAATCATCCTCTTCATTGTCATCTTCATCATTATCGACGGGAGGTGGATGTAAGCCTAGATGATGTTCAATGCGGTCCAGGCGAGTATCTAGTCGGGCTAAATGATGGTCGATGTCATCCAAGCGGCCGAAAAGCCGCTGCCAATTGGTTTGTGGCGGAGGAGGAGGTGGTGCTGCAGTAGATGGTCCAGCTTCCTCGCGACCATGTCTAGCCTTCTGTCTCCGTTCCTGAACAGGGCGTGGAATGTCCCCCGTGCCAATACCAAGCCGACGAAGAGTAGTAAGAGTCATTTCAGCTCGTGGAGGAACATTCTCCCGCCTCATGCCTTCCAAGCGAACCTCAAAACGGGGGAAGATTAAAGTCAGTAGACGAGGAAATGATAATTTGAAAGAAGTTGTCTTACGCCTCGCCGTAGACCGAATGTGGCTAATGATGATGTTAGGCAGCGAAATGTGAGCATATGGAGACGTCCGGTTATGGAACATGTAATCCAAGAAGTAGATATCGCTCTTGCGAACCTCCGTGTGCCCCGTCTTCTTAGGAATAACATTGTGAGCCACTATATAAATGATAAGACGATGACGAGGTTCGAACACATTCGCCAATATGGTCTCCTTCCTTGTAGAGCGAAAAGGTTGGTACTCGAGACCAAATCTGGCCATGGCCAATGATGGATCCCACCTCCTATTCGGGGGAACAAACTCCTTCTTCAGATCTACTGGACGTCCGTCATCCATACACCCCACAATAGCAGCCAAATCTTGACGTGACAAGACGATTCGTCTTCCACGCACCCAGGACTCAACCATTTCTCCACTGTGGCGCGTCTTACTCTCAATGTTGGCGTAAAACTCGCGCACCAAGTCGGGGTAGTAATGGTTTGGTAAGGTGAGAATCGGAGCCCATCCTAGCTGAGCAAAAGCCTCTGAGATGTTATACATCATCTCAACTGTTGGGTTGACATGCATCTCGAACAGGAATTCCAAGTTAGCATGCTCCTCATGCCATTCTTGATTCCTGCGAGTATTGAACCTAGCACTGTCAAATACCGATCTACCCGCTCCACGGGAGCTGCCCTCACCAGGCTGTCGACTAACCGGTGGCGGAGAAGGTGAACTCTCCTCCTCAGACACGTCCATCTCTTCATTAACCTCTCTCTCCTCACTACTAGAGGATGAAAGTACCGCTCTTCTTCCCCTTGGCATAGTACCTAAAAGAAAATGTTACAATTAACCACATGTATTTAGACACACTGCGCAATTTGGCAATGAATATCCGAAAATGATCCAAATAATCTCTAAAGTGTCCTTGCAAGTGATAATTCGTCCAATAACTAATGTAAAAGACCGAATCAAGAAGAGCCATAATTTTTGCCAAAAATTGTTCAAAATCACCAATTGAAACAAGATATTGAATAATTATAACCCAATCAGTGAAATTAACAATAATTATGATTATAACTATTTAGAATTAACAATAATAACATGCCTTTAGCTATAATCATGTTTAAGCAAAAATTAAACCAATTAACTCACTAAATCAACCATATTACTCAATATACACAATGCACATGCCCAATCATCATCAACTAACCATCCTTAACCATAATTAATCATCACCAATGGCTCAAAAACATCCTAGTTCCTTTTTCCAATTTCGTCTAAATATAGCAATTGTGAATTTTAAAGTAATAATGACCAACAAATTGCTACATTTAAACTCATAAACATACTTAAACAATCTCAATAAGCATGAATAAATTCAAAAATAGTCAAATACATCATTAAATTTTCGACATTAAAAGATGTCAGATAGCTCAGGAAAAAAAAATATAACTTTCTAAAATCAAAAGATTTGATGAAGAAACTTACCTCAATCACGTAGAAGGATGTTTGGTGATGCTAAAATTGCAAAAAGCCCTATAAAACAAACTCCAATTGACCTCCAATTGAAGAAATTAGAGTTGAAGAACCCTAACCTTCAATCCTTCAAAAACTGAATTTAAGGTGTTTTTCTTGGATTTTAATCAGTTAAAAAGGTTGTATGAAGCTCAAAAAGTGTTGGGTTGATGATTTCTAGCAAGATTATGGAGTAAAAATGAAGATTTGTGAGGTAGTTAGAAGGAAAAAGGAAAAACGCGGCTGGAAAAATTGGAGAAGTGAAGAAATGTTCTGGAAATCGCGTTTTTGAAGCAGAAAAGTGAACCGCAAACGCGACTAAAAACGCGCCTTAAACGCGCGTTTTTAAAGCCGCGTTTTTTGCACAAATCTCGCAGAATTGAAAACGCGGTTACGTATGAAAACGCGACTTAAAGTCGCGTTTATCTGTGTCGCGTTTTCCAGTTTTGCTCAGGCGAGAAAACGCGATTTCCTCCAAAACGCGACTTTAAGTCGCGTTTTAAAGGCGCGTTTTCTGTTCTGCAGGCTCAGAATTGAAAACGCGATTCTGAGAAACGCGACTTATAGTCGCGTTTTCTTGGAAAACGCATTTTCTGCTTCGATTTTTGGCAGAATTTCAACTTTTGAAAAATTACAAAAGGTACCCCAATGACTCAAAATGCATCATAGATCATTTGTTTGCCAATTTTAATGACTGGAACAAATGTAAAACATTAAAAACATGCATTTTACCCCTTTATAATGAATCAAAAACACCTTTAACGCAAATCGAGGGGTTGAGTTGTTTGATCAAAGTTCGCCTTTTTTGTACTCAATTGGTCATCCTTGCCTTCAATTGCCACCCTACATTACAAAAACAGCAATGTAGCTAAAACATTGATTCAAACCACAAAATCACACCAAGTTAACAAATATAACCTAAATATTGGGTTGCCTCCCAATTAGCGCTTTTGTTTATAGTCGTTGGCTCGACTGAAAAAGTTGAATCACTTTAGAGCATTAGAGAGAGATTTTCTCCCCATGGGTCGAAACTCCAGAGCCAATCCACCATGTGGTGAACCATGCATTGATCTTCATAATCCAATTTCCTCAAATGCCAAGGAGGAATATTAGACTTGTCATAGAGAGGCTCAACTTCACCTTGGAGTGGATTTTGCTTGTCTTTTCTGAATTGGCTCAACTTTTCACCATTTTCTTCATGGAATGGCGAATTTATTAAGCCAACTTCCATCCTTATCTTCTCCTCCTTTGTTCCTACACCATGAAAGTTAGTACCAAGGACATTTATAATTTTAACTTCTTCGGTCCTTTCTTGGTTAACCTTTTCATCAGATGGCATATTAGAAACAAGAGCAGTAGGCTCTATACTCCCATCTTTATTATCCAAATTGAATTCCAATTCCTCACCATTAACCCGTAATATAAGCTTACCTTTTTCTACATCAATTATAGTTCGTGCAGTGGCTAAAAACGGTCGTCCTAGAATAATTGGCATTCTCACATCTTCTTCAATATCTAAGACAACAAAATCCACAGGTATTATAGATTGTCTTACCTTTATGAGCACATTTTCCAAAATACCCATGGGACGTGTGATTGACCGATCCGCCAATTGCAATGTAATATTGGTAGCTTTTAGCTCTTGAAGTCCCAATCTCCGGGCAACCGATAACGGCATAAGTGACACACTTGCACCTAAATCACATAAAGCATTAGAAAAATGCAATTGACCAATAGTGCAAGGAATAGAAAAACTTCCCGGATCTTTCAATTTAGGAGGGAGTTTATTCTTAATCAATGCACTACACTTTTCCGTTAATGCTATCATCTCATTATCTACAATTTTCCTCTTCTTTGACATGTTGTCTTTCAAGAAACGTGCATAAGAGGGAATCTGTGTTATAGCATCAATGAAAGGAATGTTAATGTGCAATTGTTTAAACATTTTGAAGAACTTTTCAAACTCCCGATCCTGTCCATCTTTCTTCAACCTGTGAGGAAAAGGTATCACATTAGAATTTAATTTGGGATGAAGTGCATCAATATCAATGATAACATGATCAGTTTGACTTTCTTGCTCCCCTTCAATTGCTTGCTTCTCGTCTTTTTCACAACCTGAATTTTCAAAATCGAATCCCTCAACCGTTTTACCGCTTCTAAGAATGATTGCATTGACATGCTCTCTCGGATTCACTTCGGTTTTACTTGGTAATTCACCAGGGTTTCTATTGTTGATCACATTGGCAATTTGACCAATTTGAACCTCCAAGTTTCTGTACATCCCAGCTAATTGGTCCAACCGCCCCTCAACTCGCTCGAATCTATCCGAAGTCACCTTAGCAAGTTTTTCCACCGCGATCCACCAACTTGGTTTAGTTTCAGCCTGTGGTTGCCTTGGTTGAAATCCCGGCGGATTGGTTGGCCTTTGTTGATTGCCTTGATCTTTCCATCCAAAGTTTGGATGATTTCTCCACCCCGGATTGTAAGTATTCGAGTAGGGATTATTTGGAGCATTTCGGTTGTAATTATTGACAAATTGTACCTGCTCAGAATCAACACACTCATTAATATCATGTTCACCTCCACAGAAAGAGCAACAAGCTACGTGTGCATTAGATGAACTTGGACCAACTCCACCTTGTCTACTTAGCAATTTCATCACATTATTCATTTGAGCACTCAGCATATTGAGAGTGTCCATTTCTATCATACTTGCGTGACGTCTTGTATTACCTCTCTCATTGGCCCATTGGTAGTTATTTGCTGCCATTTCTTCTATCAAATTATGAGCTTCTTGGGGTGATTTACCCATTAAAGCTCCACCTGCAGCTGCATCGATTATAGTTTTAGTAGAAAAAACTAAACCATTATAGAAGGTTTGTATGATTAACCACTCCGGCAGTCCATGATGTGGACATTTCCGAAGCAAATCTCTAAACCTTTCCCATGCCTCATATAATGATTCACCTTCCATTTGGCTAAAACTAGTGATATCCATTCTTAGTTTAGCAGTCTTACCTGGTGGAAAATACTTGTTTAAGAATGCTCTTGATAAATCATCCCATCCGGTGAAAGTATTAGGAGCATGAGAGTGTAGCCAAAGTTTGGCCTTATCTCTCAATGAAAATGGGAACAACCGTAACCTTATAGCATCATCACTAACTCCATTCATTTTAATTGTATCACATATTTCCAAGAATGTAGCTAAGTGTGTATTAGGATCTTCTACTGCATTACCTCCAAATTGAGATTGTTGAACCATTTGAATAAGTGATGGTTTAATCTCAAAATTGTTAGCATTTACCGTAGGCCTTACTATACTTGTTTGAGATCCTTGTGTTCCCGGTAGAGCAAAATCTCGTAGAACTCGCCTATTTGCTTCATTTTCAGCCATTTCTTCTTCAAATGGTAGTTCTATCAAAATTTCCTCTATCGGTTGCCAAATCTCTTGTTCCTCTTGCTGTTGTGTGTGCCTCCTTTGTCTACGTAGTGTCATCTCAATTTCTGGATCGAAAGGTGCGACTTCTCGAGACTCCCGGTGCATACACTACAAACAGAAATAAGGGATATTATGCAACTTCAATGGTAAAAAAAAACTGATTACAATATAAGATTAAATATAATCTAAAAAATAAAGCTGTCTAAATTAATAAAGATGATTAGGCTCTAATATTGCCGCTCCCCGGCAACGGCGCCAAAAACTTGACGGGTGTTTACTATAAGTGCAAGTTTAATTCCGAATTATACCCGTTTTTTCTGCAAGTATACAGGCCAAAAGCGTAGTATTGGGTATGTATCGGGTCGATCCCACGAGGAGCAATTAGAACAATTATTAGATACTAATTTACTCTATTATTTAGACTCACAATAAATTTGAGCAGAAAATTCAGAATTTAATTCAACTACAAAAATTCTTAGCTAGATAATTGCAATTCACAATAGGAGTAGAATTCACTAAATATTAAGATCTAGGGATGTAGATTCCACCTATAATACAAAAGATCTAAAACGAATGAATTTAACACTTGTTACTACTCTTGTTTAACCAAGGATTCATTTCCAACAATACCAAAATCACATTCTCATGATAATAATGGGTTAAAACAGATTAGTTTTCCCTAATCTCTTGGTAAATACTAAATCTGTTTTGTGCACACAGGAAATGTAAATTTCATCCATTTGAATGTATTTCTATTCTCATGAATATACTACTCAAGCTCTACTTATGTCATTCCATTATTTTTACCATTTCTCAATGAGTAAAAACAACTACAAACCTGCTA
Source organism: Coffea arabica (assembly GCF_036785885.1). Taxonomy (NCBI): domain Eukaryota; kingdom Viridiplantae; phylum Streptophyta; class Magnoliopsida; order Gentianales; family Rubiaceae; genus Coffea; species Coffea arabica. The sequence continues at coordinate 1,268,813 of NC_092310.1, forward strand.
TTGGTGATCAAACAACAACAAGTAATCCAACATACACAAGTAGATAGGTTAATATATACAAGATATAACAAGTATAAATCACAATCACTTCATATCACTTGACCATAAGCTTCATCTACTCCCTAGATTAAGGAAATTAGCTACTCATGAATGATGAAAAACTCAGAACTTCATTAATGCAAATCATCATGAATTACAAATACAAAAAGAGTAAAGAAAGTCTTAGCCAAGATATGGTGAAGCCTTCCAAAAATCTCCTTTGTCTTGAACTTAGATGATTACAAGATGAAACCTCAATTGCCCCTTGCAAGTACCTAGCTAGAGAAAATATGTTTTTCTGTAAGAAGCTAAGCTACGTATGGCTCCCAGACCTCTCTCAATGTCTCAGCATAAAAACTACTCAAAGGCTCTATTTTTCCAAGTCAAATTCTATCCTTTGATTCTCAAATCTGCACTTTGTTAGCATAGTCAAAAACCAATATTTTTGACTTGAAAATAAGCCATCTTTACTGCCCTTTTGTCTTCTGAGGCATGTGCACCGAATTCTCTTGCAGATTGTAGCTGGAAAGTAGTTTGAACATAAGAGAATTGACTGAGCAAATTGCAGAATTACGGCCAGAAAACGCGCCTACACAAAACGCGGTTACAAGTCACGTTTTGTGTACTCGCGTATTCACTTTGGCCTTAATTCATCTGCGATTTTCTCTGTCATAAATGCCGAACTGGCTTTTGTACAAAACACCAAAGTTGTAACCCTTTGAATTAGCTTTCCAATTCTCTAAAAATCATCCAGATCGGAGTTGTGCAGCCTGAGATATGGTCGAAATACTATCACCTGGTCAAACCTCTGTTTCCAGTTTCGACCACAGAGTGCAGCTTCTGTATTCCGACTTTTTGTCCACGAAAATGGCAGAATTGGATTTCGATGTCTTCATACGAATTGTAGGTCTCTTTCTTAGCTTTAAAATGGTATAAAGATCACCTTAATCCGATAAGTGTAGCTCCAGATATGATCAAAATACTGAAGAGTGTCAAAACTGATTTGTCTTGCATTTCCTCACTTGAACGTTTTTCACTTCATTCTTCTTGTTACCACTTGAATTCATCACCAACTTTCTATTTTTCATCTCATTTGACATCCTTTGGTGATTGAATCATCATTCCTGCATAAAAATGAAGTTTTTATCATTAAAATCACTAAAAATGCAATATTATCCACTTTTACCAAAAATATATAATTTTACCAAAAATCTCTTTATTTTATTTATAAAACTAGATAATCAACTCAAAATTAACTAATAAAATGCACTTAAAAATACGTAAAATAAACTCTTATCAAATACCCCCACACTTGAATCATTGCTTGTCCTCAAGCAATATAAAATTCCAACCATCAATGATCCAAAAATTTGAAAATAAACATATGTAGTATTTCAACTCCGTTTCCTTAAATCAAGGTAAATAACCCTTATGTGATCTTTTAATTAACCTCAAGTACTCATAATATCAAGCAAAGAAGAGCCAAGTATACCATAATTTTACTAATTTAACTCAATTTCTCATTTTTACCCAATTTTACAAGCAAGCAACTCATATAGTCAATAAAGATGCTAACTAATCTCATGATCAACTTCTTTATTTTTCTTAAAGAGGGATTTATTTTCTTTTATTTTCTTTTTTCTTTTTTCTTTTTTTTAAATATATTTTAAGAGTTAAATACTACTTAAGTTGTGAAAAATACCTTTTGACGCGAAGATCGACATTTTTAGATGAAGATCACCGGTTACTCAATATTTCACATACTCAAGTTGCTTTTCATACTCTTAATTCAAGTACCGTTTTACGCGAAAGTCGACATTTGTAGATGAAGACTCCCGGTTACTAAGTACAAGAACCATTGGAGTAGAATAACTCTTTTCTTTTCTTTTTTTATACAAAATATATATATATATATATATATATATAGAGAAATAATAAAATTCCCTCTAAAAAGCAATCATGAGAAGAGAGTAACACTTATTGACCATATTAATTCCTTAACTTGTAAAATCAAATAAAAAGAAGAAATTTCATCAAATATGCAAAATTTAGGCATAATTTTCTCTACTTTACTAGATATACTTTCCTACAAATGTCAAAATTATAATCACATAATAATCAATTCCAAGTTAACTGAGAAAAGAAGTTTCAAAACCACATATATCTATTTCAAAAAGGATAAGTGACAAAATTTTATTTGTTTATTTATAATATATTATATATATATATATATATATATATATATATATAAGTATAAGGTTTTGGAAAAATTTTGACAGAGTTTCCCTTTAAAAGTGGACTAAACTCCCTGCCAGCAACCACAAGAAACACAATTTAAGCACAAGAATTATATCTAACACAACTAAAATCACAAGTACCACACATTTCTTCCCCCACATTTAGAATACACATTGTCCTCAATGTGTAGGGAAAGAAAAGAAAAGAAACAAAAGAAAGGAACAAGTGACTCCCCAAGTGATATGGCTGTGGTCCAGTGAAGCCTTGAAGCATGAGTCATCGACCGCTCAACCATCTATAGTCAACGACCTACTAGTTACTGCCACAAGTTCCAATATTCAAAATAAGGAATGTAAGTTAACATTTTTCAAACAAAAGATAAAAATAACATGCAAACAAGCAAACAAAAGAAAAGCCAGCCAAAGGGCAGCCTCAATCATCCTCTTCATTGTCATCTTCATCATTATCGACGGGAGGTGGATGTAAGCCTAGATGATGTTCAATGCGGTCCAGGCGAGTATCTAGTCGGGCTAAATGATGGTCGATGTCATCCAAGCGGCCGAAAAGCCGCTGCCAATTGGTTTGTGGCGGAGGAGGAGGTGGTGCTGCAGTAGATGGTCCAGCTTCCTCGCGACCATGTCTAGCCTTCTGTCTCCGTTCCTGAACAGGGCGTGGAATGTCCCCCGTGCCAATACCAAGCCGACGAAGAGTAGTAAGAGTCATTTCAGCTCGTGGAGGAACATTCTCCCGCCTCATGCCTTCCAAGCGAACCTCAAAACGGGGGAAGATTAAAGTCAGTAGACGAGGAAATGATAATTTGAAAGAAGTTGTCTTACGCCTCGCCGTAGACCGAATGTGGCTAATGATGATGTTAGGCAGCGAAATGTGAGCATATGGAGACGTCCGGTTATGGAACATGTAATCCAAGAAGTAGATATCGCTCTTGCGAACCTCCGTGTGCCCCGTCTTCTTAGGAATAACATTGTGAGCCACTATATAAATGATAAGACGATGACGAGGTTCGAACACATTCGCCAATATGGTCTCCTTCCTTGTAGAGCGAAAAGGTTGGTACTCGAGACCAAATCTGGCCATGGCCAATGATGGATCCCACCTCCTATTCGGGGGAACAAACTCCTTCTTCAGATCTACTGGACGTCCGTCATCCATACACCCCACAATAGCAGCCAAATCTTGACGTGACAAGACGATTCGTCTTCCACGCACCCAGGACTCAACCATTTCTCCACTGTGGCGCGTCTTACTCTCAATGTTGGCGTAAAACTCGCGCACCAAGTCGGGGTAGTAATGGTTTGGTAAGGTGAGAATCGGAGCCCATCCTAGCTGAGCAAAAGCCTCTGAGATGTTATACATCATCTCAACTGTTGGGTTGACATGCATCTCGAACAGGAATTCCAAGTTAGCATGCTCCTCATGCCATTCTTGATTCCTGCGAGTATTGAACCTAGCACTGTCAAATACCGATCTACCCGCTCCACGGGAGCTGCCCTCACCAGGCTGTCGACTAACCGGTGGCGGAGAAGGTGAACTCTCCTCCTCAGACACGTCCATCTCTTCATTAACCTCTCTCTCCTCACTACTAGAGGATGAAAGTACCGCTCTTCTTCCCCTTGGCATAGTACCTAAAAGAAAATGTTACAATTAACCACATGTATTTAGACACACTGCGCAATTTGGCAATGAATATCCGAAAATGATCCAAATAATCTCTAAAGTGTCCTTGCAAGTGATAATTCGTCCAATAACTAATGTAAAAGACCGAATCAAGAAGAGCCATAATTTTTGCCAAAAATTGTTCAAAATCACCAATTGAAACAAGATATTGAATAATTATAACCCAATCAGTGAAATTAACAATAATTATGATTATAACTATTTAGAATTAACAATAATAACATGCCTTTAGCTATAATCATGTTTAAGCAAAAATTAAACCAATTAACTCACTAAATCAACCATATTACTCAATATACACAATGCACATGCCCAATCATCATCAACTAACCATCCTTAACCATAATTAATCATCACCAATGGCTCAAAAACATCCTAGTTCCTTTTTCCAATTTCGTCTAAATATAGCAATTGTGAATTTTAAAGTAATAATGACCAACAAATTGCTACATTTAAACTCATAAACATACTTAAACAATCTCAATAAGCATGAATAAATTCAAAAATAGTCAAATACATCATTAAATTTTCGACATTAAAAGATGTCAGATAGCTCAGGAAAAAAAAATATAACTTTCTAAAATCAAAAGATTTGATGAAGAAACTTACCTCAATCACGTAGAAGGATGTTTGGTGATGCTAAAATTGCAAAAAGCCCTATAAAACAAACTCCAATTGACCTCCAATTGAAGAAATTAGAGTTGAAGAACCCTAACCTTCAATCCTTCAAAAACTGAATTTAAGGTGTTTTTCTTGGATTTTAATCAGTTAAAAAGGTTGTATGAAGCTCAAAAAGTGTTGGGTTGATGATTTCTAGCAAGATTATGGAGTAAAAATGAAGATTTGTGAGGTAGTTAGAAGGAAAAAGGAAAAACGCGGCTGGAAAAATTGGAGAAGTGAAGAAATGTTCTGGAAATCGCGTTTTTGAAGCAGAAAAGTGAACCGCAAACGCGACTAAAAACGCGCCTTAAACGCGCGTTTTTAAAGCCGCGTTTTTTGCACAAATCTCGCAGAATTGAAAACGCGGTTACGTATGAAAACGCGACTTAAAGTCGCGTTTATCTGTGTCGCGTTTTCCAGTTTTGCTCAGGCGAGAAAACGCGATTTCCTCCAAAACGCGACTTTAAGTCGCGTTTTAAAGGCGCGTTTTCTGTTCTGCAGGCTCAGAATTGAAAACGCGATTCTGAGAAACGCGACTTATAGTCGCGTTTTCTTGGAAAACGCATTTTCTGCTTCGATTTTTGGCAGAATTTCAACTTTTGAAAAATTACAAAAGGTACCCCAATGACTCAAAATGCATCATAGATCATTTGTTTGCCAATTTTAATGACTGGAACAAATGTAAAACATTAAAAACATGCATTTTACCCCTTTATAATGAATCAAAAACACCTTTAACGCAAATCGAGGGGTTGAGTTGTTTGATCAAAGTTCGCCTTTTTTGTACTCAATTGGTCATCCTTGCCTTCAATTGCCACCCTACATTACAAAAACAGCAATGTAGCTAAAACATTGATTCAAACCACAAAATCACACCAAGTTAACAAATATAACCTAAATATTGGGTTGCCTCCCAATTAGCGCTTTTGTTTATAGTCGTTGGCTCGACTGAAAAAGTTGAATCACTTTAGAGCATTAGAGAGAGATTTTCTCCCCATGGGTCGAAACTCCAGAGCCAATCCACCATGTGGTGAACCATGCATTGATCTTCATAATCCAATTTCCTCAAATGCCAAGGAGGAATATTAGACTTGTCATAGAGAGGCTCAACTTCACCTTGGAGTGGATTTTGCTTGTCTTTTCTGAATTGGCTCAACTTTTCACCATTTTCTTCATGGAATGGCGAATTTATTAAGCCAACTTCCATCCTTATCTTCTCCTCCTTTGTTCCTACACCATGAAAGTTAGTACCAAGGACATTTATAATTTTAACTTCTTCGGTCCTTTCTTGGTTAACCTTTTCATCAGATGGCATATTAGAAACAAGAGCAGTAGGCTCTATACTCCCATCTTTATTATCCAAATTGAATTCCAATTCCTCACCATTAACCCGTAATATAAGCTTACCTTTTTCTACATCAATTATAGTTCGTGCAGTGGCTAAAAACGGTCGTCCTAGAATAATTGGCATTCTCACATCTTCTTCAATATCTAAGACAACAAAATCCACAGGTATTATAGATTGTCTTACCTTTATGAGCACATTTTCCAAAATACCCATGGGACGTGTGATTGACCGATCCGCCAATTGCAATGTAATATTGGTAGCTTTTAGCTCTTGAAGTCCCAATCTCCGGGCAACCGATAACGGCATAAGTGACACACTTGCACCTAAATCACATAAAGCATTAGAAAAATGCAATTGACCAATAGTGCAAGGAATAGAAAAACTTCCCGGATCTTTCAATTTAGGAGGGAGTTTATTCTTAATCAATGCACTACACTTTTCCGTTAATGCTATCATCTCATTATCTACAATTTTCCTCTTCTTTGACATGTTGTCTTTCAAGAAACGTGCATAAGAGGGAATCTGTGTTATAGCATCAATGAAAGGAATGTTAATGTGCAATTGTTTAAACATTTTGAAGAACTTTTCAAACTCCCGATCCTGTCCATCTTTCTTCAACCTGTGAGGAAAAGGTATCACATTAGAATTTAATTTGGGATGAAGTGCATCAATATCAATGATAACATGATCAGTTTGACTTTCTTGCTCCCCTTCAATTGCTTGCTTCTCGTCTTTTTCACAACCTGAATTTTCAAAATCGAATCCCTCAACCGTTTTACCGCTTCTAAGAATGATTGCATTGACATGCTCTCTCGGATTCACTTCGGTTTTACTTGGTAATTCACCAGGGTTTCTATTGTTGATCACATTGGCAATTTGACCAATTTGAACCTCCAAGTTTCTGTACATCCCAGCTAATTGGTCCAACCGCCCCTCAACTCGCTCGAATCTATCCGAAGTCACCTTAGCAAGTTTTTCCACCGCGATCCACCAACTTGGTTTAGTTTCAGCCTGTGGTTGCCTTGGTTGAAATCCCGGAGGATTGGTTGGCCTTTCTTGATTGCCTTGATCTTTCCATCCAAAGTTTGGATGATTTCTCCACCCCGGATTGTAAGTATTCGAGTAGGGATTATTTGGAGCATTTCGGTTGTAATTATTGACAAATTGTACCTGCTCAGAATCAACACACTCATTAATATCATGTTCACCTCCACAGAAAGAGCAACAAGCTACGTGTGCATTAGATGAACTTGGACCAACTCCACCTTGTCTACTTAGCAATTTCATCACATTATTCATTTGAGCACTCAGCATATTGAGAGTGTCCATTTCTATCATACTTGCGTGACGTCTTGTATTACCTCTCTCATTGGCCCATTGGTAGTTATTTGCTGCCATTTCTTCTATCAAATTATGAGATTCTTGGGGTGATTTACCCATTAAAGCTCCACCTGCAGCTGCATCGATTATAGTTTTAGTAGAAAAAACTAAACCATTATAGAAGGTTTGTATGATTAACCACTCCGGCAGTCCATGATGTGGACATTTCCGAAGCAAATCTCTAAACCTTTCCCATGCCTCATATAATGATTCACCTTCCATTTGGCTAAAACTAGTGATATCCATTCTTAGTTTAGCAGTCTTACCTGGTGGAAAATACTTGTTTAAGAATGCTCTTGATAAATCATCCCATCCGGTGAAAGTATTAGGAGCATGAGAGTGTAGCCAAAGTTTGGCCTTATCTCTCAATGAAAATGGGAACAACCGTAACCTTATAGCATCATCACTAACTCCATTCATTTTAATTGTATCACATATTTCCAAGAATGTAGCTAAGTGTGTATTAGGATCTTCTACTGCATTACCTCCAAATTGAGATTGTTGAACCATTTGAATAAGTGATGGTTTAATCTCAAAATTGTTAGCATTTACCGTAGGCCTTACTATACTTGTTTGAGATCCTTGTGTTCCCGGTAGAGCAAAATCTCGTAGAACTCGCCTATTTGCTTCATTTTCAGCCATTTCTTCTTCAAATGGTAGTTCTATCAAAATTTCCTCTATCGGTTGCCAAATCTCTTGTTTCTCTTGCTGTTGTGTGTGCCTCCTTTGTCTACGTAGTGTCATCTCAATTTCTGGATCGAAAGGTGCGACTTCTCGAGACTCCCGGTGCATACACTACAAACAGAAATAAGGGATATTATGCAACTTCAATGGTAAAAAAATACTGATTACAATATAAGATTAAATATAATCTAAAAAATAAAGCTGTCTAAATTAATAAAGATGATTAGGCTCTAATATTGTCGCTCCCCGGCAACGGCGCCAAAAACTTGACGGGTGTTTACTATAAGTGCAAGTTTAATTCCGAATTATACCCGTTTTTTCTGCAAGTATACAGGCCAAAAGCGTAGTATTGGGTATGTATCGGGTCGATCCCACGAGGAGCAATTAGAACAATTATTAGATACTAATTTACTCTATTATTTAGACTCACAATAAATTTGAGCAGAAAATTCAGAATTTAATTCAACTACAAAAATTCTTAGCTAGATAATTGCAATTCACAATAGGAGTAGAATTCACTAAATATTAAGATCTAGGGATGTAGATTCCACCTATAATACAAAAGATCTAAAACGAATGAATTTAACACTTGTTACTACTCTTGTTTAACCAAGGATTCATTTCCAACAATACCAAAATCACATTCTCATGATAATAATGGGTTAAAACAGATTAGTTTTCCCTAATCTCTTGGTAAATACTAAATCTGTTTTGTGCACACAGGAAATGTAAATTTCATCCACTTGAATGTATTTCTATTCTCATGAATATACTACTCAAGCTCTACTTATGTCATTCCATTATTTTTACCATTTCTCAATGAGTAAAAACAACTACAAACCTACTATTGGTGATCAAACAACAACAAGTAATCCAACATACACAAGTAGATAGGTTAATATATACAAGATATAACAAGTATAAATCACAATCACTTCATATCACTTGACCATAAGCTTCATCTACTCCCTAGATTAAGGAAATTAGCTACTCATGAATGATGAAAAACTCAGAACTTCATTAATGCAAATCATCATGAATTACAAATACAAAAAGAGTAAAGAAAGTCTTAGCCAAGATATGGTGAAGCCTTCCAAAAATCTCCTTTGTCTTGAACTTAGATGATTACAAGATGAAACCTCAATTGCCCCTTGCAAGTACCTAGCTAGAGAAAATATGTTTTTCTGTAAGAAGCTAAGCTACGTATGGCTCCCAGACCTCTCTCAATGTCTCAGCATAAAAACTACTCAAAGGCTCTATTTTTCCAAGTCAAATTCTATCCTTTGATTCTCAAATCTGCACTTTGTTAGCATAGTCAAAAACCAATATTTTTGACTTGAAAATAAGCCATCTTTACTGCCCTTTTGTCTTCTGAGGCATGTGCACCGAATTCTCTTGCGGATTGTAGCTGGAAAGTAGTTTGAACATAAGAGAATTGACTGAGCAAATTGCAGAATTACGGCCAGAAAACGCGCCTACACAAAACGCGGTTACAAGTCACGTTTTGTGTACTCGCGTATTCACTTTGGCCTTAATTCATCTGCGATTTTCTCTGTCATAAATGCCGAACTGGCTTTTGTACAAAACACCAAAGTTGTAACCCTTTGAATTAGCTTTCCAATTCTCTAAAAATCATCCAGATCGGAGTTGTGCAGCCTGAGATATGGTCGAAATACTATCACCTGGTCAAACCTCTGTTTCCAGTTTCGACCACAGAGTGCAGCTTCTGTATTCTGACTTTTTGTCCATGAAAATGGTAGAATTGGATTTCGATGTCTTCATACGAATTGTAGGTCTCTTTCTTAGCTTTAAAATGGTATAAAGATCACCTTTATTCCGATAAGTGTAGCTCCAGATATGATCAAAATACTGAAGAGTGTCAAAACTGATTTGTCTTGCATTTCCTCACTTGAACGTTTTTCACTTCATTCTTCTTGTTACCACTTGAATTCATCACCAACTTTCTATTTTTCATCTCATTTGACATCCTTTGGTGATTGAATCATCATTCCTGCATAAAAATGAAGTTTTTATCATTAAAATCACTAAAAATGCAATATTATCCACTTTTACCAAAAATATATAATTTTACCAAAAACCTCTTTATTTTATTTATAAAACTAGATAATCAACTCAAAATTAACTAATAAAATGCACTTAAAAATACGTAAAATAAACTCTTATCAAATACCCCCACACTTGAATCATTGCTTGTCCTCAAGCAATATAAAATTCCAACCATCAATGATCCAAAAATTTGAAAATAAACATATGTAGTATTTCAACTCCGTTTCCTTAAATCAAGGTAAATAACCCTTATGTGATCTTTTAATTAACCTCAAGTACTCATAATATCAAGCAAAGAAGAGCCAAGTATACCATAATTTTACTAATTTAACTCAATTTCTCATTTTTACCCAATTTTACAAGCAAGCAACTCATATAGTCAATAAAGATGCTAACTAATCTCATGATCAACTTCTTTATTTTTCTTAAAGAGAGATTTATTTTCTTTTTTTTTCTTTTTTCTTTTTTCTTTTTTTTTAAATATATTTTAAGAGTTAAATACTACTTAAGTTGTGAAAAATACCTTTTGACGCGAAGATCGACATTTTTAGATGAAAATCACCGGTTACTCAATATTTCACATACTCAAGTTGCTTTTCATACTCTTAATTCAAGTACCGTTTTACGCGAAAGTCGACATTTGTAGATGAAGACTCCCGGTTACTAAGTACAAGAACCATTGGAGTAGAATAACTCTTTTCTTTTTTTTTTTTATACAAAATATATATATATATATATAGAGAAATAATAAAATTCCCTCTAAAAAGCAATCATGAGAAGAGAGTAACACTTATTGACCATATTAATTCCTTAACTTGTAAAATCAAATAAAAAGAAGAAATTTCATCAAATATGCAAAATTTAGGCATAATTTTCTCTACTTTACTAGATATACTTTCCTACAAATGTCAAAATTATAATCACATAATAATCAATTCCAAGTTAACTGAGAAAAGAAGTTTCAAAACCACATATATCTATTTCAAAAAGGATAAGTGACAAAATTTTATTTGTTTATTTATAATTATATATATATATATATATATATATATATATATATAAGTATAAGGTTTTGGAAAAATTTTGACAGAGTTTCCCTTTAAAAGTGGACTAAACTCCCTGCCAGCAACCACAAGAAACACAATTTAAGCACAAGAATTATATCTAACACAACTAAAATCACAAGTACCACACATTTCTTCCCCCACATTTAGAATACACATTGTCCTCAATGTGTAGGGAAAGAAAAGAAAAGAAACAAAAGAAAGGAACAAGTGACTCCCCAAGTGATATGGCTGTGGTCCAGTGAAGCCTTGAAGCATGAGTCATCGACCGCTCAACCATCTATAGTCAACGACCTACTAGTTACTGCCACAAGTTCCAATATTCAAAATAAGGAATGTAAGTTAACATTTTTCAAACAAAAGATAAAAATAACATGCAAACAAGCAAACAAAAGAAAAGCCAGCCAAAGGGCAGCCTCAATCATCCTCTTCATTGTCATCTTCATCATTATCGACGGGAGGTGGATGTAAGCCTAGATGATGTTCAATGCGGTCCAGGCGAGTATCTAGTCGGGCTAAATGATGGTCGATGTCATCCAAGCGGCCGAAAAGCCGCTGCCAATTGGTTTGTGGCGGAGGAGGAGGTGGTGCTGCAGTAGATGGTCCAGCTTCCTCGCGACCATGTCTAGCCTTCTGTCTCCGTTCCTGAACAGGGCGTGGAATGTCCCCCGTGCCAATACCAAGCCGACGAAGAGTAGTAAGAGTCATTTCAGCTCGTGGAGGAACATTCTCCCGCCTCATGCCTTCCAAGCGAACCTCAAAACGGGGGAAGATTAAAGTCAGTAGACGAGGAAATGATAATTTGAAAGAAGTTGTCTTACGCCTCGCCGTAGACCGAATGTGGCTAATGATGATGTTAGGCAGCGAAATGTGAGCATATGGAGACGTCCGGTTATGGAACATGTAATCCAAGAAGTAGATATCGCTCTTGCGAACCTCCGTGTGCCCCGTCTTCTTAGGAATAACATTGTGAGCCACTATATAAATGATAAGACGATGACGAGGTTCGAACACATTCGCCAATATGGTCTCCTTCCTTGTAGAGCGAAAAGGTTGGTACTCGAGACCAAATCTGGCCATGGCCAATGATGGATCCCACCTCCTATTCGGGGGAACAAACTCCTTCTTCAGATCTACTGGACGTCCGTCATCCATACACCCCACAATAGCAGCCAAATCTTGACGTGACAAGACGATTCGTCTTCCACGCACCCAGGACTCAACCATTTCTCCACTGTGGCGCGTCTTACTCTCAATGTTGGCGTAAAACTCGCGCACCAAGTCGGGGTAGTAATGGTTTGGTAAGGTGAGAATCGGAGCCCATCCTAGCTGAGCAAAAGCCTCTGAGATGTTATACATCATCTCAACTGTTGGGTTGACATGCATCTCGAACACGAATTCCAAGTTAGCATGCTCCTCATGCCATTCTTGATTCCTGCGAGTATTGAACCTAGCACTGTCAAATACCGATCTACCCGCTCCACGGGAGCTGCCCTCACCAGGCTGTCGACTAACCGGTGGCGGAGAAGGTGAACTCTCCTCCTCAGACACGTCCATCTCTTCATTAACCTCTCTCTCCTCACTACTAGAGGATGAAAGTACCGCTCTTCTTCCCCTTGGCATAGTACCTAAAAGAAAATGTTACAATTAACCACATGTATTTAGACACACTGCGCAATTTGGCAATGAATATCCGAAAATGATCCAAATAATCTCTAAAGTGTCCTTGCAAGTGATAATTCGTCCAATAACTAATGTAAAAGACCGAATCAAGAAGAGCCATAATTTTTGCCAAAAATTGTTCAAAATCACCAATTGAAACAAGATATTGAATAATTATAACCCAATCAGTGAAATTAACAATAATTATGATTATAACTATTTAGAATTAACAATAATAACATGCCTTTAGCTATAATCATGTTTAAGCAAAAATTAAACCAATTAACTCACTAAATCAACCATATTACTCAATATACACAATGCACATGCCCAATCATCATCAACTAACCATCCTTAACCATAATTAATCATCACCAATGGCTCAAAAACATCCTAGTTCCTTTTTCCAATTTCGTCTAAATATAGCAATTGTGAATTTTAAAGTAATAATGACCAACAAATTGCTACATTTAAACTCATAAACATACTTAAACAATCTCAATAAGCATGAATAAATTCAAAAATAGTCAAATACATCATTAAATTTTCGACATTAAAAGATGTCAGATAGCTCAGGAAAAAAAAATATAACTTTCTAAAATCAAAAGATTTGATGAAGAAACTTACCTCAATCACGTAGAAGGATGTTTGGTGATGCTAAAATTGCAAAAAGCCCTATAAAACAAACTCCAATTGACCTCCAATTGAAGAAATTAGAGTTGAAGAACCCTAACCTTCAATCCTTCAAAAACTGAATTTAAGGTGTTTTTCTTGGATTTTAATCAGTTAAAAAGGTTGTATGAAGCTCAAAAAGTGTTGGGTTGATGATTTCTAGCAAGATTATGGAGTAAAAATGAAGATTTGTGAGGTAGTTAGAAGGAAAAAGGAAAAACGCGGCTGGAAAAATTGGAGAAGTGAAGAAATGTTCTGGAAATCGCGTTTTTGAAGCAGAAAAGTGAACCGCAAACGCGACTAAAAACGCGCCTTAAACGCGCGTTTTTAAAGCCGCGTTTTTTGCACAAATCTCGCAGAATTGAAAACGCGGTTACGTATGAAAACGCGACTTAAAGTCGCGTTTATCTGTGTCGCGTTTTCCAGTTTTGCTCAGGCGAGAAAACGCGATTTCCTCCAAAACGCGACTTTAAGTCGCGTTTTAAAGGCGCGTTTTCTGTTCTGCAGGCTCAGAATTGAAAACGCGATTCTGAGAAACGCGACTTATAGTCGCGTTTTCTTGGAAAACGCATTTTCTGCTTCGATTTTTGGCAGAATTTCAACTTTTGAAAAATTACAAAAGGTACCCCAATGACTCAAAATGCATCATAGATCATTTGTTTGCCAATTTTAATGACTGGAACAAATGTAAAACATTAAAAACATGCATTTTACCCCTTTATAATGAATCAAAAACACCTTTAACGCAAATCGAGGGGTTGAGTTGTTTGATCAAAGTTCGCCTTTTTTGTACTCAATTGGTCATCCTTGCCTTCAATTGCCACCCTACATTACAAAAACAGCAATGTAGCTAAAACATTGATTCAAACCACAAAATCACACCAAGTTAACAAATATAACCTAAATATTGGGTTGCCTCCCAATTAGCGCTTTTGTTTATAGTCGTTGGCTCGACTGAAAAAGTTGAATCACTTTAGAGCATTAGAGAGAGATTTTCTCCCCATGGGTCGAAACTCCAGAGCCAATCCACCATGTGGTGAACCATGCATTGATCTTCATAATCCAATTTCCTCAAATGCCAAGGAGGAATATTAGACTTGTCATAGAGAGGCTCAACTTCACCTTGGAGTGGATTTTGCTTGTCTTTTCTGAATTGGCTCAACTTTTCACCATTTTCTTCATGGAATGGCGAATTTATTAAGCCAACTTCCATCCTTATCTTCTCCTCCTTTGTTCCTACACCATGAAAGTTAGTACCAAGGACATTTATAATTTTAACTTCTTCGGTCCTTTCTTGGTTAACCTTTTCATCAGATGGCATATTAGAAACAAGAGCAGTAGGCTCTATACTCCCATCTTTATTATCCAAATTGAATTCCAATTCCTCACCATTAACCCGTAATATAAGCTTACCTTTTTCTACATCAATTATAGTTCGTGCAGTGGCTAAAAACGGTCGTCCTAGAATAATTGGCATTCTCACATCTTCTTCAATATCTAAGACAACAAAATCCACAGGTATTATAGATTGTCTTACCTTTATGAGCACATTTTCCAAAATACCCATGGGACGTGTGATTGACCGATCCGCCAATTGCAATGTAATATTGGTAGCTTTTAGCTCTTGAAGTCCCAATCTCCGGGCAACCGATAACGGCATAAGTGACACACTTGCACCTAAATCACATAAAGCATTAGAAAAATGCAATTGACCAATAGTGCAAGGAATAGAAAAACTTCCCGGATCTTTCAATTTAGGAGGGAGTTTATTCTTAATCAATGCACTACACTTTTCCGTTAATGCTATCATCTCATTATCTACAATTTTCCTCTTCTTTGACATGTTGTCTTTCAAGAAACGTGCATAAGAGGGAATCTGTGTTATAGCATCAATGAAAGGAATGTTAATGTGCAATTGTTTAAACATTTTGAAGAACTTTTCAAACTCCCGATCCTGTCCATCTTTCTTCAACCTGTGAGGAAAAGGTATCACATTAGAATTTAATTTGGGATGAAGTGCATCAATATCAATGATAACATGATCAGTTTGACTTTCTTGCTCCCCTTCAATTGCTTGCTTCTCGTCTTTTTCACAACCTGAATTTTCAAAATCGAATCCCTCAACCGTTTTACCGCTTCTAAGAATGATTGCATTGACATGCTCTCTCGGATTCACTTCGGTTTTACTTGGTAATTCACCAGGGTTTCTATTGTTGATCACATTGGCAATTTGACCAATTTGAACCTCCAAGTTTCTGTACATCCCAGCTAATTGGTCCAACCGCCCCTCAACTCGCTCGAATCTATCCGAAGTCACCTTAGCAAGTTTTTCCACCGCGATCCACCAACTTGGTTTAGTTTCAGCCTGTGGTTGCCTTGGTTGAAATCCCGGCGGATTGGTTGGCCTTTGTTGATTGCCTTGATCTTTCCATCCAAAGTTTGGATGATTTCTCCACCCCGGATTGTAAGTATTCGAGTAGGGATTATTTGGAGCATTTCGGTTGTAATTATTGACAAATTGTACCTGCTCAGAATCAACACACTCATTAATATCATGTTCACCTCCACAGAAAGAGCAACAAGCTACGTGTGCATTAGATGAACTTGGACCAACTCCACCTTGTCTACTTAGCAATTTCATCACATTATTCATTTGAGCACTCAGCATATTGAGAGTGTCCATTTCTATCATACTTGCGTGACGTCTTGTATTACCTCTCTCATTGGCCCATTGGTAGTTATTTGCTGCCATTTCTTCTATCAAATTATGAGATTCTTGGGGTGATTTACCCATTAAAACTCCACCTGCAGTTGCATCGATTATAGTTTTAGTAGAAAAAACTAAACCATTATAGAAGGTTTGTATGATTAACCACTCCGGCAGTCCATGATGTGGACATTTCCGAAGCAAATCTCTAAACCTTTCCCATGCCTCATATAATGATTCACCTTCCATTTGGCTAAAACTAGTGATATCCATTCTTAGTTTAGCAGTCTTACCTGGTGGAAAATACTTGTTTAAGAATGCTCTTGATAAATCATCCCATCCGGTGAAAGTATTAGGAGCATGAGAGTGTAGCCAAAGTTTGGCCTTATCTCTCAATGAAAATGGGAACAACCGTAACCTTATAGCATCATCACTAACTCCATTCATTTTAATTGTATCACATATTTCCAAGAATGTAGCTAAGTGTGTATTAGGATCTTCTACTGCATTACCTCCAAATTGAGATTGTTGAACCATTTGAATAAGTGATGGTTTAATCTCAAAATTGTTAGCATTTACCGTAGGCCTTACTATACTTGTTTGAGATCCTTGTGTTCCCGGTAGAGCAAAATCTCGTAGAACTCGCCTATTTGCTTCATTTTCAGCCATTTCTTCTTCAAATGGTAGTTCTATCAAAATTTCCTCTATCGGTTGTCAAATCTCTTGTTCCTCTTGCTGTTGTGTGTGCCTCCTTTGTCTACGTAGTGTCATCTCAATTTCTGGATCGAAAGGTGCGACTTCTCGAGACTCCCGGTGCATACACTACAAACAGAAATAAGGGATATTATGCAACTTCAATGGTAAAAAAAAACTGATTACAATATAAGATTAAATATAATCTAAAAAATAAAGCTGTCTAAATTAATAAAGATGATTAGGCTCTAATATTGCCGCTCCCCGGCAACGGCGCCAAAAACTTGACGGGTGTTTACTATAAGTGCAAGTTTAATTCCGAATTATACCCGTTTTTTCTGCAAGTATACAGGCCAAAAGCGTAGTATTGGGTATGTATCGGGTCGATCCCACGAGGAGCAATTAGAACAATTATTAGATACTAATTTACTCTATTATTTAGACTCACAATAAATTTGAGCAGAAAATTCAGAATTTAATTCAACTACAAAAATTCTTAGCTAGATAATTGCAATTCACAATAGGAGTAGAATTCACTAAATATTAAGATCTAGGGATGTAGATTCCACCTATAATACAAAAGATCTAAAACGAATGAATTTAACACTTGTTACTACTCTTGTTTAACCAAGGATTCATTTCCAACAATACCAAAATCACATTCTCATGATAATAATGGGTTAAAACAGATTAGTTTTCCCTAATCTCTTGGTAAATACTAAATCTGTTTTGTGCACACAGGAAATGTAAATTTCATCCATTTGAATGTATTTCTATTCTCATGAATATACTACTCAAGCTCTACTTATGTCATTCCATTATTTTTACCATTTCTCAATGAGTAAAAACAACTACAAACCTGCTATTGGTGATCAAACAACAACAAGTAATCCAACATACACAAGTAGATAGGTTAATATATACAAGATATAACAAGTATAAATCACAATCACTTCATATCACTTGACCATAAGCTTCATCTACTCCCTAGATTAAGGAAATTAGCTACTCATGAATGATGAAAAACTCAGAACTTCATTAATGCAAATCATCATGAATTACAAATACAAAAAGAGTAAAGAAAGTCTTAGCCAAGATATGGTGAAGCCTTCCAAAAATCTCCTTTGTCTTGAACTTAGATGATTACAAGATGAAACCTCAATTGCCCCTTGCAAGTACCTAGCTAGAGAAAATATGTTTTTCTGTAAGAAGCTAAGCTACGTATGGCTCCCAGACCTCTCTCAATGTCTCAGCATAAAAACTACTCAAAGGCTCTATTTTTCCAAGTCAAATTCTATCCTTTGATTCTCAAATCTGCACTTTGTTAGCATAGTCAAAAACCAATATTTTTGACTTGAAAATAAGCCATCTTTACTGCCCTTTTGTCTTCTGAGGCATGTGCACCGAATTCTCTTGCAGATTGTAGCTGGAAAGTAGTTTGAACATAAGAGAATTGACTGAGCAAATTGCAGAATTACGGCCAGAAAACGCGCCTACACAAAACGCGGTTACAAGTCACGTTTTGTGTACTCGCGTATTCACTTTGGCCTTAATTCATCTGCGATTTTCTCTATCATAAATGCCGAACTGGCTTTTGTACAAAACACCAAAGTTGTAACCCTTTGAATTAGCTTTCCAATGCTCTAAAAATCATCCAGATCGGAGTTGTGCAGCCTGAGATATGGTCGAAATACTATCACCTGGTCAAACCTCTGTTTCCAGTTTCGACCACAGAGTGCAGCTTCTGTATTCCGACTTTTTGTCCATGAAAATGGCAGAATTGGATTTCGATGTCTTCATACGAATTGTAGGTCTCTTTCTTAGCTTTAAAATGGTATAAAGATCACCTTAATCCGATAAGTGTAGCTCCAGATATGATCAAAATACTGAAGAGTGTCAAAACTGATTTGTCTTGCATTTCCTCACTTGAACGTTTTTCATTTCATTCTTCTTGTTACCACTTGAATTCATCACCAACTTTCTATTTTTCATCTCATTTGACATCCTTTGGTGATTGAATCATCATTCCTGCATAAAAATGAAGTTTTTATCATTAAAATCACTAAAAATGTAATATTATCCACTTTTACCAAAAATATATAATTTTACCAAAAACCTCTTTATTTTATTTATAAAACTAGATAATCAACTCAAAATTAACTAATAAAATGCACTTAAAAATACGTAAAATAAACTCTTATCACATCCCGAGCATTGAATAGAGCCCAGTTGAATTACTCCACCACTGAGAAGGAGCTTCTTGCAGTTATTTTTGCTCTAGAAAAATTCAGGTCATATCTGTTAGGTGCTAAAGTGATTGTATTTTATGATCATGCAGCATTAAGGTACCTGATGACCAAGAAAGATGCAAAGCCGAGGCTCATCAGGTGGATATTGCTACTACAGGAATTTGACCTGGAAATAAGGGATAAAATGGGCTCAGAGAATTTAGTAGCTGACCATCTGAGTCGCATACCAATTGGGAAGGATAATGAGCCATTGAAGGATGCATTCCCTGAAGAGCATTTATTTTCCTTAAATTCTCAATTGCGTTGGTATGCTGATTTGGTCAATTATCTGGTAACGGGTAATTTTCCTGCAGGTTGGTCAAAATCGAAGAAGGATAAATTGAAGAGTGACGCCAAGTATTTCATCTGGGATAACCCGTACCTATGGAAGAGATGTGCAGACCAAGTAATGAGGAGATGTGTAAGTGAATTGAAATTTCAATCGATTTTAGCTTTTTGTCATACTTTTGCCTGTGGAGGTCATTTTGGACCCAAGAGAACTGCTCATAAGGTTTTAGAAAGTGAATTTTATTGACTTTCATTGTTTAAGGATGCCTATGTGTTTTGTAAGTCATGTGATCGATGTCAAAGGGTAGGTAATATAGCCCGTAAAGATCATATGCCCCAAGTCCCGTTGATTTTTGTTGAAATTTTTGATGTCTGGGGTATAGATTTCATGGGGCCTTTTCCTACTTCATTTGGTTTTATATATATTTTGTTGGCAGTTGATTATGTGTCTAAATGGGTGGAGGCCAAGGCCACTCGGACTAATGACTCGAAAGTAGTTGCAGATTTTATTAGATCTAATATTTTTGTGCGATTTGGAATGCCAAGAGCTATTGTCAGTGATAGGGGAACGCACTTCTGCAACAAAACCATAGCTGCGTTATTTCGCAAGTATGGTGTTCTCCACAGGGTCTCGACGTCGTACCACCCTCAGACCAATGGTCAAGCGGAGGTGTCGAATCGGGAGATTAAGTCCATCTTGGAGAAAATGGTGCGCCCCGATAGGAAAGATTGGAGTCTACGGTTGGAAGACGCACTCTGGGCCTATCGGACGGCGTACAAGACTCCTATAGGGATGTCATCGTACATGTTGGTATTTGGGAAGCCGTGTCACCTTCCAGTGGAATTCGAGCACAAGGCTTTTTGGGCGATAAAGCAATGTAATATGAATCTAGAAGAGGCCGGTGTTCAACGGAAGCTGGATTTGCAAGAATTGGAGGAGATCCGGAACGAAGTATACGAAAACGCCTTGATTTATAAGGAGAAAAGCCGGGCATTTCATGACCAACAAATTTCAAGAAAAACATTTGAAGTTGGTCAGAAGGTCCTCCTATACCAATCAAGGCTCAAGCTATTCCCAGGTAAGCTACGTTCCCGTTGGATTGGACCTTTTATTGTGACTCATGTTTTTCCCTATGGTGCAGTTGAAATCCAGAGTGCTAAGACAGACAACAAATTTGTGGTGAATGGACACCGTCTCAAATATTATTACGAAGGATTTTCAGGTAGAGAGGTGGAGACAATAAGGCTAGACGCACCACCGTGTCCTAATCAGTGACACTTTACCATGTCTAACCGAAGACACTAAAAAAAGGCGCTCATTGGGAGGCAACCCAATTGTTCCTTTTAATTGTTTGTTCAATTTCGTGTGGTAGTTTAGAGGTGTTCTCCTTGAATTCGACTGATTTTGGGTTTCAGTTTTCGTTTTTGCTGATTTATAGGTGCCCTTCAGTCATGACGTGCCCGCGTGGTGACGTTCAGGAAGCTCACGATCAGAAACTTCTGGGAGCTCTCTTGCCCTCATGACGTGCCCGCGTGGTGATGTGCAGGAAGCTCACAATCAGAAACTTCTGGGAGCTCTCTTGCTCTCTTGACGTGCCCGCGTCACGTTCGCGGGAAAGGTAAGAATTTAAAAAAAAAAGTTGAAAAAAAAGAAGAAAAAAAATAATATATAATATATATATATATACTAGTTATACTGATAATGAAATAATTGTCAAAAAAAAAATCATAATCACCATAGCTTAAATGGAGCCTGGAGAAAAGAAAAAAAAGAAACGAAACAATTTCTGTTTTTTTTTTCCTTTTCTTTTCCTTCTTTTCTTTTCTTTCTTTTCTTTCTTTTTCTTTCTTTTTCTTTCTTTCTTTCTTCTTCTTTCTCTTTTCTTTCTTTCTTCTCCCCAATTTATTTTTCTTCTCTGTCGACCGAAGACCCCCTGTCCGTCGCCCACTGGCGCATCTCCTCCGCCACCAGATCTGCTCTACGGCTGAAATTCCCTCTCTCATCGCGCAACCACTCCAGCTTGACCGACGCCTCGAGCAGCGCCTCCACCATCGCGCGCCCCAATCGCGCGCTCCGCCGCCGCTGTCCCCCTCGCATCGAGCTCCACCAGTCGTCTCCAGCCTGGGCCGCCGGCCCACCAGCCCTCTCTCCAGCGTCGCTATGCTCAAGCTTGTGAGCGGCGTATCATTCCGTGCAAATGCGCGGACCACATTACTATGGTTTTTTTGGGGATCCAAGGGGAGGTTGAGTGCATGTACACCGCCATTGGATGGCGCCCCTATCTTGATATCTTCCAGCCAGCCTTTGTCGAGTTGACTAGAGAGTTTTACGTCACTTTTGAGTTTGAATTACCGACTAGGTATACTGTTGCGACTCCCGATGTCATTCACTTCCGTCTCATGGGTCAAGAATTCAATTTCTCTATCACCCAGTTCAATCTGGCTTTCGGTTTCATCACTCGGGAGTATGCAGAGACTAGGGAGTACGACGAGAGTGCCTGCGATTTTGTGGAACCTTTCCTTACCGCCTACCGTGAGGTGTGGCAGGACATGTCTGTGGACATGCAGCGTTACGATCCCTCTCGGTCTCGGAGCTCCTTTCTAGAGGACCCGAGTGCTCGGTATGTTCAGCGGCTTTTAGCATATAGCTACTCGGGCAGAAAGGACAGCTCCGGTATTATCTCTCGGCCGGAGCTCTTCTTCCTTTGGTGTATGAAGAATGGGTTCAAGGTCAATTTGGGTTGTTGGTTGGCGGCACAGTTCAAGACCGTCATGGTAAAGAAGAACAAGCCGTTGATTCTTGGGTCGTATGTCACTCATTTGGCGGTCCAGCTAGGCGTTCTGAATCTACAGGATCACGATTTGCACTTGTTATGCGACATGGAGTATCTCACTGCTGACCGGCTAGAGAAGATGGGAGTTCTGGAGCTTGTCGATGGCCACTACCGATTTGTGCCCCCGGGACCGCCCCGCGCCCCGCCTCGCTCTTCCTCCACCCATTCGGCCCCAGTTGGCGGTGATCCTGGCCCGTCGACGTCCGCTCAGCCCCCTCCACCAGCAGGGGCTGAAGATTGGCACCAAATCAGGACGCAGATTCAGAATTTGGACGCCCGGATGATTAGCATCGAGAGCAACGTGGCGGCTATATCACAGAATCTGGCGGCATTGCTGCAGCACTCGGGTTTCCCGCCCCCAGTCCCACCTCACCCTCCACTATGACCCGGTTTCAGGGAAGTTTGGTTACTTTCTCCCTCACTTTTGCTGTTTTTTGACACATTGAGGACAATGTGTCCTATAGGTGTGGGGGGGGTCTATAGTCTTTCTAGTTTTTAGTAGTTGTTAGTTTTTAGTTTTATTTTTAGTTGCGTATTTTCTTTCTTTTCTTAGTGCTTATTCCCCATGTGAAAAGAAAAAGAAAACAAAAACAAAAAGAAGGAGAAAAAAATGTTGGTTTATTGACTCTAACTCTACTTTTGCCAAGTTTTTTTTAAAATAAAAATGTATCGGGTTAATGTGGTTGGATCCAGAATATCTCCCTGGTGAATATCGGATTGCTTGGCTCTTTTGATTTCTGTGTTAATTTCTCTAGGCATAGGGAATGACTGTTGGCATTTTAATGTGAACTGGTCCAATATTGACTCCAGTTCTCTATGTTTGGCAATAATGAGGCGAGCTGTTCCTATTTTTGGTTCTTAGTGTTGTTATTATGTGTTTTTGGCTTTGTTTGGCTGTGAATAATCTGGACTGTACTCCGCTATGAGTTACTACTGAGTAACCGGGGATCGGCACCTAAAAGTGTCGATTCTCGCCTCAAAAGGTGGTACTTTATATGAGTACGTGGTCGTATAGCGGTAGGAGTTGAGTAACCGGGCTCCTTCATCTAAAAATGTTGGAGTTCGCGTCAAAAGGCCCCGACGGCTAACGACTAAGTCTTTTTGTGTTAATTATTATTGCTTTGAAAAACAAAAAAAAAAAAGAACGAAAAAAGATAGAATAAATAATGGGAAGGCTTGCCGGTTTATGGACTTAATATGGAGACTTGTGTGAATATTTGGACCATTAGCTGATAAAGGTTGTGCGCCATTCCCTTTTCTTAGAGTAGTTAACCTGGAAATTGAAGGATTTTGCAGTTTAGGGGCTAACCGGGGGGATGCTTCTTGGATTTTAATCACTAGTGCTCGATATATGGTTTTTCTGGATATCTTGGGAATGTGGTAGATAGAGCAATGACCGTCATCAAATTTTGGTGTCTGTCCACTTTTCTTATGCTTGAGGACAAGCATGGTTTAGGTGTGGGGGAAATTGATAGACTGCAATTTATCTATTTATTTTATTATTATTTTCCCCTATTACCTGACTTGATGTGGATTAATTGCTGGATTCTACTCATTTTTCTTAATTTACGTATATTTCAGGGAGTAGAACGAAAACATGATAACAGGTGCCAAATTGACAGGAAAAGAATTCAGATGATAAAGCTTGTCCCAGGGGCACTTTTGGAACAGAAGATGTCACGCCCATTTTGGTAATTTTCGCAAAGGAATGACGGACGGAGGGCTTCTCTTCTTGTTGATGTGCGCCGCAATTAAAAAGAAACAAGGAGGAGGAAGTTCACTAGCTAGCTTGTGCGGGGTCTTCCGTCTATAGCTTAGCAGCAATTCTTGACTTTTCCCTTGTACTTTACTTTTGGCTTAAGAAACCTACGGATGTTAGGAAGAAAAGCAATTGCTAGCTTTTAGCTTTGACTATTCTTCTAGATCTCTTTTGATTCTGAATCCTGCGCATGGCAGGAACAAAAACTTGGGGAAGCTTTTGACTTTTCTTCATCTTTGAACCTTGAGTATTTACGCTTCTTTCGTGGTATGTGGTTCGAAGAAGAACAGAGGGCTACCTCTTGTGACTTTGCTATTTCTGCGAAAATGGCCGCTGCCCTCTTTACAATCTCCTGTGGGTTTAGTTCATCAATTATGAAGTAATTTTCCAACTCTAGTCAAGAAGCAACGAAGGCTCTGGTTCGCTTAAAAATTGTGAGATCGATTTAATTTTACCTTTTTCTTTTATTTATTAGTATTTGCATATTCCCTGGTTGCAGCGCTTATGATTGTTTAATTAATTGGTTGTCCTGGATCTGGATAATTAATTGATTGGGTAATCTATTGTCAATTGGGACGTTAAATCCGTAATTGTTTAATTGTCTCAAAATAGTGACAACTGGCACGATTAGATTCGTGCCAGGGGGATACGCGGGCTAATCTAAAATAACCCTGGTAGTGTGTTATTTGGTTAGAATAGGGCTCCTCTAATACGTAAGGCAATTGGGGAATTAAATTCTACGGGCGTACCTAGGATTATTTCTTAATTAGAGCAGTGATTAACGGGCGTTGATAAGTGACTAATTTACGTAATAATTGTATGACATTTTATATTATTTTTAGTCACTTTGGTTATATTATTGGAAGAATATGAATCATTTTGGCTATAATTGGTGAAAAATGCTTTTAAGTGATTAAATGAGGTTTTTATCATTTTTTAGTGGGATTTTGTGTATTTTGACAGTTTTGACACATTTTCGTATTTCGGCTATAACTTGAGCTACAATGATCGGATTGAGATGATTCTTGAACCAATTTGAAGATAAGAGATAGATCTACAACTTTGGTGAAGACATCTAAATCCAGTTTGAAGGTTTTCAAAATCAAAAAGCCGAATTACATTAGCTAATTTCTGTTGGTCGAAGCTGAAACAGGGCAATGAGCAGGCAAGGGTATTTTGGTCATTTTTCAGCCTACACAGATCCAAATGAGGTGATTCTTGATGCATTGGAAAGCTAACGCAAAGAGCTACAAGTTTCATGTTTTGGTCAAGAGCTAAATCAGCTTTTATCATCAAGAAAAGTTCGGTTGAAGTTGGACCAAAAACAGAGCAAGTGATCCACACTCGGATCCACTATTCATCCGAACCCTCGGCTGTTTCTGGGTTAGTGGATCCGAGGTACTGTAGCAGCTCGGATCACTGTAGCAGCCCAGATTTACTGTAGCAATTCGGCCGGAATTTGGCCGGATTTGTGGCCGGATTCCTGGCCGGATTGTGGTCAGAGAAGTCTGCTTTTTACGCGGAAAACTCAATTTCACCTCCACCAACTCACATGGGATGCTAGACATGTGAGAAACATTACCAGCTGTAAGGAGAAAGTGTAAAGCTTCATTCCTTGACCATTTTCATCATTAAAATGAGCCAAATTCATTGCAAGAAAGGATAGGAGAGGAGATAGAGCAAAAGGGATGGAGTTCATAGCAGAAAAATAGGGAGAGACATACGGGAGAAGCTTGGAGTCTGCAGAAATGTAGCTCTTTCATCTTCCTAGTGTTAGTTTAGCTTAGTATAGAGTAGTGTAGCTTTTCCATTCTTGTTTATTATCTAGATTAGGATGAAGATGGAGGATGAAGAAGGAAAGGAAGAAAGCTCATGTGACAAGGGTTGTATTCCTTCCAAACTCTTTATCTTTTGTACTTGATTCTAAGTTTAGTTAATATACAAGTTCTGGATTTTGTGTTCATTATGTGTTTCTAAAGTTTATACCTTGGGTTTGGTTGAACTTTCTATGATTGTTAGTGTTTATTATTTGGTTATTTGACTGCTACGATTTGAGCAAGTTATTTAGCACTTTGACTCTTAAAATCATGATTAATCTGGTACCATTAATTGTGATTATCTAAGGTGTTGTTTCTGCAATGAAAATTGAGATTTAACACTAGTTCATGAAGTGCTAAACATAGGGAGTACACTCACGAAAGTAGAGGTGCACTTATGTGGTTTTTAGTGATTCATTTCATGTAATTTCATTGAAGAAATGAACTTGTAGCTAATTTCATAACCATGAAAATAGGTATGGATTAGTTATGAGTATAGTTGATTCACTACGAAAGTAGGTTTCACATGTTTAAGGAAATTACACCATAACTAGCCTAAATGTAGTATTCAATGATCCAAATATAGCACTTGCATGAGTAGTTAGGGATACCACAACCTAAGGAGCTTTTATTTGTTATTTTGTATAATTTCAGTAGGTTAAATTTGTTATAATTCATTGATAGTCTAAATAATAGAGAAGCTTTAGTAATACCGGTAATTGTTCACTCTTCCCTGTGGGATCGACCCGATATATACCCTAAACTACTACGTAATAATTGTATGACATTTTATATTATTTTTAGTCACTTTGGTTATATTATTGGAAGAATATGAATCATTTTGGCTATAATTGGTGAAAAATGCTTTTAAGTGATTAAATGAGGTTTTTATCATTTTTTAGTGGGATTTTGTGTATTTTGACAGTTTTGACACATTTTCGTATTTCGGCTATAACTTGAACTACAATGATCGGATTGAGATGATTCTTGAACCAATTTAAAGATAAGAGATAGATCTACAACTTTGGTGAAGACATCTAAATCCAGTTTGAAGGTTTTCAAAATCAAAAAGCCGAATTACATTAGCTAATTTCTGTTGGTCGAAGCTGAAACAGGGCAATGAGCAGGCAAGGGTATTTTGGTCATTTCTCAGCCTACACAGATCCAAATGAGGTGATTCTTGATGCATTGGAAAGCTAACTCAAAGAGCTACAAGTTTCATGTTTTGGTCAAGAGCTAAATCAGCTTTTATCATCAAGAAAAGTTCGGTTGAAGTTGGGCCAAAAATAGAGCAAGTGATCCACACTCGGATCCACTATTCATCCGAACCCTCGGCTGTTTCTGGGTTAGTGGATCCGAGCTCGGATCCGTATGGATCCGAGGTACTGTAGCAGCTCGGATCACTGTAGCAGCCCAGATTTACTGTAGCAATCCGGCCGGAATTTGGCCGGATTTGTGGCCGGATTCCTGGCCGGATTGTGGTCAGAGAAGTCTGCTTTTTACGCGGAAAACTCAATTTCACCTCCACCAACTCACATGGGATGCTAGACATGTGAGAAACATTACCAGCTGTAAGGAGAAAGTGTAAAGCTTCATTCCTTGACCATTTTCATCATTAAAATGAGCCAAATTCATTGCAAGAAAGGATAGGAGAGGAGATAGAGCAAAAGGGATGGAGTTCATAGCAGAAAAATAGG
Organism: Coffea arabica; assembly: GCF_036785885.1. NCBI lineage: Eukaryota > Viridiplantae > Streptophyta > Magnoliopsida > Gentianales > Rubiaceae > Coffea > Coffea arabica. The sequence goes on from NC_092310.1 coordinate 1,296,405, forward strand.
GAGAGACATACGGGAGAAGCTTGGAGTCTGCAGAAATGTAGCTCTTTCATCTTCCTAGTGTTAGTTTAGCTTAGTATAGAGTAGTGTAGCTTTTCCATTCTTGTTTATTATCTAGATTAGGATGAAGATGGAGGATGAAGAAGGCAAGGAAGAAAGCTCATGTGACAAGGGTTGTATTCCTTCCAAACTCTTTATCTTTTGTACTTGATTCTAAGTTTAGTTAATATACAAGTTCTGGATTTTGTGTTCATTATGTGTTTCTAAAGTTTATACCTTGGGTTTGGTTGAACTTTCTATGATTGTTAGTGTTTATTATTTGGTTATTTGACTGCTACGATTTGAGCAAGTTATTTAGCACTTTGGCTCTTAAAATCATGATTAATCTGGTACCATTAATTGTGATTATCTAAGGTGTTGTTTCTGCAATGAAAATTGAGATTTAACACTAGTTCATGAAGTGCTAAACATAGGGAGTACACTCACGAAAGTAGAGGTGCACTTATGTGGTTTTTAGTGATTCATTTCATGTAATTTCATTGAAGAAATGAACTTGTAGCTAATTTCATAACCATGAAAATAGGTATGGATTAGTTATGAGTATAGTTGATTCACTACGAAAGTAGGTTTCACATGTTTAAGGAAATTACACCATAACTAGCCTAAATGTAGTATTCAATGATCCAAATATAGCACTTGCATGAGTAGTTAGGGATACCACAACCTAAGGAGCTTTTGTTTGTTATTTTGTATAATTTGAGTAGGTAAAATTTGTTATAATTCATTGATAGTCTAAATAATAGAGAAGCTTTAGTAGTACCGGTAATTGCAATCTTCCTTGTGGGATCGACCCTTAATACACTATACTCGCTCACGATTCGTATACTTGCGATAAATCGCGTGTGGGGTGTTTAGAAATTTATAAATGTAAAACTTGATTAAAATGAGGTTAAATTGATATGTATACCCTGCGCACACCAAGTTTTTGGCGCCGCTGCCGGGGAAGATTTGGCAATATCGGTGTGAAGAGCAACTTTATTAATTTAGACAATTTTTCTTATTTTTGTTGTTTTTGCTGTATCTTATGTGTTTTATGTCATTTTTTTTTTAATCAACTTTTATTTTATTTTATTTTTCTGTTTTAGTTTGTGTCTTGGAATCTATCCTTCTTAACTAATCTTACTTTTGAGATTGTTTAAAAGCAATTTTAGGTAATGAGAAGGGTAGGTCAATTTGGAGGACAATGCTTGAGAAGTGGAAGATTGGCAATGGATGGTTACCAAGTGCAAAGCTCCTTCAACAGAGGTAACCAAGAATTTACTGAATGTATGTCTTTTGAAGATGGTTTAAGGTGCTTAAAGGCTAAATTTGATGTTATGATGTTACAAGTTCAAATGGACACAATTATGCATAAAATTGAGCAAGGGAGGAATGTTAATGCTTTTAATTCTTATCATGTGATTTGTGACTTGTGTGGAAGTTATCATGCTACTAATACATGTATGCAAGCACAAAATGTGGATTATTATGATGAATTAGAGCATTACAATCCTTGTTTTGATCAATATAGTGCTAATTGGAGCAATTCTCCTGCTTATGGTTGGAATAATCAATGTACTTATAGTGATAATTCATGTTTTTATGATTACCAACCTGAAAGTGTCCAATATAAATCAAAACCATCTTGGGAGTTGGCAATAGAGAAGTTAGCTAATACACCTCTACCTTGGGAGTTAGAAAGTGAACCATTAGCTAATGATTCTAATGCATCTTGGGAGCTAGCTGTAGAAAAATTTTCTAATCAATTTGATTTAGCCATAGAAAAGCTAGCAAATGCAACCTCTGACCGTTTTGATAGGATTGAGGAAAGGTTAGATGAATTAGCTTCTCATTTTGGTGATATACATGAGCAATTGAATGTATTGTGTGAAGTTATTTCTTCTAATAATTTGCAAAATGATCCTAGCATGAATGGTGGAAATGTTGTATGTGAAAATGGATTGCATTTTGATGAAAATAATGAATCTCAAGAGTGTTTTAATGAGCGAATGTCCATTTCACATGATAATATCTTTGGAACTAACTTTGAATCTCAAGAGGTGAGTTTTAATGACTCATTTTTTACCCCTCTTGAGGAGTGCATTGAAAGTATAGGTTCTAAAGGTGTTCCTGCCCAAGATACTCTCATGACATTTCCTTTGGTAAGTTCTCAAGTGGTGCATATTCAAGGTAATATCTATGAAACACTTGAAATATGTAAGTCACTTTCATTTCTCACATCATTAGATCATGTGGCTTTTGCTATAAAGTCACCATTTAATGATCCACCAAGACCAAAAATGGTGGATTATTCGCTAACAAAGCCTCCTTGAAAAAATGAGGAGAAATAGTCAAGCTATTGACTTTAAAGAAGCGCTTATTGGGAGGCAACCCAATGTTTGTTTAAGTTGGTGTTACTTTGGAGTGATTTTATGTTTAAAGTATAAGTTTGAGTAATTTTGTTGTTTTTCATTTGTAGGTTTTGAAAAAGTGACCAAATGAGGTGAAAAGGGCGAAGTTTGATCAAAGATCTCAATACCTCAAATTCAGTAATTATGGTTTTTGATGCATTAAAGAGGTTTAGAATGCATGTTTAGATCATTTTACATGTGCGTGAATGGTTTATTTTGACATAGAAATGATCTAGGGTGTATTTTGAAGAATTGAGGTCAAACTGAAAATTGCAAAAATTCTGCAATAAGTGCAGATTCAATGGATCCAAGGCCTCGGATCCATATGGATCCAAGGCCTCGGATCCACTTCTGCAATCAGAAAAAATTCGAGCTTCTTGATCCGAGCTCAATCATCATGATCCGACCTCGGATCCTTTCAAAAACGACCTCGGATCCTTTTAAAAATGAAGGCTTGGATCACTTTTCAACTCCACTTTTCTTCATGTTGGCTTGTTTTTAGTAAGTTTTAGTTGTTCGATTAATGTTTTTGTGTGTTTTGTAGGTGGCAATGACAAGAGTTCATGCAAATGATCTCAATTGCAAAGGTGTTTATATTAAGGCAAAAAGGGAGTTTTCATGTTCAATTGCTGCATTTCATGCATTTAAGGTGTTTCATGTTTAAGTTATATTCATGCATGATCATGTTAAATTTGAATTTTATTCAAAGAACATGAAGTTGGTTGAATGTGGAAGGTTGGCCAAGCAAATTTGGAGGAAAAACTGCAGAAAACAGCTTTTTCTGCAGCAAATCCGGCCATAAATCCGGCCAAATGTTGGCCGGATTGAAGGCCGGATAGTCAGGGGAGAAAAGAAAATTTTTTCGAGCATTCTGGACAGAATCCGACCGAAAATCCGGCCTGAAATCCGGCCAAAAACTGGCCGGATTGTAAAAAAAAAAAAAAAATTAATTAATTTAAAAAAAAAATCCACTGTAGCAAATCCGGCCAATAATCCGGCCGGAAATCCGGCCAAAAACTGGCCGGATATGCAACAGTAAAAAAAAAAAAAAAAAACTTTCTGCCCAGAATCCCTCCAGCAATCCCTCCACGAATCCCTCCAATTTCTGGCCGGATTGTGAACAGTAACCTGCCTAAGATGAATCCGTTTCACGGATTCCTCACAATTTTTCTCCCTTCTTCTTCAACCCAACTCACACACTAACACCTCAAACACACACTACTCACTAAACTCACTCTTTTCACCATCCAATCTTCAAACCAACTATACCAAAACACTCCCCTTTTACTTGAGAGATGATTTCATAGCTAAAAATTCTTCAAAAACAAGTCTAAATTCGGATTTTAGCTTAGCAAGAACAAGGGTTTCAAATTTTTGAACTCTTCATTTGAGGCCGAATTGGAGTGAAATTTTTGGGGGTTTCATCACCATTGGCATCCATAATCATCAACCAACAAGTTTGAGGTAACAAATCTTCACCAAATGTTGTTATTTGAATTTTGCCAATTTTTTTTTTTTTCTATTTTTGGGCAATTTCGAATTTTTTTCATTTTGTGAAGTTTGGTGCTTTACATTGTGCTTATTGAGCTTATTGGTGATGTTTAACTCATGAGTTTGTCATTATTTGGTGAAATTTTGCTAATTTTATGCTTAATTTGGCTTAGTGATCAAGTTGCATATTAAGTGGCCAATGTAGCATTTTAATTAGTTTTGTGGGAGTTTATGATATTCATGTGAGTAATTTAGATTATCTAATGAATGAAAAGGTGCTTGGTTGAATAATTTCGTAAATTCTTAGGTAATTCTAAAAGAAGAGGTGAATTGAAGATGACCTTAATTGATGAAATTCATAAATGCACTTATAATCCTTGTGGTTCAATGGTTTTTAGTATTTCATGAATTCTCAAGAAGGTCATCTATATTTTGGTTTGGTGTGTTTGTCTCCATTTTGAGATTACTTTTGTACTTGAGGGGATTTGATCATTGATGACAAAATGTATAAATGGAACTTATTTTGTTCATGATTGTGGATTTTTTGTGTGAAATTAGCTTCCCTTTGCTTTGGATACTAATGCATATATTTGATTAGCAAAGATTAGCTTATTTCATGTTTTTATCCCTTGAACATTGTATGGTTCCACATGCTTGATCATTTTTCCTTTTTCCTTGAATTGCATGATTTTGTTGATTGCAACCTTTTATTTTTAAGAAATTTATTTGTTTTGATTTTGTCTTTTTCAGGGTGCAATAAGTGAACTCTCCATTCTTTCTCAAATACGGTTGGAAATTCATCACTTGGACATGAATTCGGATTGCGCAAGTTCAATTGAGCAGTATTTTCTTTTACTCCTTATTTATTTTCCTTTTCTCACATTGAGGACAATGTGAAGTTTAAGTGTGGGGGAGGAAAGTATTGAACTTGCATTTACTTGCTAGGTGATGATATTTTGTTGATTTAAATGTTTAGAAATGTTGGAATTGTGTTTGAAATGCTTGCCATGTGGATAATTTGCTAGAAAATAGGTTTGTTGGCAGGGAGTTTTCTTCCATTTATAAGGAGAAACTCTGTAAAAATTTTTCTAAAATCTTTTCCAATATTTCACTATAGCCCAAAATTTCTTCAAATTTTTGCATTTTCATTCAAAAAGGGCCAATTTGTTCCAACCTTAAGTGTTTAATTCTTCCAATTGTTGAAATGTTATATATATTTTGGAAGGTTTAGTCCTCATTTAACTTGGAAATAGTATTATGCAATTAGAATTTTTACATTTTAGAAAGTATATTTGGTAAAGTAAGGAAAATTATTCATATAATTTTACATGTTTAATGAGATTTCTTCTCTTTACTTAATTTTGCAAGTAAGTGATTGATATAGTCGATAAAAGTTATACTCCTCCTTTGATTATTCCTATATATTTTTCTATGAGGGAAAAAAAGAAAAAAAAAAGAAGAAAAAAAAAAGAAGAAAAAAAAAAGCAAAAAGAAAAAAAAAAGAGAAAAGAAAGTAAATAAAAATTTTTTCTACTCCAATGATTCACCTACCGAGTAACCGGGGGTTGGCATCTACAAATGTCGACATTCGCGTAAAAAGGTACTTGAATTAAGAGTATGCATTAGCAACTTGAATAAGTGAAATGTTGAGTAACCGGGGATCTTCACCTAAAAGTGTCGATTTTCGCGTAAAAAGGCATTTTCACTATTTAAGTAAAAAATTAGTATGAATAAATCCCTCTTAGTTATAGAATGTTGAGAAAAAGATGATTATAGGAGGAGGAAGGCTATAAATTGACTATGTGATTTGCTTATTTGTAAAATTAAGTTAGGGTAAGAGATTAAGTTTAACTTGTTGAATTTAGGGTATAATTATCTTTCCTTTACTTGATATTATGAGTATTTAGTGTAAATTGAATAATTGTATAATGATTATTTTCCAAGTCTTGAGGAATTAAATTGGACAAAGTGCATATATTGTTTCACCTCTTGAATCATTGCATTTGATTATGTGGGAATTGCTTGAGGACAAGCAATGATTTAAGTGTGGGGGAGTTTGATAAGTGACTAATTTACGTAATAATTGTATGACATTTTATATTATTTTTAGTCACTTTGGTTATATTATTGGAAGAATATGAATCATTTTGGCTATAATTGGTGAAAAATGCTTTTAAGTGATTAAATGAGGTTTTTATCATTTTTTAGTGGGATTTTGTGTATTTTGACAGTTTTGACACATTTTCGTATTTCGGCTATAACTTGAGCTACAATGATCGGATTGAGATGATTCTTGAACCAATTTGAAGATAAGAGATAGATCTACAACTTTGGTGAAGACATCTAAATCCAGTTTGAAGGTTTTCAAAATCAAAAAGCCGAATTACATTAGCTAATTTCTGTTGGTCGAAGCTGAAACAGGGCAATGAGCAGGCAAGGGTATTTTGGTCATTTTTCAGCCTACACATATCCAAATGAGGTGATTCTTGATGCATTGGAAAGCTAACTCAAAGAGCTACAAGTTTCATGTTTTGGTCAAGAGCTAAATCAGCTTTTATCATCAAGAAAAGTTCGGTTGAAGTTGGGCCAAAAATAGAGCAAGTGATCCACACTCGGATCCACTATTCATCCGAACCCTCGGCTGTTTCTGGGTTAGTGGATCCGAGCTCGGATCCGTATGGATCCGAGGTACTGTAGCAGCTCGGATCACTGTAGCAGCCCAGATTTACTGTAGCAATCCGGCCGGAATTTGGCCGGATTTGTGGCCGGATTCCTGGCCGGATTGTGGTCAGAGAAGTCTGCTTTTTACGCGGAAAACTCAATTTCACCTCCACCAACTCACATGGGATGCTAGACATGTGAGAAACATTACCAGCTGTAAGGAGAAAGTGTAAAGCTTCATTCCTTGACCATTTTCATCATTAAAATGAGCCAAATTCATTGCAAGAAAGGATAGGAGAGGAGATAGAGCAAAAGGGATGGAGTTCATAGCAGAAAAATAGGGAGAGACATACGGGAGAAGCTTGGAGTCTGCAGAAATGTAGCTCTTTCATCTTCCTAGTGTTAGTTTAGCTTAGTATAGAGTAGTGTAGCTTTTCCATTCTTGTTTATTATCTAGATTAGGATGAAGATGGAGGATGAAGAAGGCAAGGAAGAAAGCTCATGTGACAAGGGTTGTATTCCTTCCAAACTCTTTATCTTTTGTACTTGATTCTAAGTTTAGTTAATATACAAGTTCTGGATTTTGTGTTCATTATGTGTTTCTAAAGTTTATACCTTGGGTTTGGTTGAACTTTCTATGATTGTTAGTGTTTATTATTTGGTTATTTGACTGCTACGATTTGAGCAAGTTATTTAGCACTTTGGCTCTTAAAATCATGATTAATCTGGTACCATTAATTGTGATTATCTAAGGTGTTGTTTCTGCAATGAAAATTGAGATTTAACACTAGTTCATGAAGTGCTAAACATAGGGAGTACACTCACGAAAGTAGAGGTGCACTTATGTGGTTTTTAGTGATTCATTTCATGTAATTTCATTGAAGAAATGAACTTGTAGCTAATTTCATAACCATGAAAATAGGTATGGATTAGTTATGAGTATAGTTGATTCACTACGAAAGTAGGTTTCACATGTTTAAGGAAATTACACCATAACTAGCCTAAATGTAGTATTCAATGATCCAAATATAGCACTTGCATGAGTAGTTAGGGATACCACAACCTAAGGAGCTTTTGTTTGTTATTTTGTATAATTTGAGTAGGTAAAATTTGTTATAATTCATTGATAGTCTAAATAATAGAGAAGCTTTAGTAGTACCGGTAATTGCAATCTTCCTTGTGGGATCGACCCTTAATACACTATACTCGCTCACGATTCGTATACTTGCGATAAATCGCGTGTGGGGTGTTTAGAAATTTATAAATGTAAAACTTGATTAAAATGAGGTTAAATTGATATGTATACCCTGCGCACACCAAGTTTTTGGCGCCGCTGCCGGGGAAGATTTGGCAATATCGGTGTGAAGAGCAACTTTATTAATTTAGACAATTTTTCTTATTTTTGTTGTTTTTGCTGTATCTTATGTGTTTTATGTCATTTTTTTTTTAATCAACTTTTATTTTATTTTATTTTTCTGTTTTAGTTTGTGTCTTGGAATCTATCCTTCTTAACTAATCTTACTTTTGAGATTGTTTAAAAGCAATTTTAGGTAATGAGAAGGGTAGGTCAATTTGGAGGACAATGCTTGAGAAGTGGAAGATTGGCAATGGATGGTTACCAAGTGCAAAGCTCCTTCAACAGAGGTAACCAAGAATTTACTGAATGTATGTCTTTTGAAGATGGTTTAAGGTGCTTAAAGGCTAAATTTGATGTTATGATGTTACAAGTTCAAATGGACACAATTATGCATAAAATTGAGCAAGGGAGGAATGTTAATGCTTTTAATTCTTATCATGTGATTTGTGACTTGTGTGGAAGTTATCATGCTACTAATACATGTATGCAAGCACAAAATGTGGATTATTATGATGAATTAGAGCATTACAATCCTTGTTTTGATCAATATAGTGCTAATTGGAGCAATTCTCCTGCTTATGGTTGGAATAATCAATGTACTTATAGTGATAATTCATGTTTTTATGATTACCAACCTGAAAGTGTCCAATATAAATCAAAACCATCTTGGGAGTTGGCAATAGAGAAGTTAGCTAATACACCTCTACCTTGGGAGTTAGAAAGTGAACCATTAGCTAATGATTCTAATGCATCTTGGGAGCTAGCTGTAGAAAAATTTTCTAATCAATTTGATTTAGCCATAGAAAAGCTAGCAAATGCAACCTCTGACCGTTTTGATAGGATTGAGGAAAGGTTAGATGAATTAGCTTCTCATTTTGGTGATATACATGAGCAATTGAATGTATTGTGTGAAGTTATTTCTTCTAATAATTTGCAAAATGATCCTAGCATGAATGGTGGAAATGTTGTATGTGAAAATGGATTGCATTTTGATGAAAATAATGAATCTCAAGAGTGTTTTAATGAGCGAATGTCCATTTCACATGATAATATCTTTGGAACTAACTTTGAATCTCAAGAGGTGAGTTTTAATGACTCATTTTTTACCCCTCTTGAGGAGTGCATTGAAAGTATAGGTTCTAAAGGTGTTCCTGCCCAAGATACTCTCATGACATTTCCTTTGGTAAGTTCTCAAGTGGTGCATATTCAAGGTAATATCTATGAAACACTTGAAATATGTAAGTCACTTTCATTTCTCACATCATTAGATCATGTGGCTTTTGCTATAAAGTCACCATTTAATGATCCACCAAGACCAAAAATGGTGGATTATTCGCTAACAAAGCCTCCTTGAAAAAATGAGGAGAAATAGTCAAGCTATTGACTTTAAAGAAGCGCTTATTGGGAGGCAACCCAATGTTTGTTTAAGTTGGTGTTACTTTGGAGTGATTTTATGTTTAAAGTATAAGTTTGAGTAATTTTGTTGTTTTTCATTTGTAGGTTTTGAAAAAGTGACCAAATGAGGTGAAAAGGGCGAAGTTTGATCAAAGATCTCAATACCTCAAATTCAGTAATTATGGTTTTTGATGCATTAAAGAGGTTTAGAATGCATGTTTAGATCATTTTACATGTGCGTGAATGGTTTATTTTGACATAGAAATGATCTAGGGTGTATTTTGAAGAATTGAGGTCAAACTGAAAATTGCAAAAATTCTGCAATAAGTGCAGATTCAATGGATCCAAGGCCTCGGATCCATATGGATCCAAGGCCTCGGATCCACTTCTGCAATCAGAAAAAATTCGAGCTTCTTGATCCGAGCTCAATCATCATGATCCGACCTCGGATCCTTTCAAAAACGACCTCGGATCCTTTTAAAAATGAAGGCTTGGATCACTTTTCAACTCCACTTTTCTTCATGTTGGCTTGTTTTTAGTAAGTTTTAGTTGTTCGATTAATGTTTTTGTGTGTTTTGTAGGTGGCAATGACAAGAGTTCATGCAAATGATCTCAATTGCAAAGGTGTTTATATTAAGGCAAAAAGGGAGTTTTCATGTTCAATTGCTGCATTTCATGCATTTAAGGTGTTTCATGTTTAAGTTATATTCATGCATGATCATGTTAAATTTGAATTTTATTCAAAGAACATGAAGTTGGTTGAATGTGGAAGGTTGGCCAAGCAAATTTGGAGGAAAAACTGCAGAAAACAGCTTTTTCTGCAGCAAATCCGGCCATAAATCCGGCCAAATGTTGGCCGGATTGAAGGCCGGATAGTCAGGGGAGAAAAGAAAATTTTTTCGAGCATTCTGGACAGAATCCGACCGAAAATCCGGCCTGAAATCCGGCCAAAAACTGGCCGGATTGTAAAAAAAAAAAAAAAATTAATTAATTTAAAAAAAAAATCCACTGTAGCAAATCCGGCCAATAATCCGGCCGGAAATCCGGCCAAAAACTGGCCGGATATGCAACAGTAAAAAAAAAAAAAAAAACTTTCTGCCCAGAATCCCTCCAGCAATCCCTCCACGAATCCCTCCAATTTCTGGCCGGATTGTGAACAGTAACCTGCCTAAGATGAATCCGTTTCACGGATTCCTCACAATTTTTCTCCCTTCTTCTTCAACCCAACTCACACACTAACACCTCAAACACACACTACTCACTAAACTCACTCTTTTCACCATCCAATCTTCAAACCAACTATACCAAAACACTCCCCTTTTACTTGAGAGATGATTTCATAGCTAAAAATTCTTCAAAAACAAGTCTAAATTCGGATTTTAGCTTAGCAAGAACAAGGGTTTCAAATTTTTGAACTCTTCATTTGAGGCCGAATTGGAGTGAAATTTTTGGGGGTTTCATCACCATTGGCATCCATAATCATCAACCAACAAGTTTGAGGTAACAAATCTTCACCAAATGTTGTTATTTGAATTTTGCCAATTTTTTTTTTTTCTATTTTTGGGCAATTTCGAATTTTTTTCATTTTGTGAAGTTTGGTGCTTTACATTGTGCTTATTGAGCTTATTGATGATTATTGGTGATGTTTAACTCATGAGTTTGTCATTATTTGGTGAAATTTTGCTAATTTTATGCTTAATTTGGCTTAGTGATCAAGTTGCATATTAAGTGGCCAATGTAGCATTTTAATTAGTTTTGTGGGAGTTTATGATATTCATGTGAGTAATTTAGATTATCTAATGAATGAAAAGGTGCTTGGTTGAATAATTTCGTAAATTCTTAGGTAATTCTAAAAGAAGAGGTGAATTGAAGATGACCTTAATTGATGAAATTCATAAATGCACTTATAATCCTTGTGGTTCAATGGTTTTTAGTATTTCATGAATTCTCAAGAAGGTCATCTATATTTTGGTTTGGTGTGTTTGTCTCCATTTTGAGATTACTTTTGTACTTGAGGGGATTTGATCATTGATGACAAAATGTATAAATGGAACTTATTTTGTTCATGATTGTGGATTTTTTGTGTGAAATTAGCTTCCCTTTGCTTTGGATACTAATGCATATATTTGATTAGCAAAGATTAGCTTATTTCATGTTTTTATCCCTTGAACATTGTATGGTTCCACATGCTTGATCATTTTTCCTTTTTCCTTGAATTGCATGATTTTGTTGATTGCAACCTTTTATTTTTAAGAAATTTATTTGTTTTGATTTTGTCTTTTTCAGGGTGCAATAAGTGAACTCTCCATTCTTTCTCAAATACGGTTGGAAATTCATCACTTGGACATGAATTCGGATTGCGCAAGTTCAATTGAGCAGTATTTTCTTTTACTCCTTATTTATTTTCCTTTTCTCACATTGAGGACAATGTGAAGTTTAAGTGTGGGGGAGGAAAGTATTGAACTTGCATTTACTTGCTAGGTGATGATATTTTGTTGATTTAAATGTTTAGAAATGTTGGAATTGTGTTTGAAATGCTTGCCATGTGGATAATTTGCTAGAAAATAGGTTTGTTGGCAGGGAGTTTTCTTCCATTTATAAGGAGAAACTCTGTAAAAATTTTTCTAAAATCTTTTCCAATATTTCACTATAGCCCAAAATTTCTTCAAATTTTTGCATTTTCATTCAAAAAGGGCCAATTTGTTCCAACCTTAAGTGTTTAATTCTTCCAATTGTTGAAATGTTATATATATTTTGGAAGGTTTAGTCCTCATTTAACTTGGAAATAGTATTATGCAATTAGAATTTTTACATTTTAGAAAGTATATTTGGTAAAGTAAGGAAAATTATTCCTATAATTTTACATGTTTAATGAGATTTCTTCTCTTTACTTAATTTTGCAAGTAAGTGATTGATATAGTCGATAAAAGTTATACTCCTCCTTTGATTATTCCTATATATTTTTCTATGAGGGAAAAAAAGAAAAAAAAAAGAAGAAAAAAAAAAGAAGAAAAAAAAAAGCAAAAAGAAAAAAAAAAGAGAAAAGAAAGTAAATAAAAATTTTTTCTACTCCAATGATTCACCTACCGAGTAACCGGGGGTTGGCATCTACAAATGTCGACATTCGCGTAAAAAGGTACTTGAATTAAGAGTATGCATTAGCAACTTGAATAAGTGAAATGTTGAGTAACCGGGGATCTTCACCTAAAAGTGTCGATTTTCGCGTAAAAAGGCATTTTCACTATTTAAGTAAAAAATTAGTATGAATAAATCCCTCTTAGTTATAGAATGTTGAGAAAAAGATGATTATAGGAGGAGGAAGGCTATAAATTGACTATGTGATTTGCTTATTTGTAAAATTAAGTTAGGGTAAGAGATTAAGTTTAACTTGTTGAATTTAGGGTATAATTATCTTTCCTTTACTTGATATTATGAGTATTTAGTGTAAATTGAATAATTGTATAATGATTATTTTCCAAGTCTTGAGGAATTAAATTGGACAAAGTGCATATATTGTTTCACCTCTTGAATCATTGCATTTGATTATGTGGGAATTGCTTGAGGACAAGCAATGATTTAAGTGTGGGGGAGTTTGATAAGTGACTAATTTACGTAATAATTGTATGACATTTTATATTATTTTTAGTCACTTTGGTTATATTATTGGAAGAATATGAATCATTTTGGCTATAATTGGTGAAAAATGCTTTTAAGTGATTAAATGAGGTTTTTATCATTTTTTAGTGGGATTTTGTGTATTTTGACAGTTTTGACACATTTTCGTATTTCGGCTATAACTTGAGCTACAATGATCGGATTGAGATGATTCTTGAACCAATTTGAAGATAAGAGATAGATCTACAACTTTGGTGAAGACATCTAAATCCAGTTTGAAGGTTTTCAAAATCAAAAAGCCGAATTACATTAGCTAATTTCTGTTGGTCGAAGCTGAAACAGGGCAATGAGCAGGCAAGGGTATTTTGGTCATTTTTCAGCCTACACATATCCAAATGAGGTGATTCTTGATGCATTGGAAAGCTAACTCAAAGAGCTACAAGTTTCATGTTTTGGTCAAGAGCTAAATCAGCTTTTATCATCAAGAAAAGTTCGGTTGAAGTTGGGCCAAAAATAGAGCAAGTGATCCACACTCGGATCCACTATTCATCCGAACCCTCGGCTGTTTCTGGGTTAGTGGATCCGAGCTCGGATCCGTATGGATCCGAGGTACTGTAGCAGCTCGGATCACTGTAGCAGCCCAGATTTACTGTAGCAATCCGGCCGGAATTTGGCCGGATTTGTGGCCGGATTCCTGGCCGGATTGTGGTCAGAGAAGTCTGCTTTTTACGCGGAAAACTCAATTTCACCTCCACCAACTCACATGGGATGCTAGACATGTGAGAAACATTACCAGCTGTAAGGAGAAAGTGTAAAGCTTCATTCCTTGACCATTTTCATCATTAAAATGAGCCAAATTCATTGCAAGAAAGGATAGGAGAGGAGATAGAGCAAAAGGGATGGAGTTCATAGCAGAAAAATAGGGAGAGACATACGGGAGAAGCTTGGAGTCTGCAGAAATGTAGCTCTTTCATCTTCCTAGTGTTAGTTTAGCTTAGTATAGAGTAGTGTAGCTTTTCCATTCTTGTTTATTATCTAGATTAGGATGAAGATGGAGGATGAAGAAGGCAAGGAAGAAAGCTCATGTGACAAGGGTTGTATTCCTTCCAAACTCTTTATCTTTTGTACTTGATTCTAAGTTTAGTTAATATACAAGTTCTGGATTTTGTGTTCATTATGTGTTTCTAAAGTTTATACCTTGGGTTTGGTTGAACTTTCTATGATTGTTAGTGTTTATTATTTGGTTATTTGACTGCTACGATTTGAGCAAGTTATTTAGCACTTTGGCTCTTAAAATCATGATTAATCTGGTACCATTAATTGTGATTATCTAAGGTGTTGTTTCTGCAATGAAAATTGAGATTTAACACTAGTTCATGAAGTGCTAAACATAGGGAGTACACTCACGAAAGTAGAGGTGCACTTATGTGGTTTTTAGTGATTCATTTCATGTAATTTCATTGAAGAAATGAACTTGTAGCTAATTTCATAACCATGAAAATAGGTATGGATTAGTTATGAGTATAGTTGATTCACTACGAAAGTAGGTTTCACATGTTTAAGGAAATTACACCATAACTAGCCTAAATGTAGTATTCAATGATCCAAATATAGCACTTGCATGAGTAGTTAGGGATACCACAACCTAAGGAGCTTTTGTTTGTTATTTTGTATAATTTGAGTAGGTAAAATTTGTTATAATTCATTGATAGTCTAAATAATAGAGAAGCTTTAGTAGTACCGGTAATTGCAATCTTCCTTGTGGGATCGACCCTTAATACCCTATACTCGCTCACGATTCGTATACTTGCGATAAATCACGTGTGGGGTGTTTAGGAATTTATAAATGTAAAACTTGATTAAAATGAGGTTAAATTGATATGTATACCCTGCGCACGTCAGGCGTACCTTGATCACCGACACAGTAAGGAGGGGTTGACTGCCATCGCTTGTTTGGCAGTTATAACCTATTTGTCAGTAAATAATTGGGATTGCCTTGCATCAATGATCAATTAGGTGAACCATTGCTGAAGTTACTTCTTGGCTAGATCTTTAGTTAATATTACCTTGATCTTGGTGAATTACCATTTGATTTGTAGTTGCCTACTTTATTTTATTTTTAATTGTTTCCTTGCTTTAATTGAGTTAGGCTTTTAATTATTGTTATTCTAAGTTAAGTGAATTGTGGTTTAATTCCTAATTAGTTATTTATTTTTACTTTCTTATTTGAATTTATTTGCTTGTTATCATTCCTACGAAATCACCCCCTGTGTTACTTTGGATTTCTTAAGAAACAAATATACCCAGTCCCTGTGGATACGACCCTACTTGCCCTGTCTACGAATTCATAATTATTTGTGAAAAGAAATAACCATTCCATTTGGGTATATCGGATCAAGCAAACTTTTCGGGAACAGGGTGAATCAAGTAACCCATTGCACACCTAGAGTCCTTGCTCCAGTACTTGGAATTGGGTTTTGGTCATTTTAACTGGCAATTAGGTTTAATTTTATTATTGCACAGGCTGACAACCCTGTCAGTTTTTATGAATATTCATTAACCAACGTTGTAGAGAATTAGCACATGTATCAATATATCAATTATAGTATTTATTAAACTTAGTTACTCATATATGATTAAAATGATAGTTCAAATGAAAAAAAAAATGACACTTCTTGTCCTCCAATGTTAAGAGTTGTAAAATTTCTGTCCCTAATGTTTCATTGAAAACACATTTAGTCCCTATAATTTCAATTTGCTACCAATTTATTAGAGCAAATCAACCAATTTGGATGGGAAGTTTTTTGCAAATAACTCATTTAGTCCTTTTACATTTTATGTAAAGTATCTTTAGTCCATGGTCTTTTATTTTGTCTCACTTAGTCTTTTTACATTTTTTCTAACACTAAACTTAGTTCTTATTTCACTTCCACCACCCAGCAGCGTTAAAAAGTTTTGATCAGAATTTCAACTTTCTCCTCAACAAAAAATTCTTTAATTTTTTGGCAAAGGAAGGGTAAGATTTAAGAAACGGGGGGGGGGGAAGATGTTTTGAACCTAGGGCTAATTAATACGGTTTATCTTAACACTACATTAAAGCCTCCTTAGCAAACTTTCTTCTCTTTTCTTTTGTTTTCTTTTTTTTTTATATTAATTTTATTTTTAGTTTTTACTTTGTTCAACTATTTTCGCTATTTTCCTTTCTTAACGTAATTTCTTGTTTTGCTCTAGTCCCCATTCTTTTTTTTTCATTTAGTACTTTTACTAATTTTTTAAGCACCAAAACTTCCTTTGCAGAAAAACTTTTTTCACCTTCAAATTAGGTAGCTTTAAAAGCATGACAAAAGGTTCGACTATTCTTTAGAAAAAAAAATTTTTCTTTTTTGTCATTTCTTTTTAAATATTCCTTTTCCTTTTTTTAAAAAACTATTTTCAACTATTTTTTGAATTAATCTTTTTTGTATTGTTAGTGTAGCAATTTTATTACACTAGCTAGGGTAGATGTATGCCAAATAATCTTTATTCAAATTTCAAATTCTTTCATTTTCACATATGGCATGTGTTCCAGTTTGCTTGTGCAAAAAAATTGCTACACTAATAATATAGAAAAGATTAATTATTATTTTCCCTATAATTTCTTCCCTTTCTCTTTTATAAAAGAGGAGGAGGGGAGTAACACGAATGAGAGACACATAGAAGACGAAGAAAGAAAGGGAGAGTGAGAAAGAGAGGGAAGCTGCTGGGATTAGATGTGTTCAAGAAAAGCTGAAAACGTGAGTAATTGAGATACCCCAAATTGGTCCAAATCAAAATATAGGGTAACTTACCTGAAATTTTGAAAATGGTTATGTTATCCGAATATACTTGACATAAATAGGTTGGAATATTGTTTTTTATTTTACAAAAACATGGTTATTTGAACCTACCTATATATGTGTATATGATTGGTTAGGGTAACCAGTGCCCAAAATTCAATCCCTAACTATTTAGTCCTTTACTTGTAAATTAAGTTAGGAGATCCATTGCACATTTATATTTTCTTTTTGACTTATGAATTAAACCAGTTAATCTTAACTCTCTGTTACATTTTTCAAATGTTACATTCATTGTCACTAATTCCATTCACTCCACTACTCTTGGTACTTTTCCTCTATCCAAAATTACTTTTCCTTGCTCATAATATCTATATCTGTTTATTTGCTCTACTTACTTTTGTTTTTAAAAAGTTTTGACCTATCCTGTTTGGTTGTGGAGCAACCTACTGTCGTTGAAAAATGGCTTGGTAGTCTTAAGAAATGGAGAAAAGGAAAAAAACAAGTTTAGAATATTCAGTATTTTAGTTATGTAATGTGCATAAATTATGTAATATTTTAATCATGTATTTTGTTGATGAGTTTCTAGAGTGGTCGACTGTAGGATCTTGTTTAATTTGGACAAGTATTGTATTATTTTTTTAGATATTTCTATTTTTTCCATCTAATTATATGAGGGTTAGATTACCCTGTACACCCAACATTTTAGATGTTTTGGGCTTTGCAAACTTTTTTTTTTCCATTTTTTCTTCAAAGGGTGAGATTTTGAAACACTTTGAACACTTGTTACAAGAGCTCCAAAGGTTTTATATTGAACAATTAAAATTTAAAGTATGGTAGAGAAAGTTCATCCAGTCCGTGGAGAAAAACAAATTTCCTGTATGCAAATGTTCTTCACAAATTGATTATAATTCAGGTACAAATATTAAGAAAAAAATTGTAGTGACCACAAATTGTATTTTCCCGAAACACGGAAAATGCAATGTATTATTGTTCATAGAATTAGTGCACTAACAAAGGGTCCAAAATAATGTATGATTTGAAGTAATTTAGTAAGGAGATCAATGTGTAAACTAGGGATCCAATTATTTATGCACCCTGAAGCTCCTTTGGAGGGTATTACCCATCCTATGGGTAGTAATGGTTATCCCACCAAAATTGTGACTGAAGATATTTGACGACTTTTTTGTCAACCTGGAATGCTTTAGTGAGAACATCACGAGAAATGGGAGGCTTTGATCCGAAAACAGCATTAGCAATGGTGATGACTCCAGGATTCTGGCTGCTTAGACCAGCAAAAGCAACAGCATTGGAATGTCCTTGGTTGAACTGAAAATGAATGAGGCCTTGGGGGAACACAAACACATCTCCTGGATTCAAAACCTTGGTGAAGAGCTTATTCTTCATGTTCATGCCTGGATTCGAAGTAACGAAACCAACAAGAAGAGTGCCCTCTAAAACTACGAGGATCTCGGTAGCACGGGGGTGAGTGTGGGGAGGGTTCAAACCATAAGGCGCAAAATCGATGCGTGCTAAGGAAACACCTAAAGTGTTGAGTCCTGGAATTTGGTTGACATTTACTGCTGTTACATTCGACCCGAGTGGATTTGCTGTGCTTCCAGGCTTGTTAAGCCCTGGAAAGAAGAAATCTTCGGGTTTCACAAGCTTTGGATCCTTGCATATCTTTCCATTGACAAATACTGCATTAGCCAAGATAAAAAAAAAAAAGTTAGTATGTCACACATTAACTGGTATATTAGTGTTTTTTCTTTTGATAAGTAATATAATGGCACCAATTAAGACAGTCATGAAAATTTTAAAAACAATATAGTTTACCGCCAGCATTGGCATCAGGAACTGCGACACAAAAATCCTGCAATGGACTTGGATCAGATGCATGGACAATTGTAAAAACAAGTGCCAAGATGGCTGCAGCTATGTGGAAGCGAAAAGCCATGCTTATCAGAGACGAAGTATCAAACTATATGAGCTAGTTAGAAAGATGAAAAGTTGTTTCTTCTCAGATTGTGGATGAATATGTGGTAAAGATTCCTATTTATAGCTATCTTTGGTTGAACCAGTCATTATGTTTTCTTATCTCAACGATTAGAAAAATGCCACATTGTCTTCCTAATCTATTTTTGTACAACTCAACCAACGAATGATTCTGCAACAACTACCTGTGACTTCTCATTTTCTTTCCTCTTGCAAGTATAGAAAGACTGATTCGGTCATTTAGGACATTCCAACGAAGTGGTATACTGATACAAGGTGTTGACGGACCAAGTAACCGGTAAGACCTTTTCTTGAAGAGATGGCCTTTGATATTTCTTGCTTCCAGATGTTTACTTTCTTACCTCAGTAAAACGATGCATTAGTTGCAACTAATCAGTTTGAAATTCGCAGGCTCAATCCAACTTTACAAAGTAGCATCTGGGATTAGCACGAAAGAATCAAATATATGGTAATCGTCTGGGAGTAGAGGACCTAATTACTTCGGATAATTATACAAAGATAGCTCAGAACTTGAATTTCAAACTTCTTTGGCAAAACCTATGATATGTAATTATATTTGCATATTTTAGCTAGCTGGAATACCAAGCATTCATTTCCTATTTCCTGTCTGTGCAAATAATTCCTGTTTGCGGGTGATAAATATTCCAATCAATAGCACCTAAATATATAGACCTCTTTTCATTGCCTGTTTCTTGTCCGTGTAACTCAGCGCATTTCTGGACTTTTTCTTTCCAAAATCATCTCAGAACTTGCGAATAGGCAGCTTGAAAGTTCAAAGTTAATTCTACCTTCTAAGTGACAGCTTGATCATCTTAGTTTGATATTGCCGTGTTCTATTTAAGCTATTAAATATTGAAAAAGAAAGGAAGATGTAACCCTTGATTAATTATCCAAAATTTTGGATGAAACCAATTTCAATTCACTCAATTCAATTTAAAATCCAGATTTCAAACCCATTAATTACCCTATTAATTATTGGAGTAATTTATATTTTCATTTACATCAAAATGAATGAATTATTTGAGGTTAAAATCAGGTTTATGGTTCGACAAGTAGGTTTGATAACTGGGAGTAGAAATGGTGTAAAAAGGGGTGGGAGGGTTAAAAAGAATATTTGAAGCTAAAATCATAAATTATCCTGCTCATTTATATGATTTGTTCATCTTGAACAGACATTATCTTGAATACTTAGGAAAATTTTCTTGTAAAACTAAAAGAACTAATTTTAAAGAATATTCATATTAAGCACACTTGTAGAGAATTATCATATGTATTAATCTATCAATTATAATATTTATTAAACTTAATTTATACGATCTGGAAAAATAGTTTGAAAGGGAAAATGATACTTTTCCTCTCCAATATTTAGTGGTTGGAAAAATTTCATCCACAAAGTTTCATTGCGAATACATTTAGTTCCTACAAATTTAATTTATAATCAATAGTACAAGTGATAGCAAATCAACCAATTTGGGTGGAAAAAAAATTGACAAATAGCTCGTTTAGTCCCTCAACTCTTTTTTTTTGTAAATTATCTTTTTTTTTCTTAATAAATAAAAAATGATATTTTATTTTATCCTGTTTAATGCTTCTATTTTTTTTCCAACCCCAGAAGTACTTTTTGATTTCACTTCCTTCAACCTTCAAACGCGACAATGTTGATTGATGAGTATGACCAAAATTTCAACCTTTCTTTAAAAAAAGAAAAACTTCACTTTTCTTGGTGTTTTTTTATTTTCTTTTGTACATAAATTCTTTGTTTTCCTTTTTACTTTCTTTTGGTGTTTTTGACACTTTCCTTTCTTCTTTTTCTCTAGTCCCTGATTTTTGAAATCTCTTATCTTTTTGAAATAAGTTGCATTTGTTTGGATAAATTGGAACTCATATGTATGCATACTGAGTGTTATGTATTCCTTTGACAAAACAGCTAGACGTTGACAATTGTGTAAATTAATAAAATTTTGGCAATGCATATGAAAATGTGGCTTTACAAGAATTGGATTGGAGATATTCTCAAGTGTTTGAGATGTTCATTCTTGCAAATGGCTAAAATTCTCAAGTGTTTGGACTCATTATGCGTGACATGACTGATAATGTTCTTTCTAAATGTGGGAATTGGATTTGAGGAATGTTAGGAATATTACTTGCTTGAAATTGTCAATTGCTGGCAGGGAGTTTAACCCTTTTTCAAGAGAAAACTCTGCCGAAATTTTCTTAAATTCTTATTTAACATGTGTGAGCAAGTTTCTATCGTTTCTAATAAATACTTATCTTGTTTGTGTATAGGTACTATGGCTCGCACAAGGAGGGCTCGTATTCGTAATCCTACACCATCTTCAAGCGAGGAACGCACTCCCTCATATGAAGAGTCGCCTGAGGAAGAATCTCCTTCGCCTGAGCCACCACCTCGGTCTCGCCGGAAGACCGCATCCACTAGCCGCGACGAGCCGTTTCCAGATTTTGACACCACTAGATTCACGTCACTCGAGAATCGACAGTGGTACGAAGCAGGCTTAGATAAGGAAATTATCATTGAAAAGCACCTGGCACCGGAGGTGGATGCGCACTACCACGTCTCTACGGCATTCAAGAGACTAGGATGGGAGAACATCCTTCAATTGCCCAAGTACTACTACCCCAACCTGGTCCGGGAGTTCTATGCCAATGTGGAAAACAAACAGAGTCACAATGGCAATCTCATCGTCTCCTGGGTTCGACGAAAGAGAGTGGCTCTTAATCGAGATACAGTGGCAAAAATTGTCAAACTCAAAGATGAAGGACTTGATGTTAAACTGATCAAGGAGTTCAAGGCACGCGACCCTTGGCAGGTGAGAGAAGCGGTAGCACGCCTAAAGGGTCAATATAGGGAGCGTGGAAGTTCGAAGAAACTCACTGTATATGCTGACTCCTTCGAGCATAGGTACCACTTGATCTTCTATCTCTTCGCCTTCAATGTGGTGCCCAAAAGGAGTGGAAAGCGAGAGCTCCGCAATAGTGACCTCTACTTCTTGGATAAGATGATGTATAGTGTGGGTGAGCAGTTGACTGGTATTCCTTTGCCCAGTATCATCATCAGTTACACGCGGACCACAGCTCGCATGAGGGCCGGCAAGACTTGCTTTGGATTCTTTCAGCTGCTATCCCTCATTTTTTAGAAGCTCAAGGTTCCTCTTGGAACCGAGCGAGCCATTAACACTAGGTCTGCCGACGAGGTCTGTGCCTCGATACTCAAATCCTTGAATATTTCTACAGATTTTGGAGCTGCTCTGGTTCGAGAAACTAAAGAAGCTTCAACCTCAGCTCAGCCTCCACCTCACACTCAACAGGAACCAGTAGTTCATGAGACGGAGGCACAACAAACTCTTCCTCCTCCCGTTCCAAGACCACCACCTCCACCGCGATCCAAGTGGCAAGAGCTCCTCAATGCCATTTGCTGTATGGAGACTTGAGTCGTTGAGCGCATTGACCAGACCGAGCGGATGATGACGGAGTGACTCGACAGACATGATCGCCGTCTTCGTGCGATTGAGGATCATTTCCATATCCGCCGGTCACCTACTCCGACGTCTCAGCAGGAGGAGGGGCATATTGGTACATCACAGGGTCCTCATGGAACTGAGGAGGTAGTAGACCCTCGTTCTGAGCAGCCATGAAGATTTTTAGCTAATTACATCTTTTGTTGCTTTATTTTTCTTTTATTGTGTTTAGTTTAAATTTTGTAGTTTTCATATTGGATTCTCTTGTGCTACTCATGGTTTTTTGCACTCTTTTGTTTCATTGTGGACAGAATTTCGATGATCGTGAGGATTAATGGCTTCAAATTGAATCACCACTTATTTTGAGGGAAGTTTCATTTTTTATTACCTTCTTCACAATGAAGACATTGTTAAATTTAAGTGTGGGGGAGGGATTACTTTATTTTATGGGGATTGTGTCTTGAAATGCATGATTTGAGTTGTCTATGGCTTAAAAATGTTGAAATTTTATTTGGAAAGGTTGTATTGTGGTTAATTTTCTGGAAATTAAGGTTGTTGACAGGGAGTTTTGTCCATTTTTATGGAGAAACTCTGTCAAAATTTTTTTAAAAATATTTTCCAATATTTCAAGTTAATGGCCAAAATGTTCAATTTTAAGTGCCTAATTCTTCCATTGAATAAAATGTTATATGTATTTTGGGAAAGTTTAGTCCTTATTTGACTTGGAATTAGTCATTATGCAATTAGGATTTTTATATTTTAGAAAGTATATTTGGTTAAATAAGGAAAATTATGCTTAGAATTTTGCACGTTCAATGATATTTCTCATTTTTACTTAATTTTATAAGTAAGTGATTGACATAGTCAAGACAAGGCCAGATTCTTTCTTTAATTATGCTTAGAGGGAAAAGAGAAAAAAAAGAAAAAAAAAGAAAAGAACATATATATATTGATATTATTTTCTACTCCAATGATTCACATACTGAGTAATCGGGGGTTGGTATTTACAAATGTCGACATTCGCATAAAAAGGTATTGGAATTAAGAGTATGTTTAGCAATTTGAATAAGTAAAATGTTGAGTAATCAGGAATCTTCACCTAAGTATCGATTTTCGCGTAAAAGACATTTCTACTATTTAAGTAAAATGAAGTATGAATAAATCTCTCTTAGTTATGAAAATTTTGATGGTTATGGGATGAGGAAGGCCATAGAATTGACTGTGAGATTTACTTATTTGTGAAATTAGGATAGAATGAGAGATTGATTTGAAGTTGTTAAAATTAAGGCATAATTATCTTTCTTTAACTTGATATTACGAGTATTTAGTGTAATCTGAGAAATAGCATAATGATTGGTTTCTAGGTTTTTGAGGAATTAAATTTGACAAAAGTACGTATATTGTTTTATCTATTGAATCATTGAAGTAAGTTTTATGCAAATTACTTGAGGACAAGTAATGATTCAAGTGTGGGGGAATTTGATAAGTGAATATTTAACGTATATTTTGTACAAGTTTGGCATGAACTTTTGGTATGTTTTGAGAAGATTAAAGCCATATTTGAACTCTTTTGGTGATAATTGCTTAAATATTGTTTAAGTGTTCAAAATTTGATAAATGAGTGGATTAATGCATTAATTTTGTGAAATTGTGCAGGATATTGATGTATGAAGTTCATGCACGAGCTGAAAGAAGTGTAAGGATTGTCCAGAGGATAAAGTACACAAGAAATTAGGAGCAAAAATGAAGGACAAAGGAAAGAAGCGAAAAAATGAAAATTTAATGGCACGGATCCGAGCTCGGATCCATGAGAGCAAAGAAGGATCCGATCCCTCGTCTGTACTTCTGGAGGAGTGTATCCAAGGTTAGACGATCCGACCTCGGATCCATCATGGGAAGTCCTCGGATCCTATAAATCCGAGTTCGGATCCATTTTCACCCCTCGGATCCGAGGCTCGGATCTGTCTCTCTCTTCAGCAAGTGGCACAGTTATTTTCCTTTACCTTTCTCACAACTTTTCCAGCTATTTTGAGGGATAGAAATCGGTGGCACATGCTTCTGCAACAAAAGAGAAGACCAAATGAGTTATAGACAAAAAGGAAATATCATATTTTTGACTTCCTGAGTGGAGGAAATTATGAAGTGCGAGGAGTAGACTTTCTACCACTTTTTATGCAGAAACACAGGGAAGAAGCCAGAGACATCTACGTAGCTAGTTTTCCTTCTTGTAACTAGTTTCTCTCTAACTAAGAGTTCTTGGAGGCATTTTGGAGGTTACACTTGTAATCATCTTGTACAAGAACATAGCAGAATTTGAGGGCTTCACCATCAATCGGCTAAGCTTTCTTTTATCTTTCTTGTACTTGTACTTCATGATGTTTTGCATTAATAAACTTATGAGTTTGATTGTTAAAGCATTCATGAGTAGCTAAACTCCTTAATCTAGGGAGTGGATGAAACTTATGGCTAAATAATACTAATTGAATGTGAGTTACACTTGTTATATCCTGTATTAACTAGTCTACTTGTGTAGCTGTGATTACTTGTTATTGATTGATCACCAATAGCATGTTTATAGTTGTTATTATTCAATGAGAATTGGTAGTAACAATGGAAACACATGAGTAGAGCTTAAGTTGTATGTTCATGAAAATAGAGATACACTTAAGTAGATTTCTTAGCATTTCATGAAAGCAAACAGAGTAGTAGTAGTATTTCACTATGAAAATAGGGAAAAACTGAACTACTCTAGGCCATTTCATCATGAGAATGAGACTTGGTAAATTTGGAAATGAATCTCTGGTTAAACAAGAATAATAACAAGAGGTAAATCCATTTATTTGTGTTATTTATGCCATAAGTGGAATTTACATCCCTAGATTCAATCTCTAGTGAAATTTCTTCATTCGAATTTAGTATTTGTTAAACTAGATTTGTATATCAAATTTGTAGATTATAGCAATATACTTTCTCTGCTCAAATTTATTGTAAATCTAAATAATAGAGAGAAATAAGGGTCCAGTACTTGTTTAAATTGCTCCTCGTGGGATCGACCCGATACATACCCTACATTACAGTTTCGGCCTGTATACTTGCAGCTAACGGGTATAAAAATCGGATTTAAACTTGCATTGCTAAAAAAAAACCCGTCACGGGTGATAAATATTCCAATCAATAGCACCTAAATATATAGACCCTTTTTCATTACCTGTTTCTTGTCCGTGTAACTCAGCGCATTTCTGGACTTTTTCTTTCCAAAATCATCTCAGAACTTGCGAATATGCAGCTTGAAAGTTCAAAGTTAATTCTACCTTCTAAGTGACTGCTTAATCATCTTAGTTTGATATTGCCGTGTTCTATTTAAGCTATTAAATATTGAAAAAGAAAGGAAGATGTAACCCTTGATTAATTATCCAAAATTTTGAGTGAAACCAATTTCAATTCACTCAATTCAATTTAAAATCCAGATTTCAAACCCATTAATTACCCTATTAATTATTGGAGTAATTTATATTTTCATTTACATCAAAATGAATGAATTATTTGAAGTTAAAATCAGGTTTATGGTTCGACGACTAGGTTTGATAACTGGGAGTAGAAATGGTGTAAAAAGGGATGGGAGGGTTAAAAGGAATATTTGAAGCTAAAATCATAAATTATCCTGCACATTTATATGATTTGTTCATCTTGAACAGACATTGTCTTGAATACTTAGGAAAATTTTCTTGTAAGACTAAAAGAACTAATTTTGAAGAATATTCATATTAAGCACACTTGTAGAGAATTATCATATGTATTAATCTATCAATTATAATATTTATTAAACTTAATTTATACAATCAGGAAAAATAGTTTGAAAGGGAAAATGATACTTTTCCTCTCCAATATTTAGTGGTTGGAAAAATTTCACCCACAAAGTTTCATTGCGAATACATTTAGTTCCTACGAATTTAATTTATAAACAATAGTACAAGTGATAGCAAATCAACCAATTTGGGTGGAAAAAAATTGACAAATAGCTCGTTTAGTCCCTCAACTCTTTTTTTTTTGTAAATTATCTTTTTTTCTTAATAAATAAAAAATGATATTTTATTTTATCCTGTTTAATGCTTCTATTTTTTTTTTCCAATCCCAGAAGTACTTTTTGATTTCACTTCCTTCAACCTTCAAATGCGACAATGTTGATGAGCATGACCAAAATTTCAACCTTTCTTTAAAAAAAGAAAAACTTCACTTTTCTTGTAGTTTTTTTATTTTCTTTTGTACATAAATTCTTTGTTTTCCTTTTTACTTTCTTTTGCTATTTTTGACACTTTCCTTTCTTCTTTTTGTCTAGTCCCTGATTTTTTTTTTCTATTTAGTCCTTTTATTTTTTCCCCTTAAATACCATTTGCCATAAAACTTTTTCCATCACCAGACTCGGTGGCTTAAAAGGGCATGACAAACTGTTCATATTCTTTTTCAAAAAAAGGAAATCTATAATTTTTTTTATTTCTTTTTATGTTATTCCTTCATTTTCTTTTTTGCATTTTTAGTTTAAGAATCTTATTAAATTAGAACTATAGATGCGTGTTAAATAATATTTACTCAAATTTCAAAATTTTCATTTGCACATGTAGCATGCATTCCAATCCCACTCGTATTAAAAAAAAAACTACTACATTGAAAATCTAAACATTATTTCTTTTCTTTTTATATAATTTTTTTCCTTTTCTTTTTCAAAAGAGGAAGAAGAGGCAGCACGAGTGATAGATGCGGAGTAGATAAAGGAAGAGTCTGAATTATTGAAAAGGGAGAGAGAAGCTGCCAAGATTACTTTACAGATGGACATAGATGATTTTGTTCTCTCTCTAATTTGAGATTGAGCTTGAGGACAATCTAATGGCTACATCTTAGTTGTTAGGAGAATTTCCAATTATACCTCTTTTCAGTATATTGAATATATTTCAATGGTGTTAACAAACTCACATATTGATATTTTTGTTTTCGCAATGGTTTTTATTATTTATTAATTTTTTTGGTGTGAGATTTTGCAGCGCTTTGAATTAATGGTGCAAACGAATTGAATTGAGTCAAGTTTTGGTCTAATCGAATCGAGTCTCAACTTAGTTTTATGAAACTTGAACTCGAGCTCGAGTTTGACGAGTTCAAAATGTAAAGTTCGAGTTCGAACTCGACTAAAATTCGAGTCAAGCTCAAACTTAAAAAAATAATTATTTTATTTTAAAAAATGAATAAAATAATAATTTTTCAAAATAATATATATATATATATATATATATATATATATATAATCTAGTTGGCTCGCGAGTTAACGAGTTGAATATCTTTGACCTCGACCTTGACTTGATCAGTTCAAGTTCGAGTCAAGCTCGGATTCTAGCTGCTCGCGAGCTGTTTGATTCATTTGCAGTCGTACTTCAAATACTTCTTACAAGTGCTCCAAAGGTTTTTCATTGCACAATGAAACTATGGTAAGAAGAATTCATCCAATCTGTGGAGATGCGTTCTTTTAATCAGACAAAATTCATCTTTCTAGAATCCAAAAATAAAAGAAGATAAATGTGGTTCATATATTGATTATATCACAGGGTACAAAAAAATTAAGAAAAGAGGTAGTGATTTATAAATTGCATTTTCCTGTAAGGTGGGAAATGCCAATGTATTAATCTATGTAGAACCGTTGTAGTAACAAAGGGGCCGAAATAATGCTGGATTTTGGAGTCATTCCATATGGAGATCAAAGTGGAAATGACCCAATTATTTATGCTTCAACAGATTACTGTTGCACCCCGAATCTCCTTTGGTTTCAAGAGTTACCCATACTACGGGTAGTTGTTATCCCACCAAAATTGGGACTGAAGTTTTTTGATGACATTGTTTCCAACCTGGAATGCTTTGGTAAGAACATCAGGAGAAATTGGAGGATCTGATCCGAATACAGCATTAGCAATGGTGATGACTCCTGGATTCTGGCTGCCTAAACCAGCAAAAGCAACAGCATTTGAATGTCCTTGGTTGAATTGGAAATGAATGAGGCCTTGGGGGAACACAAACACATCTCCTGGATTCAAAACCTTGGTGAAGAGCTTATTCTTCATGTTCATGCCCGGATTCGAAGTAACAAAACCAACAACTAGAGTACCCTCCAAAACAAAGAGGACCTCGGTAGCACGAGGGTGAATGTGGGGAGGGTTCAAACCATAAGGCGCAAAATCGATGCGTGCTAAGGAAACACCTAAAGTGTTGAGCCCTGGAATTTGGTTGACATTTACTGCTGTTACATTGGACCCGAGTGGATTTGCTGTGCTTCCAGGTTTGTTAAGCCCTGGAAAGAAGAAATCTTCGGGTTTCACAAGCTTTGGATCCTTGCATATCTTTCCATTGACAAATACTGCATTAGCCATGATTCAACTTAGTTAGTTTGTCAAACATAGTTAGAATTCAAGTATAATATACAAGAGTCAAGAAATTTTTGAAGTAATCTAGTTTACCTCCGGCATTGGCATCAGGAACTGCCACACAAAAATCCTGCAGTGGACTTGGATTAGATGCATGGACAACTGTAAAAACAAGTGCCAAGATGGCTGCAGCAATATGGATCCGAACTGCCATGGTTATCACAAAAGAGGTGACAGGTTGTCGAAGCCTGTGCAATAATAAATACCTGCTCAAACTAAAAGTAATTTCTGTAGATAGTGGTGAGCAGGGTCGAATCCACAGGGACTGGGAGTAATTATTTCTTTTCAAGTTCACAGTGACAAGGGGAGTGTTTTTATGCAGAAGGTGACAGTGGCGGGTGGCTTCAGGCGCGCAAGTGAGGCGCGTGGCTGTGGTCAAGGGTGGAGCAAGGGCGAGCGGCTACGTGGGCAGTAGAGGCGGGCATCGGCCGTGGCTGCTGGCGGCGGACGGGCTGGAGAAGAAAGGGAGAGCCCGCGCCAAGTGGTGGTGGAAGGCAGCGGCGGTCACGTGGGCAAGTGGGCGGCGTGCGTCGCGCTTGGGCGGCGGGACAGAGGCTACTGCCGCGCACCTGTGGGATTGTGGCTGTGCGAGGAAGGAGCTGCGTGTGGAAGGAAGATGGGCAGCGGCGGCGGCGATGGAGCTTCAGCAGCGGCGGGCGGCGAGGTGCGAAGTGGATGGCTGGCTGGTCCTTCGTGCGAGACGCAAGGTGGCGGCGTGAGTGAGGTGGGCTGCGAGCAAAAGGGATTCGGACAACAGAGAGAGAGCAGGGGAGAAGGAAGAAAGAAAGAAGAAAGAAAGAAATTTTTTTTTTTTTTTTTTTTTTTTGTAAAACTGAGCTACGGTGAAAAGGGAAGAAGAAAAAAAAAATTCTTTTTTTTTTTTTTTAAATTGAGAAACCTAGCTACGGTTGAGAAATTTTTCTCTCTTTTTTTTTTTTAATCCTTACCTTTCCCGCGAACGTGACGCGGGCACGTCATGAGGGCAAGAGAGCTCCCAGAAGTTTCTGATCGTGAGCTTCCTGCAGGTCACCACGGGGGCGCGTCATGACTGAAGGTCACCTACAAATCAGTAAAAACGAAAATTAACACCCAAAATCAGTCAAATTCAAGGAAGACAGATTTAAACTAACAAATAAAATCAAACAAACAACTAAAAGAAATTGGGTTGCCTCCCAATGAGCGCCTTTCTTTAATGTCTTTGGTTAGACATTATCATGTTTTGTTCATGGAGGATAAAATCGTGTGGCTCGTTTTAATGTTTCATCCTCTATATAGTCCTGATAACCCTCGTAAATAGAATAATTCTTGAGCATACGAGCTACGGGCTTCCATGGACTAGTGAATGGCGCCAAACGAGTCGATGATAATTTGCATTCTCCATTCACTTCTCCCTCATTTGCATTTGTTGGTACAAGATATCTTGCCATCGCCACTCTTAATTTATTCCTGTCATGAAATTCAAAATTATCTGGTATAATAAAGTCAATTTCATTAACAGGAATTGAAGAGTAAGAGTCAGGAGAATAGTGATAAAGGAGTGGAGGAGATGTCACCGCATTTGGAGATTGTTCACTGGATTCATTCACTTGAATGAGTTGATCCTGGAGTCTCATTTTTTGCACTTCAACTTCCTTTTCAACTGCATCTTTAAATCCGTTTCCTTGAAACTCTTGCAATTCCATGTCATTTGGCCGGATAATTGCACTCTCATCTCCTTCAAGATTGATATTGGTTTGTGAGGGCAATTCTTCAAGGTGAGAAGCTAATCGCTCTATCCTGGATGTCAATTGACGCATTTGATCTGCCAGGTCGCGAAGGCTCGCTTGTGTCTTCTGATGAAATCGATTTAGGCTCGCTTGTGTCTCCTGATGAAATCGATTTGTATTAGCAATTAGTAATCCCATCATTTCTTCAAGAGACAAACCTGACACGGAGGATGATTGCTGAGACTCTTGCTGTTGAAAATCCATTGGCCCGGTCGCATAATCAAAATTGGATTTATCCCACCATCCTTGATCATACCCGTTTGAATAAGGGTCATACCACGTTTGAAATCGAGATGGAAAATCTCCAAAAGTATCAATTGGAGCGCTTAAATTATCTTGAAATGCGGGGCATGTGTCAGTTGAATAACCTGAATCAAAATAAGTTCCACAATTTGCAATAGCCCATTGATCATTAGAAAAACATGAGTCTCATAACTCCATTCAAGAACAAATGGGCGGCGTGCGTCGCGCTTGGGCGGCGGGACAGAGGCTACTGCCGCGCACCTGTGGGATTGTGGCTGTGCGAGGAAGGAGCTGCGTGTGGAAGGAAGATGGGCAGCGGCGGCGGCGATGGAGCTTCAGCAGCGGCGGGCGGCGAGGTGCGAAGTGGATGGCTGGCTGGTCCTTCGTGCGAGACGCAAGGTGGCGGCGTGAGTGAGGTGGGCTGCGAGCAAAAGGGATTCGGACAACAGAGAGAGAGCAGGGGAGAAGGAAGAAAGAAAGAAGAAAGAAAGAAATTTTTTTTTTTTTTTTTTTTTTTTGTAAAACTGAGCTACGGTGAAAAGGGAAGAAGAAAAAAAAATTCTTTTTTTTTTTTTTTAAATTGAGAAACCTAGCTACGGTTGAGAAATTTTTCTCTCTTTTTTTTTTTTAATCCTTACCTTTCCCGCGAACGTGACGCGGGCACGTCATGAGGGCAAGAGAGCTCCCAGAAGTTTCTGATCGTGAGCTTCCTGCAGGTCACCACGGGGGCGCGTCATGACTGAAGGTCACCTACAAATCAGTAAAAACGAAAATTAACACCCAAAATCAGTCAAATTCAAGGAAGACAGATTTAAACTAACAAATAAAATCAAACAAACAACTAAAAGAAATTGGGTTGCCTCCCAATGAGCGCCTTTCTTTAATGTCTTTGGTTAGACATTATCATGTTTTGTTCATGGAGGATAAAATCGTGTGGCTCGTTTTAATGTTTCATCCTCTATATAGTCCTGATAACCCTCGTAAATAGAATAATTCTTGAGCATACGAGCTACGGGCTTCCATGGACTAGTGAATGGCGCCAAACGAGTCGATGATAATTTGCATTCTCCATTCACTTCTCCCTCATTTGCATTTGTTGGTACAAGATATCTTGCCATCGCCACTCTTAATTTATTCCTGTCATGAAATTCAAAATTATCTGGTATAATAAAGTCAATTTCATTAACAGGAATTGAAGAGTAAGAGTCAGGAGAATAGTGATAAAGGAGTGGAGGAGATGTCACCGCATTTGGAGATTGTTCACTGGATTCATTCACTTGAATGAGTTGATCCTGGAGTCTCATTTTTTGCACTTCAACTTCCTTTTCAACTGCATCTTTAAATCCGTTTCCTTGAAACTCTTGCAATTCCATGTCATTTGGCCGGATAATTGCACTCTCATCTCCTTCAAGATTGATATTGGTTTGTGAGGGCAATTCTTCAAGGTGAGAAGCTAATCGCTCTATCCTGGATGTCAATTGACGCATTTGATCTGCCAGGTCGCGAAGGCTCGCTTGTGTCTTCTGATGAAATCGATTTAGGCTCGCTTGTGTCTCCTGATGAAATCGATTTGTATTAGCAATTAGTAATCCCATCATTTCTTCAAGAGACAAACCTGACACGGAGGATGATTGCTGAGACTCTTGCTGTTGAAAATCCATTGGCCCGGTCGCATAATCAAAATTGGATTTATCCCACCATCCTTGATCATACCCGTTTGAATAAGGGTCATACCACGTTTGAAATCGAGATGGAAAATCTCCAAAAGTATCAATTGGAGCGCTTAAATTATCTTGAAATGCGGGGCATGTGTCAGTTGAATAACCTGAATCAAAATAAGTTCCACAATTTGCAATAGCCCATTGATCATTAGAAAAACATGAGTCTCATAACTCCATTCAAGAACAAAGTCCAGTCTATCATCAAAATATGGAATGTTAGCAGCCATAAAAAAATAAAAAAAATAAGAGAAAAATAAATTTAAAAAAAATGAAAACAAGATAAACTCAAAAAGAAACAAATTAATCTGACACCAGTCCCCGGCAACGGCGCCAAATATTGACAGGTTGTCGAAGCCTGTGCAATAATAAATACCTGCTCAAACTAAAAGTAATTTCTGTAGATAGTGGTGAGTATGGTCGAATCCACAGGGACTGGGAGTAATTATTTCTTTTCAAGTTCACAGTGACAAGGGGAGTGTTTTTATGCAGAAGGTGACAATCAAAGAAATTCAACTAAAATATAAAAAGCTACTAAAAATTAAATAACAAATTACTAAAATCAAATAAGTGATAATTAAGGATCTAGCCAAGGAATGACTTCAGCAATAGTTCACCTAATTGATCATCGATAAGCAAAGGCAATTCCAATTATTTATCAATAAATAGGTTATAACTACCAAACAAACGATGGCAGTCAACCCCTCCTTACTGTGTCGGTGATCAAGGTACGTCCGTTAATCACTGCTCTAATTGAAAAACAATCCTAGGTACGCCCGTAAAATTTAATTCCCCAATTGCCTTACGTATTAGAGGAGCCCTATTCTAACCAAATAACACACTACCAGGGTTATTTTAGATTAACCCGCGTATTCCCTTGACACAAATCTAATCATGCCATTTGTCACTATTTTAGAGCAATTAAACAATTACGGATTTAATGTCCTAATTGACAATAGATTACCCAATCAACTAATTATCTGGATCCAAGACAATCAATTAATTAAATAACCATAAGCACTGTAACCAGGGAATATGCGAATACCAATAAATAAAAGTAAAAGATAAAATTAAATCGATCTCACAATTTTAGGCGATCCAAAACGTCCATTGTCCCTTGACTAGAGCGAGAAAATTAGTTCATACTTGGTGCGAAAAATCCATGCAAAATTGGAACAACAGCTGCGGCCATTGTTCTTGCTCGCGCGAATTCAACTCAGCCAAAGGGATAAGGAAAAACGAGAGACTAAGAAAAGTGATTCAATCTCTCAATTGCCGTTGACATGTCAAGGGAAAAACTACTATAAAGCTAAGAAGAAAAGTCAACAAAAGCCACATTGGCTCCTGACATCCGTAAGAAGAAAACCAAAAGAAGTAAGGAAGGACTACAAAAGAAAAATCAAAAGCAAGCCTAAGCTACAGCCGACCTCTCCTCTGCACACTTTTTCTAATTCCTATCTACTGTCTACTCTAATGCTTGCGGCGGCTCCCTCCTCTGGAGAGGAAGAAGTGACACCCCGACTTCAGCCCTTTGTTCCTTTTTTTAATGCTTTTGTCTTCGGCAATTACTAAAATGGGCACAAGTTTGCCTTTGGCAACAATGCCCCCGGGATAAGCTCTGTGCCTTAGACTCCTTTTGTGTCAAATTGGCACTTGTTATCATATTTTCGTTCTACTCCCTGAAATATATGCCAAATACTAAAAATGAGTAGAATCTATCAATTAATTCACATCGAGTCAGGTAATAGGGAAAATTAATAATAAAATAAATGATAAAATTACACCCTATCAAGAGGGATCAAACTATGTGAACTAATTAGAAGGATGGTAACTTGTTTCTTCTCTGGTGGTGGAAGGACATGTGGGAAAGATGCCTATTTATAGCCACTTTTGGTACGTTGAACTGGTCATTATATTTTCTTATCTTAAAGATTAAAAAATGCCACATTGTCTATGTGTACTATTTTTGCACAATTCAACCGACGAAAGATTCTGCAACCACTACTTTCGACTTTGTCATTTTCAGTAAGACTGATTAATAGCGTGTAAATGGACCTTTTCATTTCCTGTTTCTTGTCTGTGTACGTAACTTAGAAAGTGGATGGACTTTTTCTTTCTTTTTATGTTTTCAAAATCTACTCTAGACTTGCGTAAATGCAGATTGGCAAGTTCTAACTTCTAGTGCTGGTTTTTAAATCACCTTGGTTTATTATTTCCATATTTTATTTAAGCTATTAAATGTTGAAGAAAATATAGATGTAACCCT
Organism: Coffea arabica; assembly: GCF_036785885.1. Lineage (NCBI taxonomy): Eukaryota > Viridiplantae > Streptophyta > Magnoliopsida > Gentianales > Rubiaceae > Coffea > Coffea arabica. The sequence goes on from NC_092310.1 coordinate 1,331,129, forward strand.
TGATTAACTTTCCAAAATTTTGGATGAAACTTAATTTTCTTTTACTCGTTCGATTCAATACCAGATTTTACTCCCGTCCTTGTATATTTACCCAATCAAAGTTCACAGCAGTAATAGCTTTCATTACTTCTTTTTTTCCTCCAAACATAAAAAAGAAGAAATTGAAATAAAAAATGATAAATACCATTAAAGATTTGGTTTAAAACCTATAACGACATTTGTAGTAAAAAAAGATTTGGCATTTTTTGTTTCTTATTTATTTGTTTTATTTTTTCCTTCCATCTTTTTTTGTTATTTATTTATTTATTTTTTATTTCCCTTTCATCTTTTTTGTATTTAGACAAAATTAAGATTTTGTAGGTCAAAGCATAAATTTTCAAAATCATCTCTTCTCTTCCCAAAAGAGAGAGAGAGAAGGAAAAAAGAAAAAAAGAAAAAAGTTGTGAAAGGGTAAATTTATTAATTTATTAGTTTGACTTTGACATTTTATTATTGACCGTTAAATTTAATTGAAAAAACTAATGGTGTCACTTTAACCCAAACTATGTTTAAACAATAGGGAAGTTATATAACAAGGCACCAAACCATAGGGGGTAATAAGTAATTTACCCTTGATATTTTCGTTTACATCACAGAAAGCAATAATTAAAGTTAAATTTAAAATTATCTTGCTCATTCGTGTGATTTATTCATCTTGAATAGGAAAATTTGGAAAGTTTTCTAATGAATATTCTTTAACCACCCTTGTAAGGAATTATCAAATGTATCAATCGATCAATTCTACTATTTACTAACCTTAGTTACTTCATGTAATCAGAGAAATAGTCTAAATGAAAGGGAAAATGAAAGTTATTGCAGTCAATGTCTAGGGTTTGGACAATTTTCAATTCATTGAAAACATATTTAGTACAGTGAATTTACAATTAGTTTTCAAACCTAATTTTTAGGGGTTGGGCATTTAGTCCTATAATTTTAATTTACAATCAATTTAGTACGATTGGCAGCAAATCAACTAGGGATGGCAACGGGAGCGAGCACCCGTGGGGGGTCATTGGGGCGGGGATTGGAGCGGGGCCTAGGGGAATTTTTCCCTCCCGTTTAGAAACGGGGCGGGGGGCGGGGGTATACTCCCCTGTCCCACCCCCGCCCCGCCACCCGTATGAATATATATATATATATATATATAATGATATTATCAATTATACTACTAATTATACATGTCTATTAATAAAAATTATTAATTATTTATACTAAATTTATTAATACATTTATGTTAAATTCCTAACTACACTTAATACAATAACACTTTTTTCTAAAAAAAAACACAATAATAATTTAGTGATTGTATTTGTATCAAAAGTGAAAACTTGATTATTTTAGTTATATTTGTTTTATCATATTAGATTGTATTCAAATAACCTTTGTTTAATTATTTTTATGAGTTTCAATTGTGAAGTTACAATGAATAATAACTTGGTGATGTATTGATATTTTAGTACTTGATTATTTGCTTAAATTTAATTATAATAACATTATATAATAATTTTTTTTAACCCCGCGGGGGAAGTGAGGCGGGGCGGGGGAAGCCGGAGGCGGGGGATGGGAGGGGCGGGGGCGGGGGGAATTAAAATGCAACGGGGCGGGGGTTGGGGGAGGTGTCCCCCGCCCCATTGCCACCCCTAAAATCAACCAATTTGAACGGAAAAAATTTTTTTTGCAAATAGATTATTTAGTCCTTGAAATTTTTATGAAAATTATCTTTTATCCATGATCTTTCACTTTATCCCATCTAGTCCTTTTATTGTTCTTTCTTCTAACACCGAAAGTAGTTCTTGTTTCACTTTCTTCTACCATCAAAATGGCCGGTTTTAAAAAGTTGACCAAATTTTTAACTTTCTCTAATAAAATCTTTACTTTCTTCTCATTTGTTTTATTATCTTTCGCACACAATTTCTTCCTTGTCATCTTCACTTTCTTGGACTACTTCTGCCATTTTCTTTTTGATGTAGTCTCTTCTTTTTCTCTACTCCCTGTTTTCGTTTATTTAATCCTTTTACCTTTTTATTAACACCAAAACTTCCATCACCAAAACAAACTTTTTCCATCACCAAACTTAGTGGCTTTAAAGCGCACGACAAAAGTTTCAACAATTCTTTTTGAGAAAAAAAAATGTTTTTTCTTTTTTGTTGTTTCCTTTTATTTTTATATAATTTTTCATTTTCTTTCTTATTTTCTCCAACTATTTTCACCATTTTCTCTTGTATTAATCTTTCCTACATTTCTTGGTGTAGAAATTGTATTACACTAACAAGTGTAGATGCATGCCAAATAATATTCAGAGATTCACATTTTAAATTGTTCATTTGCATGTGCTGTGCATCCCAATCCACTCACGTACTACACCGATAATATGGAGGAGGCAACGTAAGTGAAAGATACTGGGCAGATAAAGGAAGAGGCTGAATATTAAGAAGGGAGAGGAGACAGAGTGGGAAGTGTTGATGGTGCGCAAAGTACAAATTCATTGACTTGCTTTGTCCGTACCACGGAAAGTGCCAATGTAGTATTCTTCTTAGATTGATGTAGTAGTACAAAAGGGTCCAAATACTACTAGTATTTAATCTATAGTTTAAAGTACATCAGTGAGGAGGTCAAGGTCTGAAGGACCCAATTATTTATGCTTTAACACATTACTATTAATTGCACCCTGAAGCTCCTTTAATTTCAAGAGATACCCATATTATTTAAGGGTAGTTGTTATCCCACCAAAATTGTGACTGTAGTTTTTTGATGACATCGTTTCCAACCTGGAATGCTTTGGTAAGAACATCAGGAGAAATGGGAGGATCTGATCCGAATACAGCATTAGCAATGGTGATGACTCCTGGATTCTGGCTGCCTAGACCAGCAAAAGCAACAGCGTCGGTCTCTCCTTGGTTGAATTGGAAATGAATGAGGCCTTGAGGGAACACAAACACGTCTCCTGGATTCAAAACCTTGGTGAAGAGCTTATTCTTCATGTTCATGCCCGGATTCGAAGTAACGAAACCAACAACAAGAGTGCCCTCCAAAACAAAGAGGACCTCGGTAGCACGAGGGTGGGTGTGGGGAGGGTTCAAACCATAAGGCGCAAAGTCGAGGCGTGCTAAGGAAACACCTAAAGTGTTGAGCCCTGGAATTTGGTTCACATTTACTTGTGTTACATTGGACCCGAGTGGCTTTGCTGTGCTTCCTGGCTTGTTTAGCCCTTGAAAGAAGAAATCTTCGGGTTCCACAAGCTTTGGATCCTTGCATATCTTTCCATTGACAAATACTGCATTAACCAAGATCATGAAACATCAGTTAAAGTATAACATGCAACATTATAGTACTATCAAACAAGACAGTCATGAAATTTTCCAAAACAAGATCAGAAAGTTTACCACCGCCAGCATTGGCATCAGGAACTGCGACGCAGAAATCCTGCAATGGACTTGGATCAGATGCATGGACAATTGTAAAAACAAGTGCCAAGATGGCTGCAGCTATGTGGAAGCGAAAAGCCATGCTTATCAGAGACGAAGTATCAAACTATATGAGCTAGTTAGAAAGATGAAAAGTTGTTTCTTCTCAGATTGTGGATGAATATGTGGTAAAGATTCCTATTTATAGCTATCTTTGGTTGAACCAGTCATTATGTTTTCTTATCTCAACGATTAGAAAAATGCCACATTGTCTTCCTAATCTATTTTTGTACAACTCAACCAACGAATGATTCTGCAACAACTACCTGTGACTTCTCATTTTCTTTCCTCTTGCAAGTATAGAAAGACTGATTCGGTCATTTAGGACATTCCAACGAAGTGGTATACTGATACAAGGTGTTGACGGACCAAGTAACCGGTAAGACCTTTTCTTGAAGAGATGGCCTTTGATATTTCTTGCTTCCAGATGTTTACTTTCTTACCTCAGTAAAACGATGCATTAGTTGCAACTAATCAGTTTGAAATTCGCAGGCTCAATCCAACTTTACAAAGTAGCATCTGGGATTAGCACGAAAGAATCAAATATATGGTAATCGTCTGGGAGTAGAGGACCTAATTACTTCGGATAATTATACAAAGATAGCTCAGAACTTGAATTTCAAACTTCTTTGGCAAAACCTATGATATGTAATTATATTTGCATATTTTAGCTAGCTGGAATACCAAGCATTCATTTCCTATTTCCTGTCTGTGCAAATAATTCCTGTTTGCGGGTGATAAATATTCCAATCAATAGCACCTAAATATATAGACCTCTTTTCATTGCCTGTTTCTTGTCCGTGTAACTCAGCGCATTTCTGGACTTTTTCTTTCCAAAATCATCTCAGAACTTGCGAATAGGCAGCTTGAAAGTTCAAAGTTAATTCTACCTTCTAAGTGACAGCTTGATCATCTTAGTTTGATATTGCCGTGTTCTATTTAAGCTATTAAATATTGAAAAAGAAAGGAAGATGTAACCCTTGATTAATTATCCAAAATTTTGGATGAAACCAATTTCAATTCACTCAATTCAATTTAAAATCCAGATTTCAAACCCATTAATTACCCTATTAATTATTGGAGTAATTTATATTTTCATTTACATCAAAATGAATGAATTATTTGAGGTTAAAATCAGGTTTATGGTTCGACAAGTAGGTTTGATAACTGGGAGTAGAAATGGTGTAAAAAGGGGTGGGAGGGTTAAAAAGAATATTTGAAGCTAAAATCATAAATTATCCTGCTCATTTATATGATTTGTTCATCTTGAACAGACATTATCTTGAATACTTAGGAAAATTTTCTTGTAAAACTAAAAGAACTAATTTTAAAGAATATTCATATTAAGCACACTTGTAGAGAATTATCATATGTATTAATCTATCAATTATAATATTTATTAAACTTAATTTATACGATCTGGAAAAATAGTTTGAAAGGGAAAATGATACTTTTCCTCTCCAATATTTAGTGGTTGGAAAAATTTCATCCACAAAGTTTCATTGCGAATACATTTAGTTCCTACAAATTTAATTTATAATCAATAGTACAAGTGATAGCAAATCAACCAATTTGGGTGGAAAAAAAATTGACAAATAGCTCGTTTAGTCCCTCAACTCTTTTTTTTTGTAAATTATCTTTTTTTTTCTTAATAAATAAAAAATGATATTTTATTTTATCCTGTTTAATGCTTCTATTTTTTTTCCAACCCCAGAAGTACTTTTTGATTTCACTTCCTTCAACCTTCAAACGCGACAATGTTGATTGATGAGTATGACCAAAATTTCAACCTTTCTTTAAAAAAAGAAAAACTTCACTTTTCTTGGTGTTTTTTTATTTTCTTTTGTACATAAATTCTTTGTTTTCCTTTTTACTTTCTTTTGGTGTTTTTGACACTTTCCTTTCTTCTTTTTCTCTAGTCCCTGATTTTTGAAATCTCTTATCTTTTTGAAATAAGTTGCATTTGTTTGGATAAATTGGAACTCATATGTATGCATACTGAGTGTTATGTATTCCTTTGACAAAACAGCTAGACGTTGACAATTGTGTAAATTAATAAAATTTTGGCAATGCATATGAAAATGTGGCTTTACAAGAATTGGATTGGAGATATTCTCAAGTGTTTGAGATGTTCATTCTTGCAAATGGCTAAAATTCTCAAGTGTTTGGACTCATTATGCGTGACATGACTGATAATGTTCTTTCTAAATGTGGGAATTGGATTTGAGGAATGTTAGGAATATTACTTGCTTGAAATTGTCAATTGCTGGCAGGGAGTTTAACCCTTTTTCAAGAGAAAACTCTGCCGAAATTTTCTTAAATTCTTATTTAACATGTGTGAGCAAGTTTCTATCGTTTCTAATAAATACTTATCTTGTTTGTGTATAGGTACTATGGCTCGCACAAGGAGGGCTCGTATTCGTAATCCTACACCATCTTCAAGCGAGGAACGCACTCCCTCATATGAAGAGTCGCCTGAGGAAGAATCTCCTTCGCCTGAGCCACCACCTCGGTCTCGCCGGAAGACCGCATCCACTAGCCGCGACGAGCCGTTTCCAGATTTTGACACCACTAGATTCACGTCACTCGAGAATCGACAGTGGTACGAAGCAGGCTTAGATAAGGAAATTATCATTGAAAAGCACCTGGCACCGGAGGTGGATGCGCACTACCACGTCTCTACGGCATTCAAGAGACTAGGATGGGAGAACATCCTTCAATTGCCCAAGTACTACTACCCCAACCTGGTCCGGGAGTTCTATGCCAATGTGGAAAACAAACAGAGTCACAATGGCAATCTCATCGTCTCCTGGGTTCGACGAAAGAGAGTGGCTCTTAATCGAGATACAGTGGCAAAAATTGTCAAACTCAAAGATGAAGGACTTGATGTTAAACTGATCAAGGAGTTCAAGGCACGCGACCCTTGGCAGGTGAGAGAAGCGGTAGCACGCCTAAAGGGTCAATATAGGGAGCGTGGAAGTTCGAAGAAACTCACTGTATATGCTGACTCCTTCGAGCATAGGTACCACTTGATCTTCTATCTCTTCGCCTTCAATGTGGTGCCCAAAAGGAGTGGAAAGCGAGAGCTCCGCAATAGTGACCTCTACTTCTTGGATAAGATGATGTATAGTGTGGGTGAGCAGTTGACTGGTATTCCTTTGCCCAGTATCATCATCAGTTACACGCGGACCACAGCTCGCATGAGGGCCGGCAAGACTTGCTTTGGATTCTTTCAGCTGCTATCCCTCATTTTTTAGAAGCTCAAGGTTCCTCTTGGAACCGAGCGAGCCATTAACACTAGGTCTGCCGACGAGGTCTGTGCCTCGATACTCAAATCCTTGAATATTTCTACAGATTTTGGAGCTGCTCTGGTTCGAGAAACTAAAGAAGCTTCAACCTCAGCTCAGCCTCCACCTCACACTCAACAGGAACCAGTAGTTCATGAGACGGAGGCACAACAAACTCTTCCTCCTCCCGTTCCAAGACCACCACCTCCACCGCGATCCAAGTGGCAAGAGCTCCTCAATGCCATTTGCTGTATGGAGACTTGAGTCGTTGAGCGCATTGACCAGACCGAGCGGATGATGACGGAGTGACTCGACAGACATGATCGCCGTCTTCGTGCGATTGAGGATCATTTCCATATCCGCCGGTCACCTACTCCGACGTCTCAGCAGGAGGAGGGGCATATTGGTACATCACAGGGTCCTCATGGAACTGAGGAGGTAGTAGACCCTCGTTCTGAGCAGCCATGAAGATTTTTAGCTAATTACATCTTTTGTTGCTTTATTTTTCTTTTATTGTGTTTAGTTTAAATTTTGTAGTTTTCATATTGGATTCTCTTGTGCTACTCATGGTTTTTTGCACTCTTTTGTTTCATTGTGGACAGAATTTCGATGATCGTGAGGATTAATGGCTTCAAATTGAATCACCACTTATTTTGAGGGAAGTTTCATTTTTTATTACCTTCTTCACAATGAAGACATTGTTAAATTTAAGTGTGGGGGAGGGATTACTTTATTTTATGGGGATTGTGTCTTGAAATGCATGATTTGAGTTGTCTATGGCTTAAAAATGTTGAAATTTTATTTGGAAAGGTTGTATTGTGGTTAATTTTCTGGAAATTAAGGTTGTTGACAGGGAGTTTTGTCCATTTTTATGGAGAAACTCTGTCAAAATTTTTTTAAAAATATTTTCCAATATTTCAAGTTAATGGCCAAAATGTTCAATTTTAAGTGCCTAATTCTTCCATTGAATAAAATGTTATATGTATTTTGGGAAAGTTTAGTCCTTATTTGACTTGGAATTAGTCATTATGCAATTAGGATTTTTATATTTTAGAAAGTATATTTGGTTAAATAAGGAAAATTATGCTTAGAATTTTGCACGTTCAATGATATTTCTCATTTTTACTTAATTTTATAAGTAAGTGATTGACATAGTCAAGACAAGGCCAGATTCTTTCTTTAATTATGCTTAGAGGGAAAAGAGAAAAAAAAGAAAAAAAAAGAAAAGAACATATATATATTGATATTATTTTCTACTCCAATGATTCACATACTGAGTAATCGGGGGTTGGTATTTACAAATGTCGACATTCGCATAAAAAGGTATTGGAATTAAGAGTATGTTTAGCAATTTGAATAAGTAAAATGTTGAGTAATCAGGAATCTTCACCTAAGTATCGATTTTCGCGTAAAAGACATTTCTACTATTTAAGTAAAATGAAGTATGAATAAATCTCTCTTAGTTATGAAAATTTTGATGGTTATGGGATGAGGAAGGCCATAGAATTGACTGTGAGATTTACTTATTTGTGAAATTAGGATAGAATGAGAGATTGATTTGAAGTTGTTAAAATTAAGGCATAATTATCTTTCTTTAACTTGATATTACGAGTATTTAGTGTAATCTGAGAAATAGCATAATGATTGGTTTCTAGGTTTTTGAGGAATTAAATTTGACAAAAGTACGTATATTGTTTTATCTATTGAATCATTGAAGTAAGTTTTATGCAAATTACTTGAGGACAAGTAATGATTCAAGTGTGGGGGAATTTGATAAGTGAATATTTAACGTATATTTTGTACAAGTTTGGCATGAACTTTTGGTATGTTTTGAGAAGATTAAAGCCATATTTGAACTCTTTTGGTGATAATTGATTAAATATTGTTTAAGTGTTCAAAATTTGATAAATGAGTGGATTAATGCATTAATTTTGTGAAATTGTGCAGGATATTGATGTATGAAGTTCATGCACGAGCTGAAAGAAGTGTAAGGATTGTCCAGAGGATAAAGTACACAAGAAATTAGGAGCAAAAATGAAGGACAAAGGAAAGAAGCGAAAAAATGAAAATTTAATGGCACGGATCCGAGCTCGGATCCATGAGAGCAAAGAAGGATCCGATCCCTCGTCTGTACTTCTGGAGGAGTGTATCCAAGGTTAGACGATCCGACCTCGGATCCATCATGGGAAGTCCTCGGATCCTATAAATCCGAGTTCGGATCCATTTTCACCCCTCGGATCCGAGGCTCGGATCTGTCTCTCTCTTCAGCAAGTGGCACAGTTATTTTCCTTTACCTTTCTCACAACTTTTCCAGCTATTTTGAGGGATAGAAATCGGTGGCACATGCTTCTGCAACAAAAGAGAAGACCAAATGAGTTATAGACAAAAAGGAAATATCATATTTTTGACTTCCTGAGTGGAGGAAATTATGAAGTGCGAGGAGTAGACTTTCTACCACTTTTTATGCAGAAACACAGGGAAGAAGCCAGAGACATCTACGTAGCTAGTTTTCCTTCTTGTAACTAGTTTCTCTCTAACTAAGAGTTCTTGGAGGCATTTTGGAGGTTACACTTGTAATCATCTTGTACAAGAACATAGCAGAATTTGAGGGCTTCACCATCAATCGGCTAAGCTTTCTTTTATCTTTCTTGTACTTGTACTTCATGATGTTTTGCATTAATAAACTTATGAGTTTGATTGTTAAAGCATTCATGAGTAGCTAAACTCCTTAATCTAGGGAGTGGATGAAACTTATGGCTAAATAATACTAATTGAATGTGAGTTACACTTGTTATATCCTGTATTAACTAGTCTACTTGTGTAGCTGTGATTACTTGTTATTGATTGATCACCAATAGCATGTTTATAGTTGTTATTATTCAATGAGAATTGGTAGTAACAATGGAAACACATGAGTAGAGCTTAAGTTGTATGTTCATGAAAATAGAGATACACTTAAGTAGATTTCTTAGCATTTCATGAAAGCAAACAGAGTAGTAGTAGTATTTCACTATGAAAATAGGGAAAAACTGAACTACTCTAGGCCATTTCATCATGAGAATGAGACTTGGTAAATTTGGAAATGAATCTCTGGTTAAACAAGAATAATAACAAGAGGTAAATCCATTTATTTGTGTTATTTATGCCATAAGTGGAATTTACATCCCTAGATTCAATCTCTAGTGAAATTTCTTCATTCGAATTTAGTATTTGTTAAACTAGATTTGTATATCAAATTTGTAGATTATAGCAATATACTTTCTCTGCTCAAATTTATTGTAAATCTAAATAATAGAGAGAAATAAGGGTCCAGTACTTGTTTAAATTGCTCCTCGTGGGATCGACCCGATACATACCCTACATTACAGTTTCGGCCTGTATACTTGCAGCTAACGGGTATAAAAATCGGATTTAAACTTGCATTGCTAAAAAAAAACCCGTCACGGGTGATAAATATTCCAATCAATAGCACCTAAATATATAGACCCTTTTTCATTACCTGTTTCTTGTCCGTGTAACTCAGCGCATTTCTGGACTTTTTCTTTCCAAAATCATCTCAGAACTTGCGAATATGCAGCTTGAAAGTTCAAAGTTAATTCTACCTTCTAAGTGACTGCTTAATCATCTTAGTTTGATATTGCCGTGTTCTATTTAAGCTATTAAATATTGAAAAAGAAAGGAAGATGTAACCCTTGATTAATTATCCAAAATTTTGAGTGAAACCAATTTCAATTCACTCAATTCAATTTAAAATCCAGATTTCAAACCCATTAATTACCCTATTAATTATTGGAGTAATTTATATTTTCATTTACATCAAAATGAATGAATTATTTGAAGTTAAAATCAGGTTTATGGTTCGACGACTAGGTTTGATAACTGGGAGTAGAAATGGTGTAAAAAGGGATGGGAGGGTTAAAAGGAATATTTGAAGCTAAAATCATAAATTATCCTGCACATTTATATGATTTGTTCATCTTGAACAGACATTGTCTTGAATACTTAGGAAAATTTTCTTGTAAGACTAAAAGAACTAATTTTGAAGAATATTCATATTAAGCACACTTGTAGAGAATTATCATATGTATTAATCTATCAATTATAATATTTATTAAACTTAATTTATACAATCAGGAAAAATAGTTTGAAAGGGAAAATGATACTTTTCCTCTCCAATATTTAGTGGTTGGAAAAATTTCACCCACAAAGTTTCATTGCGAATACATTTAGTTCCTACGAATTTAATTTATAAACAATAGTACAAGTGATAGCAAATCAACCAATTTGGGTGGAAAAAAATTGACAAATAGCTCGTTTAGTCCCTCAACTCTTTTTTTTTTGTAAATTATCTTTTTTTCTTAATAAATAAAAAATGATATTTTATTTTATCCTGTTTAATGCTTCTATTTTTTTTTTCCAATCCCAGAAGTACTTTTTGATTTCACTTCCTTCAACCTTCAAATGCGACAATGTTGATGAGCATGACCAAAATTTCAACCTTTCTTTAAAAAAAGAAAAACTTCACTTTTCTTGTAGTTTTTTTATTTTCTTTTGTACATAAATTCTTTGTTTTCCTTTTTACTTTCTTTTGCTATTTTTGACACTTTCCTTTCTTCTTTTTGTCTAGTCCCTGATTTTTTTTTTCTATTTAGTCCTTTTATTTTTTCCCCTTAAATACCATTTGCCATAAAACTTTTTCCATCACCAGACTCGGTGGCTTAAAAGGGCATGACAAACTGTTCATATTCTTTTTCAAAAAAAGGAAATCTATAATTTTTTTTATTTCTTTTTATGTTATTCCTTCATTTTCTTTTTTGCATTTTTAGTTTAAGAATCTTATTAAATTAGAACTATAGATGCGTGTTAAATAATATTTACTCAAATTTCAAAATTTTCATTTGCACATGTAGCATGCATTCCAATCCCACTCGTATTAAAAAAAAAACTACTACATTGAAAATCTAAACATTATTTCTTTTCTTTTTATATAATTTTTTTCCTTTTCTTTTTCAAAAGAGGAAGAAGAGGCAGCACGAGTGATAGATGCGGAGTAGATAAAGGAAGAGTCTGAATTATTGAAAAGGGAGAGAGAAGCTGCCAAGATTACTTTACAGATGGACATAGATGATTTTGTTCTCTCTCTAATTTGAGATTGAGCTTGAGGACAATCTAATGGCTACATCTTAGTTGTTAGGAGAATTTCCAATTATACCTCTTTTCAGTATATTGAATATATTTCAATGGTGTTAACAAACTCACATATTGATATTTTTGTTTTCGCAATGGTTTTTATTATTTATTAATTTTTTTGGTGTGAGATTTTGCAGCGCTTTGAATTAATGGTGCAAACGAATTGAATTGAGTCAAGTTTTGGTCTAATCGAATCGAGTCTCAACTTAGTTTTATGAAACTTGAACTCGAGCTCGAGTTTGACGAGTTCAAAATGTAAAGTTCGAGTTCGAACTCGACTAAAATTCGAGTCAAGCTCAAACTTAAAAAAATAATTATTTTATTTTAAAAAATGAATAAAATAATAATTTTTCAAAATAAATATATATATATATATATATATATATATATATATATATATAATCTAGTTGGCTCGCGAGTTAACGAGTTGAATATCTTTGACCTCGACCTTGACTTGATCAGTTCAAGTTCGAGTCAAGCTCGGATTCTAGCTGCTCGCGAGCTGTTTGATTCATTTGCAGTCGTACTTCAAATACTTCTTACAAGTGCTCCAAAGGTTTTTCATTGCACAATGAAACTATGGTAAGAAGAATTCATCCAATCTGTGGAGATGCGTTCTTTTAATCAGACAAAATTCATCTTTCTAGAATCCAAAAATAAAAGAAGATAAATGTGGTTCATATATTGATTATATCACAGGGTACAAAAAAATTAAGAAAAGAGGTAGTGATTTATAAATTGCATTTTCCTGTAAGGTGGGAAATGCCAATGTATTAATCTATGTAGAACCGTTGTAGTAACAAAGGGGCCGAAATAATGCTGGATTTTGGAGTCATTCCATATGGAGATCAAAGTGGAAATGACCCAATTATTTATGCTTCAACAGATTACTGTTGCACCCCGAATCTCCTTTGGTTTCAAGAGTTACCCATACTACGGGTAGTTGTTATCCCACCAAAATTGGGACTGAAGTTTTTTGATGACATTGTTTCCAACCTGGAATGCTTTGGTAAGAACATCAGGAGAAATTGGAGGATCTGATCCGAATACAGCATTAGCAATGGTGATGACTCCTGGATTCTGGCTGCCTAAACCAGTAAAAGCAACAGCATTTGAATGTCCTTGGTTGAATTGGAAATGAATGAGGCCTTGGGGGAACACAAACACATCTCCTGGATTCAAAACCTTGGTGAAGAGCTTATTCTTCATGTTCATGCCCGGATTCGAAGTAACAAAACCAACAACTAGAGTACCCTCCAAAACAAAGAGGACCTCGGTAGCACGAGGGTGAATGTGGGGAGGGTTCAAACCATAAGGCGCAAAATCGATGCGTGCTAAGGAAACACCTAAAGTGTTGAGCCCTGGAATTTGGTTGACATTTACTGCTGTTACATTGGACCCGAGTGGATTTGCTGTGCTTCCAGGTTTGTTAAGCCCTGGAAAGAAGAAATCTTCGGGTTTCACAAGCTTTGGATCCTTGCATATCTTTCCATTGACAAATACTGCATTAGCCATGATTCAACTTAGTTAGTTTGTCAAACATAGTTAGAATTCAAGTATAATATACAAGAGTCAAGAAATTTTTGAAGTAATCTAGTTTACCTCCGGCATTGGCATCAGGAACTGCCACACAAAAATCCTGCAGTGGACTTGGATTAGATGCATGGACAACTGTAAAAACAAGTGCCAAGATGGCTGCAGCAATATGGATCCGAACTGCCATGGTTATCACAAAAGAGGTGACAGGTTGTCGAAGCCTGTGCAATAATAAATACCTGCTCAAACTAAAAGTAATTTCTGTAGATAGTGGTGAGCAGGGTCGAATCCACAGGGACTGGGAGTAATTATTTCTTTTCAAGTTCACAGTGACAAGGGGAGTGTTTTTATGCAGAAGGTGACAGTGGCGGGTGGCTTCAGGCGCGCAAGTGAGGCGCGTGGCTGTGGTCAAGGGTGGAGCAAGGGCGAGCGGCTACGTGGGCAGTAGAGGCGGGCATCGGCCGTGGCTGCTGGCGGCGGACGGGCTGGAGAAGAAAGGGAGAGCCCGCGCCAAGTGGTGGTGGAAGGCAGCGGCGGTCACGTGGGCAAGTGGGCGGCGTGCGTCGCGCTTGGGCGGCGGGACAGAGGCTACTGCCGCGCACCTGTGGGATTGTGGCTGTGCGAGGAAGGAGCTGCGTGTGGAAGGAAGATGGGCAGCGGCGGCGGCGATGGAGCTTCAGCAGCGGCGGGCGGCGAGGTGCGAAGTGGATGGCTGGCTGGTCCTTCGTGCGAGACGCAAGGTGGCGGCGTGAGTGAGGTGGGCTGCGAGCAAAAGGGATTCGGACAACAGAGAGAGAGCAGGGGAGAAGGAAGAAAGAAAGAAGAAAGAAAGAAATTTTTTTTTTTTTTTTTTTTTTTTGTAAAACTGAGCTACGGTGAAAAGGGAAGAAGAAAAAAAAAATTCTTTTTTTTTTTTTTAAATTGAGAAACCTAGCTACGGTTGAGAAATTTTTCTCTCTTTTTTTTTTTTAATCCTTACCTTTCCCGCGAACGTGACGCGGGCACGTCATGAGGGCAAGAGAGCTCCCAGAAGTTTCTGATCGTGAGCTTCCTGCAGGTCACCACGGGGGCGCGTCATGACTGAAGGTCACCTACAAATCAGTAAAAACGAAAATTAACACCCAAAATCAGTCAAATTCAAGGAAGACAGATTTAAACTAACAAATAAAATCAAACAAACAACTAAAAGAAATTGGGTTGCCTCCCAATGAGCGCCTTTCTTTAATGTCTTTGGTTAGACATTATCATGTTTTGTTCATGGAGGATAAAATCGTGTGGCTCGTTTTAATGTTTCATCCTCTATATAGTCCTGATAACCCTCGTAAATAGAATAATTCTTGAGCATACGAGCTACGGGCTTCCATGGACTAGTGAATGGCGCCAAACGAGTCGATGATAATTTGCATTCTCCATTCACTTCTCCCTCATTTGCATTTGTTGGTACAAGATATCTTGCCATCGCCACTCTTAATTTATTCCTGTCATGAAATTCAAAATTATCTGGTATAATAAAGTCAATTTCATTAACAGGAATTGAAGAGTAAGAGTCAGGAGAATAGTGATAAAGGAGTGGAGGAGATGTCACCGCATTTGGAGATTGTTCACTGGATTCATTCACTTGAATGAGTTGATCCTGGAGTCTCATTTTTTGCACTTCAACTTCCTTTTCAACTGCATCTTTAAATCCGTTTCCTTGAAACTCTTGCAATTCCATGTCATTTGGCCGGATAATTGCACTCTCATCTCCTTCAAGATTGATATTGGTTTGTGAGGGCAATTCTTCAAGGTGAGAAGCTAATCGCTCTATCCTGGATGTCAATTGACGCATTTGATCTGCCAGGTCGCGAAGGCTCGCTTGTGTCTTCTGATGAAATCGATTTAGGCTCGCTTGTGTCTCCTGATGAAATCGATTTGTATTAGCAATTAGTAATCCCATCATTTCTTCAAGAGACAAACCTGACACGGAGGATGATTGCTGAGACTCTTGCTGTTGAAAATCCATTGGCCCGGTCGCATAATCAAAATTGGATTTATCCCACCATCCTTGATCATACCCGTTTGAATAAGGGTCATACCACGTTTGAAATCGAGATGGAAAATCTCCAAAAGTATCAATTGGAGCGCTTAAATTATCTTGAAATGCGGGGCATGTGTCAGTTGAATAACCTGAATCAAAATAAGTTCCACAATTTGCAATAGCCCATTGATCATTAGAAAAACATGAGTCTCATAACTCCATTCAAGAACAAAGTCCAGTCTATCATCAAAATATGGAATGTTAGCAGCCATAAAAAAATAAAAAAAATAAGAGAAAAATAAATTAAAAAAAAATGAAAACAAGATAAACTCAAAAAGAAACAAATTAATCTGACACCAGTCCCCGGCAACGGCGCCAAATATTGACAGGTTGTCGAAGCCTGTGCAATAATAAATACCTGCTCAAACTAAAAGTAATTTCTGTAGATAGTGGTGAGTATGGTCGAATCCACAGGGACTGGGAGTAATTATTTCTTTTCAAGTTCACAGTGACAAGGGGAGTGTTTTTATGCAGAAGGTGACAATCAAAGAAATTCAACTAAAATATAAAAAGCTACTAAAAATTAAATAACAAATTACTAAAATCAAATAAGTGATAATTAAGGATCTAGCCAAGGAATGACTTCAGCAATAGTTCACCTAATTGATCATCGATAAGCAAAGGCAATTCCAATTATTTATCAATAAATAGGTTATAACTACCAAACAAACGATGGCAGTCAACCCCTCCTTACTGTGTCGGTGATCAAGGTACGTCCGTTAATCACTGCTCTAATTGAAAAACAATCCTAGGTACGCCCGTAAAATTTAATTCCCCAATTGCCTTACGTATTAGAGGAGCCCTATTCTAACCAAATAACACACTACCAGGGTTATTTTAGATTAACCCGCGTATTCCCTTGACACAAATCTAATCATGCCATTTGTCACTATTTTAGAGCAATTAAACAATTACGGATTTAATGTCCTAATTGACAATAGATTACCCAATCAACTAATTATCTGGATCCAAGACAATCAATTAATTAAATAACCATAAGCACTGTAACCAGGGAATATGCGAATACCAATAAATAAAAGTAAAAGATAAAATTAAATCGATCTCACAATTTTAGGCGATCCAAAACGTCCATTGTCCCTTGACTAGAGCGAGAAAATTAGTTCATACTTGGTGCGAAAAATCCATGCAAAATTGGAACAACAGCTGCGGCCATTGTTCTTGCTCGCGCGAATTCAACTCAGCCAAAGGGATAAGGAAAAACGAGAGACTAAGAAAAGTGATTCAATCTCTCAATTGCCGTTGACATGTCAAGGGAAAAACTACTATAAAGCTAAGAAGAAAAGTCAACAAAAGCCACATTGGCTCCTGACATCCGTAAGAAGAAAACCAAAAGAAGTAAGGAAGGACTACAAAAGAAAAATCAAAAGCAAGCCTAAGCTACAGCCGACCTCTCCTCTGCACACTTTTTCTAATTCCTATCTACTGTCTACTCTAATGCTTGCGGCGGCTCCCTCCTCTGGAGAGGAAGAAGTGACACCCCGACTTCAGTCCTTTGTTCCTTTTTTTAATGCTTTTGTCTTCGGCAATTACTAAAATGGGCACAAGTTTGCCTTTGGCAACAATGCCCCCGGGATAAGCTCTGTGCCTTAGACTCCTTTTGTGTCAAATTGGCACTTGTTATCATATTTTCGTTCTACTCCCTGAAATATATGCCAAATACTAAAAATGAGTAGAATCTATCAATTAATTCACATCGAGTCAGGTAATAGGGAAAATTAATAATAAAATAAATGATAAAATTACACCCTATCAAGAGGGATCAAACTATGTGAACTAATTAGAAGGATGGTAACTTGTTTCTTCTCTGGTGGTGGAAGGACATGTGGGAAAGATGCCTATTTATAGCCACTTTTGGTACGTTGAACTGGTCATTATATTTTCTTATCTTAAAGATTAAAAAATGCCACATTGTCTATGTGTACTATTTTTGCACAATTCAACCGACGAAAGATTCTGCAACCACTACTTTCGACTTTGTCATTTTCAGTAAGACTGATTAATAGCGTGTAAATGGACCTTTTCATTTCCTGTTTCTTGTCTGTGTACGTAACTTAGAAAGTGGATGGACTTTTTCTTTCTTTTTATGTTTTCAAAATCTACTCTAGACTTGCGTAAATGCAGATTGGCAAGTTCTAACTTCTAGTGCTGGTTTTTAAATCACCTTGGTTTATTATTTCCATATTTTATTTAAGCTATTAAATGTTGAAGAAAATATAGATGTAACCCTTGATTAACTTTCCAAAATTTTGGATGAAACTTAATTTTCTTTTACTCGTTCGATTCAATACCAGATTTTACTCCCGTCCTTGTATATTTACCCAATCAAAGTTCACAGCAGTAATAGCTTTCATTACTTCTTTTTTTCCTCCAAACATAAAAAAGAAGAAATTGAAATAAAAAATGATAAATACCATTAAAGATTTGGTTTAAAACCTATAACGACATTTGTAGTAAAAAAAGATTTGGCATTTTTTGTTTCTTATTTATTTGTTTTATTTTTTCCTTCCATCTTTTTTTGTTATTTATTTATTTATTTTTTATTTCCCTTTCATCTTTTTTGTATTTAGACAAAATTAAGATTTTGTAGGTCAAAGCATAAATTTTCAAAATCATCTCTTCTCTTCCCAAAAGAGAGAGAGAGAAGGAAAAAAGAAAAAAAGAAAAAAGTTGTGAAAGGGTAAATTTATTAATTTATTAGTTTGACTTTGACATTTTATTATTGACCGTTAAATTTAATTGAAAAAACTAATGGTGTCACTTTAACCCAAACTATGTTTAAACAATAGGGAAGTTATATAACAAGGCACCAAACCATAGGGGGTAATAAGTAATTTACCCTTGATATTTTCGTTTACATCACAGAAAGCAATAATTAAAGTTAAATTTAAAATTATCTTGCTCATTCGTGTGATTTATTCATCTTGAATAGGAAAATTTGGAAAGTTTTCTAATGAATATTCTTTAACCACCCTTGTAAGGAATTATCAAATGTATCAATCGATCAATTCTACTATTTACTAACCTTAGTTACTTCATGTAATCAGAGAAATAGTCTAAATGAAAGGGAAAATGAAAGTTATTGCAGTCAATGTCTAGGGTTTGGACAATTTTCAATTCATTGAAAACATATTTAGTACAGTGAATTTACAATTAGTTTTCAAACCTAATTTTTAGGGGTTGGGCATTTAGTCCTATAATTTTAATTTACAATCAATTTAGTACGATTGGCAGCAAATCAACTAGGGATGGCAACGGGAGCGAGCACCCGTGGGGGGTCATTGGGGCGGGGATTGGAGCGGGGCCTAGGGGAATTTTTCCCTCCCGTTTAGAAACGGGGCGGGGGGCGGGGGTATACTCCCCTGTCCCACCCCCGCCCCGCCACCCGTATGAATATATATATATATATATATATATAATGATATTATCAATTATACTACTAATTATACATGTCTATTAATAAAAATTATTAATTATTTATACTAAATTTATTAATACATTTATGTTAAATTCCTAACTACACTTAATACAATAACACTTTTTTCTAAAAAAAAACACAATAATAATTTAGTGATTGTATTTGTATCAAAAGTGAAAACTTGATTATTTTAGTTATATTTGTTTTATCATATTAGATTGTATTCAAATAACCTTTGTTTAATTATTTTTATGAGTTTCAATTGTGAAGTTACAATGAATAATAACTTGGTGATGTATTGATATTTTAGTACTTGATTATTTGCTTAAATTTAATTATAATAACATTATATAATAATTTTTTTTAACCCCGCGGGGGAAGTGAGGCGGGGCGGGGGAAGCCGGAGGCGGGGGATGGGAGGGGCGGGGGCGGGGGGAATTAAAATGCAACGGGGCGGGGGTTGGGGGAGGTGTCCCCCGCCCCATTGCCACCCCTAAAATCAACCAATTTGAACGGAAAAAATTTTTTTTGCAAATAGATTATTTAGTCCTTGAAATTTTTATGAAAATTATCTTTTATCCATGATCTTTCACTTTATCCCATCTAGTCCTTTTATTGTTCTTTCTTCTAACACCGAAAGTAGTTCTTGTTTCACTTTCTTCTACCATCAAAATGGCCGGTTTTAAAAAGTTGACCAAATTTTTAACTTTCTCTAATAAAATCTTTACTTTCTTCTCATTTGTTTTATTATCTTTCGCACACAATTTCTTCCTTGTCATCTTCACTTTCTTGGACTACTTCTGCCATTTTCTTTTTGATGTAGTCTCTTCTTTTTCTCTACTCCCTGTTTTCGTTTATTTAATCCTTTTACCTTTTTATTAACACCAAAACTTCCATCACCAAAACAAACTTTTTCCATCACCAAACTTAGTGGCTTTAAAGCGCACGACAAAAGTTTCAACAATTCTTTTTGAGAAAAAAAAATGTTTTTTCTTTTTTGTTGTTTCCTTTTATTTTTATATAATTTTTCATTTTCTTTCTTATTTTCTCCAACTATTTTCACCATTTTCTCTTGTATTAATCTTTCCTACATTTCTTGGTGTAGAAATTGTATTACACTAACAAGTGTAGATGCATGCCAAATAATATTCAGAGATTCACATTTTAAATTGTTCATTTGCATGTGCTGTGCATCCCAATCCACTCACGTACTACACCGATAATATGGAGGAGGCAACGTAAGTGAAAGATACTGGGCAGATAAAGGAAGAGGCTGAATATTAAGAAGGGAGAGGAGACAGAGTGGGAAGTGTTGATGGTGCGCAAAGTACAAATTCATTGACTTGCTTTGTCCGTACCACGGAAAGTGCCAATGTAGTATTCTTCTTAGATTGATGTAGTAGTACAAAAGGGTCCAAATACTACTAGTATTTAATCTATAGTTTAAAGTACATCAGTGAGGAGGTCAAGGTCTGAAGGACCCAATTATTTATGCTTTAACACATTACTATTAATTGCACCCTGAAGCTCCTTTAATTTCAAGAGATACCCATATTATTTAAGGGTAGTTGTTATCCCACCAAAATTGTGACTGTAGTTTTTTGATGACATCGTTTCCAACCTGGAATGCTTTGGTAAGAACATCAGGAGAAATGGGAGGATCTGATCCGAATACAGCATTAGCAATGGTGATGACTCCTGGATTCTGGCTGCCTAGACCAGCAAAAGCAACAGCGTCGGTCTCTCCTTGGTTGAATTGGAAATGAATGAGGCCTTGAGGGAACACAAACACGTCTCCTGGATTCAAAACCTTGGTGAAGAGCTTATTCTTCATGTTCATGCCCGGATTCGAAGTAACGAAACCAACAACAAGAGTGCCCTCCAAAACAAAGAGGACCTCGGTAGCACGAGGGTGAATGTGGGGAGGGTTCAAACCATAAGGCGCAAAGTCGAGGCGTGCTAAGGAAACACCTAAAGTGTTGAGCCCTGGAATTTGGTTCACATTTACTTGTGTTACATTGGACCCGAGTGGCTTTGCTGTGCTTCCTGGCTTGTTTAGCCCTTGAAAGAAGAAATCTTCGGGTTCCACAAGCTTTGGATCCTTGCATATCTTTCCATTGACAAATACTGCATTAACCAAGATCATGAAACATCAGTTAAAGTATAACATGCAACATTATAGTACTATCAAACAAGACAGTCATGAAATTTTCCAAAACAAGATCAGAAAGTTTACCACCGCCAGCATTGGCATCAGGAACTGCGACGCAGAAATCCTGCAATGGACTTGGATCAGATGCATGGACAATTGTAAAAACAAGTGCCAAGATGGCTGCAGCTATGTGGAAGCGAAAAGCCATGCTTATCAGAGACGAAGTATCAAACTATATGAGCTAGTTAGAAAGATGAAAAGTTGTTTCTTCTCAGATTGTGGATGAATATGTGGTAAAGATTCCTATTTATAGCTATCTTTGGTTGAACCAGTCATTATGTTTTCTTATCTCAACGATTAGAAAAATGCCACATTGTCTTCCTAATCTATTTTTGTACAACTCAACCAACGAATGATTCTGCAACAACTACCTGTGACTTCTCATTTTCTTTCCTCTTGCAAGTATAGAAAGACTGATTCGGTCATTTAGGACATTCCAACGAAGTGGTATACTGATACAAGGTGTTGACGGACCAAGTAACCGGTAAGACCTTTTCTTGAAGAGATGGCCTTTGATATTTCTTGCTTCCAGATGTTTACTTTCTTACCTCAGTAAAACGATGCATTAGTTGCAACTAATCAGTTTGAAATTCGCAGGCTCAATCCAACTTTACAAAGTAGCATCTGGGATTAGCACGAAAGAATCAAATATATGGTAATCGTCTGGGAGTAGAGGACCTAATTACTTCGGATAATTATACAAAGATAGCTCAGAACTTGAATTTCAAACTTCTTTGGCAAAACCTATGATATGTAATTATATTTGCATATTTTAGCTAGCTGGAATACCAAGCATTCATTTCCTATTTCCTGTCTGTGCAAATAATTCCTGTTTGCGGGTGATAAATATTCCAATCAATAGCACCTAAATATATAGACCTCTTTTCATTGCCTGTTTCTTGTCCGTGTAACTCAGCGCATTTCTGGACTTTTTCTTTCCAAAATCATCTCAGAACTTGCGAATAGGCAGCTTGAAAGTTCAAAGTTAATTCTACCTTCTAAGTGACAGCTTGATCATCTTAGTTTGATATTGCCGTGTTCTATTTAAGCTATTAAATATTGAAAAAGAAAGGAAGATGTAACCCTTGATTAATTATCCAAAATTTTGGATGAAACCAATTTCAATTCACTCAATTCAATTTAAAATCCAGATTTCAAACCCATTAATTACCCTATTAATTATTGGAGTAATTTATATTTTCATTTACATCAAAATGAATGAATTATTTGAGGTTAAAATCAGGTTTATGGTTCGACAAGTAGGTTTGATAACTGGGAGTAGAAATGGTGTAAAAAGGGGTGGGAGGGTTAAAAAGAATATTTGAAGCTAAAATCATAAATTATCCTGCTCATTTATATGATTTGTTCATCTTGAACAGACATTATCTTGAATACTTAGGAAAATTTTCTTGTAAAACTAAAAGAACTAATTTTAAAGAATATTCATATTAAGCACACTTGTAGAGAATTATCATATGTATTAATCTATCAATTATAATATTTATTAAACTTAATTTATACGATCTGGAAAAATAGTTTGAAAGGGAAAATGATACTTTTCCTCTCCAATATTTAGTGGTTGGAAAAATTTCATCCACAAAGTTTCATTGCGAATACATTTAGTTCCTACAAATTTAATTTATAATCAATAGTACAAGTGATAGCAAATCAACCAATTTGGGTGGAAAAAAAATTGACAAATAGCTCGTTTAGTCCCTCAACTCTTTTTTTTTGTAAATTATCTTTTTTTTTCTTAATAAATAAAAAATGATATTTTATTTTATCCTGTTTAATGCTTCTATTTTTTTTCCAACCCCAGAAGTACTTTTTGATTTCACTTCCTTCAACCTTCAAACGCGACAATGTTGATTGATGAGTATGACCAAAATTTCAACCTTTCTTTAAAAAAAGAAAAACTTCACTTTTCTTGGTGTTTTTTTATTTTCTTTTGTACATAAATTCTTTGTTTTCCTTTTTACTTTCTTTTGGTGTTTTTGACACTTTCCTTTCTTCTTTTTCTCTAGTCCCTGATTTTTGAAATCTCTTATCTTTTTGAAATAAGTTGCATTTGTTTGGATAAATTGGAACTCATATGTATGCATACTGAGTGTTATGTATTCCTTTGACAAAACAGCTAGACGTTGACAATTGTGTAAATTAATAAAATTTTGGCAATGCATATGAAAATGTGGCTTTACAAGAATTGGATTGGAGATATTCTCAAGTGTTTGAGATGTTCATTCTTGCAAATGGCTAAAATTCTCAAGTGTTTGGACTCATTATGCGTGACATGACTGATAATGTTCTTTCTAAATGTGGGAATTGGATTTGAGGAATGTTAGGAATATTACTTGCTTGAAATTGTCAATTGCTGGCAGGGAGTTTAACCCTTTTTCAAGAGAAAACTCTGCCGAAATTTTCTTAAATTCTTATTTAACATGTGTGAGCAAGTTTCTATCGTTTCTAATAAATACTTATCTTGTTTGTGTATAGGTACTATGGCTCGCACAAGGAGGGCTCGTATTCGTAATCCTACACCATCTTCAAGCGAGGAACGCACTCCCTCATATGAAGAGTCGCCTGAGGAAGAATCTCCTTCGCCTGAGCCACCACCTCGGTCTCGCCGGAAGACCGCATCCACTAGCCGCGACGAGCCGTTTCCAGATTTTGACACCACTAGATTCACGTCACTCGAGAATCGACAGTGGTACGAAGCAGGCTTAGATAAGGAAATTATCATTGAAAAGCACCTGGCACCGGAGGTGGATGCGCACTACCACGTCTCTACGGCATTCAAGAGACTAGGATGGGAGAACATCCTTCAATTGCCCAAGTACTACTACCCCAACCTGGTCCGGGAGTTCTATGCCAATTGGAGGATCTGATCCGAATACAGCATTAGCAATGGTGATGACTCCTGGATTCTGGCTGCCTAAACCAGCAAAAGCAACAGCATTTGAATGTCCTTGGTTGAATTGGAAATGAATGAGGCCTTGGGGGAACACAAACACATCTCCTGGATTCAAAACCTTGGTGAAGAGCTTATTCTTCATGTTCATGCCCGGATTCGAAGTAACGAAACCAACAACAAGAGTGCCCTCCAAAACAAAGAGGACCTCGGTAGCACGAGGGTGAATGTGGGGAGGGTTCAAACCATAAGGCGCAAAGTCGAGGCGTGCTAAGGAAACACCTAAAGTGTTGAGCCCTGGAATTTGGTTCACATTTACTTGTGTTACATTGGACCCGAGTGGCTTTGCTGTGCTTCCTGGCTTGTTTAGCCCTTGAAAGAAGAAATCTTCGGGTTCCACAAGCTTTGGATCCTTGCATATCTTTCCATTGACAAATACTGCATTAACCAAGATCATGAAACATCAGTTAAAGTATAACATGCAACATTATAGTACTATCAAACAAGACAGTCATGAAATTTTCCAAAACAAGATCAGAAAGTTTACCACCGCCAGCATTGGCATCAGGAACTGCGACGCAGAAATCCTGCAATGGACTTGGATCAGATGCATGGACAATTGTGAAAGCAAGTGCCAAGATGGCTGCAGCTATGTGGAAGCGAAAAGCCATGGTCATCAGAAAGGAAGTATCAAACTATATGAGCTAGTTAGAAAGATGAAAAGTTGTTTCTTCTCAGATTGTGGATGAATATGTGGTAAAGATTCCTATTTATAGCTATCTTTGGTTGAACTAGTAAATGCACAGTGAAATCTCTGTAAACTATTTCTTCACAATTCAATCAATGAATGATTCTACAACAACTACTTGCGACTTCTCAATTTTCTTTTCCTCGCGCAAGTACAGAAAGACAAATGTGGTCGTTTGTGAAACCAAGGCCACAAGATCATGTAAATATTTCCAGCTTTACCATATGCATTTTCCACATAGATGTGGAGTTCTGGTAAGACCTTTTCTCGAGATAAGATCGTATTTAATGCTTTTCTTCCTTCCAGAGTATGATTTTACAACTAACTTTCTTTTTTTTTTTTTTTAACATTTTGATCGAAGGCTGGATTAGATGAAGAGGGAGGGAGGAAGGGAGGAAGGGAGAAAGAGAGCGATTGCCCGGAATCAAACTTCGAATCTTTAGTACCTTAAGCAGTTAGGGGTTCATCAAAATCATTCTATCTGAGCAATGTCAACAATTTTTGGAACAGCACAAAAAAGAAAAATAAATGTACTAGGGACACAAAAGAAGAACTAAAAGTTCAGCTTAAACAACTTTTGTTGGTAACTGGAAAAGAAAATCATTAATGAACCCGTTTAACATTCAAACCTTAATAAAGTGATGCATAAGTTTCAACTAATCCTTTGAAAACTAAAGGACTTGATCCATCTGTGAAGTAAATGGTCTAATTACTTCCTTTTATTGTACTAAATAGGCTTTAGAACTTGAATTTCAACCTTCTTCGGATGATAATTGAACATCTTGCTACAGGATGATAAATGTTCAATTAGCAAGTACCTTTGAATAACTTTGCACGAGGATGGACTTTTGGTTTCTTGTTTGTGTTTTTCAAAACTATCGAGAACTTGCAAAGGTATGATGTCACAAATTTTTCTCAAACTTGATCTAGGTATGATGTCACAAATTTTTCTTGTTTGTGTTTGAATTTGCTAAGTCTTATATAAGCTACATAATTAATGTTGGAAGAAGCAATTGACCAATTACTCCTTCATTTAATTTGGACCAAAACTAATTTTTATTTACTAATTTTCTTTATTTTGTGTGAAAACAATTTTTATTTTACTTATTCAAGTTCAAAGAAAAGACTCTCCTACTTGCAATTGGTGAACCCATCTAAAGCATCCTCACAAGCAATATATTGGCCTGTGGTAGATACAAGTTCAGATACTGTAGACCGGAGAAAGGAAGATGCTTCACAAACCAAGTTGTTTATCTAAAGTTTTGTTAAGACAATTTTGCATGGCTTTGAAACTAAATTTTGTGAAGGCTTTTAATTTTTCAATATGTAGGCAATGAATATAATTCAAACTTTTTATTAAATATTCGCTTTCGACAAAGAACACAAATTAATAACACTAGTGATTAAGGCACGTACGCTGTGTGTATCTGCAAACAAATATATAAAAATTGTATTCATTTGTGAAAAGGTTTTTTCAATTTTAGTATTCTGAAAACTAATTTGTTAGAGATTTTCAAGAAACAATTAATGAAATTGAATTATTTACTTCTTCATCTAGCAACTAAATCACGTGGAAAAAATCCAATCTGGATCCTCGATCCCCTCTCAGAAATCATCCACATCCCTTTATCAGTCCAAAACTTCATCTTTACTCATTTCTACCTCTAACAACCTTTCCCTTCAACAAGTACCTCAAATCACAATTAACAACTTTTGAGTTAGATCAAGAGAAATTCCTAAATCAGAATATATGTATATAGGAGTTTAGATTGATAGATTTGATTACAGCTTTGAAACCTTTTCATATCCCTCTAAATTTTGCGTAGATGACTTGGGAGATATTTAGATTTGTAATCAACACATAAATTATTGTCGTGCATAAATAGTCAATGAATACAAATTTAAATATTTCTCATTAACACAGTTCTCATATTTATAGTCAATGAGATTCAAACGCACAACCTTTTGTAAATGAGTAATCTGTCCTTATTAAATAAATCAACTTGTATTATATTAGTGAACCAACTAATCATGGTTTGCTAAATTATATTAATGATTGGGCATCGCACGCGGTTAGGTCCAAATTATGTTCCAATTTTCTTTTTTTTTCCCTTATAATTATTGGATTTATTGCATTTTTAGTTTTTTTTTTTTTTTTTAAAAGGCCATAATGAGTAGTTGCTTTACTACGAAGGACACTCACAAAAACATAGAGTTATCTTACATTCTCTCAATATATTATAAGGATTATATTGAGAAAAAGAAAAGAGAACAAACTACATTCAAGAAGGAAATAGAATCAAATATTAGTTTTGGTAAGTGGAAATATGTAAAAAGAATTTATTATTCTATAAATAATTAAACCAATATCAATTTGGTCGTGCTTAATTGGTGTACCATAAAGAGTAGGGATTATAGGCATGAAATAATTTATCTAAGGAATGGATTTTTGTAGATCAATGATTTTGAAAATATCACGTCTGCAAATAAAACTAGGACGCTATTCTCTCATAGTATACTTGGCTAGCTATTTATAAAAGCTATTGATATCCATACAACACTTTTAATCAATAAAATTTTCTTTTAATTGATCTCAAGAATGATACCACAAAACGTAATACTTGCGCTGTGCAATGCACATACGCTCACACTAGTTCTAATAAAAACTCCAATGACTACAAAACTAATCCAGCTTGGACCTCTTGAACCTTCATCTGCTATACTTGGTAAGATTTTGGCTTGAGAAGGATGCAATTGTGGTAACGTTACTCTTCCATTCGATTTTCTTCTGATTGCTGTTGGGAAACCTTGACCTTGATCTTTGGCAATGTGAGAGATGGCTCCTGTTGGAGTAGAGCTGGAGCTTTGACCATGTGGATGCTCTGTTCCAGTTCCTTTGCTGCCTCTCTCTGCTCCATGGTTTTCTTTCCCCTCATCCTGCCAGTGTGTAAACAGAGGTTAGAATGGTCTTTAGCAACTTGGAGCAAAAGGCAGAACCTGATTTTGAAGTATGATGAATGCACAAGCAGATGAAAGAACCTCATCGTATGATGTCTGGCCTCCCTATCAACTCTGACTTTATCAATCTTCTTAATGGCTTTCAAGGTGTTCTCCGTGACATTCCTGTCATATCTCTCCGGCCTATTTCGTTTTCTCTCAAATTCAAATGTTGAATCCTACAAATTTTTGCATTGCATCAACAAAAGAACACCGTAGCATTAATGAAGCTAAAGAAAAGGGTAATATAAGAAAAGTGGGCCAAGCGAAATAAGATTACAGAACTAATTTTGCTCACCTGAGTCATGTCCTTTCCATGCAACCGCCTATAAGCCTTGGTCCATTTGACTTTGCGAGGATTCCTCTTCATCTTGAAGTTTTTGTGGCATTTTGATCTACAAAATCTGAAGACCTGCAAATGAATAACCTTTAAGAAGTCTAGTGGTTATATTGTAAATGCAATCTATAAAAAATGTCAAGGACAAGTAATGTAGAGGCAAAGAGAATAGCAATTTAAGATCCAGATTTAATTTAGCATGCTCCAACAGATGCACAACCTATACAAATCTCGCATCAGTTAGGTGAAGCACATTTGCCAAATTAGCCTTAAGGACTCTTGTACACTGCAACATATTTAACTAATTCAGGATAGCAGTGTCAGAGCATCATATTTCCATTGCCCGGAGAAACATGCAGTAGCCTTTTTTATTGTGCTCTCGCTGGTCGACATTTCGTCTATTTTTATTGCTACTGCCCCCATCAGGAACAACCATTCCAACTACAGTCATGCACATGAAGGTGTGTCTATACATCTCGATATCAAAATTTTGATCTGGGCATCAGAGAACATAAGTTGCTGCTGTAGATGCCATAGAATTTAATGCAGTTTCTTAGCTGAATCAAGAAGACAAAATGACAAATGGGGAGTGAACAGGAATGGGGAAAAAAAAAGTAGTTTCATATCGAGAAGACAAAAATAAAAAAATCTCAACTTTATCTAGGGGTCTCAAATTTCGAAAGCAAGACATTTATTAGAAACAAGAAGAAACAGAAAATAAGGAACTTCACAATTTACTAGTGGTTGTTTCTACTACATGCAAGTTCAGTTCAAATATATATATACATGCTTCTGGGAATTAGTAGTTTACACTTAATAAAACATTTATATAAATTTGATTAACATACCGAAGACATATATATCATAAGTAGGCCTGTCAATCGGGCCTAATGAGCCGGGCTTTGATGTGTTCAAGCTCAGCTCATTTAATTTGAGACATTTTCGGGCTTCGGGCTATGAGTTTCGGGTTCGTAAATGTGAAGCTCATACTCAGCTCACATAATATTCGGGTTGTGAGCCTTAATCGGGCTTAGCCCAAGCTCACTTATTACTCCTGAATTTTCTTAATATAATTACTATAACTATTAAGTTGTAAAACTAATTTAACATTTACAAGACTATAATATTAAAACTAAACATGAACAAATAATAGTTCTTAAAAAGTATATAAACCAAAATTTTTTCAACAATATTTATATGTAATCCGTTTAAAATGCATGAAAAATAGTAATAAAACATGCAATCATAAGCCAATACATCTTTAAAAGTTGAAACTTTTTTTTATAATCTTGTGATTTAAATCCAAATATGCTTGATGATTTTTGTGTTTGTAGACCAAAAAAAAAAATCAACCAATAATATGCCAATACAAAAAGTTACTCAACCAATAAGAAAAATTAGAGATTTAGTTATGCATTACTAATATTGGCTCTCAAGAAAGCTCATGAAAGAGTTTTTAGATGTGTTTTTGTGTTTTGTAATTTATATATATATTTAGTATTTAGCAAAAATATATTTGGATATATAATTATACATAATATCAAAATATAAATATTATATATATGTGTAATTAAAGGGCCGGGCCTATATCGGGTATGAGCCTAATAAGGCCCAAGCTCGGCTCACATTTAATTCGGGCCTAATTTTTAGGCTCAAGCTCAGACCGGCTCACTAAATGATCGGGCTCATCGGGCTTTCTGTCGGGCCGAACGAGCCGAGCTCGGGCTGGCCCAGCCCCATTGACAGTCCTAATCATAAGTGTTCCAATCTTAACAATCTCATAGCAACCAATCAGGGAATCCATTGCTTAACATTACAGGTTTTGGCAATTAAAGGTGTTTTAATAAGTTTGCAATGTTGGCGATCTGATATCCAATTTCAATCATATTAGGAAGCTTATTTTGTACAGGCTGGCTTCATTTATGAGTCCTATATTCTAGAATTGGCAATTAAAATATTCGGCTACAATAGAAAGAGACTTGGTATCCGCAGCAGACATAACTCTTCTCACGTTAATATGATTCATTCTTAGAAAACTTGATTAAGATATGACTGATCCAATGTAGCCTTGGGTTGGTACGGCAAACTATGTCTAGGAGAGATTCCGATAGTTGTCTTCCTTTTGTCCTTTTTTCAATTTCAGACGGTTCAAATTACAATTGATCATAATGTTGTTGAACCATAGTGCTAAAATTAGACAACACCCTGCATTTGATGCCTCATAAAGCACACAACTCTAGTTACTTATCGTTTTACTAGCCATCAGTCATCTCTTATTATTTGCATGTTTATACAGTTTCCCAAGACCAGCCACAAATGAGTTGGAACACAAGTAAAAATGAGAACCACCACCAAAATGAGACCAATAAGGTAACTGGCAAATTCAATAAGATATATAAAATCACCAAGGTTTTAAACATTAAAATGCATGAGCAAGTAGAATTGCTAACAAGTTTGAACACACTTATTTCACTTTTTAGAACTATCTCTATCCTATCGATTTGGCCTTAATATCAGTTAGCATTGGGAAGCATACCTAGCACAAATAAATCAATCCACTAGATCATTCTGTGGAGAATATATGAGAAGAAATTTATCCTACCTTTGCATCTTAAAATTCAATGCAGTTTCTTAGCTGAATCAAGAAGACAAAATGACAAACAAGAAATTGATGGACAGT
Organism: Coffea arabica; assembly: GCF_036785885.1. Taxonomy (NCBI): domain Eukaryota; kingdom Viridiplantae; phylum Streptophyta; class Magnoliopsida; order Gentianales; family Rubiaceae; genus Coffea; species Coffea arabica. Next base: position 1,362,040 of record NC_092310.1, read on the forward strand.
CAACCGGAGTGAGAAAAACTAGTCTCAAACCAAGAAAGATGAAAAATAGAAAATCTCAACCTTTATTTAAAGGTATTAAATTTCCAAAGCAAGATATTTAACGGAAACAAGGAGAAACTGAAAATGAGGAATTTCACAGTTTTTTAATGGTTATGACTACTATATGCGAGTACAGTTCAATATATATACATGCTTCTGGGAATTAGTAGTTTACATTTATTAAAACATTTATGTAGATTTCATTAACATAATAAAGACAGTCATATTATAAAGTGTCCCAATCTTGACAGTCTCATGGTCTAGCCCTCACTCATGGAATCCATCACTTAATATTATTAGGTTTTTAGCACTTAAAGGTGCATTAAAAAAATGTTTGCAACATTGGCTATCTGATATCCAATATCAATCCTATTAGGAGATTAGCTTTGTTTATATAGGTCTCTCTTCTAGAATTGGAGATTAGAAATATTAAGCTACAGTCCAAAGAGACTAGGTATACATACCAATTATAACACTTCTCACGTTAATCTGATTCAATCTTAGAAAATTTGATTAAGATAAGACTGATCCTATGTTGCCTTGGGTTGGGACAGTGAATGTTTCTGGGAGAGATTCTGAGAGGTTTCTTCGTTTTGTTCTTTTTTTTCCTTTTTTTCCAATTTCTGGCAGTTCAAATTATAATTGATCACAAAGCTGTTGAACCTAGTGCTAAAATTAGACAACATCCTGCATTTGATGCCCCACACAAGCACACAACTGTAGTCACTTTAGACACATGCTCCCATGATTTTACTAACCATCATCTCTTATCATTTGCACATTTATTTCAAGATGAGTCACAAATGAGTTGAGAAGAAGCACCACCACCAACATGAGAGAAATAAGTTCCTGGCAAATTCAATAAGCTACATCCAATCTCTCAGGTTTTGAAATTAAAATGCATGATCAAGTAGAATTGCTAACAAGTTGAAGCCCACTTCTTTCTGTTTTTTAAAAAACTTTCTCTACACTATCGATTTGGCCTCAAAATCAATTTAGCACTGGAAAGCAAACCTTGCTCAAATAAATGAATTCACTAGACCATTCTGTGGAGAACATATGAGAAGAAATTTATCCTACCTTTGCGCCATTCCGAACAAATTGTATTCCATGTCCTGGATATACAGTAGAAGAGCAGAACCAACACTTTTCCAACCTCATTATGTCTTTCTATTAAGGTTAGGATCCTGAAAGACAAAGCAAATGATACATGATTGTTGAAAAGAATAAACTCAGCTATCGATTTTACCATGAATGGGCTGTAATCCTACAACAGCAACCATGTTTATCTTAGCTGAAGTATTTTTGCAGACAATTTGAAAAGAATCCAAACAAACCACAACAGATGAACCAGAACAATAAAAGAGCTCACATACTTCCACCCCCCCCCCCGCGGGGCTCAGTCCCCTGCCCCAGGAAGGGGGAAAACAAAAAAAAAGAAGAGGAACCCATCTAGGATCCATCAAGCATATTGTTGACAGTTCTATTGCAATAGAAAGACATCATTTTTGAAAACGTGCATCCATTGATTGTCATCACGCTACCCTATTCCCATTGTTTCAAAAACGTGGCTTACATAGACAAAAACAACCAAAAATACCCCTCATAATTCTTCTTTCCTGCAAATAGGATTAAATTTATCATTTTTTTGTCGTTCCTGTTACGTCCCATTCAGAGGGAAGTATATGTTGAGCTTTCAACAATTAAAGATGGCTATTCCGCAAGATATTCATCAACATTGGATTAAGACAAAGGAGAGTTCTTTTTGCCTTTCCTCAATCAATTTTCAGTAATCTTAGTCTTACTTCTTGCTTTCATTTTCTTCTAAAAATCCTAACTTTTTCAAGTATAACAGAAAGACAAGAACAATAAACACTGGTCTGGCTATTCCTGAAACATTCTTCAATTATGCAAAAATTAGCTGACCCATTAGCCACAGTAATATGATTTATAATACTAAACATCAAATACCTAAGAATTACGGACAAAACCAAATTTAAACAGATTAATGTGAACTGAAATTGCCATTCCCACATGTTAAGAATTTCTGCCTATTCACCAAGAACTTAATTACTGAATAAAAAGTGACCAAATTCAGAAAAATAAATTATCGAAAACCCATTAATTTGAGGACGAGAGGAAGAAAAGATGAAGGAAGGGTAGCTCACCTGAGATCAGGCGGTGGCGGGAGCCGCGAAGAGGCACCGGCGGCGGCGGGGGGGTTTGCTGGAGGGTATGGTTCCGCAACCTACGACTTGACTTATAAGTGGAGATTTTTTGGTCAACTCAACTGTAAGGTAAAAGTGAAGATTTTCACACTTGGTCCCTAGAGAATGAAAAATTGAAACAATTCACTCAAAACTTTAGAGATTCAAATATTTATCTGTGTAGATGTCTTATCTAATACTATCCAGTCCTCTTTTCAAGAGATTGTTCCGGGCCAAGTAAGAGTTCTGCCAGCACATAAGGAAAAAGAGGGTATAGGGTTCTAATTAGCTGTGAACTAATCATCATTATAGAATATAAAATATTACTCCCTTCGTCCCACTTTGATAGTCTCGTATTCCTTTTTCATCTGTCCCAAATTGTAGTCCATTTTCCAATTGAAGAATGTAGTTGTATTTTAATTTTCCTAAAATACTCTTATTCAGTGTAAGTAGTTATTACTATAAACCTACCTCATTTAATGAGAGTTAATTCTTTTTTTACCATCAATTCAAGTTCTCATAAAGTTGTACCATATTTAATGTGAGGGTATTTTAGAAAAATAGCAATCTAAATTTACTTTTCCAACAAAATTAACTGCTTTTACTTAAATTATGTGAAAAAAGAAATAGGACTATTAAAGTGGGACGGAGGGAGTATTTGAGTGATTGAACTCAGGTATGGATACTCGCTGATATGTGAAACCAATAAGAGTTAAAAAATTGTTGACTTGGAAGGTGTGAATTAGATCAGCCAAATGATGCATTGGGTGGTATCCGACCCATGTCCACTCCTATATAAAATTAAATGAATTTTGAAAAACAAAAGTCTTAGTTTGGCTTTTAAAATGGCAAACAAAATGTTTTTGCATATTGAGTTTGTGAGTGGATTCAATTCATTTTGCAACACTCATGAATGCCAAACTTACACTAGGCCAAACGAGTGTACGAATATCCTTAATTGCTTATGGAGGCAAAATTGAGTTGCACTAGATGTATTCAGTTAGTTACTAAATTACATTAAACCTTTACCGAATTGAACATGACTGTATACCAAATAAGGTGATAATTATATTGGTAAAATTGTTGACACTAAATTACTTAATTCAAATTGAATTAAGTTTCTTCATTTGTTTATCAAATTTGGGTTATCGATAAAATTTAGCAAATTTTAAACATTAAACAACAGCAAGTTATCTTGATTAGTTGTAAATTTTAGTTATAACCAACAAAATGAAAACAAAAGCTTTTAATTGTCTATTGAACCAGCTAGTTTTTGTTGTTCCATATTATTATTATTATTATGATTATTATTATTATTATCATCATCATCTATACAATATATAATGCATGAATAATGGCAATTGATGTAAACATCTTTTGTCATCTTTTGAACTTTTAATTTTACCCTTACAAAAATTAATTTTTATCTTAATCACCTAGTCATATTTTACGAATATAACTAATTATTATTGTAACTACCAAATCACCATAATCATATAAACCAAAATTCTTCCATGAAAATTTTATATAAATTTTTTGTATGTAACAAACAAAATCTATACAAACTTGATTCATTTCAATTGCTTCCTAATTGCACACACATTTGGGTGTGCCTTAACATTAGTAATTTCTGTCGCTTATCCAAAAATAAAGAAGTTTTGGAGTTTGAGGTACTTAGTTAAGAACAGTTTGGCAAGCGTACTAAAAACATAGAGGGCTCTGTATTTCTTTTTTTTTTTTTTTGACGAAATGGTAGGATTGTATTATTGAGACAAAAGTATTTACATGTCGAATCTTACAATGTGCCATTAGCACAATAAATTGGGATTAACCCATTCCACATCTTGGTAAACGCTCAACGCTTGATCACTAAACTGAAAACTTAGATCATTCCTATTAACTACTCCTAGGTAAAAGCAGCATTTGTTAAACATAGTACTCAGCTTTTGGATGTCATGTATCAATGTTGTTATCCATGCATCCGTTGATTTTGTCCCTCGAATTTGCTATAGGAGATTTTTGTCAGGAACTCCACTGTTGACTAGTCTCCATCCCTCTTCCCCTGCCTTGATTAGAGCAAGCTTAGCTCCTTCAGAAAGATGTTGAATTTGATTCTCACTTGCTCTTTCTCTCATTGCCCATCGCATTAGATCTTGTCCTCTTCCATCATCTGCCACAATGCCATACCTTACAGCCTTTGCCTCTTTGCTCCATTGTATAGCTATCCTCAGATGCATTCCTGTTGATATAATATCAGCGTTTTGTCTAGCATTTTGGACATTGTGTTGCTGTGGTACTATTGTTTTGCCTATGCTACAACTCCTAGCTTTCCCTGCTGCATTGTCAAATTCCATCCAAGCATTACAGGCTTTAGTTATCACCCAAGATGGATCCTGTAATTTGCTGTTGAACTCCTTCTCATTCCTGGTTCTCCATATTTGCCACAAGGTGTAGGCCGTGAGACCTATGTGATCTTTCCCTTGAACCCTGTGTCTTGCTTCAGTTACTGATGCCCACCAGTTTTTGAAGTTTCCTGTCAAGTTTTTAATTCCATCCCATTGCACTGGAGCCAACTTCCATATCTCTTTAGCTCTGCTGCAATCTAGCAACATATGTTCCAGTGTTTCCATTTCCTCTCCAGAACTTGAACATATTAGATCTCGAATCTTCACCCTTCCTTGGGTCCTTTCCAAATGAACAGTTTAATTTTGTGACTAATGTCTAAGCTCCAAAGTACCTTCCAAGCTTGTTGGTTTATTGATCTCTTCCTTGCCTCTGCCTCTTCTGCCCATTACTGTTTTATACCGGATTGCACTGTGCATTCTCCCATCTTGCACTCTCTCTTCCTTTACCTCCAGCGCTGATGCTTGTATTCAGCAACACAGTAAATCTCACTCCTACGGCGTTTCATGTATACAATTACAGTAAAGTCTTTGAAAAACACCCCCAGAATATATTTTAAAAATGAATAAAATAGAAATTTTTATTAACAAATACTAAAGTATTAGGAATATGTATGTAATTTCACTATTAATATATATATATACACACACACTAGTAATAGTTCACGTGCTTTGCACGTGATTGTAATATCTTAAAATATATTATTCTTTAGATACTAAAAATTTTTTATGAAAATTTGATCATTAACATCATAATATAGTATTTTTATGTTATTTATTTTTTTAAGCTAGTTACTTTTAAAAATTTTATTAAATGAAAAGAGACCGAAAACATTCCAATGTAATTGACATTTCCTTTAGGATTGAATTTGGAATCATGTACCGAACACTTTTTGATTTATTGTTTGAACTCTAACATTTCAAATATTGATAACATCATGTTTTACCAAAATTATTGTATATTCATGATTCTATTGCATATAAACCATAATCATTGTAATTTTTTATAAACAAGGAATATAATTAAGCTAGAAAAATAAATGAACATACATGTAATTTTAAATTCTTTGTATTATGTTGATTCTATGTTTGTCAATAATGGAGTATAAATGATTCATGATGTAAAGTTTTTTTGGCTTGTATATTCTGAAAATTGAAAGTTTATAGATAGAGATAGTTAGAGTTTTTCTATTTTCCTTTTTTTTATTCATATCTTTAGCACAATCCAATGCGAAGCAAAAGCAACAAGTCTACTTGTTTCATATGAGCACAATATTTTTCGTTTTAGTATTAGTTTTTTTGATGATCATGGAATTGGAGTGAGAATTGTGGCTAATTAACAATTTTAATATTTATTTTTTGTATATTGCAGTGTTATATTTTTTAATTGCCAATTTTTAATCCATAAGAGCCATCATTATTATCGATTATTGGAATGCACTAAATGTCTAATTACAATTGTGACCACAAATAAAATTTACTTAATTTTAAAGTTTTTCATTTCATAACCGTTTCCATTATTAGCAAATATTGCAATACAATAAATATATGTAATCATTAGAAAAAAAAGGGTATTTTGGGCATCACCAAAAACAATTTGGATAACATTTTCATTTTAACTTTACTCTTAGTATAATTCTTATTTTATCATTGGAAATGGCTTCTGCCTTGATAGATGGATTTGATTTGTTCAAACCAATACAAATGAAGCATTACATATTATTGTCAATAATAATGTTTGTCTTTCCTTGGATATAAGTGATTTGAATGTTGTCTTTGGTATTATTTGAATTGTATTCTAAATTTTTTAATTCATTTGCTATTTACTTTATGTCATTTTATGAATAGTTTTCAATTATTTTTTTAATTTTTCTTGTTTTAATTGATTGCTATTAATGATAATAGTGGTTTGTATATTGCTATTTCAGATTTCTTTTTTTTTTCCAATTTAATACTACTATTTCAGTTATAAATATGTCATCATATTTTGTATATTGAAATTCCATTGGGTGCAATATGACAAATTCTTTATATTAGCAAAAAGTGCATAATTGTAAAATTTGCTCGTGATATTTGTATGAAGATATACAGATGAACAAATGTTCTCTTCGTCTTGTATGTTTCTTCATTTTCTAGAGAGTATCTATATTTTGACATTGATTTTTTTTTTTTTTTTTACAATCTTAACTAACGACTAATGATAAATATTTCATGTTTCAATTAAGAAATTTTGATACGTATAATAATTGGAGATGGAGTCCAAGGGAAGGTAAATAGTTTTTAATGAGCAATTTTTAATTATAATTACCAATACTATCAAGATGTAATCAATTGGAGTGTTTTATTTCTTTTAATTAGTGCCACATTAAAATGCAATATTCTAATTAAAAGATACGAGGGTAATTAAGGGATAACAAAAACTAAAATAAAAAAAATTACACTTATACTCCCTAATACCAAGAGTGGAGTGCAATGGTAGGTAAATAGTTTTTAATGAGCAATTTTTAATTATAATTATCAATACTATTAAGATGTAATCAATTGGAGTGTTTTATTTCTTTTAATTATTACCACATTAAAATGCAATAATTCTAATTAAAAGACATGAGGGTAATTTAGGAATAACAAAAACTAAGATAAAAAAGTGCTTACACTTACACTCGCTAATATCAAGATTCATACTTTTTATATAGTAATAATGATAATGATATATATAATTGAGCCTACTCGTGAGTTAAGGAGTTGAGTATTTTTGAATTTGAATTCGACTCAAACTCGATGAGTTTTGATTGGAGTTGTTCGCGAGTGGTTTGACGTATATGCAGCTCTAGTGTGCTGATTATCTTTGAGTAATATCATTGCATCGAGATTAAGTGGTGGTAGATTATTTGAATTTCAAGTAGATCATCTGATACAAGACTTTTACTCTACCTACACCAGCGTGCAAGCTCGCCAACCTACTACTTAGCCATATATTTATGGTGTTAACCCACTTTCTCTAGAGGAGTTGGTCATCACATGTCTTGTGCGTGTGAAAAGTTAAGGATTCAAACCTTACCTCCTATAAAAAAAGTTACAACTTAATGTGGTTTCGCTTAAATCTATTATGATCTGATGGTGATTCACTCTCCGTCGATTCTCCGTGACCTGATGGATCATCTCCTAATATATGTTAGAGTACAAATAGGTGTCCCTGATGGATCATCTCCTAATATATGTTAGAGTACAAATAGGTGTAGATGGTAATAATAAACATATATATATATATATATATATATATATATATATGCGGTGTTTGGTGTGCTATGCTAGATTTTTTTTGCCAACCTCCTACTTAGCCGTATATTTACGGTGTTTGGTGTGTGATATGCTAGACTTTTTGCTTGTACTTTTGCCATTAGCCGTATATTTATGGTGTTTTGGTGCGTGATATGCTAGACTTTTTGCTTGTACTTTTGCCACGTAATATGTTACTACGTGAAACTTATCAAATGATGCATCAAAAATTGTCCGCATGGTTATTGGTTGATATTGTAGTCACTTGTAGTTATTTTTTTCATCATCTATTTATCAAGTGTTTCATTTTACCCTTCTCATTCCAAAATGTTGAATACAAAAACATTTTAAAACCAAATTCATTCCTATAATCCTCGAATTACTCGAGTAAACATAAGCTAGATTACTGATGATGGGCAATTCACTAGTATGCAGAATTGACCACAAAACAGAGAATCTGAATTGGTCGTTGTGCCATATGCATCACATGGATGCTTCACCTACCTTTTTAGTTTAGTAACTGACTCTTACCTGTCATTCTCAATTCTACCATCTCTACGGACCGACAGGATTGGGAGCAGGCTATGTTTGTCTTATATTTTTGGTAAGTAGTATCAAGAAGCAAGAGCTAAGTAGTAAGCACCACTGGTACAGCAAATTTTTAGTGTCTGTTTTAAGCTTTTGATTATGGACAAGTCTATTTATAGCTCCACTTCTTTTGTTTATGTGCTTTGGGGACTGTAGAGGAGAAATTGGCAGAGCCCAGATAGGGAAAGAAGGGGAGAGACATGGGGAAGAGCATTAGTGATGTGGGAGTGGAAGACTTGGTTGGAGCAGGCCTGTCAGTTGAGGAGGCAAAAGGGTTCCAAAGGCACCTCAAAGATTCGATTTTTAAGGTTAGCAGAAATAGTGATAATGGGGAGGAGCCGTTTGACCCCAAGGAACTATGGAGGGAGCTGACAGCCCAGAAATTGTTGAAACCATGGCATCCACATGCTCTTCATCAGCTCATTTACTATTCTGTTTATCATAACTATGATGAGTCCACCAATGGGCCTCCTATCTATTGGTTCCCTTCACTGTAAGCACTGTATTGATGATTCTTTTCAAGTCTTGGTTGATTTTTACGATTTTGATTGGGTCTGACAGTTTGGAATTCTGAAGCTTTTCTGCTTCTTCTTCTTTTTTTCTTTTTTGGGAATTTATAAAAGATTAATGCAGTTGAAAAGTTTGAATCTTGTGACATTGTATTAGTATGGGAGTTCTGAGGGACTATGCTGTCAGGTGATAAGAAAGTCAAGACTTTACCAAACAAAAAGAAATGCAAGTCAGACTTTCAATGTTGATTCTCGTGTTCAAAAATTTAGATACCATTTTGTTGTTATAAAGCGTCCAACTCTTTTAAAATAGAAATGTGAATTTCAAGGTTTCGATCTTGAAGTTTTTGCTTTTGTGACAGACAGTAAAGTTCTTTTAGGACGTATACAAGTTGAAACTAATGAAATTCATTTCAGGGCCTGGGGGTTATTAAGGCATGGATAGATTTTTCTTCCATTCACTGCAACAGAAATCGTAAGAACTTTTTCCTTTGAAAAATCAAACTGCCCTTTAGGCATAATTTTGGTCAATGCATTGAGAGAAGCAGAAATTGAACAATTTTTCAGAACCAAGAGAGCAATTTTGTTGCAATTTTCACTTGATGATTGTACATGAGCAGGCAACCAGAATCTGCTTTCTGCAGTTTGATGAAAGGCTTGCATATGTATTTCGCTTTAGTATCCATAAATGTCATGTTTTCTTGCATAAATAAATGATGTAGACTGACCATTTGATATGAACTCGGAACTGAGATATGGATATATTCTGAGTTGTAAATTACACACATATGCATGATTAGACAATAATTAGGCAGATATGGAAAATTTTTGTGTCTAAAATGCAAATGCAGGGCATGAGTGTTGGACATATTAACCAACAAGAAAACTCTTCTCTAGTTGTTGATATGGTGCAGCTTATATTTAGCTCAAATTTATAAAGGCCCTTACACCCTTTTTAGGTTCATTTAACTGCTTGAGGATGGGAGCCTAGCTGGTGGAGACCATAAACTTTTGCTTGTATTAACTTTAAAATTTCAATGTGTGAACCGAACTTTCAGTGTCTTCAAACCTCAATTTCAATATTGTCTCTTGCTGTAGTAGGTCTAATGGTTGTTGCTTCCGTCTTGCCATTGTTTGGCAAGTGTTTTTATGTAGATTTGCCATGGGTAACATAAGGTAGAAAGAAAAAGAAAAAGCAAGGAAAAGGATCTTTTGGACATTTAAGCGGAAACTCCTTCGGAGATCTGAATTCATGTCTTTCCTAGTGCTGGTGTCTTAACACTTTGCATTTGTAGTCCTGTAAAGAATTATATTACATGGTATGACAATGAAGGCAACCGTACAGCTTGTCAATAGTTGGCTGATAACAATGATCTTCATGTTTGAGCGTGTATTGGTTCGTTTTTTCTGATCTCCCTGATGCAAGTTGGTTAATCTTGTTTTCTTGATGATCTTGTGGGATGAATTGATCAAAGGTGTAAAGCAACTTTAAGAAATCACAGGCCTAATTAATTCTATGGACTAAGCGCATGTTAACCTTACTTGTCCTAGTAATCAAAATGTGGTATCAAAATGGTTTAAAGCATGAAGTTAGGCCAGAAACATGAAAATTGATTGACCTCTTAATGTCTATTCTACATGAATACTTCAATTCCTAACCAGACACCAGGACTTTGATAATGAAGATCTAGTCAATTGATGTTTATTTCTTCCCAGCATTAGGTTGATTCCAGCATAATCTTCATGTTAGGTACCAGTCTAAAAATACAAATTTGGGACGCCTAATGGAAACTCATTGTCCAAAGCTTCTGGGAGCACTATACAAGGACCCAATTGCAAGTTTTAGACAATTTCATAGATTCTCCGTTGAGCAGCCTGAGGCATGTACTCAATTATTACTATTGTAATCTTTTGTAATTTATGAAAATTATATTTACTGTTTAATCCAATTTTTCTTTGTTGCTGAACAACTTTTTGTTGCTTTTACAGGTTTACTGGTCAATTGTTCTGGACCATCTCTCAATTAAATTTCTTAAAGCTCCAGATTGCATCCTTGATACTTCAGACAAATCAAAACATGGGGGAAAATGGTTTCCAGGTTCAGTGTTGAATATTGCCGAGTGTTGCTTGATTCCAAGCAGTTGTCCAAAGAAGGAAGATGACAGTTTAGCTATAATATGGAGAAATGAAGGATGTGATGACTTAGATGTTAGTCAGATGACACTAAGAGAGCTTCGAGAACTAGTAATGTGAGCTCTCACTTTGAATACTCGGCTCCATGAACATACTTGTATTGAGATTTACTAGTCATTACTTCAGAAGTCGTTTTCTTTGGTGGTCACCATGTAATTTGTAAAAGCTGGCTCAGTTGGCCTTATGGTGGGGCTAGGGTTACCCTATGAGATTTTCTATGCTGTGAAAGCATGGTATCAGTGCTCTAGGGCTTGATTTCCCAAGCTGTCAGTGCTTCTTCTGTACAAAATCGAAGCCCCTCCTGGCCACTCACAAGCCTACAGCATGTAGAATTGGGAATCAGTGAACTGATACAGTCCTGCTAATTAGGCGACAATGTTTCCAGTCTAGCTTCAGGAGCTTGATCCTTACAAGCTGCATCTAACAATTTTCTACAGAGTAACAACCCAAAAACAACAGTTTCATCTAGTATTTTATTGTTGTTGTTGTTGTTCCTTTTTTTCCTTTCTTAATATTTATCCTCTGCTAGTGTGCTTCACTAAGATACAATCCTTTGAAAAGTATTTACCAGGGCCAACAAAGATCTCCTTAGGAACATGGTATGTTTATAGAGTGTCCTCCTTACTTACCTTAGGTCCAAGATGTTAAGTCTTTGTTTCTTTCCCACTAGTAATGGGAATTGGTTTCCCTAGAGTGCCAGAGGATAACAAAGTTTCTTCAGATAAATAACCACTTCATTCTTTTGTTCATACAAGCATCTTGTTTGCTAGGCTCATGTTTTCTGTTGTTTATTGAAATCATCCTTCTCTGTCTATTCCTTTTCTCACACCAAGTTTTCCATAGGTTAGTGGCAAATGTGCTGGCTGCAAAATTCTCAAAGGGAGATGCGATTGCAATTGACATGCCAATGACAGCCACTGCTGTTATTATATATCTAGCAATTGTGCTTGCAGGTTTGGTTGTTGTCTCAATTGCTGACAGCTTTGCAGCACAGGAGATCGCAACCCGGTTACGTGTGTCTAAAGCAAGGGCTGTATTTACTCAGGTAGTTCAATATAATCTGTACAAGTCTTATTTACTTTTAAATTACAAAACTGGTATTGAACTTGTGTACAAATATCTCATGTTTAGCTTTATGCGTTTGGTTGATGTGCCTGTAGTTCACAGTAAATCTTAATGGTGAGGTATTCTTTAGTTCGAGCGCTATGAACTCCAAAAATCTCATCCAATCTTTAAGGTGAAAATGTTTCCTTCTTTAGTGTATTCTGATGTTGCACATGATTCCTATTTGAAAATTATATTCTGGCATGGTAGATTCTTTTCCTCCAAGTTATTACAATTTCGGGCACCAACAGTTGCGAAGAAAATATAACTGTAGTCCAATAATGTATAAGAATGCACTGTTTGGACCAATCCTTTAATCTGCTACTGATTTGGTTTACTTCTGACTGGCTGGTTGCAAGATTAATTTGTTTGATTTGTCTGTTTAAGGCAGTTTTTAGTGGTTGGAATTGCTTCTAAACTATTGAGAAAATTCAGGATTTTATTCTACGAGGGGGTCGAAAAGTTCCTTTATACAGGTAATGATTTGCTTCTCATCTTGGATTGGGTCATATTACTTAGTAGCAAAGCTCTTACTAGTTCACTCAATAACTTAACAATAGTGTTTTTGCTCACTATCTGGATTTCTTTATCAGAGTTCTATTGTCTGTTATCATCTGTAAGCATCATGGACAGTGATCGGTACTTTGACCTGGAATTTATTTTGTAAAATTGGACTATATCATGTATCATCAGTATTTAGGAGCATTGAACCTCCTATTAGAACAAACTGAGACTGAGAGAGATAGAGAGTCCAAAAGAAAAGAAAAGCAAGGGAAGAAAGGGAAGAACCAAATAAACAGTGGAGACAACAAGTAATAACTCAGAGACTAAAGGATTTCAGTGAACAATAATGTGTTACCATACAAGTCACTGTGTTTCCTGATCATGTAGCTCCTTTGATTCAGGAATTTAGAGCAGTGCTAATTTTCATTGCACTGTTTGAATGCCTTCAGTTTCCAGGACATCTCATGCATATGCTAACTATTTTTTCATTCTGCTTTCTTATTGGTTTTCCTTGCATCACATAATTGGTTTAGAAGTACTTGGCTTTAAGACTTTGATTAATCTGAAAGCCAAGCACAATTTTCAATCTATTGATCTAAACAAAATCCATGAAGAGAAAAGTCTATTCATTAAACACAGAGAATTTAAGGAAGATGTCCTTCGATTAGTGCAGTGGGGGGTTAACAATGATGGAAGATCTAACAAGATAATGGAATCCTAAGGAAAGATGTTGTTCAAAATTTGATGGTTCCTAGTCTCTACAATGGTTATTTGTGATCAGATTTGTTTTTGCAGTCGAGTGGTGGAAGCTGCTCCTTATGAAGCTATTGTAATTCCTGCATCTGGAAAGGAGTTAGCTGTCCAGTTAAGATGCCAAGATTTGTCTTGGAATGATTTTCTTTCTAGTGTGTGTATCCTTCCAAGGTAATACTGATACTGTTCTCTGAAATTGCTTTTTCTTTTAAAACATGTATTGATTCACTAAGAAAGGTACAAGTATAACTTTTAAAAATGTATAAATCTCTTCCAATTTACTGAATATGTAATTTTGAAACATTTTCCATTCTGGCAGTTCAAATTACTTCACACCAGCTTATCAACCTATAGACTCTGTCACAAATATCCTATTTTCATCAGGAACCACAGGTTAAAAAGTTATTTTTGATGGCTGCTTATACCTCCACTTTATTATATTTTTATTTTATCATGATTTTCTACATGTTTTTGTGTTTATGCTATGTTGTTCAATAGGAGAACCAAAAGCTATTCCATGGACCCAGCATTCTCCCATTAGGTGTGCTGCTGATACATGGGCACATATTGACGTTCAAGAGGGAGATGTTTTCTGCTGGCCTACAAATTTAGGTTGGGTGATGGGGCCAATATTGCTTTATTCATGCTTTCTGTCTGGCGGAACACTTGCTCTATATCATGGTTCTCCTTTAGGCCGTGGTTTTGGGAAATTCATTCAGGTGATTGCCACAGATTCCTGTGTCAGTTAAGAGTAAAATCATTTCTCCTTGAAATGAGGAGAATTGTTATTTGATCCTTATAATGAACATGCTACGCACATTGGTCCTTACAAATGCCATTACTGCTAACATGAATATCCTACCAATCCCCTACCTCTTGCCTCTTTCCAATTTATGTGCTTTATTAGGATGCAGGAGTAACTGTATTGGGTACTGTTCCAAGCTTAGTTAAGACTTGGAAGAGTACAGGGTGTATGAATGGCCTAAATTGGACAAAGATAAGGTATTTGTCTGTGACATTTATATTTCAACCGGTTCTAATGGTTTGTCAATAAAGTACAAGAGTTTATAATGTTGTGCAGGACTTTTGCTACCACTGGAGAAGCTTCAAACATAGATGATGACCTTTGGCTTTCTTCAAAGGCTTACTACAGTCCCATTGTTGAATGCTGTGGAGGCACAGAGCTTGCATCATCATATATCCAAGGAAACCCTTTACAACCACAAGCATTTGCAGCATTTAGCTCTGCATCAATGTCCACAAGTTTTGTCATCCTGAATGAAAATGGGCTTCCTTATGTAAGCACTTTGACTGGTGTCTACCAGGCTTCAGTATTATTTATTGCAATAGAATTGCTGCAGCAAATACTTTTGAGTTCTGCAATCATTTATGAAGAGTTGGCTTATTTTCTGTTCAATAGGCTGTATTGCCAGTGACTTGTTGTTGCTGTTTCTTTGTGCCTTTTACAGTAGTATCACTTGAACAATTTTAGTAGACCTTTCAATTAAGATCGACTGATGCTTAATATCTAGTTTTCATGGTACAGCCAGATGATCAAGCATGCGTTGGTGAAGTGGGTTTATTTCCTCACTACATGGGAGCAACTAATAGATTGTTGAATGCTGATCATGAGGAGGTGTATTTCAAGGGCATGCCATCATACAAAGGAATGGTATGCTGTTGTTTGACTTGAATTACTTCCTTTTTTAGGTTTTATATAAAGTTGGATTACCTGTTTATATAGCAATGCCTAGAAAATTCGCTTGAAAAGTCATTTCAACAATTCTCAACTTTACACACATTATCATGGACTATAAAACAAGCTGCAGCAAAATGATTTCCAGCCTTTGAGCCTATGTAGTTGCTTTCTTTAGCTGCTGTTCCTATCGTGTTTGCAATCCTTGAGATTTGGCCTCATTAGCTGTGCACAAGTGTCAGTGGAGCTACCAGGATTAAAACAGTGCACTGGTTAAAGGAACAGAAAGTATGTGGTTGGAGTTCCCATGCTTGTAAACTTGGGCATAAATTCATGATTGCATTGTTTTTGTGAATGATTTCAAGGCCTCAAGCATCAGTTCACAGAATCCAAAATAACAGTGTGCCTAGGAGGAATCATGCTCTTTCTAACAATTTTTGTCTTGTTTATCCATTGATAGGTGAGACTTCCTTGGGAAGAATAATATGAGATACATAACAGTAGAAACAGCTGGTTCTCTGTAGGAAACAGCTATGCATCAAGACTATTAAATGCAAACCAATACTAAGAACCACTTCAAGTCTAGTCTTTCTCAATGGATGAGAGCTCTGGGATTTTATACTTTATAGAATTTCTGTGGATAAAATCGGGGTGGTCCTTTACTTCTTTTATAACTTAATTTCTATTCTCAGCAACTTAGGCGACATGGTGACATCATCAAACGCACTATTGGAGGGTTTCTCATTGTACAAGGCCGGGCTGATGATACCATGAATCTGGGGGGGATAAAGGTATATCTCTATCATACTGCAGATACAGTCTCTTTACCTGCGCTATCTTTCTGTCTGTCTACAGTTTTATCTTTTTTGTTTTGGAGATTGCTGCTCTAGTTAATTCGAAAAACACCGAGAGCTATTACCCTTTTCTTATTTTGTAGCTTGCCTTTTTACCTATGTTTTACTGAGAAAACTGATTGTATTCGTATAGAGTCCAGGATGGAAGATTTCTACCTAAAATTTTCTTTTGAGACATAACTTCTTGAGTTGGAAATGGATTTAATTTTCTTCTCTAATATAATAGAATGGCTGGCCTTGAGCTATTATTGGTTTTCTGCAAGTCAGTACTTTGTTAGTTTGCTACTTATTTATTTATTTTTATTTCCTGTGCAGACTAGTTCAGTTGAGATTGAGCGTGTATGTAACCAGGCTCATGATGGTATCTTGGAAACTGCCGCAGTCAGCACTCCACCGCCGAATGGTGGCCCAGAGCTGTTGGCTGTATTTGTTGTGCTAAAGGAAGGAATCCGTGCTGACCCTGATTTGCTGACGATGAAATTCTCAAGAGCCATACAGAGCAACCTCAACCCTTTATTTAAGGTTTGCCAATGCCCCTGAAAATGCAGTGATTGTCTTGTTTTCATATTCGATTACTTTAATTCTTGGGGTGCTAATCCGTGCAGCACCTAACCATTGGAGTATACATGCTAGACAAGGACTAATGTAGAGTTTACAAAGAAAATCACAAAGAACCTTAGTCACAGCAATGACTTTTCTTATTTTTCCCCCCTTTCTACGAACAAAGAATCTGAATCCATTCCATGTCAGCGATGGGGTTAGTTCGATGTTCTGACTTCTCCAAACCCCTGAAATTGAAATGAATGACAACCTTGGGATAGGTACCTAAAGTTTGTATAACCTTTACCATGACACTGGAGAAACATATTCCTAGGATATTGAGTCTAGTGCAGTTTGAAGTGGATGCCATGTAAATAACATATTGCATGCTTGCCTGTCCCAAAGTAGTTTGTTCAAGATCCGGTGTAGATAGAGGGTGTCTTTTTTTTTTGCCGGAAACAATAGACCCTACATTTTGTTCTATACTATGGGGGAGGGGAGAGGGGGGGGACCTAAAGAGGCCTAGAGAGAAACCGGAGGGGACTAAACCACCTACTGGCCCAAATAAGTGCACTATGCACTCGTCCGGTAGCCACTTGAAGTGGCCTGCCACATTTAGTGGCAAATGGTGGGAGGCAGGGTTTGAAACCCTGACCTCCCACCCCACAGAGGATAGGTAGTATTATTCTGGCCCACTTTACTGCTGAACTTATAACTTAATTGCTATAGATAATTTTCCATACCAAGTGCCAGTAATACTCAGTACTTGGTGATCATGAATCTTGTTGAACAACACACTATATGGAAGTTTTACAAGTCAAGTTATACTTTAGCATCATCTCCCTTGGCCAGTCAAACTTATATCGGACAAAGGATTTTAATGTTTCTGTGCAAGAGCAGATGTGCTACTGTGAAGTGCATTAAATTTGTGCGCCGCAAGAAAACATTCGGTAGCAGTTGGATGAGATGGGATACTCAATCTATTCTCTAATCTTCTCTTTTTCTTCCCTGTTGAAAGTGAACCAGAGTCACTGATAAAGTCACATTGCACTAAGTTTGGTTTGATTGGTATAGGTGTCTGATTTCTGTTCTAACTTAATGTAGGTAAGTTTTGTGAAGATTGTCCCTGAGTTTCCTCGAACGGCATCAAATAAGCTTTTAAGAAGAGTTTTAAGAGATCAGTTGAAGCAGGAGCTTAACATACGGAGCAAGATCTGAACATGGGATTGATGTTTCCAAAACTTTGTGCAATAATTACTTTATTTCCTATTCCTGACAGGACTACGTGCAATAAGATCATTGAGTGGTTAGTTTCTATGTTTTCCATCATAGCAAAGAACTGTTGATATTGTGATCATGGGGTCATATAAAGAAATTGGTTTTGTTATAAAGAAGTTAAATTTACTCGAACTATTAGTACAACCTAGTTCTGCATCTATAGTGATAATATACTGTGTTGCAGAATTTGTACACTTTTTTTTTTTTTTAATCCCCTCTGCTTTTCAGCTTGGTTAAAGCAAGTGTAAAACCAAAACGCATCAGAAAAAGAAAGTAAACTGGTCCTTCGTTGCTGGTAAAAGTCCCTGCGGGCTATCATTTTGTTAAGCAGGTTTAGTAGGCCAATTGGGAGTTTAGTTGGAGATGGAGCTTCTATTAGAGGGACAGAAGTCTACCACAAAGAAGCTTTGCAAACTTTCAAGGAATTCGCGTCTACCTATATGCATTACATGCATACTGGACAGAAGTCTGATCTGAAATTCATCTGATCAACCAAGATATATAACCAAATGTAGTCATGTATAAAACTGGACTGACTTCATTGACAATACAAAACAATTATTTATAGCCGTCAAAAAAAATATTTACGGCTGTTGAAAAAAAATTATTTACAACCGTCTCATGTCTCAATGTCAATACATCAAGTTATGAACAAATTACTATATCAACAATCCGAACTTCCTACCTACTTGGGACTGTACAATTCAGAGGAAAATACTACTCTACATTAGTCCAAGAATTCAGAGAGGAAAATGCTACCCTACATTAATTGACAATCACCCTTTCTTCTGCTTTTCCAAATCAAAAATATGCTTCCTCCAAGAATTCCTCCCTCATGCGCAACCTGAGCTGTTCTAAAGGGTTCACAATGTTGCCATTCTTCAGGACTCTCAGCACCATGACAGGTTGATACCCGCAGCGGTCGTAGACAGGAGAACATTCGCTTAACATCTCGAGTTCCTTGAGAATCATCAGATTTTCCTCGAGTTCAAGCTCTGCTTTCCTTTTCATTGTCTCCAAAGTAACCCTGGCAGCTTCCCTTTGTTGACCATGGAATTGAAGTCCATCTTTTGGTTTTAGCATATGTTAGGTATATGGCAGTTATCTAGGGAGAAATAGCTATATTTATATTGGTTTCAAATCGTGGAATGCTATGATATGTAAATGTTTGACATGGTTAACTTTTGTGGTTTGACATATTATGGTTGCCTACTAATGATAATTTGTAAAATTTTGGTTGATATTTTCCTTGCATACTTTTATATTTTGATTGGGTGGAGTGTCTATACAGATGATATGGTCACTTTCTTATCACTAAAATTGCTGGGCTTAAAAAAGCTAAATGGTGAAATTAGAAATTAATATGTTATAGTGATACGGCTGTTGTCAGGAAAAATGACCTTGTATTGTCATTAAAATTTTAAGCAAGTTTCAATGCATGACTTTTCTTGACAATTGAAACTTTAGTCACAAAGTTCAGGGTCTTTCCCGACAAAGGCTCATCAAGACTATGAGGTCTTTCCCTAACGACCAAATCATCACGATTACCTTTCCTGATGATGCATCACAGAAAATGACACTTTTCTTGATGAGAATTTCACTAGTTGTCGGGAAAACCTTTTGCTGACGGCGTATGAGTGACCAATATTCCCTGACAATATTGACGTCACGAAAACCTTTCCTGACAAAATATGTAACTTTTCTTGACAAAAATTGTTGTCACTAGAAATTTTTTTTTTTGGTTGTAGTGTAACTTCTTTCCATCAAACCTTCTCACCTCTGGAACTAAAGTATCACCACATCCAGTTTTCTTCAAGCAAGTCTTGTACCTTGATAGCTCTCCATTACCAGCTACCATGCTCCCCTCCAATTCTTCCCCATCCATGCTACTTTCTACAAGCTTGGCACAAGCCACTCTATTTTCAGCATGCTACAAGAAGAAAAGGCTCAATATTTGATTTATTTTGTTAAACACTTCCAAAAAACAGATAAAAAAAGAAAAGCCATTGAAACAGGCAAATAGACTTGCAGTCAACATTTTTTACCTTCATTTCCACATTCCGAGAATTGTATAGCACTCTGGTGGGCAAAATCACAGATAACTACCTTCCATCTTCAAAACTTGATTGATAAGTGAAAACAACTTCTCCCTCTTGACATTCTCATAAGAACAACACGAGAACCTTGGTGTTCTTTGTCCAAAAAGCATGATCTCTACTTCCTAAACAAATTCTGGAAAAAAAAAAATCATAATATTACGTCACAATGCTACTTCAGTTATGACATTAAGTAGAAGCATGAGCCACGGAAAGGTTTGGTCTGGTAACTAGTGCAACAATTTATCACTCAAAATCCTAAAGAGTCAACAAATTAAGCCAAATTCCATTGATTAAGCCATAAAGAAAATACACTAGTGTAGATACCACCCTGCATTTGGCACAATTACATGACTCAAACATACTTGCAAACTTGGACCAATTCCCTTGTACTTCTAGTAAGTTGGGTGGAGACACTTCCAAACCACTTACCTCCTCATCTTTCTTCAAAAACGATTGGAAACCATTGCTTGATGCTGCAGTTGGAGAATGTGAAAAGTGCAATAAGATGCTTTAGAGGTTCCAGGCTGACTGTGCCTTGAGCACGCTTTTGAGCCTTCCATTGCTTGCAGGCAAATGTTTCAGCACTGTCATTGCTTGCTGCTTCACCGACACTTGTTGCCTGCAAGGCCATAATATTATCAATCCAATTCACAAAATAGAAAAAGAGCACCCTAGTTATAGTGTCTGAACTTTAAAAATTTCCAAAGATGATAAAAATTTATAGTTTTAACGGCACCCTAGTTCCTCTGCAAACAATTTCAACTCGATCGACATTGAGCTAATTTTATGGCAATCATAACGCAGAGCCCTACGGAAGAGATAATAGTGAAGATTAAGAACATATCCATCCATTAAATGCTAGCGGTAACAAAAAAAAATTGTAATGTTCTCCCAAATTGCTATTTCATTGGTTTTAAGGTTGTTTGGAAATATCAGTGACAGGAAAAAATAAGAACATACCCCATTGAAGCTGAATGGTTACGCTTGCAATGTTAGTGAATTTCATGGACAAATAGTCAGTACCAAGTTCACATGTAGTAGTGAATTTTACCATGCTCATTAATCCTTTGGATGGTTTAGAAAAGCAGATGAAATCCACAATTTTATTGTCTTTCAATTTGCTCGTAACTCTAATTTGTTAATGGCAAGAATTAGCTTAAAAATTGAATGAGAAAGTAATCTTCGCCAGAAGAAGTAGAGGAATAGATATTTATGGAGAGAAAGAGTGAGGGACAAATACGGGTAGAATAAGATGATCCAATAATGAGAAGCAGTTAATTAAAATTTTGAGATGAAATCTTACCGGATGGCTCAGAAATACCGAAAATCAATTTTACGCTCCGGAATATCAGAGATCTTGGGCCACTCGGAGCCGCTTTGAGGAGTGCATCTTCGATTTAATAGAGGACAAAACCAAATTTCCAGACGTCTTAATTTGAGGCGTTCCATGGCGGCCATGGAGGGTAAGTATTCAAGCTTTGGGCAACCCGATAGGATTAGGTCTTCAAGAGATGCAAAATTCCCAAGCCATTCTGGTAAGGCTTCGATTGCTCCGAAGTCACCTAGAGACAGTGATGTGATGGTAGTCAAGCATTGAAGCTGATGTGGCAGAGACTTCATGTCGGGCATTCCACATAAAGACACGCACCGGAGTGTTGATGAAGATGCTAACCCAGCCCAATCAAATTTGATTACAGAGTCATCTGTAAAGGGACCAATCTGCACTTCCCTTAAGCTGGTAAGATAGCCAAATCCACTAGGCATCTCAGCAATCAAGTTGGGACAGTCGAATAATTTGAAGCTCGCGAGAGAAGGGGTTCGTCGCAAATCAAGGGGAAAGGAGACCAGACTGTGCCAATTGTACAAATTCAGCTCTCGGAGAGACGTACATGACTCGAACATCTCCACTGGCAATGTTGTTAATTCATGGCACCCATAGGTAAGAAGCATCTCGAGAGACTTAAGGAGGCTTTTCTGTCCTGTATTATGATTTGGATATCCAAATGAATTGATTCTCGGGCAGTCACCTACAGTCAAGCACCGTAAAGCTTGAAATTGATAGAGATCATCTGGCAACTCCCGTAAATTCTCACAATAATGGACTGCCAAACTCTCAAGACAAGCGGCGCAACTCATTCCTCTTAATGTTATTATATTAGGGCAACGAAACAATCTTACATCCTGAAGAATTGGAAAGAGGCAGAGTCGCTCAAGCATGTCAGTGGGTAGACTGTCACAGCCCTCAATCCTCAAGCTGCTCTCTGGTCGTTTCACTAATTCTAGAGACTCGATGCTTTGTAGACCACCCCTTAAATAAAGGGAAGAAAGTGTGGTTATATTGCTCAAAACCTTTTCCGCCACCAAAACGTGGCAATTCCATTTGATTTCCAATACATCAAGACTTGGGAAACGACTTGGAGTTGGAATGGTGGTCAGCTTGGGGCAATCGCTAATATACAACTTTTCCAGCACAGGAAACACATCCATCACACGTACTTCACCTGCGTTTGACATCATTTCGGGTGCGTCCTTCCACTCTTCCAAAATTTTCATGCTTTCAAGAGAGAGAATTTTGAGGGATGGAAAGAATGTTTGTCTGCTAATAGTGTCTGAACCTCCTGATCCGCCATCCTCCTCAGCACTTGCACTGTAGAATGAAAGCCCAATGCTTGTTGTGTTGTCCAATCTAGTCAGATAGAGGCACTTGAGGAACGGCAGCTGTCCAAGTGCAGGGAGTTTTCTGCATCTTGTGCAATCCTCCACCCGCAACTCCACCAGTGATGTCAATGTCAAATTCATGAACCATTGTGGGAACTGATCACCCATGAACTTCAAAATTTGTAACTCTTTTAAATTTGGGTGAGGCTGGAGACCTTCCAACACATCTTCATCACATTTATCACTTTTCCGATCCCTATTGCCCCACTCAAACACCAACCGATACATATTTGGCTTTTTAGATAGGTTCGCTAGTTCAGCATCATCTTTGCCATTTACTAATTCAAGATTTCTGATCTCCAAGGTGCCTTTAAGATCTTGCAAGGTTCCAAGTTCTTGGATACCACGACCTTCCTCTTGATGACCTATGTTAAAGAACTCTAATGTTTGAAGACAAGTCAATCGTCCAATCCTGGATGGCATTTGGATTTTGCGCCCTGCATGATCATAATAGTGAAGATGTCTCAAGCTAATCAAATTGCTCATCTTCTTTGGCAAACCTTCTTCAAGCATGTTAATTCTCAGTGTTTGCAAACTATAAAGTTTGCAAAGAGATTTTGGCACAGTTGTAATCCTAGAACCTGAAATGTCAAGTAAGTGTAAATGTATTAGTTTGCCAATGGAGTTCGGCAACTTTTTGGCATCTGCTCCAAACAATTTTAGGACATGCAAGTATTTGAACTTTGATAACATATCATCAGCTATGCCACCCTCCAGAAATAATGTGCGAAGTGATTCTGATTTTTTTTCATTGATGGTTTCTACCGCCAGGTAACGGTCCCCATTGCTGCTGTTACGATTCAAAATTGATTTTGCAAAATCATGCACAAGATCATGCATTTTATATGATGTTTTCCACTCCTTTTTTACTTCTTCCAATAAGGAAGTTTGCAGCAAAGTTTTCAGATACTTATATCCTCTTTTCTCCATTCTTTCATTTTGGGAATCCGGTTGAAGAAAGCCTTCAGCCATCCAAAGCTCAACTAGTGGATCTTGTTCCAATTCAGTATCTTGATCAAAAATTGAGCAATATGCAAAACATTTCTTAACCGGTGCAGGTGAGAGATGATCAAAACTCACCTTAATTATTTGCTCGATCCCACCCTGATCTCCATTCAAGAGACTCTCCTCCAAAATAGATAGCCACTCCTCTTTTCTCTTTTAGATAACAATCCTCCAATTAGCTTTGCTGAGAGAGGTAGACCGTCACATCTTCTTAAAACTTGCTCCCTTATGTCTTCCAATTCTTTTGGTACTTCTTCCCCTACAGTTGCCCATTTTTTCATGATAGACCAGCAATCATTATTGCATAGCTTTCTCAGCTCATGGCGAGTAAAATTGATCTGCGGATGTCTAGACAGAATAATTGCCACTTCTTGCAGACGAGTGGTAACAAGACACCAGCTCCCTTTCTTGGTATTGAGTCCCGCCAAAGTGCTGAAAAAGTCATTCAACAATACTTCTTGATCATTCCACAAATCATCAAGAACAAGGAAATATCTTTTTTCCTTGAGTTCATGCTGAATTTTTTTAACTATTTCCTCCCTAGGATCCCCTTCGGTCTCTCTATCTGTTAACGATTTTAGAATCATTTTGAAGACCACCTCGATTTCATCTACTTTTTTAGCCACAGAAACCCACATTGTTTGGTCAAAATGTCCAGCAATTTGTTCATTTTTGTAAACGGCTTTAGCCAGAGTTGTTTTTCCTAAACCACCCATGCCAGTTATGGGAATAACTGAAATAACACTTTCAGATTCGGTCAACAACTTCTTAACTATTTCTGATTCATCCTCGTCTCTTCCTAGGACATCTCTTCGCACAATAGTAGAGTCAGTCTGTCGGCTTGTTGGGGCTCCAGCAGCAATAGTAGGGAATGCTTCTTCAACTCGGCGCTTGTAGGCCAGTCCCAAACCTTCGGCATCCCGATGGATCCTCTCAAGGTTCGTGTTGATCTCCCTGATCGTTGAAGCCAACCTCGAACGAAAACGGACTGTATTAAAGAATGAAAAGCAGAGGAATACCTTCTTTTTCATGAGTTGATTTTGATACTTCACCTTCTGACGAAGATTTTCATAGTTGAGCTCGTCCAGCACATTGTCAGCTTTGAAAACCTCTTCTTCCAGTTGCTTGAGCCAATTTTGCACCCCAACAAGCTTCGGATCGTGGCTATGCATTTCCTCATCAGCACCGGCCAAGAAGCCTCGGATCATTTCAGCAGATCTGTTGAGTCTCTCCAGCTCCTGTGGAAATTCACGAACCAGACTAACCTGATCAGCGGCAAGGGAAACAACCGTCTGCAGTGCAACCCGAATAGTAGCACTAACAGCAGCATCAGCCATTTTTTTTTCTCGCTTGGGATTGGAATTAGGATGAAAGTGTTGTGATATCGATGATGGTGATGGGGGGATGCTTTCTGTGATGAGACAAGGAAGGAATGGTTCAACTTTAGCAGCTAAGAGCAAAATCTGTGGAGGCTAATTAAAACTTGCAACTTGCCCGGCTTCAACTTCTTCCACTTTTTGCAATTTGCCCGGCTTCACCTTGCAAAGCTGCACTCTAAAGACGTCACTTAGAAAGTTTTACCGCTTTACTGTGACAATTTGTAGCATGTGTTAGCCAGCTTCGGCTCTCTCATTCCTCCTTGTTACAATGCAGTAAAAGAGCAGGTACTAATAGGCCTGTCAACGGGTCGGGTCTAGACCCGGATCCGTGAAATTATTGCGGGTATGGGTAGGGATTTAATTCCGTTTCCCGGATCCGGATCCGGATCCGTTTTGTCAAACAAAAAAACGGGTCGGATACGGAATATAGTATTCCGGCCCGTATTAGACCCGGATCCGGATATAAATGAATTAATAATTTAAAAAATATATATTTATCAATATAATTTGATTAGGGTGATGTATTTTAATAAAGTTAATTTGATTTCTTTTCTTATTTGATTTTTTCTTTGCATTAGTTAGAAATTAGTTTACAAGTATATTTTTTTCTCATTTTTATTAGAAATTATAAAATTTGATAAATTTGTTCGGGTAGACCCGGATCCGGATCCGGATCCGGAACGTAGAATAAAAGACCCGTCAGGTAAACGGGTCGGGTCCGGGTCCGGAATAATGAATTCCGGCCCGGACCCGACCCGTTGACAGCCCTAGGTACTAATATAAAATTGGCTTAACTTCTAACTCATCATCTTGTAGTTTCTCTCTTATCCGTTTTCTTTTTAACTCCTTCCGAATCCAATTAAAAATGTCATAGTTTTGAATTTTAAAATGTCTCAAAATATTTATCATTTTATTAAACTCAAATTTACTTTTGATCTCTTTTTTTCAAGGTTTTTTTCCCATGTTTATCAATATTTGGCATTAAATTTAAATTTAGATTTTGAATTTTTGAGAACAATTTTAGATACAAATCTACTAACATCACCGTCAAGTTACTTACTATCCTTAAAAAAATTTGAATCCCGAAATACGACAAATAATTTGGAGCAGAGGGAGTATTATTTTAATTTCCATCAGTTGTGCTTGTATACTCAAATATAATGATGATTTCTTAATTGAATTTTGGTACTTTGTATTGCACTTTGTTATTTTAAAATTAAAACACATATTGCTTTTTTACCATTAAAAACTTTGGAAAGGTTTTTTACTTTCATAATAGATTAGTGCAAAATCATCACTGATTATTTTCCCCACAAACTCAATAGTGCAAAATAGTCCTGTTGATTATAAATATATATATATATGTGTGTGTGTGTGTGTGTGTGTGTGTGTGTGTGTGTGTGTATGTATAAAAGATAATAAACAAAAAGGATTAATCACTAGAGGGAAAATTTTGTACAAAAGAACAATTGCTAACTTCTAATGATATAAATACACACCAATCTATATCTATATGTATTGAAGAAGGGGTTTTTAGCAGAGACCCTCTCAATAGCTTCCAAACTTTTCATTCTTTTTTCTAGATTTTTGTATTTGTTTTAATACATAAAAAGTAGTGGATTATAACCAACCTTATCACCAATCAAATTTAAATTTAAAATATTCCCACTATCTCTTAACTCATTCTACAACCACTCCTACAAATCCTCTGATCATCATCCTACGTTTTCCCCCACATTTTCTCCCACGTTCCCTACCACATTTCCTCCCACATTTCCCACTCCAATTAAGAGTCCTCCAATTTAAGAATTTCGCCCCAATTAAAACTCCTCCAAACATAGCATCCTTTTTCAATTTTCTTGCATACTCATTCGTATTTTTTGGTTAACCAAAACAAGAATCTATTATCTCTTTCATCTTTCTTGTGGTGTCAATCTTAGTCTTTAACTTAATTTCACCATGGAATATGTCCGCCTACAAGCATTTCAATAACAACTAAATTTCAAACTCGCACGATTGCAAAAGAGGAAACATTTGCTTAAGAAACGAACCGTACACCGCAACGATTCCATGTACCAGTTGGAAAAGCTTCAACAAATTTGCGCTGACGAAAGAGAAATTTCAAATCAAATTCGAAGGACAAAATCTAGGCTACGCCGATTGAAGCGTCATTCGCATCAAATTAAAAATTCCGGTACCGTGTATTCTTTAAATATTTGCATTTCCATTGTAATTTCAAATATTTTTTATTATTTTCGATTATTTCCAATACTAAAATATGTCTATAATTTGTTTTCAACCCTTATACTGATCGACTTAATTAACTCGATCAGTTAGTTCCCCCCACCCTCTCCCTCAGTTTCTTCTTTATTTTTTGTTCTCTATTGATTTTGTAAATTTATTTTTTTTGAGCAATTATGGAAGAGATTATGTGCAAAGACTTCAACGGAAATCAACCTTCTTGCGTAGAATTGGAAGTATATTCTTGCCGGCTAAATTTTGCAGGTCAGTCCCCTCTGGCCCTCATTTTTGTCATGTTTTGCTTTTCTTTTAAGGTGATTTGGTCTTTTACTTTCTTTATTTTTTCTCCTTTTATTTTCTAGGCTGGCGGATGGTTTTGATTGCATACATGATCAAATTTGTAATAACCTGGAGAAGTAATTAACTTAAATCTTGAAAGGGCTTTAGTGCTATGCCTTGATTGATAAGGTATTGCTTGCTTATATAATTGCGGATGGTATAGGAACCTGATTGAGGGTTTTACTATTTTTAACATAAATTGTATATTATAAAAATTTGTTTGTTTGTATTATTAACATTTTTTTAATTATTTTTTATTGCACACTTATCACATTAAAAAGGTGTTATAATAGTTACTTTAAAAATTTTATTCCAAATAATCTACTATCTAATTATAAAATTTTCGTGAAATGATCGTGCATGAAATAAAAAATTTTTTTTTTTGATAATAATTAAAAAATGGTTTATAATTGGAGAAAAAAATTCAAATACTACTAATAACTAAGGAACTATACGCCCACTATTAAAATTGGATTAATTTTTAATTTCGTCAGAAATGCTTTTGGCAACAGTGTATAACCTATATCTTCTTTCATTCTTATTAGATTAAATATTTTCGAATACTTGCTTACATTCAGAGCATTAACATAGAAAATATGTTCTACGAGCTATGCAAAAATTGTGGACAACTATGTGAAGGTCATTTTTCAAAGACAGTGTGTATGCATTGTAATGACGTGGTTGACACTATTATTAGATAATTAATTTCATGTACATTTAATTTCAACATATTTTTATGTATTGTATATCTATATCTTATTTGTCAAATAGGTACAATGTTAACATACAAATCAGATATTCCAGTGGTAACATGCATCTTAATTTACAAGACAGACATGCACGATACGTATTTGGTTAAGATGCTTCTGATCTCAGAGAATTACAAAGGAAGGTAGAATTTGTTAATATATATTTATTTTTTGTAGTACTATTTATAAACTATGTAAACAAATACACTAATTTCGTACATTCTTAATTATCAAAAAAATGGTGATAGGTTGTTCAGCCAACGAATTAATTCATGCAAAGATTGTGCATTTTCATTTGTAGTACGCACTCCACAAAATTCAATAGAGTTAATTAAATCATCAAATTTTGGCTTTCGTACTAAAAGTGGATTGGTGTGACGAGTATTCGCACCTTCAAGCAAGATTATCAAATCGAATGCTTAGTAGTTGTAAGAATTTCATTTTAACAACATTCAATTACATTCATTTGTAGAAATATATCATTCCCTTTTTTAATATAAATTTTTATTTTTTTTCAAAATCCATCTTTCGAAAAAAGACAGTTCTTGAATGATATACACATTCTATTATATTTCAAGCTATTGTTAAACAGATATTACATTTTAATTTTATTGGTACAATTTTTTCACCATTATTTGTTCACCCTTTTATTTTTATTTTGTTCAATAATGTCAGCACCGTACGTAGCACGGGTATTCCTACTAGTTAAACATAGCAAGTAATATGGACTTCATTAAAATACTCCCTTCGTTCTGAAATTTTAGCCGCATTTTAGGATCTTTGCATTTATAATTTCAATAATGCAAGAATCTTAAGTGATTTGGGTTTAGATTCCAGTAATACCCTGCTTGGAGTTTCCGGTGTTCATGCGTTTTTGAATGATAAAAGAATCACAACTTGTTACAAATTGAAACTGTTTTTGGCTCCTTGCAATCAAATTGAAATAAAGTAAAGGGTCAATTAGCACTAATCTCCAATGAGATCTTGCATCCCTACATTTCACCAAAAGGCAACCCAAGTAGTATCATCCAAATACACAATTTCCAAAACACAAAATCACTAGTTATATCAGCAGCAGCATCAGAGAGAGGGAGGGAGGTTTCAGCAGCAAGTAAAATCTGTGTGGAAGCTCTGAAGAAAGGATAAAAATTGGGTTATGAAACAAGTTTGGTCAATTGTGGCGGCCTTTAGTTGTTTAAAAATTCCATTATTTTTGTTGTTAGGAATTAAAAAAACAAACGAAAGTGATTTCAAATCATATCAGTAGGTAGGACTTGTTTTAAGTATTGCTTGGTCAATAAACCTAATAAGTGTGATTAATCTCTCTAGTTTAATTTAATCATCATTCACATCAAGTCATGATCACTTATTGGCGATTTTGTGTTCATTGGACGGACTATTTCTCTTTTCTGTTTTCTTATGTTAATCCGTGAATAATTAACGTCATCTAGATGAATAATTAAATAGAACAATCTTGTTTGCTTCTAACAATTTTAGTCAAACAAATAAACCTTGATTTCAATTCTTACCTATCCTTGAATATCAGCATCTAATCGCGCTTGCATGTGATGACTTCCCAATTTAAAAGTAGTGCTTATTGGCACACTTAACTGCCTCAACGCGTATAAGCGTAGTTCTTTGAAGGCTTCTTACCATAATATTTTGAGTTGTTATCACTTTACCCCCTTCAACTATATTACTACTATCAGTTTACCCCCTAACATTATCTTTTAGTCACTTCACTCCCATAAACATTTTTATTGGCCATAGGAATTACTTGCTTGTGAAATTGAGAAAGGATGAGAAATTGAATTGATCTAATCAAAATTATGGTATAATTTACTTGATATTTTGAGTGCTTGAGCGTAATTAAATGATTGCATAATGGTCATTTACCTTGTTTTGAGAAAATGAATTTGAATTATGCACATATGTTTAATTTCAAAGTGTTGGTTTGTAATTCTTAATTGATTGAAGACAAACAATAGTTCAAGTGTGGAAGAATTTCATAAGTGTGCATTTTATGTATTTTAAATGTGTTTTTTAAATTTAGTTTTGATATGTTTTATCCATTTTTTATAGGTAATGAATCGGTTTCTAGTGAAAGTTTGCATTTTATGGTTTAAGTGTGAAAATTACATTTCTATGGACTAAAAGGGTGAAGACTTCATATTTTTGTAGAATTCAAGAATTCAATCATAAATTAGAATGATATGAGAAGATATTTGAATGATTGTTGATTATTTGAAGGGATTTAAAGAGAATATAAAGTGTAAAATGTTCAAAAGAGGAAATACAATCAAGTATAAAAGAAAGGGAGTTTGACAGCTTCGATATCTATTCGTATTTCAACTATATCTCGAGTTATAAGTTTTGGATTAAGGTAATTCTTGAATCATTTTAAATCAAACACATAGCTCTACATTTCTTATGAAGATATCGAAATCCAGTTCATGAGTCTTCCTAGTCAAAATGTCAAAATACAGTTGGTCATTTTTTGTTGTTGAAAGCTGAAATGGGGTTCTGACTAGGCAAGGGTAATTTGGTGATTTATCAGTCTACAGACTTCCAAATCAAATGATTCTTAAAGTATTGGAAAGTTAACTCAAAGTAATATAACTTTTATATTTTTCACAAGAGTTAGTTAAACCTCTTTCATCAAAAAAAAATATTAGTGGAATTTTGTGCACAAACAGAGCAAATTTGAAGACTGACCAGAAGGCAAAACGTGGGCCAAATACACGACCTCAACCCATGTTTGCTGAGGTCATGTATTCTTCAACTGTAGTTACAACTTGTATTCTATTCACACAAACTTTTTGACCAATTTGTCTGCAAAAATTTCTGGCTAGATATGAGCAGGCAAGCATAGAGACTTTAAGAAACATTTTTTGGTGATTTCGAGAGACAATTTTGCCAACTAGAAACAACTCTCTTTGACCTTGAGTTCTCTATAAATAGAGGCCTTTGGGGAGCTAGTTTAATAGCTTTGGAAGGCTAGAAATGCTACCAAAAATGTAGTTTTCAATAGTTTTTCTTAGTTTATTAGTTTAATTCATTACTATAGTATAATTAATATAGTTTTTTCATCTTGTACTTGCAGCTAGATTTGGATGAAGATTTGAGAAGCAAAGATAGAGAGTTGAAACTCATGTGACAAGGGTGACTTCTCTTCTACCACTTTCTCTTTTGTATTTGAGTTCATGTTTGACTATATACAAGTGCGGTCTTTTCTTTCATGTTCTTCATGTTTGCTAAAGTTTATGCCTAGAATTATGAATGAACTTTCTATAACTTGTTAGTGATGTTTAATTGGTAATTCAATAATATTATTTTGAACAAGTTGTTTGTAACTTTTACTTTTCTAATCATGATTAACCAATCATTAATTGTAATAATATTAAGGTATAAAATTTGCAATGAGAATTGGGATTTAACACTAATTTAAGGAAGTGATAAATCTAGGGAGTTCACTCACGAGAGTAGAGGTGCATCTATGTGGGTTTAGTAACTTATTTCATGTAATTTCATAAAAGGAATGATCTTATAGCTATTTTCATAACCATGAGAGAAGGTATGATTTAGTTACAAGTATAGTTGATTCTTTACAAGAGTAGGTTTCATATCATATATTTTACATGTTTGAAGTGTGTTTTATTAATTAGTTTTGGTGTGTTTTGATTGTTTTTATAGCTATAAACTAAGCTTTTAGTCAAGTTTGCATTTCATGGTTTAAGTGTGAAAGGTTACACTTTTATGGATAAAAGTGGTGAAATTTCATATTTTTGTAAGTTTAATGATTCAATCATCAGTTGGAATGAGTTTAGAAGATAAATGAATGATTGTTGATGATTTTAAAGTGATTTAAAGAGAATATGAAGTGTAAAGAGGAAATGCAATCAAGAATAAAAGAGGAAAAGTTAGACAGTTTTGACATTTGTTTGTATTTTAGTTATATCTTGAACTACACGCATCAGATTGAGATGATGTTTGAGCTATTTCGAAGATAACACATAGCTCTACATTTCTTATGAAACATCTAAAACCATTTCATGAGTTTTCCTAGTTAAAATGTTGAAATACAGTTAGTCATTTCTTTTGTCGAAAGTTAAAATAGAGTTGTGATCAGTGAAGGGTATTTTGGTGATTTCATAGTCTACATAACTCCAAATTGGATGACTTAAAGCATTGGAAAGTTAACGCAAAGGCCTGCAACTTTCTTGGTTTGGAAAAGGACTAGTTCAGGCTCCATCATTAAGAAAATATCAATTAAATTGGTGTTAAATTCACAGAAATGAAAACGTAAGTTCTAAATACACGAGCTCAAGTTACATATTCATGAGGTCACGTATTCTCCCCTATTTTCTGCAACTTGCACATCAATTTGTTCTATATTCATATAACTTTTTTAACTCATCTACAACTCAAAATTTCATCTGTAAAGAAGAGTAAAAATTTGGAGAAACAACTTTTGATGATTCTAAGAGCCAACTAGCACTAACTTTAACATTATTACTTGGAAGTTTAATCCTCTATATATAGGGGCCTTGGAGAGCGTATTTGACAACTTTGGAGGACTAGTGACACTATCAAAATGTAATCTCTTCTTCATTAATTTTTCTTAGTTTATTAGTATACTATAGTTAGTATAGTTTTTCCATCTTGTATTTGTAGTTAGATTTGGATGAAAATTTGAGGAACAACAATGGAGAGTTGGAAGTCACGTGACAAGGGTAACCTCTTTCCTATCACGTTCTCTTTTGTATTTGATTTCATATTTAATCATAATACAAGTTTGGATTTTGTTTTCATGTTCTTCATGTTTTGCTAAAATTTATGCTTACAGTTATGGATGAATTTTCTATATTTTATTTGTGATATTTACTTGGTTATTTGATAATATTATTTTAAACAAGTTATTTATCACTTTTGTTTCTCTAATCGTGATTAATTGGCCATTAATTGTGATAATCTTAAGTTGTTAAACTTGCAATGAGAATTGGGATTTAACACTAGTTCAAGGAAATGCTAAACTTAGGGAGTTTACTCATGATAGTTGAGATGCACTTATGTGGATTTAGTGACTTATTTCATGTAATTTCATAAAAAGAATTAATTTGTACTTAATTTCATAATACGAGAATAGGTATGGTTTAGTTACAAGTATAGTTGATTTACTACGAGAGTAAGTTTCATATATATTAAAAAAATTATGTCATAACTAGTCAAGATAATTACATTCAATTAACCGGTAATTTCATTTGCAAGAGTAGAGAAGAATTCCATAACCGTATTAGCTTTCTATTATTATTTTATTACTTTTATTTTATATTTGTTATGTACATTTAATTTTTTTGTATTTGTGGTAGTCTAAATAATAAAGAAATTTGAAAACCATTGGTAATTGACAGTTTTCTCTGTGAGTTCAACCCTTAATACCCTATACTCAATTTCAACTCGTAAACTTGTGAAAAATTGCATGTAGGATATTTAAAATTTTATAAATATAAAACTTGACTGTAGAGTAAACTTGATTGTTATATGCATACCCCGTGCTTATTAATATATATGAGGAAATCGTGCCACAACTAATTAAGATAATAGCATTCAATTAATCGATAATTTTATTCATAAGAGTAGCAAGGAATTCTATACGTCTAGGAGTTTATTATTATTATTTTTATAACTTTTATCTTATATTTTTAGTGTAAATTTAATCTCTTACACTCGTCATAATTTAAATAATAAAGAAGTTCAAAAATCATCAGTAATTGACACTCTTTCCTGTGGGATCGATATCTTATATCTCTCATGCTCGATAAACGATTTGTATACTTGCAGAAAATGGGGTATTTTAGATTTTATTAAAATTTGGTGCATGGTAGAATCTCGTCACTTTTATTAAAACTAGTCCCATATCATCTATATAAAGAAAAATGACGACACAATACTCTTGAGTGAACTTAGCATTAATGAACTTATCAGTATTATTGTACCTAAATCCACTCGAGAGCAATATAGATTCAAATTTCTAATGCCATTGTTTAGGTGCTTGTTTCAAGCCACATAATGATTTAATTTAGCTTGTATACTTTCTTTTCATTTTCAAGCATAACAAACCTTTTAGGTTGTTTCATATGCAGTCTTCATCCAAATCACCATTTAAAAATGCTGTTTCAATATTCATTTGATGTACAAACAAATTGTACAATAAAATTAGGGACAATAGCACTCTAATGGAAGTTATTCTTGTAATTCGTACATATATTTCAAAATAGTCTATTTCTTCCTTTGTTTAAATTCTTTAACTACTAACTTTGCTTTAAAGGTCAGTAAAGATCTATTCGTGGCATATTTTCTTCTAAATACCCACTTATAATCTATTGGTTTTGAATATTTAGGTAAATCAACTAGAAATTAAGTATTGTTAGACAATAATTAGTCCATTTAATCATTTACCACTTCTCTCCTAAAAGAAGCATCTCTTGATGACATAATTACACTAAATATTTTAGAATCATTTTCTACATTCAGCAAGATTGGAATCTTATTTTGTAGAGATTCCCTATTGCTTTCAACTAAGAAAACAATAGCTCATGAAGATATGAAGTATGAGAATAGATGCTTTTCTTTCCTTGGTCTTTGACATCTTTTAATTTCAATAGGAGCGCCACTTACCTTCTCCTTATTACTTGAAAAAAAAATCAATATTTTGGAGTTGTTATAAACCATTAGTAGGATCCACAACAGGCTCTAAATCTTTGAAAAACTTATTCTCAAAATTTTGCAATTCTCTTGATTTAACTATAATATTAAAATCAAGGTCAACCAACCTATAAGTTTTAGAATTTTCTGCACAGCCTACAAACGTACCGACAATTTTAGCCACACCTTTGGTCACATCTGTAGCATATG
This sequence comes from Coffea arabica, assembly GCF_036785885.1. Taxonomy (NCBI): domain Eukaryota; kingdom Viridiplantae; phylum Streptophyta; class Magnoliopsida; order Gentianales; family Rubiaceae; genus Coffea; species Coffea arabica. Next base: position 1,397,428 of record NC_092310.1, read on the forward strand.
TTAGCCAACCTGCAACTTGACTCTTCAGTCACATTTCTTATTGGCTAAAACAACATAGCTTCGGGATAAGAAATTCTGATAGGAATGTCAATTTTAGGATGTTGCAGCTCAAGATGTAGGCCATTTTGGTTCAAAACAGAATTGATTTAGCAATACAGGGAGTTGAGAAAAAGTCAAAGAGTGCAATAGATGCAAATTTTACTGACGTAAAATGTTACTACGTGAAACTTATCAAATGATGGGTCCAAACTTGTCCTCATAGTTATTCATAAGGAAGTAATGTTAGCAAAAGTCAATCGAAATTTCATAAATTGTCCTTGTGATTCTTTCAGAAATGAAAGTGATGATCAAAGCTAAATGTTAACGGAAGAGTAAGATGATAATCTTACCTCTCTTTCTAAAATGATGTCCTAAACTAGAGTTTGGCAAACTAATCCAAAGGAAAAATGCAAAATTTATATTCATGTACTAACATTCATAAATTTTCTGATTGACTTCTTTTAGCTGACTGATTTCTCCTGATAGACTAAAATCTTTGGGCCAAACAAAAATCAGAGAAGGACAACCGTTTTCAGAAAGAAGCGCGCAGGTAATGGATGTCAATGTCTTTTTAGTGTTGGCAAGTAATTTCCTTCTTCCTTCAATTCTTAAAGTAATTTATCAACTTCCATTAAGTGGGCATGCTGAAACATGCTCATCTAACCTAACAAGCATATACTTTGTGGTAGAGTACCTCTAATTAGGTGAAACCATATTGGAGAACTTCACGTGAAACATTTATCATTGATCTCCCACCTTCATTAGTCTTCCGAAATGTTACATATTCCAAGTGGTTTCTTAATAATTATAAATTATTTTTAGATTTGCTTCTCTTTCTTAGCTAAAACATAACAGATAGAATGCTACAATAACAAAACCTGTTTATTGATCATTCAAACTGCAATTTTTTGGATTGTGACTATTTATCTTGAAGTAGACATGTCAAAATAATTTAGTTAAGAACCAAGAAGGTACCTGGTACTTAGAAGGACTAACTGTTAGCACAGTTGTATAATGAGTCTCTCTTGTTCTTGAGTGGAAAGGTATAACCTATTGTCCAATTTACAAAGGCCTTGCAAGATCTGGCGGGAACCTTTGAACGAGGATGTAGAAATTCTTGCCGCTGCAATTGCAGCACCAAAACTTTGAACTATTTCCATCCAAATGAACGACTGACACTGCAATCGCATGCTTCGTTTATGTCATCCAAATGATCACCAATGCTGTCTACAATGTCTAACTTCTTTCCATCAAATCTTGTCACCTCTGGAATTAAAGTATCAGTACGCCCAGTTTTCTTCAAGCAAGTCTTGTACCTTGATAGCTCTCCAGTACCAGCTACCATGCTCTTCTCTAATTCTTCTCAATCCATACTACTTTCTACAAGCCTGGCACAAGCCACTCTGTTTTCAGCATGCTACAAGGAGAAAAGGTTCAATATTTGATTTATTTTGTTAAATACTTCCAGAAAATAGATAAAAAACAAAAAAGAAAAGCCATTGAAACAGGCCAATAGACATGCAGTCAACATTTTTTACCTTCATTTCCATATTCTGAGCAATATATGGCATTCTGGCGGGAAAAATCACAGATAACTACCTTCCATCTTCAAAAACTGACTGATAAGTGAAAATAACTCCTCCCTCTTGACATTCTCATAAGAACAACACGGGAACGTTGGTGTTCTTTGTCCAAAAAGCATGATCTCTACTTCCTAAACAAATTCTGGAAAAAAAAAATCATAATATTACGTCACAATGCTACTTCAGTTATGACATTAAGTAGAAGCATGAGCCACGGAAAGGTTTGGTCTGGTAACTAGTGCAACAATTTATCACTCAAAATCCTAAAGAGCAAAAACCAAGTTATATTCCATCGATTAAGCCATAAAGAACACTTACTAGTGCAGATACCACCCTACATTTAGGCCCAATTCCCCTGTACTTCTAGTAAGTTGGGTGGAGAAATTTCCAAACCACATACCTCCTCATCTTTCTTCAAAAATGATTCGAAACCACAACCTGATGTTGCAGTTGGAGAATGCGAAAAGTGCAATAAGATGCTCTAGAGGTTCCAGGCTGACTCTGCCTTAAGCAAACTTTTGAGCCTTTCACAATGTTTCGGCGCTATCACTGCTTGCTGCTTCATTGACACTTGTGGCCTGCAAGGCCATAATATTATCAATCCAATTCACAAAATAGAAAAGTAGCTAGTTATAGTATCTGAATTTTAAAAATTTTAAAAGATGATAAGAATTTATAGTTTTAGCAGCAGCCTAGTTCCTCTGCAAACAATTTCAACTTAATCGACATTGAGCTAATTTTACGGCAATCATAATTCAGAGTCTTAAAAAAAAAAAAGAACATACCCCATTGAAGCTGAATGTTTACGCTTGCAATGTTAGTAAATTTTGTTGACAAACAGTCAGCAAGTTCATATATAATAGTATATTGTACCTTGTTATTCATCCTTTTAATGGTTCAGAAAAGCAGATGAAATCCACAATTTTTGTTGTCTTTGAATTTGCTCGTAACTCTACTTTGTTAATGACATGAATCAGCTTAAAAATTGAAAGAGAGAGTAATCTTCGCCAGAAGAAGTAGAGGAATAGATATTTACAGAGAAAAAGAGTGAGAAACAAATACGGATAGAATAAGATGGTGAAGAACAGCGATATCCAATAATGAGAAGCTATTAATCAAAATTTTGCAGTGAAATCTTACCCGATGGCTCGGAAAGATGACTTTTAATCAATTTCAAGCTCTTGAATATTAGAGATCTTGGGCCACTCGGAGCCGCTTTGAGGAGTGCATGTTTCGGTTAATAGAGGACAATTACCAATTTCCAGACGTCTTAATTTGAGGCGTTCCATGGCAGCCATGGAGGGTAAATATTCAAGCTTTTCGCAACCGAATAGGATTAGCTCATCAAGAGACGCAAGGTTCCCAAGCCAATCTGGTAAAGCTTCGATTGCTCCGAAGTCACGTAGAGATAGTGATGTGATGGTAGTCAAGTCTTGAAGCTGATGTGGCAGAGATTTCATGTCAGGCATTCCACGTAAAGACATGTGTCGGAGTGTTGATGAAGATGCTAATCCAGCCCAATCAAATTCGATTACAGAGTAATCCGAGAAGGGGCCAATCTCCACATTCCTTAAGCTGGTAAGATAGCCAAATCCACTAGGCATCTCAGCAATCAAGTTGGGACACCACCATAACGAGAAGCTCTCGAGAGAAGGGGTTCGTCGCAAATCAAGGGGAAAGATAGACGTACACGACTCGAACATCTCCACTGGTAATCTTGTGAATGATTCGCACATATCGACAGTAAATTCCTCAAGAGACTTAAGGAGGCTTTTCTGTCCAAATGAATTTTTAGGATTTGGATATCCAAATGAATCAATTCTCGGGCAACCCTGTATCTCCAAGTGCTCTAAAGCTTGAAATTGATAAAGATCTTCTGGCAACTCATTCCTCTTAATGTTGTTATATTATTGACAAACCTCAATTCTACACTCTGAAGAGTTGGAAAAAGACAGAGTCGCTCAAGCGTGTAAGTGAATAGACTGTTACAGCCATCAATACTCAAGCTGCTCTCTGGTCGTCTCACTAATTTCAGAGACTCGATGCGGTGATAACTACCACCACTTAATTTAAGGGACGAGAGATTGGCTATATTGCTCAAAACCTTTTCTGCCAGCGAAACATGGCAATTCTTTTTTATTTTCAATACATCAAGACTTGGGAAACGACTTGGAGTTGGAATGGTGGTCAGCTGGGGGCAATTACTAATAGACAACTTTTCAAGCACGGGAAACACATCCATCACATGTACTTCACCTGCGGTTGACATCATCTCGGGTGCGTCCTTCCACTCTTCCAAATTTTTCATGCTTTCAAGAGAGAGTTTTTTAAGGGCTGGAAAGAATGTTTGTCTGCTAATAGTGCTTGAACCTCCTGATCCGCCGTCCTCCTCAGCACTTGTACTGTAGAATGAAAGCCCAATGCTTCTTATGTTTTCCAGTCCAGTCAGATATAGATGTTGGAGGGATGACAGCTGTCCTAGGGTGGGGAGTTCTCTGCATCTTGTGCAATTCGCCACACGCAACTCCACCAGTGATGTCAAATTCATGAACCATTGTGGAAACTGATCACCCATGAACTTCAAAATTTGTAACTCTTTTAAATTTGGGTGAGGTTGGAGGCCTTCCAACACATCTTCATCACAATTAACACTTCCCCGATACCTATTGCACCACTCATATACCAACCGATGCAGATTTGGCTTTTTAGATAGGTTTGCTAGTTCAGCATCATCTTTGCCATTTACTAATTCAAGATTTCTGATCTCCAAGGAGCCTTTAAGATCTTGCAAGGTTCCAAGCTCTTGGATACCACGACCTTCCTCTTGACGACCAATGTTAAAGAACTCTAACTTTTGAAGACAAGTCCATCGTCCAATCCCGGATGGCATTTGGATTTCTCGTCTTGTATAATTATTATTATTATAGTGAAGATGTCTCATGCTAATCAAATTGCTCATCTCCTTTGGAAAACCTTCTTCAAGCATGCCAATTCTCAGTGTTTGCAAACAGTAAAGTTTGCAAAGAGATTCTGGCAAAGTTCTAATCCAAGAACCTGAAATGTCAAGTAAGTGTAAATGGATTAGTTTGCCAACGGAGGTCGGCAACTCTTTGACATCTGCTCCAAACAATTTTAGGACATGCAAATATTTGAACTTTGATAACATATCATCAGCTATGCCACCCTCCAGAAATAATGTGCGAAGTGATGATTTTTCACTGATGGTTTCCACCATTCTTTCGGATGAGTATACTGCAAGGTAACGGTCCTGATTGCTGCTGTTACGATTCAAAATTGATTTTGCAAAATCATGCACAAGATCATGCATTTTATACCATGTTCCCCTCCAATCTCTTACTTCTTCCAATAAGGAAGTTTGCAGCAAAATTCTCAAATACTCATATCCTATTTTCTCCATCATTCTTTCATTTTGGGAATCCGGTCGAAGAAAGCCTTCAGCCATCCAAAGCTCAACTAGTCGATCTTGTTCCAATTCAGTATCTTGATGAAAAATTGAGCAATATGCAAAACATTTCTTAACCGGTGCAGGTGACAGATGATCAAAACTCACCTTAACTATTTGCTCAATCCCACCCTGATCTCCATTCAAGAGACTCTCCTCCAAAATAGATAGCCAGTCCTCTTTTCTCTTTTTAGATAACAAACCTCCGATTAACTTTGCTGCCAGAGGAAGACCGTCACATCTTCTTAAAACTTGGCGCCTCATGTCTTCCAATTCTTTTGGTACTTCTTCCCCTAAAGTTGCCCATTTTTTAATGATAGACCAGCAATCATCATTGCAGAGCTTTCCTAGCTCATGGCGAGTAAAATTGATCTGCGGATGTCTAGACAGAATAATTGCCACTTCTTGCAGACGAGTGGTAACAAGACACCAGCTCCCTTTCTTCGCATTGAGTCCCGCCAATGTGCTGAAAAAGTCATTCAACAATACTTCTTGATCATTCCACAAATCATCAAGAACAAGGAAATATTTTTTTTCCTTGAGTTCATCTTGAATTTTTTGAACTATTACCTCCCTACGATCCCCTTCAACCTTTCCTTCTATCAACGATTCTAGAATCATTTTGAAGACCTCCTCGATTCTATCTACTTTTTCAGCCACACAAACCCAAATTTTTTTTGTCAAAATGCTTATGAATCTGTGATTTGTTGTAAACGGCTTTAGCTAGAGTTGTTTTTCCTAAACCACCCATGCCAGTTATGGGAATAACTGAAATAACACTTTCAGTTTCGGTCAACAACTTCTTAACGATTTCTGATTCATCCTCGTCTCTTCCTAGGACATCTCTTCGAACAATAGTAGAGGAGAAATTTCTAAGTTTGTGATGAATTTTAAAAAAATTCTACAAAAGGGGTGATTGTGGCGAGGAATTCTGTCGGGGGGTCTTCGCATTCGTGAAATGCGAGCTCAGGAGAGCTCGCATTTCACGAATGCGAGCTCTGTTGAGAGCTCGCATTCCTGGAATGCGAGCTCTCATTTGCTCGCATTACAGAGATGCAAATTTTTTTGCTTTTTTTTTTTGGAGGCAGAGATTTATATTTTTGTATTAAAACAAAAAAGGATTTTGACAATCAGTGATTCCGGAAATGGGCTGTACCATCCTGTCAGTAGGTTCCTTGTTTCTTATGACAAAATTCAAGCCTGAACTGGATGTCGGAGACGCCCAACGTATTAATAGTTCATTTCCTGTTGAGATGTTCCATGAAGCTTGCCACTCCTCAGGTGGTTCTTGAGGTGTTGCAGTGCCTACAACTTTCTCTGCACTAGATGACAATTGCATGTAAAATAAGCACGGAGGTTGAGAAGGAAACAGCATAACTGAAGAATCAAAACAGGTGGAAGCAGTGAGAAAGAGCTACATTAAAGCACATACCAGGGGCTTTGCCGATCGAACTAGAAACGTAGGACCAAGAACCTTCACGAATCTCTATGATCCTGTCCTCCCATTTAACAGCTGAAGGTGTTTCGCCTCCTCTCCTCCAAAATCCTCCTCCCATCCTGGATCATTCTTAATCATTTGAAACTCAGCATACTGAATAAAGCAGACACTAATCACTGAGCTCGCATTTCCGGAATGCGAGCTCGAATTGAGCTCGCATTCCCGGAATGCGAGCTCAGTGAGCTCGCATTTTCAGAATGCGAGCTCAGTGAGTTCGCATTCTCAAAATGCGAAGACCCCCATTTACAGAAACTCCTCCAGGAAACGCCCTCGTTGTAGAATTCTTTTTTTTTTTCATCATAAACTAAGAATTCACCCAATAGTAGAGTCGGTCTGTCGGCTTGTTGTGGCTCCAGCAGCAACAGTAGCGAATGCTTCTTCAACTTGGTGCTTGTAGGCCAGTCCCAAACCTTCTGCATCCCGATGGATCCTTTGAAGGTTCGTGTTGATCTCCCTGATCATTGAACCCAACCTCCAACGAAAACCAATTTTATTAAAGAATGAAAAGAAGAACAGTACCTTCTTTTTCGTGAGTTGATTTTGATACTTCACCTTCCGACGAAGATTTTCATAGTTGAGCTCGTCCAGCACATTGTCGGCTTTGAAAACCTCTTCTTCCAGCTGCTTGAGCCAATTTTGCACCACTGGGCTATGCTTGTCCTCGTCGGCACCAGCCAAGAAGCCTCGGATCATTGCAGCAGATTTGTCGAGTCTCACCAGTTCCTCTGGGAATTCACGAGCCAGATTAACATGATCAGCGGCTAGGGAAACAACCGTCTGCAATGCAACCTGAATAGTAGCACTAACAGCAGCATCAGCCATTTTTTCTCACTTGGGATTGGAAGTAGGATGAAAGTGTTCTGCAATGGTGATGGGGGGATGCTTTCTGCGATGAGACAAGGAAGGAAGGGTTCAACTTCAGCAGCTATCAGAGGGAATGAAATTTGCAAGTCGACTTTCAAATTTGTCCGCCTTTGCAATATGCCGGGCTCCACTGCACGCTGTAAAGACACAGCTTTAGACTCTAAAAGACACAATGGACCACAGCGCCACTCTAAAGACACATAAAAGCTGTCCGTGATTTACGGATCACAGCCTCTGTTATCAAAGGAAGTTGCAGACAATTGCATGTGTGAGCCAGCCTGCAACTTGACTCTTCGGTCACATTTCTTATTGGCTGAAACAGTAGGCTCTCTGATTCCTCCTATCACTAATACTAGGAGGCATGAACGCGCTTCGCGCGATAGAAATATAAAATGGCCTGCCCAATTTTAAACTAATCAAAATAATTTTAAACTAATCAAAATAATAATTTATATAGAAAAGTATATTTTTTACTATAGGTATTCTATAAGTCTGAAGTTTTGTTGATATTTCTTGGATGTTTGTCACAAAGCCTCTGGTAAGTGGCAACTGGCAACGTAGTATATAATACAGGGTAAGGAAAGAAAGAGCACCCCACAAGTTTCTGTTGTTTATGATTATAATTAACAGAACAACATTTATATCTCTGTAGTTTGTTTTCAAGGCATGACTCTTTAATAATTTTCCAAATTAAGAATTTTTATTTTTCTTTCAAAATTTTTTTTCTATGTCTATTACATCTAAACTATTAATTTGGTAATCAATTATTCTTATTTAGTAGTGAGAGGTAAACAATAACAGGCTTTAAAAAAATTATAGGGAAAATGACCGGTTTCATCCCTTACATTTCACAAAATTATTCTTTTCGTCCCTCACTTTTAAAACGAAGCAATTTCATCCTTGACATTTAAAAACTGAAGTTATTACATCCCTGAACCCAATTTTCAATGTGAATCAAACCATCTATCAACCTAATTACAAATTTTGGGGATATAATTGGTAGATCACTTGACTAACTCAACTTGATATTCACGTGAAATTTAATAAAACCAAAAATAAAAAATAAAAAATTATAACATAACAAATAAGAATTAATCTTCCTACATTGTCATTGTATACATTGATGGGTTTATGTACCTGCCATATCATTCAATTTAAATTTAAACACCAAATTTTATATTTATGATATACATGTAGACTCACAAGCGTATATACTAACGCTACATGAAAGATTTATCCCAAAAAAGAAATCCTATTATTCCAAGACAAAGAATGACCTTTTATGTTATACTTTTTATTTTTTTTGGTTCAATAAATGTCATGTGAATATGATCTATCAATTCTATCTCCGAAATTTATTACTGGGTTATTGGATGGTTTGATTTAAATTGACAATTAGGTTCAGGGATGTAATAGGTTTAATTTTTAAATGTCAGGGACCAAATTGCTTCATTTTAAAAGTGAGGGACGAAAAGAATATTTTTGTGAAATGCAAGGGATGAAATAGGTCATTTTTCCAAAATTATAAATTAATTTTAATATTGTCATTCTATCAAATATTTATCTTTTTTTATCATACGTCTTTGTTAGCTTCCATTTTGATTTTGAGTGTCATTAATAGGTGGTATAGAATTGCAGTATTTCTTAAGTCCTAACAACACTTCCTTTTAAAACTAAACCGTATTAACAAAAAACAGTAAAGATAAAAAAAATAGTATACTTAACAACTCTCTTCAATTTCAAACAAAATATATATTAACTAAGTATTGGTATTTTTAGGCAATTTAACTTCAGTTTTATTACGGTTCTTTCTAATGAAAGAGAATAAAATTATTACTAAACAGTAAAGACAAAATTCCAATTCCATGAAAACAAAAAGAGTTTTGATTCGATTTTTTCTAAATAATTCTAACTAATATAATGAAAAAATTATTACCAGACAAGAAACACAAAATTCCAATTCCATGTTAAAAAAAAACATTTTTTGATTCTATACAAATCGTAGGAAAAAAAATTGTAAATGACAAAGCTATTGTATTACAAACCAATTGTTTCTATCTTGAGTTTTACGAGCCTTTAATTCATAACTAAGTGTTATAATTCAAATGCTTTACAAATGGTTGAAACAAAGCAAACAATAACTATTTAATAGTTATAATCAGTAATACCTAAAACATATTAATATACAACAAAAAAAATTATATACAATATTATAATTCATTAATACATACAAGATCAAATGTCATCAGGTATAAGTAAATGCAATTACATACGATATAAATCAAAGTCTACCTAATCTAACCTTTTTTTAAAATTAAGAAACAAAATTATCAATAAGAGACAAACAAATACAAAATATCATTTTTTTATTTTAATTAATATACATATTTAATATACGTAGACAGAGCAAAATTATAATGAAATGAACAAATTTATCTCTCATTTGTATATAATTATTTAGAACTTGGCATAAACAAGTGATTGCAACCCAATAATTTAGGAATAATTAATTAATTTTGTTATCAAAGTGGATAGAGGGACCATTAAATTTTTTTTAAAAAAAGAAATTTGTTATATTGGAAATTCAGAACCAAAGACTGTAAAAATGTCGTAGTACTTCATGGAATCTACAAAGACAACACATGCCTTGGCGGCACTACTAAACAAAGCAGAAGACGAATTCTGGGACCTCATGAATTGTCCTTTATTCCTTGTAACGAAGTAATGGTAGTAAAAATAATCCTTTCATCATGGCTGTTGCTCTTATCTTCTCAGCGAATTTTCGTATTTGGAGTTTGGAGGCCAGAGAAGCTTGTACAATAATAACTTAGCCAATAATGAATTCCTAGTCTGTACACACTGTATATAGTGAATGGATAGGTTCTGATGGTTTAGACAATCAAATAATCAGAAATAAGAAAGAAAAACAGCTTAGATCCGTACTCTAATGGTCTCTAAAGCAGTTCACAAACAGATACAAATTTCTGGATCCAGTCCTCGCAGCTTAAAGCAAGCAAGGGATTTACAAGCAGCTGACTACATCAATGATAAATGATTTATGAGCACAACATTTTTTAATACCTTCAGCAAGGTACTTTTCTGACATTTTCATGAAGCTAATAAGTCTAACTGGTCAATCAAAATACATCGTATAAGAAATTAAGATTCTACCTACTGCGCTGACTGTACAAATATACAGAGTGATATAAAGCCATCCAGCCTAAATCTTCCACTCCTCTTCTGATCAAAACTCTACAAATTACAATTGAAAAGGAAAAAATTAGTCAGAGCACATAAAGCACAAGTAAACTCTAGGTAAAAATTAGTCAGAGCACATCAAGTGCAAGTTGGCTCCGAAACCTCAGATCATTAAAACACAAATCATGATAAGTGTTCAGAAACTGGAGATTTAGATAACAAGTCAAATCAGTTGAGTGTCAAAGTGTGAGATCATTAAGACACAAATCGGTTGAGTGTCAAATCATTGAAACACACACTGTTCAGATCATTAAAAAACACAAATCAGTTGAGCATCAGAGTACTTCAAAGATAACAAGTTTGCTATATGCATATAAATCCTCACCGTTCTAAGAGAAACTGGATATTGTATATAAAATAGAAGGTAACATACATGAAGTTTGCTCAATCTCCATCTTAATTAGCCTTTTTCTTTTTGGGAGGGGAGGGTGCAGTTCAGATCACCTCATGAGTAAATAAAAGAATATCATCAGAACTCAAACATTTATCCAATTGTATTGTGAAACTTACACCTAACAATCATAGTAAACAGTACTATAACCTTGTAGACATCGTCTGGAACAAGATATCCACGGCCCCTGCAGGTAAACAGATAAAATATCATGATTAGCCCTTGGGTCAGAGCATATAAGAGGAGGTACCTCAAACTGTGAAACTTAAACATTCCTTTTCTTATGATGACAGAAATTAGAGAAAGAAAAAAGAAATAAGTAATGAGCTTGTAGATATACATTGGGAAAATGTTACCTAATTCTGCAAATTAAAAGAAAACCAGATAAAAAAATATATTTAGAGAAAAATCTTACAAGCAGTAATTTGAACTTCGACTCGCCATCACAACAGTCATCTCCGCATTGTACACCTCGTTGTTGCTGAAAATTCAAATAGAGATATATTATATATTATTTGTACTGTTTAGATGAAATCAAATAGATATACACATGAATTTAAAAAAAAAAAAAACTATTCGTACACGTGGTCAATGAGAGATGAAAAAATTCATTTTATGAAATGTGAGGGACGAAACAATTTATTTTGTGAAATGTAAGGAACTATAGATGGATTATGTAAATTTGTTTTGACAATTTTGTCTCTAAAAAATGATCATATGCAAGGCAGGCATATGATGAATTCCGACTAAAAACTAGTTAGAAACCTAGATAAGGACCAAATTTGACAAAAGTGAATTTGTAAGGGACATAAAAGTACACTTTTAAAAATAAGGGACGAAAAAAGTCATTTTACAAATTATGAGGGACGTTTTGAACGATTTTTCTAAATTTATATTCATGTACTAACATTCATAAATTTTCTGATTGACTTCTTTTAGCTGACTGATTTCTCCTGATAGACTAAAATCTTTGGGCCAAACAAAAATATGAAAAGTACAACCGTTTTCAGAAAGAAATAGGTAATGAATGTCAATATCTTTTTAGTGTTGGCAAGTAATTTCCTTCTTCCTTCAATTCTTAAGAGTAATTTATCAACTTCCATTGAGTGGGCCTGCTGGAACATGCTCATCTAACCTAACAAGTGGATACTTTGTGGCAAAGTACCTCAATTAGGTGAAACCATGTTGAAGAACTTCATGAGAAACATTTATCATTGATCTCCCACCTTCATTAGTCTTCTAAAATGTTACATATTTGAAGGGGGTTTCTCAATAATTATAAATTATTTTTAGGTTTGCTAGTCTTTCTTAGCTAAAACAAAACAGATAGAATGCTACAATAACAAAACCTGTTTATTGATCATTCAAACTGCAAATTTTTGGATTGTGACTATTTATCTTAAAGTAGGCATGTCAAAATAATTAAGTTAGCTAAGAACCAAGATGGTACTTAGGGTTCGTTATTTTACTAAAACAAATTCAACACTGAGCCTGGTACCTAGAATGACTAACTGTTAGCATAGTTGTACCATGAGTCTCTCTTGTTCTTGAGTGGAAAAGTATGACCTATTGTCCAATTTACAAAGGCCTTGCAAGATCTGGCAGGAACCTTTGAACAAGGATGTAGAAATTCTTGCATCTACAATTGCAGCACCAAAACTTTGAACTTTTGCCATCCAAATGAATGATTGACACTGCAATCAGATGCTTCGTTTATGTCGTCCAAACGATCACCAATGCTGTCTACAATGTCTAACTTCTTTCCATCAAATCTTCCCACCTCTGGAACTAAAGTATCAGCACGTCTAGTTTTCTTCAAGCAAGTCTTGTATCTTGATAGCTCTCTAGTACTAGCTGCCATGCTCCCCTCTAATTCTTCTCCATCCACATTACTTTCTACAAGCCTGGCACAAGCCACTCTGTTTTCAGCATGCTACAAGGAGAAAAGGTTCAGTGTTTGATTTATTTTGTTAAACACTTCTAGAAAATAGATTTAAAAAAAGACATTGAAATCGGCCAATAGACCTGCAATCAACATTTTTTACCTTCTGCATTCTGAGCAATATATGGCATTCTGGTGGGAAAAACCAAATAACTACCTTCCATCTTCAAAATCTGGCTGATAAGTGAAAATAACTTCTCCATCTTGCCATTCTCATAAGAACAACACGGGAACCTTGGTGCCTAAACAAATTCTGGCAAAAAAAAAATCACAATATTACACCGCAGTGCTACTTCAATTATGACACCAAATAGAAACATGACCCACAGAAAAGTTTGGTCTGGTAACTAGTGCAACAATTCATCACTCAAAATCCTAAAGAGTACAAATTAAGCTAAATTCCATTGGTTAAGCCACAAAGAACACATACTAGTGCAAATGCCACCCTACATTTAGGCACAATTACATGACTCAAACATACTTGCAAACTTGGACCAATTTTCTTGTACTTCTAGTAAGTTGGGTGGAGACATTTCCTCCTCATCTTTCTTCAAAAACGATTGGAAACCATAGCCTGATGTTGCAGTTGGAGAATATGAAAAGTGCAATAAGATGCTTTAGAGGTTCCCGGCTGACTAAAAAATGTAGATAAAATATATACTCTCTCATACACACACAAAAATTTAGATTTCATATTCATTTTATCAAAATTATACAGTAATATTTAAAAATTAATTCCATCTAAAGTTTAAAAAGATATTGGTATTAAATTTTATAATGCCAACCTTGAGGAGCATGATCTGATTAATAATTACAAAGTAACAAATACATAACATTCCAGTGGTGTATCATGCTAGGCTTTGCTTAACATTGTACTGATACTAGAAGAGCAACACCTAATTCCAGGTCGGCTAAAGTCATATCTTGGTCCAGTGGATTGATAAAATACAATTAAACGAGACAGAATCAGTATACAAGTATATCTTTCTTTTCACTTTTTCTAGATATGAATACCCCTTCCTTGAGAAACAATAAATTAATAAAGATATGAACAAAAAATAATGATAAAAAAAAAAGAATAAATAAATAAAACATATATTTCTCTGTTAATTAATTAAAACAGACATTTTACTTGCCGGTGCTGATAGAGATGACACTTGTTGAAGTTCCAGACTTTGCTGCATTGATAGAACTCGCAAAACGTCTGCATGCTAAGTACGACCCGCAGCGCCACAGTGGAAACCACGGCCAGACATTTCCATGAAGCATACAAGTCCTCCTCCTACCGTCTAACCGTCATGACCAAAAGTTTCTTGCTGTAGAAGTTGTTAACTTTGTCAATGGCAACCTCAATGTTGGAGTTCTGATCTGAGCCGGCGTAACATCTCTTTATACCATTGAATTGATCAGCAATTTCATCATCCATGAGAGCACCCTTGATCACCCCATTTTGCTTCAGCAGCTTCACGTCTTCTGCAGTGTCTACAATCCCATTCAAGGGTTGATTTACACATAGCAGCCTCGTAATATATTTTATGAGAGAGTATAAAATCTAAATAATATGCTACTTTATTGGTTTCAATGTTGTTTGGAACTGTCAGTGTCAGAAAAAATTAGTGAATTTCGTGGACAAATAGTCATATATAGTAGTGAATTTTACCATACTTTTTGATGGTTCAGAAAAGCAGATGAAATTCACAATTTTTATTGTCTTTCAATTTGCTCGTAACACTACTTTGTTAAGTTAATGACAAGAATTAGTTTATAAATTGAAAGAGAAAGTAATCCTCACCAGAAGAAGCAAAGAAACAGATAATTGTTACATAGAAAAAGAGTGAGGGACAAATACGGATAGAATAAGATGGTGAAGAACAGCGATATCCAATAATGAGAAGCTATTAATCAAAATTTTGCAGTGAAATCTTACCCGATGGCTCGGAAAGATGACTTTTAATCACTTTTACGCTCCGGAATATTAGAGATCTTGGGCCACTCGGAGCCGCTTTGAGGAGTGCATCTTTCGGTTAATAGAGGACAATACCAAATTTCCAGACATCTTAATTTGAGGCGTTCCATGGCATCTACGGAGGGTAAATATTCAAGCTTTGGGCAATTGAATAGGATTAGCTCTTCAAGAGATGCAAGGTTCCCAAGCCAATCTGATAAGGCTTCGATTGCTCCGAAGCCACTTAGAGATAGTGATGTGATGGTAGTCAAGTCTTGAAGCTGATGTGGCAGAGATTTCGTGTCAGGCATCCCATGCAAAGACACGTGTCGGAGTGATGATGAAGATGCTAATCCAGCCCAATCAAATTCGATTACTGAGTAATCTGAGAAGGGACCAATCTCCACTTTCCTTAAGCTCGTAAGATAGCCAAATCCACTAGGCATCTCAGCAATCAAGTTGGGACACCTCCGTAACGAGAAGCTCTCGAGAGAAGGGGTTCGTCGCAAATCAAGGGGAAAGGAGACCAGACTGCGGCAATAGGACAACTTCAGCTCTCGGAGAGACGTACACGACTCGAACATCTCCACTGGTAATCTTGTTAATTCATGGCACCCATCGACAGTAAATTCCTCAAGAGACTTAAGGAGGCCTTTCTGTCCAATATTTGGATATCCAAATGAATTAATTCTCGGGCAACCCCGTATCTCCAAGTGCTCTAAAGCTTGAAATTGATAAAGATCTTCTGGCAACTCCCGTAAATTCTGACAATGATAGACTACCAATCTCTTAAGACAAGCGGCGCAACTCATTCCTCTTAATGTTGTTATATTATCGGCATGCCTCAATTCTACACTCTGAAGAGTTGGAAAAAGACAGAGTTGCTCAAGCATGTCAGTGGGTAGACTGTCACAGCTATCAATACTCAAGCTGCTCTCTGGTCGTCTCACTAATTTTAGAGACTCTATGGGTTGACTACGACCACCACTTAATTCAAGGGACGAGAGATTGGCTATATTGCTCAAAACATTTTCTGCCAGCAAAACATGGCAATTCTCTTTGATTTTCAATACATCAAGACTTGGGAAACGACTTGGAGTTGGAATGGTGATCAGCTGGGAGCAACGCCAAATAGACAACTTTTCAAGCACGGGAAACACATCTATCACATGTACTTCACCTGCGGTTGACATCATCTCGGGTGCGTCCTTCCACTCTTCCAAATATTCCATTCTTTCGAGAGAGAGAATTTTAAGGGCTGGAAAGAATGTTTGTCTGCTAATAGTGATTGAACCTCCTGATCCGCAGTCCTCCTCAGCACTTGTACTGTAGAATGAAAGCCCAATGCTTCTTATGTTTTCCAATCCAGTCAGATATAGATGTTGGAGGGATGACAGCTGTCCTAGGGTGGGGAGTTCTCTGCATCTTGTGCAATTCGCCACACGCAACTCCACCAGTGATGTCAAATTCATGAACCATTGTGGAAACTGATCACCCTTAAAATACCGGATATGCAACTCTTTTAAATTTGGGTGAGGTTGGAGGCCTTCCAACACATCTTCATCACAATTATCACTTTCTCGATCCCTATTGCCCCACTCAAATACCAACCGATACAGATTTGGCTTTTTAGATAGGTTCGCCAGTTCAGCATCATCTTTGCCATTTACTAATTCAAGATTTCTGATCTCCAAGGAGCCTGTAAGATCTTTCAAGGTCCCAAGCTCCTGGATGCCACGACCTTCCTCTTGACGACCAATGTTAAAGAATTCTAACGTTTGAAGACAAGTCCATCGTCCAATCCCGGATGGCATTTGGATTTCGCGTCCTGTATCATCATCATCATCATCATCATCGCGTCCTGTATCATCATCATAGTGAAGATGTCTCATGCTAATCAAATTGCTCATCTCCTTTGGAAAACCGTCTACAAGCATGCCAATTCTCAGTGTTTGCAAACAGTAAAGTTTGCAAAGAGATTCTGGCAAAGTTCTGATACTAGACTCTGAAATGTCGAGTAAGTGTAAATGTATTAGTTTGCCAATGGAGGTCGGCAACTCTTCGACATCTGCTCCAAACAATTTTAGGACATGCAAGTATTTGAACTTTGATACCATATCATCAGCTATGCCACCCTCCAGAAATAATGTGCGAAGCGATGCTGATGCTTTTTCATTGATTCTTTCGGGTGAGTATACCGCAAGGTAACGGTCCTGATTGCTGCTGTTATGATTCAAAATTGATTTTGCAAAATCGTGCACAAGATCATGCATTTTATACCATGTTCTCCTCTCCTCTTTTACTTCTTCCAATAAGGAAGTTTGCAGCAAAGTTCTCAGATACTCATATCCTATTCCCTCCATCATTCTTTCATTTTGGGGATCCGGTTGAAGAAAGCCTTCAGCCATCCAAAGCTCAACTAGTAGATCTTGTTCCAATTCAGTATCTTGATGAAAAATTGAGCAATATGCAAAACATTTCTTAACCGGTGCAGGTGAGAGATGATCAAAACTCACCTTAATTATTTGCTTGATCCCACCCTGATCTCCATTCAAGAGACTCTCCTCCAAAATAGATAGCCAATCCTCTTTTCTCTTTTTAGATAACAAACCTCCGATTAACGTTGCTGCCAGAGGCAGACCGTCACATCTTCTTACAACTTGCTCCCTCATGTCTTCCAATTCTTTTGGCACTTTTTCCCCTACAGTTGCCCAATTTTTCACGATAGACCAGCAGTCATCATCGTATAGCTTTCTTAGGTCATGACGAGTAAAATTGATCCGCCGATGTCTAGACAGAACAATTGGCACTTGTTGGAGACGAGAAGTAACAAGACAGCAGCTCCCTTTCTTCGGTTTGAGTGCCTCCAAAGTGGTGAAAAAGTCATTCAACAATCCTTCTTGATGATTCCACAAATCGTCAAGAACAAGCAAATATCTTTTTTCCTTAAGTTCAGTTTCAATTCCTTCAACTATTACCTCCCTACCATCCACTTCAGCCTTTTTTCTTGTTGATGATTCTAGAATCATTTTGAAGAGCTCCATGATTTCAACTTCTTTAGCCACACAAACCCAAATTTTTTTGTCAAAATGATTATCAAACTGTGAATTGTTGTAAACGGCTTTAGCTAGAGTTGTTTTTCCTAATCCTGGCTTGCCAGTTATGGAAACAACTGAAATACTGACACTTTCAGATTCGGTCAACAACTTCTTAACTATTTTTGATTCATCCTCGTCTCTTCCTAGGACATCACTTCGAACAATCTTCGAGTCAGTCTGTCTGCTTGTTGTGGCTCCAGTAACAATAGTAGCGAATGCTTCTGGCCGCTTGTAGGCCAGTCCCAAACCTTCTGCATCCCGATGGATCCTTTCAAGGTTCGCGTTGACCCCCCTGATCATTGAACCCAACCTCCAACGAAAACCAATTTTATTAAAGAATGAAAAGCAGAAGAATACCTTCATTTTCGTGAGTTGATTTTGATACTTCACCTTCCGACGAAGATTTTCATAGTTGAGCTCGTCCAGCACATTGTCAGCTTTGAAAACCTCATCTTCCAGCTGCTCGAGCCAATTTTGCACCCCTGGTCTACGCATGTCCTTGTCGGCACCGGCCAAGAAGCCTCGGATCATTGCAGCAGATTTGTCGAGTCTCTCCAGCTCCTCTGGGAATTCACGATGATCAGCGGCAAGAGAAACAACCGCCTGCAATGCAACCTGAATAGTAGCACTAACAGGAGCATCAGCCATTTTTTCTCGCTTGGGATTGGAATTAGGATGAAAGTGTTCTGCAATGGTGATGGGGGGATGCTTTCTGCAATGGGACAAGGAAGGATATGGTTCAACTTCAGCAGCTAAGAGCAAAGTCAGCGGAGGCTAAAACTTGGGGGAATGAAATTTGCAACTCAACTTCCAAATTTCTCCACTGCACGCTCTATCATCACTCCTGACAGGTGTCCGTGATTTACGGATCACAGCTCTAGCAGCTGCACGTTCTCTCAAGAGTCATAAGAGTAATATTAAGGCTTTGGAAAGCACGGCTCTAGCAGACATGTCCGTGATTTACGGATCACATCTGCATATGACCGTGTTCCTGATTACAGTTATTTTTTTTAAAAGCAGGTCAAGAAGTTGATTTGCTTAGCTTCACAGAGGTAGAAACAGAGTTGTCTCCTTCACGAAGGCACGTAAGAGATTAAGAACCAGAAGCAGAGTCGTCAGCTTCGCATGAAAGCACTTCACAAGAGATGGAAGCAGATTTTTTAGCTTCACGTTGAGGCACATCAGTACAGTTATCGAGTACAGAAGAGTTTTGCTGGTGAGCTTCCCATAAAGTATCAACCTCTGACTGATGATCAAGTGGCGATGATACAGGTTTTGGTTAAGGATTCAGTGAAGCCAGGTCGATCAAGCGCTTTTGTGTTTGAATGAAACTAGAAAAAAGAAGGGGTCCCCTGTTTTGCATTTTGAAGTTTAAAGCATTAGGCAATGGCATCAATTCAACTAGCACATGAATGCAAGCGAGCAGCACAATAACCACGAAATCATGAGCACAATGCTCTTCAAGCTTAATCAGAAAAACATTCGACTAATTCCTGAGTACGAAATCATTGAAAAACAGATGAAAATTTTGGTAGTTGAACATTAAGGAAGGCGAAAAGCACGACTTTTACAACTCAAAACACAACTTAATTGGTGAGAACCTTTTAGCAACTGTTAAACCATTTAGCATATGTAGCTAGAGACCTTGCATATGTGAGCCAACCTGCAACTTGACTCACATTTCTTATTCGCTAAAACAGCAGGCTCTGTGATTCCTCCTTATCACAATGCAGTAAAGAGAGCAGGTGCTAATATAAAATTGGCGTAACTTCTAACTCATCATCTTATAGTTTCTCTCTTATCGGTTTTATTTTTACTAAGATGTCATACTTTTTTATGTTAAAATGTCTCAAAATCATTTTATTAAACTCAAATTTACTTTTGATCTCTTTTTTTACAATGTAATTTTCACGTTTATCAATATTTGGCACTAAATTCAAATTTAAAATTTGAATTTTCGAGAACAAGTTTAGAAATGAATCCACTAACATCACCGTCAAGTTATTTACTATTCTTAAAAAAAAAAAAATTTGAGTCTCGAAATGCAAATAATAATTGGAGCGGAGGGAGTAACATTATAATTTCCATCAGTTTTCCATGTATACTCAAATATAATGATGATTTCTTAATAGAATTTTGGTACTTTGTATTGCATTTTTTTTATTTTAAAATTAAAACACATATTGCTTTTTTTTTTCCATTAAAAACTTTTGAAAGGTTTTTTCACTTTCATAATAGATTAGTGCAAATCATCACTGATTATTTTCCCCCCACAAACTCAATAGTGCAAAATAGTCCTATTGAGGCAAAAAGGATTAATCAGTAGAGGGAAAATATTTGTACAAACGAACAATTGCTAACTGCTAATGATATAAATACACACCAATTAAACATGGTAAGTAACATGGACTTGAGTCAATTAAAATACTCCCTTCCTTCCGAAATTTTTGCCGCATTTCAGGATCTCTGCATTTATATTTTCAATAATGCAAGAATCTTAAATGATTTGGGCTTATGTTCCAGTAACACCCCTGCTTGGAGTTTCCAGGTGCTCATGCGTTTTTGAATGATAAAAGAATCACAACTTGTGACAAATTGAAACTGTTTTTGGCTCCTTGAAATCAAATTGAAATAAAGTAAAGGGTCAATTAGCACTAATCTCCAATTTTATTAGGGATAAGTTGCACTTTGCCCACTTGAGTTTATTTTATCATCACTTAAAAAAAACACACCTCTTCTTTGAAGACTAGCTATTTCGTTTCTTGGTTCAAAATAGAGATGCACAATGATAGTCTCCTTAGGGCCTCAAAAATCAAGCTTGTGATCTCAAGTTAATCGAACTTTTAATTTTTGAAGTAGATAATAATCATTGAATTATTGAAACTTCTACTCCCTCTCTCCATTGTTAATGTTGTTTGTGTAGTCATTAATTGGC
Source organism: Coffea arabica (assembly GCF_036785885.1). NCBI lineage: Eukaryota > Viridiplantae > Streptophyta > Magnoliopsida > Gentianales > Rubiaceae > Coffea > Coffea arabica. Next base: position 1,418,444 of record NC_092310.1, read on the forward strand.
TCCAAATTATTTGGTTGCATCACAAACATAATTTCCAACACACTATTTTATCTTTTCAATTACCTTTTTATCTCACACACATCACATCACAAAAATTACTACAGTAATTATTTTAAATAATATTTTAAATAATTTCCTATCCAAACACACTAGTTATGTTTTTTACATTTTTGCTGTCCCAAAATAAGAGCTTCATAACAAAAGTCAAACAAATTTCAATGCTGATTTCCTTTTACGCCCTTCACTAATAATGATCAGATTCCATCAATTAACAATAAACAATTCCATATGGCCAACCATAACACATGCACAGTTTCAGAATGCCTATGACCTTGTATTTATTTGGCTGGTCTCCATATTCAAACGTGGATAAGACCGGAAGAATCTAAAAATTGCAGCTCACAGTTTTACTGCATAAAAAGTGCTACTCGCAAAAATGTCCCAATTTTTCAGACAAGAGGAGTATTAATTTACTTTGTTTAATTTGTAAATATCATTAAGAATTGAGGCCTTAGTCTTTACATAATCAAGAATGCGGGATTAATATGTCATCCCCATTCTACATCCTAGTATGTTTAAAAGAAATTGTAATGAATGAACGTTAGTTTAGAATAACTTAAATAATGCAAATGAGAATGGCTGTCAAGTTCGACACCTCCTACGTACAATTTTCTTTTAAAAAAAAAAAGAATAATCTTTTGGGAGGAGAGGAAGGAGTTGGGCGGTATGGGAAGAGAAAATGTAAGTGAGAAGTCCTGAGTTCGAGATCTTCCACTTATACTAAAAAAAAAAACTTGAACAATGCATTTTTTTTAATCCTATCACAAAAGGAGGCATTAATAAAAATTCCCTATTTTTGTTAAATTGTTGGACTAAGGAAGCTGAGAAAGAGTCACTTGAATGTATTTAAGAGGTCTCAATTATTATTAGGTCTAATTGCTTGAGACTATTTGTGGCGAAGATTAACCTTGACATTCATTACAACCCAAGTTCATGCTGATATTGTACATTCATTGTGTCAGAGGTGTACATGATTTACCCCATGCATGACCCACAATCAGTGCTGTGGTAGGAAATGGTTTCCTGGCAAATTTGAGTAATTAAATTTTGTATGCCAAAGTCAATTCATTGCAAATTCAGTAAATGCTTCTAGTATATAAATCATATGTTACCACAAGAACTTAGGCACATGTGAGTTGTTATGGGGCACTAGGAATGTGGACTGCTGCATGTTGAGACCTTGCAACCCTACATTTCACCAAAAGGCAACCCAAGCAGCATCGTCCAAATACACAATTTCCAAAACACAAAATCACTAGTTATATCATCATCATCATCAGCAGCAGCAGCAGCAGCCATATTTTTCTTGCTTAAAATTGGAATTAAGATTAAGTTTTCTGAGATCAGAGGAAGGGAGGGAGGTTTTAGCAGCAAATAAGTAAAATCTGTGTGGAAGCCGAGAAGAAAGAATAAAAATTGGGTCATGAAACGAGTTTGGTCAATTGTGGCGGCCTTTAGTTGTTTAAAAATTCCATTATTTTCGTTGTAGGATTTAAAAAGACAAACGAAAGTGATTTCAAATTATATCAGTAGGTAGTGCTTGTTTTAAGTATTGGGGGGTCTGTTTGATAACATAAAAAAAGTGCTAAATTTGAATTTTTTCAAACATTCAGATGTTTTGAGTGTTTGAGAAATGAAAATCTATTTGCTGAACTTGTTAAGCAGTGCTGAACCTGTGTGTATTTTTTTCAGCACAAGAATCCTAACTGAATGCTTAATTCTGATAAGAATCAATAAAATTACTTCAACTACCTTATCTTATCTGCCAAATCTACTCTTATTTGTTAATTATGTTCAAAATTCTTATTTAATTAAATAACGTAATATTCTCTATCTAACGATTTTTAGTTTCTCTTTTCTCCCTTTTTAATGACTTTCACATCTTCTCCATACTTCTCATATAGTATATTTCATCTTTTATATTAATTTGATTTAAAAATAAATATTGTCATTTTCGTACCTTACAATTTTAAACTAATTAAATCATAGATTCTATTTCTTTTTTGAATGAAAGGATATAAGGGCAAAATTGTCAAATTAAACTTATTAAGCATTCAGATATAAATATTTATCAACCAGTATAAATAGGTTTAACATTAAAATTCAGACGTTCATATATTTTTTTCAGTGCTTAAAATTCAGCAAATTAATTGTTTCAATATTCAGATTTCAGAATTCAGACTTCAAAATTCAGATTCAGTTTTATCGAACGGAAGTGTGATTAATCTCTCTAGTTTAATTTAATCATCATTCACATCAAGTCATGATCACTTATTGGTGCTTTTGGGTTGATTGGACATACTAATTCTCTTTTCTGTTTTCTTATATTAATCTGTTATTTACCCAACAAAGAATCATCTAGATGAGTAATTAAATGGAACAATTTTGTTTGCTTCTAACAATTTTAGTCAAACAGATAAACTTTCTGAGATCAATTTTAGTCAAAGAAATAAACTTTCTGAGATCAATTCTTACTTATCCTTGAATATCAACATCTAATAGCTTGCTTGAGATGACTTCCCAAATTTAATGTAGTGCTTATTGGCACATTTAACTGCCTCAAATTGTACAAGTGTAGTTCTTGGAAGTCTTCTTAACAGAATATTTTTCTAACTAATACACCAAGTGGCTAAGGAAATGTGGAGCTAATTTTGGTCATCCTGCTACTTTGTCTGGTTCCCATGTGTGAGTGCTGGTTTTGGTATGAGGCTTTTTTGTATGTAAACCAAATTTCTTCCATGAAAATTTTATATAAATTTTTTGTTGTTACAAACAAAATCTATACAAAATTTATTCAGTTCAAGTGTCTCCTAATTGCACACATATTGGGTGTTATTGTGTCCTTAACATTAGTAAATTTCTGTTGCTTATCAAAAAATAAAAAGGTTTCGGAGCTTGAGGTACTTATTTAAGAACAGTTTGGCGGGCATACTAAAAAATAAATGGTTCTGTATGAAATTTGGTTGTTTGGCGGGCATACTCGTTTTTATGCTCAACTCATTTACGTTCATATTTACCATGTGATTTTGGTGTTTCAACGGATTTTGGTGCCATTAAGTTTTCTGGGCTCGTCCAAGACTTTAATTTGTGGGTTTTTAAGGTTTTGGCCAATACTTGAGGGTTCTTTCAATTTCATTAAGAAAGTTGGGAATTTTACTTGATATGGTGAAATTGTGCTCAAAACCTAATTATTACCATATTACGAGGACTTTGACAATCATTATTTTTCCTAGTTATTTTTTTGAGGATTGCAAGGACTTAATTTGGAAAATGTCATTGAATTGTAATAGAACTACAATCTACCGTTAGAGAGGGAGGAATTTCACAAGCCAACCTGTACTTTTTTTTTTTCTCCTTTTGAGGGAACAACCTGTAGTTAAATAAGGTGTGAAAAAAGGAACCTTTTTTTTCCTTGAAATTGAATGGACTAAGTACAGTTTACCAACTAGTGTTTCGTGGAATTTCTACTTTGCTTATCATCCCTGTGTTTCGGACCAATACCTGATGGAGTCTACACAGTTGGATAAGGATTGAGTTTACATGGGGCTCAGAGTTTCCATGTATGCTTATCTTGTATACCATTTATTTGCTTGTAATTCAATAGGTTATAATATTCATCAGGATACCAAAAAACTGCAGAACTGAGGAGCTATAGGCCTTCATGGCAATTATGTGCTTTGTTTCACACAATTTCAATCCCCTCCTTCGTTAAGCAGAAGTGTTAATTGGCAAAGGCTGAATTGGCTGGTTTTCATTTTGCTCTATGGGCTCTATTAACTACTGGAGCCAGCAGAGAGAAGAAAAAGAAAATATATGGGGACAGTGTGTTTGAATGTAAAGATTGGAGGTGCACAGTTGAAAAGTGAAATGACTCAATTTTGAATTGTCTATTACTCAGTAGGAGAAGCATAACTCAAGTGTTGCCTGAGACAAATGTGTATTATCCTTACTTTCTTTTGTACTGAATGTCTTTCTTTGTTCCGTAGGTGCCATGGTTCAAAGACTCGGCCGAGTCGTCACTGGAACGAGGCTTCTCGATCCGATATCTGGATGAGATGACTCCGAAATAATGAATTATCGAGAACTCGGCCGAGACGTCTCCGAGATGGATAGAAACTGCCGAGTTGCCTCGAGTAGCTCCGAATCATCCCAAGTCAGCTCGAATTTTTATTACTTTTGTTAATTTTTTAATTATATTTTTTTATAATTTTTAGAATATTAAATATTTCAAAAATTTGCGTCTCGCCGAAACTGCGACCGATATGCGAAACCGATGTGGAACGATTTGGGCCGCGACCGTGACCGTGACCATGACTTTGAACCATGTCATGGCGGGGATATTCTTTCTTGATATAACTTTTTCTTGTGATGATCCATTCAAACCACCATAGGTATGCTGATAGCTACAGGAAATACTAAAGATCACTAATTCCTTTTTCATTCTAATTTCATTTTCACTACAAGCTAGAAGTAAGTGTTTCTGCATATGATGGCTGAGTTAAATGTCTCTTAAAATCATCTGATTTACCAAGGGATTGTTTTAGCTCTTGTATACGTGGTTCGAAGACTTGGCCGAGACCAAGATGACTCGGTCAAATCGTCACCGTCTCGGCCCTCGCCGATACGATACCGTGACGAAACGATACCGAGATACTCAACTCGCCTAGACGTCACCGTGAAGGGTTGAAACGGCCGAATCACACCGAATCACTCCGAGTCATCCCGAATCAACTCAAATTTTTATTATTTTTACTAAATTTTTAATTATTTTTGTTTATCATATTTTTTTACAATTTTTAGAATATTAAATATTTCAAAAATTCGCGTCTCGCCGAGACCGCAACCGATATGCCGAAACCGATGTGAAACGGTCCAGGCCGCGACTGCAACGGCGACCGCGACTTTGAACCATGCTTGTATACAATCAGCAGTCCAAGAATGGATTAAAACGCCACTCTATGCTTCTTTTCACCTTCATGCTTCAGATTGTTTACATGAAATGTTGGCCTCTACGAAACTGTAGTCTTGTCATGATTTCGTTTATTGATAGTGTCCAGCAATAAATGTTATCTCAGAATGAGGACAGTTTGTTCAAGTTGTTTCATATCTATATCCAATAATTCTGACACCTGTAAGTAAATCTGTCCGCTTTGCCCAAGTTTATCTGTGAGGTTCTATGTGTAAAGTTTCATCTAAAACTACAAACAGTGTTCAAATGTTATACGTTGGTTCTTGCAGATAAATCCCTTGTTCCCAGTATTGCCCACTTGTAATCGGCAGACAGAGCAAAGCATGATAAACTGCCTACAGAGTAACGCGATTCGCAAGGTGAAATGCAATCCAGTGGATGAATAATCATTAAGCCCATAATATTCAGTCTTGAGGATTACATATTACTTTCTGCAGTTGGGAGAATAGGGCTCCAAGCTTTGCCTATAGAACCAGAAGCTGCCTTCTTGCTTACATGGTTACCTGGTTCTGAATTTCGATCAATAGTTCAATACAACTAGGTCTCGGGTTGGTTATAGTTGGATGTGCAGCCAATCCATAGCTCTTATGTAACAACTACCCAGCAAGTTCTTGGTTCTTCCAATATTAGTTTGTCTACGAGTGTGGCTAATGAGTATGTATATAAGTAGCAGCATCTAGCTGTGATTATTCTTTTCAATGGTCGATTAAAGCATGATCTTATTACCAATTTCCTACTCTGTATTTTTATCAATGGGATGTATGCTTATGAAAATTCTTGAAGGTCTTGGGAACAAATTCTAATTCTGGGTTTTGCTTGATGGTTCTTATTCAAATTCCCAGCTCCTGAAGATAGGCGAAATTGGATATCAGTCGATTGCTGTAATTTTTCCCTCCGTTGACATACCTTGGCTTCCAATGCTTATACAAGAATTTGACCTCCTGTTAATTTGTGCATTCTTTCACAAGCCTAGGCAACAGCCATTTGGGCTATTGCCTACCACCAAAGAATTTAAATCTTAGTGGATGGAAGGTTAAATGTTCAAATTTTATCACAATACGTGGTTTCTTCAAATTCATACGAGTGCACTCTGATTCGATGGTGGTTCAGTCCCCGTCGACTCCTCTATAAGTCCAGTTGGGCCTTCCCTTGATTAGGTTAGAATAAGAGTAGAGTAGATAAATGATAAATAAAAAAAAAATACAGTAATATCAATTTTACCTAGACAAGAAATTTGTTGATTACCTTTGAATAATATCACTGCATCCACATTAAGTGGTGGTAGATTATTTGAATATCAGGCATACCATCTGATACAAGATTTTTACTCACAGCGTGCCAAACCACCAAGCTCCTACGTAGCCATATATTTATGGGGTTTGGTGTGCTATGCTAGAACTTGTACATTTGCTAAGTAAAATGTTACTACGTGAAACTTATCAAGCATTGCTTCCAAATTTGTCCCCATAGTTATTCCCAAGCGAAATATGAAAAGATATTGGTCGATAATGTAGTTACATGTAACTATTTTTTCATTTTCTATTTATCAAGTGTTTCATTCTACCTGTCTCATTCAATTCATCAACAAAAGATCCTATGTTTATATAAATATAAATTGTACGTTGCAAGGGCATTTTTCTTTTGTTCACTTCACCCTAATATACATTTTTTGTTAGTGATGAAAAATGAGCATTTTGGTAAAGTAAATATACAAAAAAAAAATCCTTAAAATAAATAATTAATTTGGATGGTAAGACATAAATTAATAAAGATAACAGACAAAATTAGATGAGATGGACCTAATATGACATTCATGACCGTCAAATAGCTAATTCGAAAAGGAAAAAAAGATGTGTGGCCAAAATAAGACATTGAGACAAATTTAGTGGCCACTGATTAACGCTTTCATGCTTTTGGTCGGTGCCTTATCTCTTCAAGCAAGACATTCCTAAGTCCTAACCCCATAAACATAACATACCACAACTGGGAAACAAATTTATCTCGCTTTTCTTGAATTCCAACCGGATTGGTTTCTTTTCTTTCTTAAAGAAAAGTTGAATACTATTAAATATTTAAACCAAATTCATTCCTGTGGTCCTCGAATCACTCAAGTAAACATAAATCAGATTACTTTGATGCGGCTGCATACCAAAAAATAAAATTAGTCTATCCCGAAATGGTCTACCACTCTAGTATTGATGATGGGCAATTTGTTAGAAGTATTTACCGTTGTTAATTAATCATATTTGTTTATGCTACCTAATTAGTGGAGTTAGTGGAATAACTAGTGGGATTAGTGGAATACCTAGTGGAGTTAGTGGAGTTAGTAGTGGAGTGAGTGGAGTTATTGGGATAGTTAGTGGAGTTAGTGGGATAGTTAGTGGAGTTGGTTTAAACTCTATAAATAGAGTAATTTCATGTTATAAGTAGGGTGAGTTTTACAAAGAAATAAACATTTGTCCTTTGCTTCTCTTATTATTTGCCTCAATATTTGTATCAGTGGTACCAGAGCTAGGCTAGTGAGTGAAAACAAAAGTGAGTTGTGAGAATTGTAAATTACGATGGCCACCGACAATTTTGTGCAGCCAGCAATTCCTCGCTTTGATGGTCACTATGATCATTGGAGTATGCTAATGGAGAACTTCTTGAGATCCAAGGAGTATTGGCAGGTTGTCGAATCTGGAGTAGCAGAGCCAACAGCCGGAGAAATATTGTCAGAGGTGCAGAAAATGGAGTTGGAAGCATTGAAACTGAAAGATCTTAAAGCCAAAAATTATCTTTTTCAAGCTATTGATCGAGCCATTTTGGAGACAATTCTTAGCAAAGATACCTCCAAACAAATTTGGGACTCCATGAAGAAAAAGTATCAAGGAAATGCAAAGGCGAAGCGGGTGCAGCTTCAAGCTCTTCGGACCGAATTTGAGACTTTACGCATGAAGTCAAGCGAATCAGTCACTGATTATTTCGCAAGAACGATGGCAATCGCTAACAAGATGAGGATCCATGGAGAAAACTTGAAGGACGTCACCATTGTCGAGAAGATTCTTCGATCAATGACAACAAAATTTAATTTTGTTGTATGCTGTATAGAGGAATCGAAAGATATTGATGCAATTTCAATTGATGAGTTGCAGAGTTCTTTGTTGGTTCATGAGCAAAAAATTAACCAGCAAGAGAAAGAGGAGCAAGCACTAGTGGCTTCAGCAGAAATTCACTCAACATGGAGAGGAGGCAGATGCAGAGGCAGAGGCAGAGGCAGAGGTAGAGGAAATAATGATCGTGGCAACCAACAACAACAATACCAGTACCAAGAAAATCAATTTCAAGGAAGAAGAAGAGGACGAGGAGGCTATCCATTAACAAATCAAAGGCCAAAGTCAGCAGACAAGTCCAATGTTGAATGCTACAAATGTCATAGGTATGGCCATTATCAGTCCGAATGTCGAACTAATTTGAATAGACAAAATGGAGAAAGGACTAATTTTGCAGAAAAAGAAAAAGAAGTGTCTCTTTTGATGGTGTGCCACATGAGTGAAGAAACTCAACAAAACACATGGTATTTAGACACCGGTTGCAGCAATCATATGTGTGGAGATAAGAAGGCATTCTCTGAATTGGACGAGTCATTCCGTAGCATTGTCAAGTTTGGTGATAACTCTACAATTTCTGTTATGGGAAAAGGAAGGGTAATTATCCAAGCTAAAGAAAATTCTTCTACCCACACTATTACTGATGTTCTTTTTGCTCCAGACTTAAAGACAAATTTGCTTAGCGTGGGTCAGTTGCTCGAAAAAGGGTACGAGATTTCAATCAAAGGTGGTGTATGTCAGATTCGAGATGCAAAGTTGGGCTTAATTGCTCAAGTTAAGATGACGGCAAATCGTATGTTCCCACTCGATTTGCAGAACTTGACTTATTCATGTTTCTCGACAAAATCGAAAGATGTGGGATGGTTATGGCATTTTCGTTATGGACATTTGAATTTTGGTGGACTGAAAACTTTGCAACAGAAAAATATGGTAGCTGGTTTACCTCAAATCACAACTCCTTCAGAAGTTTGTGAAGAATGTGTTATTGGCAAACAACATCGAGATAGCTTTCCAAAAGGAAAATCGTGGAGAGCAAAAAATGTCTTGGAGCTGGTTCACTCTGATCTATGCGGACCCATAAATCCGTCATCTAATGGTGGAAAACGTTATTTTATGACGTTTACTGATGATTATAGTCGAAAAACTTGGGTCTATTTTTTGCAGGAAAAATCTGAAGCATTTTCAACGTTCAAAAATTTCATGACTCTTGTCGAAAAGGAAGCAGATAAATCCATAAAAATTTTTCGCAGTGATTGTGGTGGAGAGTATAATTCACAAGAATTTATAAATTTTTGTGAAGAGCATGGAATTCAGAAGCAGCTTACAACCGCTTATACGCCGCAGCAGAATGGTGTTTCAGAGAGGAAGAATCGCACAATATTGAACATGGTGAGGAGCATTTTGACAAAAAGTGGTGTTCCAAAAAATTTTTGGCTCGAAGCTGTCAACTGGAGCATTCATATATTGAACAGAAGTCCCACACTTGCTGTTAAAAATATGACGCCTGAGGAAGCATGGAGCGGATGCAAACCAACAGTGGATCACTTCAAAATTTTTGGATGCATTGCCTATGCTCATGTTCCAGAGCAAAAGAGGACAAAACTAGACAACAAAGGGGAGAAATGCATTTTTCTTGGTGTTAGTGATCAGTCAAAAGCTTATAAGCTTTATAATCCTATCACCAAGAAAATTGTCATCAGTCGGGATGTAATTTTTGATGAGGAAAATTTTTGGCCATGGAGCAGCAATATTATTAAACAACAAATACCCGCTGATTTTGATGGAGTTGATGAAGAAAACAGGCAGCGGTTGACAGAACAAATTCCATCAAATGGTCCAGATAATGTATCAAATTCCCAAACAGTAGCAGAAGATGAAGGACGGCCTCAACGTATTAGAAAAAGACCTGCATGGATGATTGATTATGAGGTAACTGGAATTGATCAATCTGAAGACCCACTTACATATTTTGCACTATTTTCCGATTGTGATCCTACAGTTTTTGAAGAAGCTGTCAAAGATTTGAAGTGGCAGAAGGCAATGGATGAAGAAATTGCAGCTATTGAACGAAATAACACTTGGGAGTTAACCAATCTTCCAGAAGGACAAAAATCTATAGGTGTCAAGTGGGTGTACAAGACGAAATTAAAGGAGAATGAAGAAGTTGACAAGTACAAGGCACGTCTGGTAGCTAAAGGCTATAAGCAAGAGTTTGGGGTGAATTATGGAGAAGTCTTTGCTCCAGTCGCAAGGCATGACACGATTAGGATGGTGATAGCATTGGCAGCTCAAAATTCATGGCCTATCTTCCAGTTGGATGTGAAATCAGCATTTTTACATGGTGATTTACAGGAACAGGTATTTTTTGATCAACCTCCTGGTTATGTGAAGGTTGGAGGTGAACATAAGGTATACAAACTCAAGAAAGCATTATACGGGTTAAACAAGCCCCACGTGCTTGGTATAGTCGTATAGATGCTTATTTTTCTAAGGAGGGATTTAAGAAATGTCCATATGAGCATACACTTTTCATAAAGATTGGAGATGGAGGTAAATTGCTGATTGTTTGCTTATATGTTGATGATCTTATTTTTACTGGGAATGATAGTGCCATGTTTGAGAAATTCAAGAAATCTATGATGGCCGAATTTGATATGTCTGATCTTGGAAAGATGCATTATTTTTTGGGTATTGAAGTGGTGCAATCTGTTGATGGAATTTTTGTCTCTCAAAGAAAATATGTGCAAGAAATTCTGAACAGGTTTCAAATGTCAAATTGTAATTCTGTTAGTACGCCAGTTGAAGTGGGTTTAAAACTCATCAAAGAACCAGGAGGAAAGAGAGTTGATAGCACCCTTTACAAGCAAATTGTGGGAAGTTTGATGTATTTGACAGCAACTAGGCCTGATATTATGCATGTTGTAAGTCTTATTAGTAGATACATGGAAAGTCCAAGGGAGACACATCTTCTAGCTGCCAAGAGGATTCTTCGATACTTGCAGGGAACCATTGAGTATGGATTATTTTACAAGAATGGTGAAAAATCAGATTTGTTTGGTTTTACTGACAGTGACTATGCAGGCGATTCTGATGATAGAAAGAGTACGTCTGGATATGTGTTCATGATGGGTTCAGCAGCTATTTCATGGTGTTCAAAAAAGCAACCAATTGTTACGTTATCAACAACTGAAGCAGAGTATGTAGCTGCAACCGCCTGTGCCTGTCAAGCAATTTGGTTAAGGAATATTCTTGAAGAGTTGCATTTTCAGCAAGAAGGAGCTACTACAATTTATTGTGACAACAGTTCTGCCATCAAGCTCTCTAAAAATCCAGTTCTACATGGAAGAACCAAACACATAGATGTGAGGTTTCATTTTCTAAGGGAGCTCACAAGGGATGAAATAATTGATTTTCTCTACTGCAAAAGTGAAGATCAGATTGCTGATATAATGACCAAGCCATTGAAGTTATCCACGTTTCAGAAATTAAGGAAGCTGCTTGGAGTCTGTGCAGTTAATAAATCATATTAAACTGAATATTTGATAAACTTTCAGTTTAAGGGGGGAATTGTTAGAAGTATTTACCGTTGTTAATTAATCATATTTGTTTATGCTACCTAATTAGTGGAGTTAGTGGAATAACTAGTGGGATTAGTGGAGTACCTAGTGGAGTTAGTGGAGTTAGTAGTGGAGTGAGTGGAGTTATTGGGATAGTTAGTGGAGTTAGCGGGATAGTTAGTGGAGTTGGTTTAAACTCTATAAATAGAGCAATTTCATGTTATAAGTAGGGTGAGTTTTACAAAGAAATGTTTGGCTCCGTTTGGATTAGCTGTTTTTGGGGTTGTTTTTTAAAAACAGCACTATTCATTTTTTGAAAAACACTCAATGTTGTTTGGATTAGTTGTTTTTCAAAAACAGAGTGTTTTTTAAAAACAAGCGTGTATGGATTCACCGTTTTTGAAAAACAACATTTAATTTTTTTTGGGGCTGTGTTCGAAATACTTAATGCCATTTGCACTTAAACAATTATCAATTTTTTAATACATAGACGAGACATAAGTGTACAATTTATTGGGCCTACTATCTGAACAAATAGTGACCGGAGATGTTCTACTGGTGCTGATAATAGTACATCATATCGGCTATTGCTCTCCTACTTTCATTCCATTCAGCAATTCCTGCAGCCGACATATCTGGAGCTTGTGCTGCGGGCATTGGGTTGAAGGGGTTTATGTTATCTTCCAATGCTATATCTGCTTCTTCTTCAGCAAAATATGCATCATTTGGAACATACTCTCGCATGAAGTTGTGCAAGGCCATACAAGCCAGTACAATATTAATTTGAGTAGCCATCATGTAATTCTGCATAGGGCCCTTAAGTATTGGAAATCGTTTCTTCAAGACGCCAAACGTACGTTCTATAATGTTTCTTAACGATGCATGCCGTTTGTTGAAGAGTGTCCTCACTGCCCGCTCTTGCGCAGTTCCGCGTGCACCTTTAAATGGAGCCATAAATCCTGCCATATTCTGGTAAGCCGCGTCCACCGCGTAATACTTCCCTGGCATAATGAAATTATATTTATAATTCATTGAAGACACAATGAGGAAAGGAATTATGTGATTTAATCTGGACTAACCTGCTGGTGGCCACGGAAATGCACAATTAGGATCTTGTATGACTTCTTGTAAGATTCTAGAATCATGTGCGCTACCCTCCCACCCTACCCTGACATAAGTAAATCTCATGTTGTGATCACACACGGCTAGAACGTTTTGTGATAAGCTACCATGCCGGTTCCGGTACCGTTCCCTGTCTTCGGCTGTACACCAGGCCGAAACGTGTGTTCCGTCAATCGCTCCAACGCAATCCTAATAAAAAAAAAATTCTTCCCATAAGTGGGTCACAGCTGTTAGACAAAATGAAATAGTAATTTGACATAGTAGCTCATAACCTTAAACCAGGGCCAAAACAAAGCACTGTTCTGTATTCTTGGATGGGTTGTGTGATAATCTACCGGTCGGACCAGGTCACGTCCCAATCGAACGAGAGATCTAAGGCAGCGGCGTAGATGGCGGTCCGTTGTCTCGGGAGAATGTTGGAATCTGTCGGCAAGCACCCTATGTCGCTCATTATGGCTCAAACACAGCAGGCATATAGCAACGGACTCATGAATCCCCACCCGTTGTGTCGGGTGGGCCACCCAATAGCCCCTCTGAACCAACAAGTCACACAATTGGAGGAAAAGGGGAGCTTCCATTCGAAGGTTGTCGAATATTCTGTCTCGATGGCCGTTGATCAGCTCTATAACATATTGAGGACCTGACTGTGCACTATCTCGAATTCTTCGGCGCTGGCCCGAGTTGATGTACGGGTCGAATAAGGCCAATCCAGCAAGAATAAAGGCAGCGAAGGCCAACATGAGCTCGTCGTCGTCCGAGTCATCAGATAAGTTCCCACCATTCACATAACCATCATACTCCATTTCGTTTAATCTGTGCGACTGCGTTGGATGTGAATCTGAAAAAAAAAAAAGGAAAACAGAGATTTCATTCAAAACCAATCTTAATTTGCCAGAGATTGGGTAGGAAATATAAAACTCAACATATACATGGACCAAAATTGAACAAAAACCTATTCGCCAACCAATTTATAGCCAAGAGGATAAGTTCTGAATTTGTAAGACAAGAGGATTGGTTTGTAATAGCAATCGGATAGGCTATTCTTGAAATATATAGGCTATTCGATTGGTTTGTAAGACAAGAACATAGGATAAGTTCTTGAAATATATAGGCACAGAGATTGGTTTGTAAGACGAGGATAAGGATTTGAAATATATAGGCTATTCGATTGGTTTGTAAGACAAGAGGATAAGGAATCGAGGCTATTCGCCAACCAATTTATAGCCAACAAGTTGAGGGATCCAGTAGAAGTTTTGCATCTTACTTCATAAAAAGAATCTTACATCTTCTTCAACCATTTGGACGTATTCTTGAAAGAATTGTTGAAGTAAGACATATTCTTGAAAATAGTTGTTGAAGTAAGTCATATTCCCTACCTAAAACTTGCTCTAAAAATGATCATCATACCTAAAACGAGCTATTTTCCTTCCAAAAGTTGCTCTTTGAATGTCCCTTACTTCAATTACCTTACATCTTTGTTAAAGTAAGTCAATTTCTTAAAATAAGTGTTATTCTTTATTCCTTACTTTATCCGTTAGTAAGGAATAACTTGGCGTTACTTTATTCCTTACTTTAGCAGGAAATTCTCAACACCGAACGTAGGTGTTTTGGGTGGAAGAGCCATAAAAATCTGAATCACTTTATTCCTTACTTTAGCAGGAAATTCTCAACACCGAACGTAGGTGTTTTGGGTGGAAGAGCCATAAAAATCTGAATGTATCACGTCGTTGTCTGTGAAAGAAAACTTTCTTCTGAACCCACCACCAAATGGTAGCTAAGATACCCTAAGTCTCGAATTGATAAAAGAAAACATTTATTATCGAATTTGTCAGTTGCTGAATAAATAATTAAAGGCAATGGTGCTTGGAGTCCGGAAGAGCCAAAAAGAATCTAATCCGTTTTCTTCTCTTTCTTCGGCTGTGGCTTCTGATATATCCTGCATCTGACACAGGATGGTACCATTTGTCACCACACATATAGCAGAACCCAGAACAACTTCGAGAAATTAAGGAAAGCAGAACTCGAGTTTTCACCTTAAAATTCTCAACTATCTGTGGGACCCTGGCAAAGAAGAAAATTGCATGCTCGGATGCCTGACGTCGGACAATAATGCAAATACAAGCTTCAAAAAGGCATAAAACTCCAAATTTAAACTTAGCAACTATAAGAGCACAAGAATAGTTAGCCGTGAGAAGCATAAGCCAAACTTATGGGATATAAAACATTAAATCATTCTACTGACATTAATCGCCTCGAAGAGAATGGGGTCAACCCGACCAGCTAAAATAGTTGGCGCTATAGCACAATATCTGTGATGAACATAGTAAAGGAAGCAATATCTCATAAACAAGTCATCAATTAGTCTAAACTGCAATAGTAAAGGGAAAGTGTCTTCATGTAGGATACAGTAATGCCCTGATCCATGTCTTCATTCCTAGAGGTTGAGAGAAGTAATAGATGATGGCAACAGGGAAAGTGAAAGGGTTAGAGCCACTTATCTCATCATTTAATTCCAATAACATACATATAGTGCTCTATAGATATCAGTCACCAAATCCAGAAAAGACATGTAACTCAGAAAGACCCTGATAGAAAACAAGTTTACCCATACATTAACTGTGTACTTAGGAAAACACAGTAGACCTGCAGCTCAACCAAAGGCAAAACTGTAGCCAAAAACAAGTTTCAAATATTCAACCGACATTGTAGCCGGGCCACTTGCAACCTGTAGTCTGCACCAAGAAATCACACATGTATACAGAAAAGCAAATTTGGCCTCATCTAAAGCATTATACAAGGCTTAACATTCAAAATTTAATGATTTGTTATATCCAACCTAATAGAAAAGAACACAAACCAGTTTTAAATAAAAAAAAAAGGCTTGAATCCGCAAACCAATTCTTAAACAAAGGCATCATGAATTTAATTACTCAACATTCATCCGCAACACAACAACTCAACAACTCAACAAACCAGTATTCATCCGCAAATTCAAATATACAGACCACAACACTCACAAAGGATAAAGTCCAAGTTCCGGTAGCAAATGCTACACCTAACAGACCTCAAATACAAACAAACATTAGGCAACAACTCAAGTTTCAAATAAATGCTCCTGATGAACAACGAAAGCACCTAAAAGGGGGTGGGGGAGGGGGCTCCTGAGAGTCAGGGGGGAAACAGCCTTTTAGCTTCATCCAAGTGATGCGGTCGGCGTCACTTGCAGCTAAATTCCAAATATCCAGCTCTTGTTTATCCTTCAATATCTCAACTGCGTTGTATTTGGCCATGAAATTGACGTTCTCAATAAGTTTAAGTTGCTCCATGGCAATTTCATAGTCGGTTTTCTTCGATGGATCGCGGCCAGAACGATTCTTGTTCGGAGAACTAACTGAGGCACTCGTGCTGGAGCTCTTCTTCCGACTAACCAGTGACTCGATGCTTTCACAGACCCTGAGATATCTATCGGTCACTGAGCCAGAAGCGGTGGACATGGGACTACAGCCAGAGCCATCACCCGACTTCCGCTTTCCTTTCCCCTTTCCTTTTGCTTCTTTCGGCCCTCGCACCTCAATTTCAGCTTCCTTGTCCCTGCTGGACCTTGATCCCTTTCCCCGTGCAAGCCGGGCTGTAGTCTCCATTTCTCGCTCATCGGCTGAAGTACGGGGCTCGTTCTCGAAGCCAGAACTGAAGTCTCCCGTCGCGCCTTGGTTGACGAAGACTTCCTCAAGCAAATGATAGACGGTGCAGTCATTTCGAAATTTGCTGTATTTTGGGTTGACCTGACAAAACAAATTCAGCCAAAATAGTTTTAATGGAATATACACGTATGAAATGACAGAACAGTTTATATACAAAAACAAAAGGCACATAAAATGGTTATACCTGCTCCATCGCGGCCCATTGGCTATCATCCATAAGCCATGTAAACTTCTGGCTATCCCAACCCATTCCCGTTCCACGCCTCTTAAAGGAAATGTACAGCTTGGTCTCCCCGCGCAATGCATAATACTTGCCCCTTATACTATCCTCGGTAAACGAGGTGCCGTACTGGCCATTTAACCGGCGCCGGATTTCGGGAACCACGTAGGACCCAATATTGTCCCTAATTTCACCCTGTCTATGCATCTCAACAAGGTGCTCAGCAAACTTGATTTCGTGCTGCCTAGAGTAATTACAACGCTCCTTATCTTGATGGCGCCTTTGTTTTCTCATCTTAATAAGCCATACACAAATCCATTTGAAAAAACAAATTGTAAGCAGCTTTTTAGAAAGGAAAACAGATTGTATTGCATAAGCAGCTAAATTTTATTTAAAGCACGTTTAACTACACTTTATAGCCAAATCTGTGGATAACCCAAATCTGTCAGCCATTAAATACACTTTAAATAACCAAATGGTTAATCGAAAAATACAGCAATAACCAAGGTTTAAATACTAGACAATCATGTATTGTAATGAGGATCAAGCCAAATCTGTTAACAAAATCTAAAAAACTATAACTAAAAAAGATTAAATTGAGCACCCATCCAACATAACACTAGCAACTCAGGAACAAAACCAGTTTTGGTAATGTGAAGTTTCGCTTTAGAGTCAAGAGTTATGACAAAAACTGAACTAAATAACAAATGCTAATTCTGCATAGTGAAATCCGACAATAATATTCAAGGCAATGAACAAAAATGTTCGAATTTACTGTTTCATGGGACAAGGAAGAAGGTCCAACTTTAGAAGAGTCAGCCCCCAAACATATTATGACTAAAATGGTGTTTCACACACAAAATTAGGCAAAAACAACTACAGGAGGTACAATGGTACCTTGTAGTAGTTAGAAAGGCACTTCCGAATATCGTTTTCCGCCCAATCAGACCTGGTTGAAAGAGATTTCTGGATCCCAATCGGCTTCAATGCTGTGTCAACAACAAGGATCGTCAAATACTAGACAACCATACTATAGAATGCACTGAACAAAGGGGAAATTGGCAAATATACCTTTGGCAGAACGGCGGGTAACAGGGGGCATGAAATCCTAGCCAGCGGCAATATAGAGCGGTAAAGCACCCTGTATAAGCGAATGGACAGCAAGGAGAAGTTAGACTGCTCTATAAATTCAGTTGCTTTTGGGAAATCAAACTGCCCTAAAATTTGACTCTCGACATCTCATCGCGCAAGTTTTAAGTAATAAAATAGCTACATAAATATTTGGAACATGTAGCAACAGCCGTCGAATATTCTGTCCAGGTTTCAATCAAGAGAAAATATTATGCGACAACCGAAAGTTTCAGAAGTAAGCAAATTATAGACAACTAAGGAACTCAAATTGAGTTAACTTTCCACATCCACAAAAGAGAAAAAGAAAGTGCTAATTCAATCATCAAAGAGGGAAAAATGGTAAGCTTTTTGAACTAGAGATCAATCTGGATGCTATTCTTCTTGATTTAGTTAGAGTTATGAGTGCAATCAGATCAGTTGTCCTTAACTTGTTGAGTGCACACACAGATGACAAGAAATTGAAGAATAAAGATGAGTTCTCTACAATCACATATATACTGCTCCTGCAGATTCTCCTGAGATTAATCTAACAGGTACACAAAAAAGTGATGCAATACCACCAATATCAATCATACCTCCTATCAAAAAATTGATAGAGAATGTTGACATGACAAACAGGAGGTACCTGATGCCAAAAACAACACCTACCAAGCATCTTTACTAAGACGAATAATAGGAAAGGTCTAAGCGTACTGAAATGGTGATTGTTGATGACTACAGCCAGTTCAGTCTAACAAAAAAGCGGTTTACAGGGTGATAATGAGACAGGTTACATGTTGGATTAAGAGGTACAATGCTCCCTTTGAACTTCTAAATCTTTGTAATCCTACATGACTTCGCATAAGTTTTACAATTTACTTGTAATCTAATAGATGAAAATGGACATTAGAGCATCTCATGCATCAACCAAGACTGTAACGTAAGCTTTAATTTGCATTCAGAAGAGAAAGTGAACATGTCTAGACCAAACTTAATTAAAAGTAAACACCACAAACAATTTATTGGGATATGCTGCATGTCAAACTAGTTAGGCATTCATTGCAAGCACGACCTTCTGCAGCTAAAAATTGGTACTTTGAAGTATTCATTAATAGCTTTCTATGGAAAAATTTACATGAAATTGGTACAAGGCCGAGCTAACCACAATCACATCATATAATTTACAGTTTGGACAAGACCAGGATTTCACCTCGAAAGTTATCCAGAGAGAAAATAAGTGATATAATCTGAACGATTCTCTATTTTGGAAGGGGATAAACAAATCAAGCAATTTCCAGGATTTGTCCATTCGGTAATAAAGGTATATAATCTGAACGATTCTCAATATGATAGATTGAGTACTGGTAGGAAGTAAATCAAATTCAAAAACAATGGACTTGGTGCTGTTCCTTCCATTATTGAAATCTCAGACCAATACCAAGACCAGGACAAAGTACAGGACAAGAAAACTTTAAAAAGAGCTCCCCATCTCTTCTGAAATCGCTCCGACACAGAAAGCATGATACAGAGCTAACAAGCTCCCCTTCCCCTTCCCCCGTTTTTCACAATTCCTCGGACAAATGCATCAATTCGACTGAGTATGAGAACCAGTAAAACAAGCAGAATGTAATTTACTGCGTACCATCTTAAATTAGCATCCAAGATTTCCAGGAAGGCCTGAATATAATGGATTTTACTTCAGTTATTACATACAGAAAATGATATAATCATAGGAGCGAAGGATTTGATATCTTTGTTGCTGACCTAAAGATTTGAGACACCCAACAGACTCATGTTCGTGTGATAAGCTTCCCCAAGGTCAAAACGCAACACTCCCACCCTGGTTTACCTCATATAATCAGCCCTGGAAAAGGTAAAATAAGCAGGGAAACCAGAGCTTACCGTATTCGACCTGCACAGCGAAGATGCTGTACCGTCGGTTGCTTTTTGGAGCTGAAGACCCGCCGTGGTTAAGTGTCTCAATCGTAGGAAAAGGGCTGTGATCGCGGCGTAAATGGGCTCAGATTCACGTCATTGGTTGCAGATCCGGTGAAATTTTGCAGATCTTGAATCCACTCTGGTTTGCTTGTTTTTTTCAAGAGCAGCGGCTAGAATGTTTGCTTGTTTGGGAAAGTGATATGAGGGTTGAATGGGTGTCAACTGTCAACGATAGATGCAGTCCGAGAACAAGTCTTTTGGCAATTTTTGTCAAAACGACGTAGTTTTGTCATTTTTTAACTGTAGACTTTATTGTAACCAAAATACAATTAGAGGTTGTTTTTGAAAGACAAAAACAGTTTTAGCAAAAATTGACAATCCAAACGGAGCCAAACATTTGTCCTTTGCTTCTCTTATTATTTGCCTCAATATTTGTATCACAATTCAGTAGCATACAGAATTGAATACAAAACAGAGATCTGAATTGGTCGTTGTACGGAGCAACATAGATGCCCCAACGACCTTTTTAGTTACGGAGCAGGCGACGTTTGTCTTTTGCTTTTGGTAAATAGTACCAAGAAGCAAGAGCTATGAAGCAAGCACTACTTTATAGCTCCAGTTGTTTTGTTTATGTGCTTTGGGGAGTGTAGAGGAAAAATTGGCAGAGCCCAGATAGGGAAAGGGGGGGAGAGAGATGGGGAAGAGCATTGGTGATGTGGGAGTGGAAGACTTGGTTGGAGCAGGCCTGTCAGTTGAGGAGGCAAAAGGGTTCCAAAGGCACCTCAAAGATTCCATTTTTAAGGTTAGCAGAAATAGTGATAATGGGGAGGAGCCGGTTGACCCCAAGAAACTATGGAGGGAGCTGGCAGCCCAGAAATTGTTGAAACCATGGCATCCACATGCTCTTCATCAGCTCATTTACTATTCTGTTTATCATAACTATGATGAGTCCACCAATGGGCCTCCTATCTATTGGTTCCCTTCACTGTAAGCACTGTATTGATGATTCTTTTCAAGTATTGGTTGATTTTTGCGATTTTGATTGGGTTTGACAGTTTGAAATTTTGAAGCTTTTCTGCTTCTTCTTCTTCTTCGTTTCTTTTTTTGGAATTTATGAAAGATTAATGCAGTTGAAAAGTTTGAATCTTGTGACATTGTATTAGTATGGGAATTCTGAGGGACTATGCTGTCAGGTGATAAGAAAGTCAAGACTTTACCTAACAAAAAGAAATGCAAGTCAGACTTTCAATGTTGATTCTCGTGTTCAAAAAATTTTGTTGTTATAAAACGTCCAACTCTTTTAAAATAGAAATGTAAATTTCAAGGTTTCGATCTTGAAGTTTTTGCTTTTGTGACAGACAGTAAAGTTCTTTTAGGGCGTATACATGTTGAAACTAATGAAATTCATTTCAGGGCCTGGGGATGTTAAGGTTTGGATAGATTTTTCTTCCATTTACTGCGACAGAAATCTTAAGAACCTTTTCCTTTGAAAAATCAAACTGCCCTTTAGGCATAATTTTGGCCAAAGCATTGAGAGAAGCAGAAATTGAACAATTTTTCAGAACCAAGAGAGCAATTTTGTTGCAATTTTCACTTGATGATTGTACATGAGCAGGCAACCAGAATCTGCTTTTTGCAGTTTGATGAAAGGCTGGCATATGTATTTTGCTTTAATATCCATAAATGTCTCAATGGATGTTTTCTTGCATAAATAAATGATGTAGACCGACCATTTGATATGAACTCAGAACTGAGATACGGATATATTCTGTGTTGTAAATTACACACATATGCATGATTAGACAATAGATAGGCAGATATGGAAAATTTTTTTGTCTATGATGCAAATGCATGAGTGGTGGACATATTAACCAACAAGAAAAGTCTTCTCTAGTTGCTGATATGGTGCAGTTTATATTTAGCTCAAATTTATAAAGGCCCTTTAATCCTCTTTAGGTTCATTTAACTGTTTGAGGATGGGAGCCTAGCTGGCAGAGACCATGAACTTTTGCTTGTATTAACTTTAAAATTTCAATGTGTGAACTGAACTTTCAGTGTTTTCAAACCTCAGTTTCAATATTGTCTCTTGCTGTAGTAGGTCTAATGCTTGTTGCTTCTGTCTTGCCATTGTTTGGCAAGTGTTTTTTGTAGATTTGCCATGTGTAAATGAGGTCAGAAAGAAAAAGAAAAAGAAAGAAAAGGATCTTTTGGACATTTAAGCGGAAACTCTTTTGGAGATCTGAATTCATGTCTTTCCTAGTGCTGGTGTCTTAACACTTTACATTTGTTCCCGTAAAAAAGTATATTACATGGTATGACAATGAAGGCTACTATACAGGTTGTCAATGGTTGGCTGATAACACAGATCTTCATGTTTGAGCATGTACTGGTTCGTTTTTTCTGATCTTCCTGATGCAAGTTGGTTAATCTTGTTTTCTTGACGATCTTGTGGGATGAATTGATCAAAGGTGTAAAGAAACTCTAAGGGAGTCGCAGGACTAATTAATTCTATGGACTAAATGCATATTGACCATACTTGTCCTAGTAATCAAAATGTGGTATCAAAATGGTTTAAAGCATGAAGTTAGGTCAAAAACATGAAAATTGATTGACCTCTTAATGTCTATTCTACATGAATAGTTCAATTCCTAACCAGACACAAGGACTTTAATAATGAAGATCTAGTCAATTGATGTTTATTTCTTCCCAGCATTAGGTTGATTCTAGCATAATCTTCATGTTAGGTACCAGTCTAAAAATACAAATTTGGGACGCCTAATGGAAACTCATTGTCGGAAGCTTCTGGGAGCACTATACAAGGACCCAATTGCAAGTTTTAGACTATTTCATAGATTCTCCGTTGAGCAGCCTGAGGCATGTACTCGATTATTAGTATTGTAATCTTTTGTCAATTATGAAAATTATATTTACTGTTAAATCCTATTTTTCTTTGTTGTTGAACAACTTTTTATTGCCTTTACAGGTTTACTGGTCAATTGTTCTGGGCCATCTCTCAATTAAATTTCTTAAAGCTCCAAATTGCATCCTTGATACTTCAGACAAATCAAAACATGCGGGAAAATGGTTTCCAGGTTCTGTGTTGAATATTGCCGAGTGTTGCTTGATTCCAAGCAGTTGTCCAAAGAAGCAAGATGACAGTTTAGCTATAATATGGAGAAATGAAGGATGTGATGACTTGGATGTTAGTCAGATGACACTAAGAGAGCTTCGAGAACTAGTAATGTAAGCTCTCACTTTGAAACCTCGGTTCCATGAACATACTTGTATTGAGATTTACTAGTCATTACTTCAAAAAGTCGATTTCTTTGGTGGTCACCATGTAATTTGCAAAATCTGGCTCAGTTGGCCTTATGGTGGGGCTAAGATTACCCTATGAGGTTTTCTATGCTGTGAAGGCATGGTATCAGTGTCTAGGGCTTGATTTCCCAAGCTGACAGTGCTTCTTCTGTACAAAATCGAAGCCCTTCCTGGCCACCTACAAGCCCCACAGCATGTAGAATTGGGGATCTGTGAGCAGATACAGTCCTGCTAATTAGGCAACGATGTCTTCCGTCTAGCTTCAGGAGCTTGATCCTTACAAGCTGCATCTAACAATTTTCTACAAAGTAACAACCCAAAAACAACAGTTTCATCTAGTATTTTATTCTTCTTCTTGTTGTTCCTTTTTTCCTTTCTTCATATTTATCCTCTGCTAGCGTGCTTTGCTAAGATATAATCCTTTGAAAAGTATTCACCAGGGCCAACAAAGATCTCCTTAGGAACATGGCATGTTTATGGAGTGTCCTCCTTACTTACCTTAGGTCTGAGATGTTAAATCTTTATTTCTTTCCCACTAGTAATGAGAATTGGTTTCCCTAGAGTGCCAGAGGATAACAAAGTTTCTGCAGATAAATGACCACTTCATTCTTTTGTTCATACAAGCTTCTTGTTTGATAGCCTCATGTTTTCTATTGTTTATTGAGTTCATCCTTCTCTATCTATTCCTTTTCTCATATTGCATCCACCAAAATTTGCATAGGTTAGTGGCAAATGCACTGGCTGCAAAATTCTCAAAGGGAGATGCAATTGCAATTGACATGCCAATGACAGCCACTGCTGTTACTATATACCTAGCAATTGTGCTTGCAGGTTTGGTTGTTGTCTCAATTGCTGACAGCTTTGCAGCACAGGAGATCGCAACCCGGTTGCGTGTGTCTAAAGCAAGGGCTGTATTTACTCAGGTAGTTCAATATAATCTCTACAAGTCTTCTTTACTTTTGAATTGCAAAACTGGTATTGAACTTGCCTACACGCATCTCATGTTTAGATTTATGCATCGGGTTGAAGTCCCTGTAGTTGACAGTAAATCTTTATGGTGAGGTATTCTTTAGTTCGAGCGCTATGAACTCCAAAAATCTCATCTAATCTTTATGGTGAAAATGTTTCCTTGTTTAGTGTATTCTGATGTTACACATGATTCCCATATGTTGACACTGAGATCAATGAAACAAATTGGATGAATTTTGAAGTTCCGCAAGCTTTTCCTGAAGGCTTAGATCATGATCCATCTAATTTCATTAAATGATATTCTTTAATATTCTGTTTTATAAATTCTAGCTTAATGAGAGGGTTTTGGAATTTCAGCCTTGTATTTCAATTCTTCATGAAAATTATATTCTGACGAGTTAGATTCTTTTTCTCCGAGTTATTACAATTTTGGACACCAAACCGTAGTCCAATAATGTATAAAAATACACTGTTTGGACCAATCCTTTTATCTGCTACTGATTTGGTTTATTTCCAACTGGCTGGTTCCAAGATTAATTTGTTTGATTTGTCTGTTTGAGGCAGTTTTAGGGATTGGAATTGCTTCTAAACTTTTTGAGAAAATTCAGGATTTTATTCTACGAGGAGGTCGAAGAGTCCCTTTATACAGGTAATGATTTGCTTCTCATTGTGGATTGTGTTGTAATACTTTGTAGCAAAGCTCCTACTAGTTCACTCAATAACTTAACAATAGCGTTTTCCCTCACCTTCTGGGTTTCTTTATCAGAGGTCTATTGTCCGTTATCATCTGTAAGCATCATGGACAGTGAATCGGCACTTTGACCTGGAATTTATTTTGTAAAATTGGACTATATCATGTATCATCAGTCTTTAGGATCATTGGACCTCTTATTAGAACAAACTGAGACAGAGAGAGAGAGAGAGAGAGAGTCCAAAAGAGAAAAGCAAGGAAAGAAAGGAAAGAACCAAATAGACACTGGAGACAAGTCAGACAACAAGCAATAACTCAGAGAATAAAAGATTTCAGTGAACAGTAATGTGTTACCATACAAGTCACCTTGTTACCTGATCATCTCGTTCCTTTGATTCAGGATTCAGAGCAGTGCTAATTTTCATTGCACTGTTTGAATGCCTTCAGTTTGCAGGACATCTCGTACATGTGCTAACTATTTTTTCATTTTGCTTTCTTATTGGTTTTCCTTGCATCACATAATTGGTTTTGAAGTACTTGGCCTTGAGAGTTTGATTAATCTGAAAGCTAAGCTCAATTTCAATCTATTGATCTAAACATAACCCGTGAAGAGGAAAGTCTATTTGTTAAATGCAGAGAGAATTTAAGGAAGAAGTCCTTTGATTAGTGCAGAGGGAGGTTCACAATGATGGAAGATCTAACAGGATAATGGAATCCTAAGGAGATGCTGTTCAAAATTTGATGGTTCCTAATCTCTTCAATGTTTAGTTTGTGATAAGATTTGGTTTTGCAGTCGAGTGGTGGAAGCTGCTCCTTATGAAGCTATTGTAATTCCTGCATCTGGAAAGGAGTTAACTGTCCAGTTAAGACGCCAGGATTTGTCTTGGAATGATTTTCTTTCTAGTGTGTGTAACCTTCCAAGGTAATACTGATACTGTTCTCTGAAATTTCTTTTTCTTTTAAAACATATATTGATTCTCTCTAAGAAAGGTACATGTCTAACTTTTAAAAATGTAGTCTTTTCCAATTTACTGAATATGTAATTTTGAAACATTTTCCATTCTGGCAGTTCAAATTACTTCACACCAGCTTATCAACCTATAGACTCTGTCACCAATATCCTATTTTCATCAGGAACCACAGGTTAAAAAGTTATTTTTGATGGCTGCTTGTGCCTTCACTTTATTATCTTTTTTATTTTATCAATCATTTTCTACATGTTTTGGTGTTTTTTCTTTGTTGTTTAATAGGAGAACCAAAAGCTATTCCATGGACCCAGCATTCTCCCATTAGGTCTGCTGGTGATACATGGGCACATATTGATGTTCAAGAAGGAGATGTTTTCTGCTGGCCCACAAATTTAGGTTGGGTGGCAGGGCCAATACTGCTTTACTCATGCTTTCTGTCTGGCGGAACACTTGCTCTTTATCATGGTTCTCCTTTAGGCCGTGGTTTTGGGAAATTCATTCAGGTGATTGCCACAGATTCCAGTGTCAGTTAGAGTAAAATCATTTCTCCTTGAAATGAGGAGAATTATTATTTGATCCTAATAATGAACATGCTGCGTGCATTGGTCTCTTATAAATGCCATTACTGCTAACACGAATTTCCTACCAGTCCCCTACCTCTTGCCTCTTTCCAATTTCTGTGCTTTATTAGGATGCAGGAGTAACTATATTGGGTACTGTTCCAAGCTTAGTTAAGACTTGGAAGAGTACAGGGTGTATGAATGGCCTAAATTGGACAAAGATAAGGTATGTGTATGTGAGATTTATATTTTAAGTGGTTCTAATGGTTTGCCATTAAAGTACTAGAGTTTATAATCTTGTGCAGGACTTTTGCTACTGCTGGAGAAGCTTCAAGCATAGATGATGACCTTTGGCTTTCTTCAAAGGCTTACTACAGTCCCATTATTGAATGCTGTGGAGGCACAGAGCTTGCATCGGCTTATATCCAAGGAAACCCTTTACAACCACAAGCATTCGCTGCATTTAGCTCTGCATCAATGTCCACAAGTTTTGTCATCCTGAATGAAAATGGGCTTCCTTACGTAAGCACTTTGACTGGCCTCTACCAGGCTTCAGTATCATTTATTGCAATAGAATTGCTATGAATAGTTTTGAGTTCAATCATTTTATGAAGAGATAGCTCATTTTCTGTTCAATGGGCTGTATTTCCAGTGACTAGTTGTTGCTGTTTCTTTGTGCTTCTTATAGTATCACTTAAACAATTTCAGTATACCTTTCAATTGAGATCAACTGATTCTTAAAATCTAATTTTTATGGTGCAGCCAGATGATCAAGCATGCGTTGGTGAAGTGGGTTTATTTCCTCTCTACATGGGAGCAACTAATAGATTGTTGAATGCTGATCATGAGGAGGTGTATTTCAAGGGCATGCCATTATACAAAGGAATGGTATGCTGTTTTTTGACTTGAATTGCTTTCTGTTTTGGGTTTTATATAAAGTCTTTTTAGCTTTTATATAAAGTTGGATGGATTACCTGTTTATATAGCAATCAATACCTAGAAAATTCACTTCAAAAGTCATTTCTAGTAGTCTCAACTTTACACACATTATCATGGACTATGAAACAAGCTACTGCATAATGATTTCCGCCCTTTAAGCCTATGCAGTTGCTTCCTTTAGCTGCTGTTCCTATTGTGTTTGCAATCCTTGAGATTTGGGCCTCACTAGCAGTGTACTAGTGTCAGTGGAGCTACCAGGATTAAAAACAGTGCACTGATTAAAAGAACAGAAAGTTTGTGGCTGGAGTTCCCATGCTTGTGAAGTTGGGTAGAAATTCATGATTGCATTGTTATTATGAATGATTTCTAGGCCACAAGCATCAACTCACAGAATCCAAAAGGACAATGTGCCTAAGAGGAATCATGCTGTTTCTAACAATATTTGTCTTGTTGATCCATCGATAGCTGAGACTTCCTTTGGGAAGAACAATATGAGACACATAACAGTAGAAACAGCTATGCATTGAGACTATAAGATGCAAAACAATACTAAGGGGCTGCTTG
Source organism: Coffea arabica (assembly GCF_036785885.1). Classification (NCBI taxonomy): domain Eukaryota; kingdom Viridiplantae; phylum Streptophyta; class Magnoliopsida; order Gentianales; family Rubiaceae; genus Coffea; species Coffea arabica. The sequence goes on from NC_092310.1 coordinate 1,446,219, forward strand.
GTTAAAGGGTTTGGAAATCACAGAATGGAATAAACCCCTTATTTATTGCTTGGGTTAAGCCTATTGGAATACAATTTTTGGAATCATTTCTAAAAATCAGACTTATCCCATTCCCGAGCAAATTGGGAGATTTTGGACAAAAGTTATTCCCTCAGATAACATTTATGACGGACCTACCCTCTCTTTCTCTCCATCACACGCCGCACCTTTTGTTCTTCTTCTTCATCAGATTTCCTATCTCTTCTTCATCATATAGTCTTCATCTCTTATCCAAAATTTCTTGAAAAAAAAAATCTAAAGTAGATCTAAATGGGATACGAATAGGCAAATATCTTCAGCGATAAAGAGGCACTCAATCATAACAACTCTTGTTCTTCTCGAATTTGGCCTACATCTTTTGGCCGATTGTGGAAAATCCTCAGCCAACAAAGAAATGGACGATCTGGGTCGAGCCAAAACTTCTGGTTTTACATTTTACCAAATTTTCCTGACTACAAAGTACCTTTAGAAAAGTGAACGCAATCCCTTTCATTTTTAAACTGCGGATAGTTTGAATTTACAGGTTGCCTGGGGTTAAATCATGTATGTATTGTTGAGGTCTCTGAGATTTTGACTGATGAGCCGTTCATGTTTTGGAAGAGGGAGGACTCCACAGGCCAACAAAATTGGTTAATAGCGCATTAAATACAAAACCTGCAAGTTTCCCATAAAGAGCTGGTATGTTATGGGCAATTTCTTTTTTTTTTTTTAAACTTTCACATATTTAATTTATGTTAAATACAAAGCATACTAGTTTTCCTTTGGGCGCTATTTAACCAATTTTTCTCATAAAGAGCTAGTATGTTTCCTATAAAGAGTTGGTACAAAACATACTACAAAACCTGCCAATTTCTCATAAAGAGCTGGTATGTTATGCGTTATTTAACCAATTTTTCATATTTAAATAAATTTATGAAAATTAAAATAACGTATTTGAAAGTTACATTTTTATTTGGAAGAATGCATTCCTTCGATGCGTTTTTCGCCCTTTGGGAAGAGACTCAAAAATCGCCACCCTTTGGAAAGTTAGTTTAAAAACTCCTTCTTTTTGGGAATTTACTCCTTGTTAATACAGCCACTATATTTATTTTCTGGTGTTAATTTTTGTTATGGTTTATGATTTTCTTATATTTTATCAATAAAGTTAATAACTATTGTAGTTACAATTATGGAGATGTTAATTTGTCATATGTGTAATTCTTTTGTTTTATAAGAATTGTTATATCAGGGGTAAATTTGGAATTTAATTGCATTTAATTCCAAGTATCAGGAATTGGAATGATGCTAATTCCAATGTGTGAACCAAGCTAGATATTGGAATGAAAAGTTTAATTCCAAAACCGGAGTCTATGATTCCATTTCCATTTCCGATTCCAATCTGTGAAACAAGCACCCCTAAGAACCACTTCAAGTCTAGTCCTTCTCAATAGATGAGAGCTCTGTGATTTATTACTTTATAGAATTTCTGTGGATAAAATCAGGGTGGTCCTCTACTTCTTTTATAACTTAATTTCTATTCTCAGCAACTTAGGCGACATGGTGACATTGTCAAACGTACTATTGGAGGGTTTCTCATTGTACAAGGCCGGGCTGATGATACCATGAATCTGGGGGGGATAAAGGTATATCTATCATATTGCGGATACAGTGTCTTTACCTGCACTATCTTTCTGTCTGTCCATATTTTTATCCATTTTTGTTTCTGAGATTGCTGCTCTAGTTAATTCAAAAAACACTGAGAGCCGTTACCCTTTTCTTATTTTGTAGCTTGCCTTTTTACCCATGTTTCACTGAGAAAACTGATTGTATTCGTATAGAATCTAGGATGAAAGATTTCTACCTGAAACTTTTCTTTTGAAAAATAACTTCTTCAGTTGGAAATGGATTTAATTAGGATGGCTGGTCTTGAGCTCTTATTGGTTTTCTGCAAGTCAGTACGTTGTTTATTTGCTGCTTATTTATTTATTTTATTTCCTGTGCAGACTAGTTCAGTTGAGATTGAGCGTGTATGTAACCAAGCTCATGATGGTATCTTGGAAACTGCTGCAGTCAGTACTCCACCTCCAAATGGTGGCCCGGAGATGTTAGCTGTATTTGTTGTGCTAAAGGAAGGAATCAGTGCTGACCCTGATTTGCTGAAGATGAAATTCTCAAGAGCCATACAGAGCAACCTGAACCCTTTATTTAAGGTTTTGCCAATGCCCCTGAAACTGCAGTGATTGTCTTGCTTTCATTTTTGATTACTTTAATTCTTGGGGTGCTAATCTCTGCAGCACCTAACCATTGGAGTACACATGCTAGACAAGGACTAATGTAGGGTGCACAAAGAAAATCACAAAGAACCTTAGTCACAGCAATGACTTTTTCTTCCCCCCCCCCTTTTTTTTTAAGAACAAAGAATCTGAATCCATTACTGTGTCAGCGATGGAGCTAGTTCGAAGTTCTGACTTCTCCAAACCCCTGAAGTTGAAATGAATGACAACCTTGGGATAGAGTGCATAAGCTTTACCATGACACTAGAAAAACATATTCCTAGGATAGAGTCAAGTGCAGTTTGAAGTGGATGCCAGATAAATGACATATTGCATGCTTGAAAGAGGGTGTCACTGCAAGTACTTTTTGCAACATCAGAGGATAGGTACTATTGTTCTGGCCTTGCACTTTAGTGCTGAACTTATAACTTATAATTGCTATGGATAATTTTCCATACCAAGTGCCAGCAATACTCAGTACTTGGTGATCATGAATCTGGATGAGCAACATACTATACGGAAGTTTTATGAGTCAAGTTATACTTTAGCATCATCTCCCTTGGCCAGTCAAACTTATTTCGCACAAAGGATTTTAATGTTTCTGCGCAAGCGCAGATGTGTTACTGTGAAGTGTATTAAATTTGTGCACCGCAAGAAAACATTCAGTAGAAGTAGGATGACATGGGATGATCAATCTATTCTCTAATCTTCTCTTTTTCTTCCCTGTTAAAAGTGAACCAGAGTCACTGATAAAGTCACATTGCACTAAGCTTGGTTTGATTGGTATAGGTGTCTGTAAACTTTAAACGAAAAGAAAAAATGAACAAAAAACTCTGCTTTTCTTTATTTTCCCACACCCTAAATATGCTTACAAGGTAGGCATTTATAGGACAACCCTATCCTAGTTCTGCCACCACTTAAGGTAATAGAACCATGATTTTAGGGATTACATAATCAACTCATATCCTATCTATTCAAACTTGATTGATCATAAGCAATAAAATCCCATAATCATGGGAGGTAATATCTCTCATAATCATGGGAGATAATTATGGAAGATAATATCTCCCATAATCATAGGAGATAATATCTTCGACACCCCCCCTCAAGTTGGTGCATATATATTTATCATGTCCAACTTGCTTGTAAGAAGTTCAAAATTTGGTCTGAGGAGTCCTTTGGTGAGAATGTCAGCTATCTGCTGAGCTGATGGAACGAATGGCATGCAGATAATTCCTCCTTCAAGTTTCTCTTTTATGAAGTGGCGGTCAATCTCAATATGTTTGGTTCTATCATGTTGCACAGGATTATGAGCTATGCTAATTGCCGCCTGGTTATCACAATAGAGCCTCATTGGAAGTTCAATAGGTCTTTTCAGCTCCTCTAAACTCTCTTCAGCCATAACATCTCACACACACCATGAGCCATAGCTCGGTACTCTGCCTCTGCACTACTACGAGCTACAACACTTTGTTTCTTACTTTTCCAAGTAACCAAATTGCCCCATACAAAGGTACAATACCCCTAGGTTGATCTTCTATCAATGACTGATCCTGCCCAATCAGCATCTGTATAAGCTTCAATGGTCTTTCGATCTCCTCTTTTAAAGAACAATCCCTTTCCTGGAGTACTTTTTAAGTACCTTAGAATTCGATATACTGCATCAAGGTGCTCTTCATATGGAGAATGCATAAACTGGCTCACAACACTCACTGAAAAAGCTATATCAGGACGAGTGTGAGCCAAGTAAATTAGCTTGCCTACTAACTTTTGGTATCGAGCAGTATCAACTGGTGTTCCATCTTTTATATCTGCTAACTTGTGATTCGGATCCCATAGGTTTGAGTAAACCCTTTAGCCACCAATCGAACTTTGTACCGTTCCAATGTCCCATCGGAATTATACTTGATGGTAAAGACCCATTTACACCCTACTGTCTTTTTCCCTTGTGGCAGGTTTGTTACTTCCCATGTTTGATTCTTCTCAAGAGCATACATCTCTTCTTCAATAGCCTTCCTCCACTCTGGAACTTGTAATGCTTCCTGTACATTCTTTGGAATTTCCACAGAAGAAAGTTGTGAAGTAAATGTCAAGAAAGTAGGGGATAACTTTTCATAAGAGACATAGTTAGTCATAGGGTGTTTGGTACAAGAACGCACTCCCTTTCGAAGTGCAATAGGAAGATCCAAATCAGCAATCTTTGAATCAGAGGAAACTTTATCTGATGACTCAAAAACATCAAATTCTGCCCTAGGTTCGGATTCCTTGTTGTGAAGAGAAGGGGGAGCTTTATCTTTTCCTCGATGATTTTTCCTGACATAGGTTTTCAAGGTTTTTTCAGTTACATTCCCATCTCTTTCACTAAGAGAATTCGACTCTGTTATTGGCACTAAAGACAAGAGATCCTCTTCTAATCCCTGATCAATTTTTTCACGTTTTTCAAAATCCTTTTGACGGGCAAATTGAAGAGTGTCATTTGATTTTTCAGGATTATTATCTTGAAAAGATTCTTGTTGAGGAAATTGTGCTGCAGATTCTTCTAAAAAATCAGAAAAATCAATTCTCCTATCAACAAAATTTTGATCAGGAATTTGATTTTCAATACGAAAAACATCATCATCTTCTACAAGTTCTTCTACATGCCGAGTCCCTCCCTGAAGAGGATCTCCAAAGAAAGGTTTATCTTCAAAAAATGTTACATCCATGGTTACAAACATTTTTTTCGAAATGGGGTCAAAGCATTTATACCCCTTTTGCGTGGGTGCATATCCAACAAAGATGCATTTTCTTGCTCGAGGGTCTAACTTACTTCGACCTTGTTCATGATTGTGTACAAAGGCTATGCACCCAAACACCTTTAATGAGACTTCATATGCTAATCGAGACATGGGATAAATTGTTTTGAAAAAATTCAGTGGAGTTTGGAAATTCAAGGTTCTTGAGGGCATTCTGTTTATGAGATATGTAGCAGTTAAAATTGCTTCGCCCCATAGATATTTAGGAACATTTCTTGAAAAAAGTAATGCCCTCGCCACTTCTAAAAGATGTTTATTTTTTCTTTCAGCTACCCCATTCTGTTGTGGGGTATCATTGCAGGAGCTTTGATGCACAATCCCTTTTTCAAGAAAAAAACTTCCCAAAATTTTATTGAAATATTCTTTTCCATTGTCACTCCGAACAATTTTGATTTTTTCTTGAAATTGTGTCAAAACCATGCTGTAGAATTTTTGAAACACACTTGCAACCTCTGATTTCTCTCTTAACAAATACACCAAACAAACTCTTGTGTGATCATCGATGAATGTAACAAACCATTTTTTTCCAGATGAAGTTGAAATTCTAGAGGGACCCCAAACATCAGTATGTAATAGAAAAAATGGTTTTGAGGGTTGATAAGGATGTATAGAAAATGTAGACCGATGATGTTTAGCCAATTCGCAGATTTCACATTGAAAGGAAGATGAATCTTTATTCTTAAACAAATCTGGAAATAAGTATTTCATGTAATAAAAACTAGGATGTCCTAATCTAAAGTGCCATAACATAATCTCTTTATTACTAGTAATAGAGACAGACCCGTAACATGTGTTTTTGATTGGTGTTGTCATATTTGATCCATCTTCAAGGAAGTAAAGTCCCCCATTTTCTCTAGCACATCCAATCATCCTCCCCGTGGTCAGTTCCTGAAACTCACAAAAAGAGGGGAAAAAATTAATCCGACACATGAGATCCCTAGTTAATTTACTTATGGACAGCAAATTGCATGATAACTTTGGAACATGAAGAACTCTATGAAGTGTTAGAGTAGGAGAGATGACAACGGAACCTATGCCAGCTATGACGGATAATGATCCGTCAGCAACCTTGACCCTTTTATTGCCTGCACATGGACTGTAGGTAGAAAATAATTGTGACAAACTAGTCATATGGTCAGTGGCCCCAGAATCAATAACCCATATAATCCGTGGACAAGATGCATTTGATGTTTTACATGAAAGAGCAATAGTAAAAGGTTTACCATTTTTAGCAAAAGAACAGAAAGGAGTGAAGCTTTTTGGCTCAGTGACTGAAAATTGTGGAGACTTAAAGAGTTTGTACAGCTGGCTTAATTGTTCCTTTGTGAAGGCTGGTGTCTCAGAGTCAGTTTGTTGCTTTTGAGAATCCTCATTCACAGTCTGCAACACCTTGCTATCACCTCCATTTTACTTCTTAAAATTCGATGGTTTCCCATGTAATTTCCAGCACGTGTCCTTTGTGTGCCACGACTTTTTACAGTGTTCACACCAAGGCTTCCTTCTTTTATCTCCGTCCAAATCTGTCCCCTTAAAAACCAATGCTGAAGTCTCAACTTCATCCTCTGCCTTGGACTTTAGCATCACCTTACGCCTTGATTCTTCTCTTCTGACCTCAGAAAATACTTCACGAATGGAAGGGAGAGGCTTCCTGGCCAAAATACGACCTCGCACCTCATCAAGTTCTTGATTTAGTCCGGCCAAGAAGACATAGACTCTGTCGTTCTCCTCCCGTTTCTTGTATCGAACACTGTCTGCACGGCAGTCCCATTCATCCTCATAACAAAGATCCAATTCCTACCATAAAGTTACCATTTGATTGTAATAGGTTGTAACATCTCTATCTTCTTGTCTTGATTTCCACAATTTCGTCTTGAGATTGAAAATTTGAGACGAATTCTCTATATCGGAATACATATCCCGGACAGCGTCCCACACATCCTTGGCTGTGGGCAGAAATAAGTGTGGCTTTCCTATCGCTGGTTCCATAGAGTTTATCAACCAAGCGATAACTAGAGAGTTCTCTGAATGCCATCTCTTCAAATTGGGATCTTCAGCAGCTGGTTGTTGAATTTCTCCAGTAAGGTGGCCGAGTTTACCTCTGCCATCGATAGCTAGTTTTACGGATTGAGCCCATTCCAGATAATTGGAACCATTTAATTTATGAACGGTTATTTGTAGGGAAGAAGAATTTGAAGCGGAGTAATCTGTAGTTTGGATAACTACTAAAGACGAGGATGAGTCTTCTCTTGTGTGAGCAGTCGATCCAGTCATGGCTGCTCGGTAGTTCAAGGCAGGAATTGGTACAGAGCCGGAGCTCTGATACCATGTAAACTTTAAACGAAAAGAAAAAATGAACAAAAAACTCTGCTTTTCTTTATTTTCCCACACCCTAAATATGCTTACAAGGTAGGCATTTATAGGACAACCCTATCCTAGTTCTGCCACCACTTAAGGTAATAGAACCATGATTTTAGGGATTACATAATCAACTCATATCCTATCTATTCAAACTTGATTGATCATAAGCAATAAAATCCCATAATCATGGGAGGTAATATCTCTCATAATCATGGGAGATAATTATGGAAGATAATATCTCCCATAATCATAGGAGATAATATCTTCGACAGTGTCTGATTTCTGTTCTAACTCATTGTAGGTAAGCTTTGTGAAGATTGTCCCTGAGTTTGCTCGAACAGCATCGAACAAGCTTTTAAGAAGAGTTTTAAGAGATCAGTTGAAGCAGGATCTCAACACACGGAGCAAGATCTGAACATGTGATTGATGTTTCCAAAGCTTTGTGCAATAATTACTTTATTTCCTTTGCCTGACAGGACTATGTGCAATGAGATCGTTGACTGGTTAGTTTCTATGTTTTCGATCATAGCAAAGAACTGTTGATATTGTGATCAAGAGGTCATATAAAGAAATTGGCTTTGTTATAAAGAAGTTAGATTGACACAAAGCTCTGCATCTATAGTGATAATTTACCTTGTTCCAGAATTTGGGCACTTTTTTTTTTAATCCCCTCTGCTTTTCAGTTTGGTTAAAGCGAGTGTAAAACCAAAATGAATCAGAAAAAAGAAAGAAAACTGGTCCTTCTTTGCTGGTAAAAGTTCCTGCAGGCTATCATTTCGTTAAGCAGGTTTAGTAGGCCAATTGGGAGTAAAACTGGTCCTTCAATTTTTTTTCCCGTATTTTCTTCCTCGGCCGCGGGAAATTCAAACAGCTATTTTATTGGGTTCCTATTAACAGGTCTGGTCGGGACTCAATTTGTTGTACTCGCTTTGCATCAACGTAGAATTGGACTTTTGTGTCCCACCAATTTTCATGACATTATTTATGCTTTTTTTTTTGTCCAATTAAAAAAGTTGAAATATTTTCTTATTTATGTTTGAGGGCTAAACGCATACATGTTTTTACCTACACCACCTTTTTTCCCCCATTTTATCTATTCTCTGATTCTCTCTCCATCTTGTTTTCCTTATTTTGCTTGTTTCTCTCCATTTTTTTTTTTTTTGCCAAACTAACAATACATTACGATTAACAATTGACAAACCACATGCTTTAATTTTATTATAGGTGTATAAATTATGTAATTTTTGAGTCATACATGTGCTGTAATATAAGCAACACAACCTATTACACAAAATTTCTCTTCTCATTCTTTTGAAGAGTTACTTCCAAAACATCCCTCTAAAAATACTTTTCTCACTTTCGACACATTGAATCTGGAATTGGACTAATCCGCCTTCACAATCAAGTATTACAATCTATAGAGCAATATTAGCGCAATGGCATGCTCAATTTCTCTCTAAATAGCAATATTATTAGGTTAGTAATGCACAAGTATTCAGTACAATTATTGTTTTATATAGTTCCGTCCAGTCGTAGTATTTTTTTTTTTTGGGTAAAAAAAAAGGACCTGGACCCACTTCAGGTCCCAACCCTTATTTGGGTTGTTGGGTTTTTCCCCATTTTTGTGACAGGGGTCGAACTCTGGTGAATGCTCTAACTAGAGACTACACCACCAGGTCGACTATCTTGGAGGGTCGCCGTCCAGTCGTAGTACATGTTTAAATTTTTGGTGTACAGACACATCCTAATATTGTACTGAGTATATGTCAAATATTTTATGTATGTATACCACTTTTATCGCAAATAAAATAATGTAATGTAATTGTATATCAAATAACGTAAAAAGTACAACAATTAGACCAAATTGTAATAGACCCTGGCCCGGTTTACTTACACCAGCTGAGAGTTTTGAAGATGAAAACTTCGAATCCGAAAGCCACCTTTGTAGTCGTGTCTGACATATTGTATTTGTATCTTTCCTTGAGAACGACCAAACAAATTAATTGGCAGAACAGCCAAACCTTTGGTCATCTTGCTCTGGAGCTTCCATCACTTTTGCATGTTTGCTTTGCCCGATCGTAAGATAAAAGGCAACTATGTATGCATGTCCAATAGATGACTTCCTCAATCACAAATCCAAAGTTGTCTTGGGCCCTCTATCTGTAGCAGAAGAATACTCGTCCAACTCCAGCTTTCTATGAAACATACAAGGATTTGAAACCGCTGCTTTGATAACTTCATAATGAACATCACCCAAGGAGGTTAGACGATTTCCTTTGCAAACGAAGGCTACAACAGAGTAGTAATAAGCTTTGTGAGGTTGATACGGTAGAAATATTCATACAGATGCAATTACCATATAATGTAGGGAGCAAGGTGTAAATACCATGTTATAATAACCGTGTAACAGTCACCTGTAGAGCGAGCAAGATTCAAAAGGCGGTTACAAGGGTAGTTAGTAGTCACAGTTAGTTAGCTGTTAGCGTCGGTATCATTTCTGTAACAGATTCTGTGTAACTAACTCTGTGAAGGCCACAAGGATAAAAGGCCAGAAAACTTCTACATCAATATAGTTGAAGAATGGATGAAATTGATTTAAATGCCACTGATTGTTAAGTGACCTATTATATGGGAAAATAGATATAGTACAGTGGCGGAGCTAGAAAAAAATTTTAGTGGGGGCAAAAATAATATTAAAATTTTTTATCTACTCTTTTTTTAGTTTTTTAAGCAAAAAAAAAAAAAATTCACCAACAAGTACAAATGGTAAGTATATTTCATGAAAAACATAAAAAGACAAACTCAAAATTATTAATATAATAATAATTTAATTTCAAAAACAAACTAAACTATTTACAATTGCTCACGACGAATAGTACGTAAATGCACTAAAACTTAATTCTTTGATGAATAAAAGCTTTAAAAAGGAAATTGATGGATAGATGAATTTAATATTTGATCAAAATAAAAAAAAAATTGATACAGAATAACTAATTTGGGAAAGGAAGAAAAGAGAGAAGATGAAAACAAATTAAAAAGATGGGCATGATAGGGGTGGTGATATAATCTCCCATAACTCCCTTAAATATTGTTGACTCCAACTGCCACCTTTCTTCTTTTATTATTGTACAGATATAGATATCTATATGTATACTATATATAACGAGTGCTATCTATACAACATATAATGTTTGAGCAATGGCAATTGGTATAAAACACTTTTTGTCATCTTTTAAATTTTTTATTTTACCCTTATGAAATTAATTTTTACGCCAATCATTTAATCATATTTTGCCAATATAATTACTCATAATCACCCTAAGTATAGTAACTACCAAATTACTATAATCATATAAACCAAAGTTTTTTCATGCAAAATTTACATAAATTTTTTGTATGTAACAAACAAAATTTATGCAAAATTGATTCATATTGAGCTGGTGTGACGATCCCATTTTCCCCTAAGGCGAGCCAGAGAGATGAGCGAGCTACCTGCCTAACTCTCGTCAGGATTCACTAACACCTCAAGACAAAAAGCAAGAGTAAATCATTCAATAACACCAGTAAATACTAACTATTACAGGTTGAAGCGTTCATCTTCAAAATGTCTTAATACATAATTCAAGATGTAGTATACAGCCCAAAAGTATGAAATACAAAATATATCAAGTGCAAGCATGCTCACTTCTCTCAGGCTGCTAACACCTTTCTCTTGTTAAGGAAAACAAAAATACAGTGAGCTTTTACCCAATGAGGTTCTAAGAAAATCAAGCAGTCAAACCAACAAAAACATTTAATTTAAGGCTATTTTAAGAAGGAATAAGACAAATACTTGAAGCGCAAGTTAAGAAATAACAATCCAATTCAAAGATACAACAGCTTCCAAAAGCCAGACCCATGTAGCTCGGACATCTTGCAGGTGGTTGACACTCCGTCAACATTTATCAAACCAATAACCGTAGAACACCGCTTTACTCCAATTCCCATCCATCGTTTCACCCCCTATACCGGGCCCGCACGCCACAATAAACAGTGGTAGTAATACTCGAGCATACCAATTAGTCGAGGGGATAACACTCCACTCGACAAAACAATAGACCCAGGGTTCATTATCTAATCGATTAGACCCTTACCGGCTCGATTCGAATAACTAACCAACATGGTTTTGGAATTCCCAACATGCAGTTGTGTTGGTGGGATAATGGCCCAACCAAGCAGCCAAAGTAATCATAGAATAATAGTTAATAATAAAGAGTTGGTGGGACAACAGTCCAAACAACTAAAACACGACAAGTACAAGCAAGAAAGGGGTTGAGCAAGATAAAGTACATGCTCACCCAAGTCAAATATCAAACAATTTAATAACAAACAATTTCACAGAACATACGCATGTCAAGCAAGTATGAAGTGTAACATGCATTTAGAACACTCACCGCATTGAGAAAAGTTAACTTTCCTCGTTGATAAAGGGGTTGAGCAAGATAAAGTACATGCTCACCCAAGTCAAATATCAAACAATTTAATAACAAACAATTTCACAGAACATACGCATGTCAAGCAAGTATGAAGTGTAACATGCATTTAGAACACTCACCGCATTGAGAAAAGTTAACTTTCCTCGTTGATAGGGTCCGCGGGTTCGCATTCAAAACTTGTGACCAAATACATAGGGTAAGTGAACTAAAGAAATTCACCGTTTAAAATATTTGAATAAAGTAGTCGAGCCCCTAAGTGTAAGCTTTTAGTTAAAAGTATCGCCTATCCTTGCTCAAATCACAAGGGAAAACTTTTGATGCTAAAGTCAAAATACAAATCTAAATAGGGAAAAATAAGGTTTCAAATAAGGTAAGGATATAGTACGATGATATAATAACGTTCAATAAGCGACTTGAGAAGAAAAGCCATTCGTTCTTTAAAAGACCCTAGTTTTAAGTGAAAACCCACATATAAGTAGTGATCTAGGGATTAACAAGGCATAGTAATGTAAAAACCACAAATTCACCATCTTAGTACCAAGTTATAGCTAAAATTCTTCTTCATAAATCCTATACTAAACCTTTAGCAATATCGAATAAGGATTTCATGCCACGCTCTATTCGAATAATGACTAAGGGATAGTAGAGAAATTCGGTCTCGAACAATCGACAATCACTATTCAATCTCAAAGGCATAAAACTGTGAGAAAACCTCAAATCCAATCATAAAACCAAAATCAAAATGATTCAACAACTCCAACTTGAAGTTGGAAATGAAAGCAAGTACAACTTTAGAAAAACAGAATTTTCTCTAGTTTTGCGCGATACTGTTTTAAAAATCATATCTCGAGTTTCGTAAGTTCAAAATTTATAAATTTTATACTGTTGGAATATAGACTCAAAGGACTACAATTTCCTAGGAACATTTGCGAGATTCTGTCTACAAACAGACAAATTCCAGTCTCAAGTTGCTGCTTCATCAGGTAAAAAAACTGAGCAGATGTGAAAATTCAGTCAATTTTAAAAAATTACAGATATTCATAGAAATTGAGAAAAATTCTGAAATTTTCACGGTAGAAAGTACTCTGAATTTAGTTTCAAAAGAAAGAAGCATAACTCAATTTTGATTTTTCTACAACAAGATACGGCAGATTTCCCAAGACTGCTTAGAGTCTCCTGCAGAACAAAATTTTCAGCAACACCCGACTCATCCTTCCCACAAATTCATGATTTTTTATTCAAATCCAACTCACACTCAAAGTTTAATGTCTACAAAGTTTGTGGAGTAAGATTTCTCCCAAAATTTCTTAAAAAATAAGGATAACAACACTCAAAAATTTCGGCCAACATGAAGCATTCAAAACAGATTTTTTCCACCACAATTTGCAACAAATCCAACCAAGATTCAAGCTTTCCAAGAAATATACACACAAGCCACAACATCAAGCTTTAAAGCATCAAAATCTATCACAACATTTATCATAAAATCACAAGAATGAACCTCAAGTCCTCTACCTTGCTTGCCATAGAAACATAAGAAATTTTTCCTCAAGTCCTCTATTTAAATCAAGGTTTCAAAGAAACCCATCAAAGATTCAATCTTTCTAGCTATAAATCTACTAGGATATAGTCCACAATTGTTTGAAAAACAAAAGAGTGAAGTAGATTAGTCACTTATCTCTTCAAAACTTCAAACCGTAGCAAGATTAACTCAAGATGATGGCAAGACCAACCCCTAGGAGTCTCTTTTTCTCAAGATCTTACAAAGGTGCAAATAGATTGGTGGAAAGAAAGTTTGGATCTTCAAAATTTTCAAGAAGGAAGAAATTTCTCTCTCTCCCTCTTTCTCTCTCAAGTTTCGTACAGCCAAGAAGAAGAAATGAAGGTTTTTTGGTTGTTTTTGGAGGTAATATACAAGCCACAAGAAAGGTTCACAAGGTCAACTTTGAATAGTGCCAAATAATGTCTCCCATTTAAGCTTTCTTACTATCCATCCTTAACTCTTCTAACCTTCTTTTAACTCCCAAAGTTTTTCTTAACTTCACTAATGTCTCAACTTATATTCTCCTAGGGTTTTGGCCAAATTCACCAATAAGTCACAATTCAACAATTTTTAAGAATTTAATCGCTCAAAAGTTAAAATAAACAAGTAAGAGAAACTCACTTATCAATTAACAAGTAAATCACTAAATGAATGCAAATGTTATAAAATATAATTTAAATAAAAATGTAAAGAGTTGGGAGGTGAGAAAATAATTATAATTTAATTTTTTTTGGGTCATCACAGTTGGCCCTTGAAACTAATGTGTGCGTGTGTATACATATACAATAATAAAGCAGGAGTAGATGGTTTGGTGTCAACAATCCGTTATCACTTTTTAGAATTCTTTTTTACTCTTTAAATAATTTCTCATCACTAATTCACTTCAACTCGACCACTAACTTCATTTCACATAACTAATCTCTACAATAATGAAGTGGGAGCAAATGATTTGGTGTAAACAATTTATCGTCATTTTAGAATTCTTTTTTTTTAATCCTTCAAATGACTTCTTACCACTAATCCACTTCAACTCAACCATTAACATCACACAACCAATGAAGTACATGTTTATCACTTAAACATAACCATTTATAGATACTTGCTTGATTTAATTTTCTATTCAATTTTTATGATTTTTTTGTATTAACATTTTAAATTTCCTACTACTAGATTTTGTTGTGAAATAATAAATCTACATTCGTTAGTTCAATAGAAGATTTTTTATTTTTTATCACTTGTACAGACATCGAGTGCGTGTTGAATACTAGTATATATAATGGCAGAGGGGACCTTTTGATGTAAACACATTCTGTGATTTTATATTTTTTTTGCTAAACTACTACAAGTCCTTTTAGCAAATAACATGTATTTCTTACTATTCTATATCTCAATATATTTAATAAATCTTTTTTTTTTAGCAACTACCAGTTATGGTTATGTTTTACCACCAATTAATTATTTGTTTATACATTTTATTTTTGCGAATTTTTCACATTTTCATTGTCAATTGTAAAACGAATTCTCTTGAAAATAATTTCAATAAATATATTCAAAAAATTTTACAAATATTTTTCCAGTAGTTGCACACACATTGTTGTGTGCTTTGAACATTAGTATATATAAAGGTTAGGGGGAAAACTAAAAATCAGGATATATATATATTAAGGGACAATTGTAATTAACTCAAGCAAAAGTTAATAATAGTTAAAAGTCGTTAGTATATTCTAATCTCTAAACACCTACACCTATGTAATTCATTTTAGATAATATAGGGTTTGTAGATAGAAAAAAGAAGTGGAGGAGTTTCAATTTCGAAGACCACAGATGACGGACGCTGCTGCTGCTGATTTCTTGGCTCCTCTGCAATATTAGTACTGTTTAAAACAGTTGGGGGATTTCTTCCACTGATTCAATTCAATTCCCCATCCGTTTTAGCCTCTCTTGGTTCCAGGTTCTCTTTATCTATTTCTGTTGCCTCTTTTGTAAAAGGTTAGAGCTTTATCTGAAATTTCTTGAAAAAAATCCCTTTCTTTCACTTTCTGTTATGCTACGTAAAAAGAGATAATAAATGATGTCGGGTTATAGACAGAAGGCTGTTAAAACCATCCCAGATGATGTTTATTATACTGATGTTGATAGGATCAGTAATCTTCCAGAGCATCTTCTCTGCTACATTTTGTCATTCATCCCTACCAAAGAAGCTGCAGTTATCACTGTTCTATCCAAGAGATGGAGATACCTTTTCACTTTGATCCCAGATATTGATCTCCAATTCAATTTTTATGACTCCTCTGGTGAAAACATCGAGTACAAGAAAAATGCTTACTTTCGTCGTTTCTTTAGTTTCATAAGTTTTGGCTACAGAGTGATTCTGGTCAGGAATGTGCGTTCCATTAGAAAATTTAGGCTCTCTATTCAGAGAGTTCACGATTACTGTTTGCCGGGAATTCAGGCATTGCTATCTACTGCATTATTGAGTAAAGTCCAAGAACTTGAAATTCATTTAGAATATAAGTACGATCCTACCAACAGCTTATCCCCTGCGGGAGCAGGAGTGTTCATGTGCAGAACACTAACTTCTGTTAAACTGGGCTGGCCAGACGTGGATTTGATTGTCCCTGATTCTGTTTGTTTACCAAATCTTAAGTTACTGCACTTTGATAGATTGAGATTGGTGGATAAGGATACCATAAAGAGGCTTATGCAGGGTTGCCCTTTACTTGAAGAACTGAAGTTAGGCTTCAGTCGCTTTACATATGGCTTCAGACATATCATAGTTGAAGTTGTTGATATTTCCGGTTCATTGAGAAAACTGATCCTTGATTGCTCAAGAGCTGAATATACTGTTGTTGTCAAATCAAATAGTCTTGAAAATTTGGAATATGAAGGTGGATGTTTCAGAAATTCTATCATCTGTATAAATGCTCCCAATCTTAAATCTTTGGCCTTTCATGCTGATCCGTACGGGGTAAACTTTATTCAGAGCCCAAAATCTCTTGTTAGTGCCAAAATAAAAATTCCTTGGATTGATGATGAAGCAACATGTCAGCATGTGTTTAAGCTTTTGAATACGGTGCAAAGTGTGAAGTCACTGGAACTAACCAAATATTCCCTAGAGGTATATTTACGTTCTTCTTTTACAATTTGGGATTCATTTAAACTATTCTAAGCATTTTTCTCATTTGAATGAAGGCTTTGGCTGATTTTGGATTGTCGTTGCCAACTTTCAACAATTTAATCAGATTGAAAATTGATGCTATGCCCAGCTGCTACGCTCTATCAAAGTTAAATGAAAGCGTGCCTAGGATTGAAGAACTAGTTCTTCGACAGGTGAGATATCATAATGATCAACTGTTTTGCCATAGAATTAGAATTTCATGGGATCTTTTGCTTGTAATATTCTTTTTATGGACAGGTGGCTCAAGATGATGATTTTTTTGATTTTGAGTGTCCGTCGTCTGAGGTCCTCCAAATGTGCTTCATAAAACATGTCAAGGTGATACAAATCAACAGATTCTCTGAAGATGAATACGAATTTGAGGTAGTTGAGTGTCTTTTGCAAAGTGGAGAAGCTTTAAAGAAGATGATTATTGGTGGATTTGTAAAGCCTTCAGGTCGTGCAAGAATATGGTCGTTCAAGAGATACTCGCAGGAGTGCCAGATTGTGTTGTAAGAAGCTAGAGATGTGAGGTTTATTGGCCTTGAAGATGCTGATAAGTCTGGACACGGAATTTTCTACTCATCGCGGTAGCTGATTTTGATATATTTATAGCTTCTTGCATTTAGGAATGTTTGATCTATCTATGGTGAAATACTAGTCAGCGTTTCTTTCTTTTTTTTTTTTTTGAGTTATAAACCACTCATACCTGCATCCGTTTTACGATCTTCCACTAATCCTGTTCGAGTCGGATCGGACATCTCTTTTATAGCTTCTTACAGGTTTCTTTTTCGATCTATGTTATGCTTGCTTAATCCTTCCTATGAGCTTCTAGTAGGAGTGGTAAGTCAAAGAAATGGTTATAACACCATTGCTGTTTTTGCTCTCGAAAACAGAAAACCTAAGGAGAAAACTAACAATCGAAGTGAAGAGCAGAGAGAATTAGTTTAGTACAGCTATTGTTATCGTGAAATATTGAAAAAATTGGCAATTGCCTTGGCTAAAAGGTAAGCCAGCATAAGCTCTTGTTGAATCTGTAAAGGATTGCATGCTCTCTCTTAGCTTGAGCAAATATCCTGCAAAAACTTCTTCAAGTTCCTTCACTTTTGGGTTATATATAGGTCATGTCTGACCCCTTGATGTCTTTTCGTCCTATCTTTTATTTATTTATTTTTAGATATTGTCTTTTGTTACTCCAAGTTTTCTTTAGAAAATCAAAATCTTGTTCTATTTACTTTTTTTTCCCTTAATATGATTCCCTTTTTCTTGAGCTTGTTCTCTGTAACTGAGTTTTTTTCTTTTCAATAGTGTAAGTGAGAGGTTCGAGGTCTTAAACTCGAGACCTCTCATTTACACGCTCTCTTTTGTATCACCCAACCCAATCCTCTCCCATTCTGTAACTGATGTTGAATGAGAATTAGATTAAAATCTCTTCAAGTCATTAAAGATCACGAATCAAGCTATGGGTGTTTTTCTTTCCTTTGGCTGTTTGAATAGTTTGGACTGGTTGTTGATTGGCATTCTCTTCAAGATTTTTGTTCTCATTTTTCTTGTCCATATTCACCCAGAAGTCCTTAGTTTATGTTATCCAATTAAGTAGTTGGGGCACGAAATACATTTCACACTTTAATTCACAGATTAGCAGAGGAGGTTTTGTTTGCTGGGAAAATCCTTAGTGAACTTAGGCTATGGCTTTACTGTAGATTTTGTTATCGTCCAAATAATCAATTTGACATCATATGACATTCACATGAAGCCCAATTCATGATTTAGACACTATTTAGCACTTGATTTTAAAATACAAAATATAGCTATTTCGGATCTTGCTATTTCATAACATGTATTAGCCTTTCCTTTTTTTTGAAGGCAAAAATATTTGAATCAAAAGCAGTAAAATAGGTGCTTTTGAATTTATATTTTGCTTTTGAAGATGAGAAGCAACCAAAAAAGTATCCATACTATCACTTAGAGTTGAGCTAATATGTGTTTGGATTAATTATTCTATACACTGAAACTGCGTAAACGAGTTTTTATGCGTAACAACTAATTTTTATTTGAATTTAAAATCATATTTTGCATATATATCATACATATATTAAATGCACAACAAGTGTATATAAGACTAATTTTAGGCAATTGATATCAGCACCTTAAATAGAAACTCCAATCACCACATCCTTATTATCGTTAAAAATGATATAAACATCCATAGACAGGGGTGATAACCTTTACTATAGATTTGCTCGTGACTACAATTTTGTATATAGGATTGATGTTCTAAGTCCTAATTTTAAGAATTATAAAGCTAAAACTCAAACTTAACTAAATTCTTTTTCTTTTTTCTTTTTCTAAATAAAAACTATATATTGTTGTGATTATATTGTTTATAAGACCATTTGTTCTTTAAATAATCTCATTCAAACAGTATATCAAAGTTATGTTGGTACATTAATTTGTGTGCCCGGGTTTGATAACAATTATTGTCATAGTAAAAGCGATAACAAAAAAACTTACAGTACAATAGCATCTATTTCTCATTTTACACTTTTTGATAATTGAACATACAAAAAAAAGAAAAGAAAAAAATAAAATATCAAATTACCTTAGCACAAATAATTGAAAAATGAAAACTCTGCAGAGAATAAAAAGAAATAAATATCACCGATTTGAACTGTGTGATACGTGAATTTTACTTTGGATTTTATAGCTTTTATGGAATTTTAGTAAAATTGAGGTCCTATTTGCGCAAAATCCTGCACTTTTGCTCTTTAGAAACTCGCTAAATAAAACCCAAAGGGCTAAAACCCCAATTTCGCAGAGGGCAAATCGCCAATTTGGTCCCTAAACTTTTTCACTTGAACCAATTTAGTCCTTCACGGTTTTTTTTCACCAATTTAATCCTCAAACAATTTTATCGTGTCCAATGTAGGACTTTTTGGGCGGCGCCACCACATTTTATGTATTTTCCACGGCGGACCAGGGGTATAATTGGAATGACAGGTATAATTGTCTAAACACCTTGACTAGAATGGCAGCTCTGTCACGATAAGCAAAAGAAACCCCTGCAAATCGACTTCTTCAGAGCTCATAGGAATTAGGGCAGAAACTTTGACAAGCAGAAACTGAGGGAGAGACTTCGACAAGCAGGTGAAATGCAATCAAGCAGAAATTTCGACAACTCCGCCTCAAGTTTATGTAGCAGCCAACACTCAAATCTGGATAGCCGAGTAAGTGGGCATTCGACAGGGGTGAAGGGAGAGAAGGTAGAATTCTACAATGGGAATGAAGCAGTAATTTGCCATTGCCGTGAAGAATGTAGAATTGTAACTTCATGGACATTGGCGAACCCAGGCAGAAGATTTCATGGATGCATAAATTATGGGGTAATTTTTACAATTAATCACGACATATCACTTGTATATTTTGATGTATTATATAATTTACTACAACTAATAGCTGGAATTAATGGTTATTGTAGACCCCAAAAGCCTGCAATTATTTTCTGTGGTATGATCCACCTATGCAACAGATGACAAAAAATATGATGGCGAAAATTTTGAAGAATTTGAGGAAAGCTGAGGAAGAAAATAATGTCATGAAAATTGAAATGTGTAAGCTTGAAGAAGAGAACAAGGTGCTCAAAAGTGAAATTAGGAAGTTGAAAGCAGCAAAGAAGTGGCTAATGCTGGTCGTGATTTGCATATGTATTATGGTTATTGCTGTACTATTACCCAGTGGCAATGAAAGGAATGGCAAGTTAAAAATGCTACATTAGATCTTCCTGTATGAAGTTAGAAGTTGAGTAATTGCTTCATGTAATTTGAATGTTGTAATGTTGGAATGTAGACATGGGTGTATGGAACATGTTTATGCATGAAAATGGAGGAGTGGGTGAATTCTTACATTGTGATGAAAAAAAAAATGATTCTACAACGAGGGCGTATTGTGAATGATTTTCTGGAATTGGGGTCTTCGCATTCTCAGAATGCGAGCTCATTGAGCTCGCATTTTGAGAATGCGAGCTCAGTGAGAGCTCAACATCAGAATGCGAGTTCAGTGAATGCGAGCTCAGTGCGAGCTCGCATTCTCAAAATGAATCCAAAGTTCAGTGGTGTGAGCCCATGTTAAGTAAGTCATACGAATTTGGTTCAATGCTTGGTTCAATGCTTCAGAATTTGGTTCCATGCTTGAGGCATCTTGGAAATTGGCTTTTGATGTGTGCTTTTTTGCTTTAGAACTTAGTCTGAACCTTTACTGCTCCTTATTTGTCTATACTTGAACTCTTGCCGCATAGCTATAATGGTAGTTAAATTAAGGGATAATTTCAGAGCAATGTGGTACATGTTTACAAGCAAGCAGGTTAAAATCCCGCCTGCATAATAACACTGAAACCCGCAAGCGGGATTCTGTGTTTTTTCTATTTCAAGGTTAGCTCGCATGCGGGTTAATGTTATATTTGAACGCGAGAAGAAAAAATTGGTAATTAGGCTCTTTGGGCATTATAAGTAAATATTTAAATTAATGGCAGTTTTATTACACCAATATTATTGTATTATCATTATTATGATTATTGTATTATTTCTTATGCAAATATAACATTTAATTATTTAAATTTGATTTTATTTTTACAATTTATAAAATTTTTATCACTTATATAATATTTTTAAAACCCTAATACATCTAAATTTGATTTTATTTTTCAAATTTATAAGATTTTTATTTAAAAAAATGGGATACGGATAAGATATCCGGTTGGTTCGATTTGCATAGGTGAATATGAGAATATCCGAATACTCTTTAAACCCGCATGCGGGTTTAAGGAGATTATGGCAACTCTCTGACACACTAGTTACCCGTCCAACTCTCAGGGGAGGTTTCTGAAATTATCCCTTAAATTAATTGAGATACTTTCTTTTGCTTTAAACCATTGCAAAAAAAATTGAGAAGAGCTCGCATTCGTGGAATGCGAGCTCAATAACCAGAGCTCGCATTCCACGAATGCGAGCTCTTGTAAGCTTGCATTTGTGAAATGCGAGCTCATTGAGCTCGCATTTCACAAATGCGAAGACCCCCCTGACGGAAATTAAACCTAAAATCACCCTTTTTGTAGAATTTTTTTAAAATTCATCACAAAGTTGGAAATTTCTCAACATTGTCTCGAATGATCTTTTTGTAAATTAATCGAGAGATTTTGTCAGTTGTTGCTGGGCACATTTACTGAAACGAAATCGCTATAAAATGATTGAGAGATTTTGTCAGTTGTTGGGCATATTACCTTGAAAGATGTCTTTGTTAAAATTTAACAGAAATTCACCTCAAGTTGTATAAAAAATTTGACAGCATTTCATCCTATATTTCGATAATCCCTACTCGCACAAATACCCCATATAAACTGCTAAACAACAAGAATTCAGTCAAAGTAAATGGTATAGGAAGAGTGCGAATACAAGTTCATAGTCATCAACATAGGTGCGACATTCCAATATAGCAGGCTGAATTTTACTTCAGCGTTGAATTCGTTTTAGACAAAATGCAGCCCATCAAATGTACAAAACAGAATCGTATTGTTAATCCAATTATATCCATTGACAAAACAGAAGCTCTTAATGTACAAAACGGAGCATATCCCACAAAATAGAAGTCTGCTGTATTCCCAAGCTCCATTAACTTGACTGGGCGACATTATCATCTTCTTCATCCAACAGCCTATGTGCCTACACAAATAAAGGCACATGTCAAAAGCCATAAACAGTCTCGTTTTAAGTCGTCAAAATCATTATCCAACAAATGTGCAAGACATGCTGTTTGTTTCTGTTTGAATTACTTGAACTTACTTTCTCCTTTTTCCTAGTCATTTTTCCCTTTGATGGAGGGAATGGACCAAAAACAGTCATAGCAGCCTTTCTTTTTCTCCATGCTTGAGCTTGCCAGGTTGCACATGTTTGCCGGTTATGTCCTAAGCCATGACAGAAGGAACACTTGGTGAATTTCTTTTGCACTTCAGGTAGTTCTTCTTGACCTGATGGCTGTAAATCAATAACCTCTTGTTCATCTATAACAGCCTGTGCTTTATCACCTGACCATGAAATAAATTAAAACAGGTAACAAGTACAAGAATAAAATTATCATGAACTACATGGAAAAATCCTAAATTGCTGACCACTTGGAACATCTGGCATTGAGCTAGATTCCAGAGGTACTTCAGTTGGCTCCTTCCCGAACACTTGATCTGTACACATCAAAGCATCATTAGTTAAGTATTACACCATAAATCAGTGGATGAGGGATAGGTAAAATTACCAGATTTTTGGGGCAATTCACATGGTGCGTTCTCCCTTGTTCTGAGATTTTGTGGACAAGTTCTCTTGTTATGGCCAAGTGCCTTGCATTTGCTACACTTGTTGGAGTTGGACGGTGGTGGCCTTTTATTGGTAGATGCACCAAGTTCATTAGAAGGTACCAGCAGTGGACACTTTCTCACTGTATGCCCCTTTTGATAGCATTTTGTACATGTCATTCTAACAAGGCCAGATCTAGAAAGTTTGGTAACCCCCTTCGAATTAGGCCTAGGCTCTTCTGGTTCCCTTCTTCTTACTTTTTTTGGCCGACCAGGTAACTTCAACGTCAAGGGTGGTAAGACAGGATCTTTATCCGATTGCACCCAAACATTTGGCCCACTCAAAGGAGCAATTGCTGGCTCATAAGCCTTCAAGTAATTGTCTCGCGAATAGTAATGATGAACAAGGCTTTCTGGCTCTTGACCTATTAAAGAAATACAACAAATCACATGGCAGCATGGCAATCCAGTCAACTCCCATCTCCTGCAACTACAAGTCTGCTGCTTTAAGTCCACCACATGTTTGCCTCCATACATATGTGTAACCTCAAATTTATCTTGATCAGACCATCTCGCGATGTTTGCAGCTGCTTCTGTTTTTGCCTTCTCCAGTTTCTTTTGAATTTTTGGACAGATCTTATCACTCCTCTTCTTCATCCACTCCCTTTTTGTACGAAGCCTTTCCATTAGATAGATTCTGATAGTCTCAAGCATTCCAAGGATTGGTTTTTCCCTTGCATCCATTATGACCGAATTAAAGCTTTCACATAAATTATTAAGGAGAATGTCACACTTGGCAGCCACTCGAAAATGTGATCTTGACCAGTGATAGGGAGAGGTGTTGTTATTTAACCACTTCCAAGCAGCTACATCATAATCCCTTAAACACTCTATATGATTTTCGAACATCCTCATGTATGATGACCTTGCACATGTCCAAAATCTTTCCTTCAATGCTTCACCCGGATGATTTTTTTTGAAATTGTTGTGCAAGTGCCTTACACAATGTCTGTGTTCAACATTTGGAATGGCTTCCTGAATTGCAGATCCTAAACCCTGCAAAATAGACAAATGCAAATTCAGCACAATCAGTAAGCATTCATATATATGTAATAAACATATATAAACAATGTCAGTTGATCTTATTCACCTTCTGTCTATCACTTATGAAGCTCCAATTTCTTTGATCATTGATGGATAGGTCATATTTCAAGAATTCAATAAACCATTTCCACGACCTCTTATTTTCTGCTTCAACTACTGCATATGCAACTGGATAAACACAGTCATTTGGATCTA
Organism: Coffea arabica; assembly: GCF_036785885.1. Classification (NCBI taxonomy): domain Eukaryota; kingdom Viridiplantae; phylum Streptophyta; class Magnoliopsida; order Gentianales; family Rubiaceae; genus Coffea; species Coffea arabica. The sequence goes on from NC_092310.1 coordinate 1,470,474, forward strand.
TCCCAACTGCAGTTAATAACACACCCGGATGTGGACCTCTCAAGTGGCAGCCATCAACTCCAATTATCTTCCTACAACTAGATTTAAATCCTCTCTTCAGTGCCTCGAAGCAAATGTAAAGTCTCTGAAATCTTTGTTTTCCAGAATCTTTATCTAATGTAGTTTCCATGAACACTGTAGAACCAGGATTTGCCTTCATTAGTTCCTCACAATAATCCCACAATCTGTTGTACTGATCTTTGTAGCTCCCATGGATCAAAATTTTTGCCTTCATGAATGTCTTATAAACTTGAGGTTTAGTTATGTTTACATTTAGTTCTGCATGTACCTTATCCTTGAACTCAGAAACTGTTATTCTCTTGTTCATCCTTAGGAAGTCCACATATTTTCTTGCTAAGAAACCTGAGGTAGCTCTCTTGTGGTAAAAGGTCCTGCCACATGTGTGTGCTGGACCCATTGTCTTGATTGCAATGGAATCATCACCATCATCAATTTTAGAAGCAAACAACATCCACTTACAATGTTCAGCTTTGCATTTCACCCTCATTCTATGCTTATCATGCTTCACCCACTTTATATCCTTCCCCCATTTGACTGCATAATTGTCAACTGCCATCTTGAATAGCTGCTTATCATCAAATTGTTGACCAACATGAAATTTTGGATCATTCATGTCCATTTCTGGTCGGAATCTGACCAGTTTGGGTTTCTTCCTTGTGCTATCTTCATCGGAGGAATCAGTCACACTATTTAGCTCATCTGACACCATCGAATCAGATTCCTCATGAACTGGAATCTGATCTCCTTCATCAAGGTGTAGGTGTGAATTAGAAGTTGCCTTGACTCTGATTTTTTTTTTATTGGGTGCTGCTGCCTGTCTTGCTTCTTTCTTTGCCTTTCTGTTTCTACTTTGGCAATTTCCTGTTCGCACTTTATCCATTACAGCACCTAACTCCTGATATGGAGGCACAACAGAAGTTTGAAAAATGACATCATCATCATCTTCACTGAAATCATAGTCACTATCATGGAACTTTTCACCCTCCATTCAGTCTGAGTTTACAGCATCATTAGCCTCATCCACATCACCTTGTTCTACTTCAGCAGCCTGACAAGTTTCCTGGTTCTTCTTCTCAAGCTGGCTCATTTTCTCCAGGTGAACAGGAATTTCCTCTATATCAGCAACATCAACATCCTCAAATGTTATGTCTACAAAGAAGTCATCTTCTTCTTCTATTTCGGTTGCATTACAACTGTTTGATGCAACTGCACTCTCACATTTACCATCTATCAATCTAATGTGAAACTCAGAAACAACATAAACTTTTGCTTCTCCATTTTGCTTGCCTATACAAGCCATGTCAGTTGCCGCATCATCAGAATCTATTTTTCTCAACACAAGTGCACCACCTTCAGTTGGAATTCTATACATCATTGTTACATTTGCAGGATATCCAAGATAATAGCAAAAGTCAGATACAATTGCTCTATTCACTCTCATGGCAATGACACCTTCAAAACTTTCCATGCTGCCCCCCAAATATTGCTCTATGGGTTCTTTAACATATACACCCCCATGATAGATTTTCAAAGTAAAAAATTCAACCTCTTGTCCTGCATTTTTTTAAACCACAAAAAAAGACTTAATTAATAACAACATCCGGGTGTGTTATAACCACAAAAGCCAGATCTGGGACCACATCAGAACATTCAAGTGTGCAGTTATTTTCCTACTACTTTGTCTCACTTTTTAGAACATGAAAACAACAGCACACTACATTTTAGAACTACAGGGACCACATCACCATTAAAAAAATTCAGTTTTAAATATAGCATATTTCACCATCCCCAGATCTGCCTATGACCCACGCATAAGACATTTTTAAAAAAACACGTCAACCCCACAATGTACCATATTCCACTAATTAACCGCCCACATGCTTAACACTATCATTAAACAGAGAAGAAAATGTTCAACTACTTCAGCCCCACAGACAACGACAAAGTACAAACACATTAGCTTTAACATTCTGATGAAAAGGTTAAACTAACATGCAGCTGCTCAAACATCAATGAAAAGGTTAAACTAACATGCAGCTGCTCAAACATCAAACAAGCATAGCAGAAAATGTTCAGCTAAGTAAGATCTAGTTAAAGCTTACTGGATAGTGTTGCTGCAACTGCTTCCTTTTCACCATCCTTGTCGCCATCGACACCTTCCATCATCGAAGACACGGATCTGCTCATCTTCTGTTGGCAATCACATTTTCTTACATTTTGATCAGAATGCCTAATTCCTATGAGCTCTGAAGAAGTCGATTTGCAGGGGTTTCTTTTGCTTATCGTGACAGAGCTGCCATTCTAGTCAAGGTGTTTAGACAATTATACCTGTCATTCCAATTATACCCCTGGTCCGCCGTGGAAAATACATAAAATGTGGTGGCGCCGCCCAAAAAGTCCTACATTGGACACGATAAAATTGTTTGAGGATTAAATTGGTGAAAAAAAACCGTGAAGGACTAAATTGGTTCAAGTGAAAAAGTTTAGGGACCAAATTGGCGATTTGCCCTTTCGCAGATTATGCCAAGAAAGAAAGAAAGAAAGAGTCTGCGAGAAAAAAGAAGCTGAAAATTTGCCAAAAAAAATGAGGAATTGATGTCGAAGAATGTTGAGCAGAGCAGCTGAATCCAGGGATTCTCTGCAGCTAGCGGACATTAGGGATTTCTTCCCAACGCCCAAAAATGTTCATCCCAGGTGTTATCTCTGTTGAACTTGCTTTTTAATATTGCATAATCTGATATTAGTTGGAGTTGCATTCGATTTCTAAGCTACTTTTACACTCTTCTTGAGGACAATTCGAAAACCCGATTTGGGTATTTATTTTATTAATCAGTTAATTGGGAGAGATCAAGATCAGGAAAATTTGTGTCAATGGGAGGGATCAAGATCAGTGACCTTCCAGATGATCTGCTCTGCCATATTTTATCTTTTCTTCCCACAACCAAAGAAGCCGCTGTTACCTCTGTTTTGTGAACCCGAATTCGATTTTAATCCTCGGAACCATGTGAATGAACTCCCTGATAACAGTGATGAGGATGCCCGTGATCGCCTGTTCTCTGATTTCATAAGTTTTGTCAATAGACTGATTCTGCTAAGGAATGGGAATCGTCCAATAAGAAAATTTGAACTCTTTCTTTTGGCGGTTGAGGAAAGGTTTCGGGTGGCGTTTGACTCTTTAATTAGTGCTGCACTTTCTTCCAAGCTTCAGGAACTTAAGTTTTTTGTGGATTATAATCGGGGTCATTACAGTCCACGCTTATCTCCTGAGGACGTGAATTTTACGTGCAATACACTAACTTGTTAGAAACTACACTGGGAAGTAAATTTTAGAGTCCCCAAGTCAGTTTCTTTACCAAACCTTAAGGTATTGCACTTGGAACAATTCGAATTGGTCGATGGGGATTCCATTCAGAAGCTTATTCGTGGTTGTCCTTTGCTTCAAGAACTAGTGGTGGATTGCATTTTGGACCTTTCCCGTGCTGAGGATAGAAGTATTTGAATTGAAATTCTTGATATTTCTAATCCTTGTATGGAAACTCTGAAGCTGAGACTTAGTTCCTACCATGTGGATACTACTGTTCTTGTGGAGTCCAACACTCTCAGGAGTTTGGACCATGAATATTTCAGTGCGTCATTCTCAGTCATCATAAAATCTTTATCAATGCCCCAAATCTCAGACATCTGGCATACAAAGGTGTTGCAAATGGACTAGACATCATTCAAGGCTTGAACTCTCTTGTTAGAGCTAAATTACTCATTTCGCACTATGATCTATTAGTGCCACATGTTGTGAAGATACTCAATGGGGTGCAAAGCGTGGAATGGCATTGTTTGTATGCGTACATTCCAGATGTATGCCTTTTCTATTCTGAACTTTAACTTCTTCCTGACTTTAAAGTTTTTCCTTTGAGTTGTAGAGTTATTGGAACTGCATACTTCCACTCACAAATGATGAAAATTTTAATTGCTATTTCTTTCGTTTTGTGTGAAGGCTCTTTATGATTCTGGGTTTTCCTTGCCCACTTTCAAGAATTTGATCAGCTTGGTGTTGGTGGCACATACCCAAACTGATCATGATTTTAAGATAGCCTTTGACCGCATCCATTCCTGGCAAATGGTACAAAGCTTAATTGCAAGTGCACCCCAACTGATGAAGCTTGTCTTTGATCAGGTGTGTCATGCTGAAAATGTTTTATCATGAACTAGTATTGCATTCAGTGTTCCGTTTTAATCCTTTTTTGTACTGCAGGTGATTTGGGATGATAACATTAAAGAAGACGAATTTGAGGTGCTATTGCCACAGCTTATTCCAATATGTTCCATTTTACATCTCAAGGAAATAGAAATTTCAAAGTTGAACGGGAAGGAATATGAATTCAAGCTAGTTGAGTATCTTTTACAAAACGGGCAAGCTTTGAAAAAGATGAATTTTGGTGGATTTTTAGAAGCCCCAGTTTGCAAATGAATATTGTCATATGGGAGATCTTCTGAGGATTGCAAGGTTTTGTTACCTGAAGCTAAATCAGTTTGTAGTTCTGATGAGTACTAATAGGAACAAATGATTGTTTTTCTATTTGTTGGTCAGATAAGTTATTTTACATGTTATGACTGCTTAGTTTGCTGAACATTGGATATTTTGAATCTGGTTTTGGCATTCTAACATGCCTCGTAAATACTCAATATCTGTAAAAAATTTAGGAATTAAAGATATTAAAGCAATTTATGCTGACTTCTATTTCAATCAGGTGCAAGAAAGTATGCATTTTAATTGAACACCAAAACTTGTTGTTCCTAGTGGGCTTGGTTTTGTCAAAGTTTGTAGAAGAAAGCTTCTCTAGATATACCTGATGCAGAAACTATATAGAGCACATTTTTGTGTGGTGCAAGTCATTTTAATTATAGTCTGTATTTATAGAGAAATTTCTAGGAGACCCTGTATTATTTTGGATATTTAGTGATTTATCATGCATTGCAGTTTTTGTTATGATCACTGCTTTTGCCCCTTCTTGGCTCTGCTCATTTTTCTCAAGTTACATCTTTGTCTTCAAACATGTGGAGCTATAAAAAAGAAACTAATTATTCAACCTTCAACTATATCGTTCAGTCAATCCAGGAATTCAGGAATAAAGATTGGGAATCAATTGATTATCTTTTACTTCTTGAATTGATCAGTGATTGTTATTCCCTCTATCTTATTTGCTTAGCATTTTAAGAACATGTAATAATTACTATGGCTTGCATCTGACTGCTTTTCTTGTTTACCCCCCTTTTTTTTTTTGAAATAATGCCAGTTAAGGATATGTGTTTTTCTTGCCTTTTGATGCATGGATTGATTATTGATTGCTAATCGCCTTCTGCTTCTAACTCTGTCCATTAGACAAAAAAGAAACGAAATTAAAGAAAAAAAAATGAGTTATGGTTCTTGAAGCCTGCAACTATGTGCTTTTGTCATGTTGTTGCTCTTAGTCTTCCATTTTGTTTTAATTTTTCTTCCTTTTTCTGAAAGAGTTTGCGAGGAGATTTCTCTCTAATTTATCTTTGCATTGAGGTCCAATGGTTTTGCTTTTATTAGATTGAGAATTTTCAACTTTTATTTCAAGTTGTGCAAGAATTATAGGAATGTTTAAGAGATGCTCTGGGGACTGATTGTATTATAAGAATCTAGGGATGCGATGTATATTGGTTTCGAAGATGCTGATAACTCTAGAGGAGATCCTCTACTTATCGTAGTAGCTGATTTTTGATGTATTAAAACGTCTTGGATTGAGAAATGGTTGATCTTTCTATAGTGAAATGCCGGTCAAGGTTTCATTTTCAAATTCTGTTATGCGCTTACTGAGTCGCTCATATCTGCTTCTAGTTGGATGAAATTAAACATAATTAGTTGATATAACAATATAGCACCATTGATATTTGCTAGTTGATTCATAACTTAGGTAGTACATTTGTTATTATTGTAAAACATAGAAAAATTGCTTATTGCCTTTAGGTTAAATGTTAAGTCGTATGCTCTTGTTGATCTATAAAGGATTGCTTACTCGTATTATAGGCGAAGCAAAACTATGAAAAGCAATGCTGTTGTACCGTGTATTTATCATTTCAACAATTGCCTGAAAACTTCCAGGAGTCCCTTGATCATATGGTTATAGGTGATATCAGATCCCTTGATGCCTGTGTTCCTATTCGTTTGTTGCACTTGTCTTCTTTTCCTGTATGTTTTCGATTATAATCCACCTCGGTTCACGATTATAATCCACTTCGGTTCAGATCTTTCTTTGAGATGTTTTCTGTTTCAAAGATTGACCTAGAATTAAAATTTGTGAGTAAAAATCATGTATCAAGCTATGGGTGTTTCTCTTGCCTTAGGCTGCATGAACAGTTTGGATCGATTTTTTATTATCATTCTCTTCAAGAATTTTGCTCCAACTATTTGAACATGTATGGAACGCTGAAGCGTGCTATGTGAATTTGTTCTGTACTCTTGCTGTGTCCGTGGAAAAGGAAACTTGAATTTTTGGCTTTTGAGACTGGAGAACACAAAGATTAAGCCTTGTTGGGATTGCATTTTTCTGGATTTTTTTGTAAAAAAATTACTGTAGCGATTTGATATATGTGAGGTAAAAAAGTAACTGGGAAATGTGTTCACGGAAAACGTAGCAATTTTTCTGAACAACAAGGCCTTAGCTTTAGCTTTTATATCTAGCTTACAATATTTCACGGAATTTGACTCAGAAATTTTGTATCTCTATAAGCTTACAGCTAATTGTTTCTATTCGATTAAGAAAGCTGTAACACCAGTTCTGAACCATGGCAATGAGTTGAAGCACTAAAAGAACTTGACAAAGGCTAGTTTAAACTAACAAAGCATATTGGTAGTGTGTTCTTTTTGTTCTTGTCAATGCAGCACCTCCTGCTGAATAAACTTTCAAGCTTTTGGAACCAGCAACATTCCTAGTACAGACCACCCTGGTAAATCTTGGTAATGATTGGGTTGTAGATACTCTGAAGCTCCTTCATCTCGGTAAGCTGATTCCTTTCCAACCATTCAATGGACTGCTGAATCATATCCTCAAATCTTTTTGTTGTTTGCCGTTTGCAGCTTGGCTCTTCTCATCCCTGACGGCATTTCTCAACATGTAGATATAATCCTCTAACGCAATCTTTGTCGTAACCTTTTTCATGAACTCCTCGTTTTCTTAACTTCTGGGCTTCTTCCACCATCTTCTCAGTTTCTTCTTTTGACAGTCTTCCAATTTCATACAGATTTCTTCCTCCATTTTAGTAGGGATGGAGGTGTTCCTAGGGATCACAACATTAATGCGATCTCCAATAAGTTCTACACCAGGAGATAATGGGGGTTACAGCCACCGGTACAAGGTCCTTAATCTTCTGGTTGTCCCCGCAACCCAAGATTGCGACTTGAACAGCTGCACCATAGGCAACAGCTTCATCAGGGCTGGTCTTCTTGCGAAGCTCCTTGCCATCGAAGAAGTCTTGCAACAATTGCTGAAATATGTGAATCCTGGTTGAACCTGTAGAATCTAAAAATTATTAGACCGAGAAGATTAACTTTTATCACTCGCAAATACACGTGGGGAGGCAATTTGCACGCGTACAAGTATGTGTGGAAGAAGAGAAATAATATTATTGAGGATAAATTATACTTTACCTTCTTGTAATTTTGCATTTTTCACATAGTCCTCCTGTGATTTTAAAAGCTATACATAATCCTTTCGTAGTTTGGACTAAAGTGTTAAAGGAACAAAAATGATTATGTGTAATGGAATCTATGCAAATGTCAAGATTACTCTTATTTGAAAGTTAGAATGGCCGGAGTGGCCAAAATATATAAACTTATTATGTATGATACTTTAACCTCTTATGATTTTATATTTTATGACATAATCCCTTTATGATTTTTAAAATATATGCATAATTCTCTATAGTCAGTAAATAATTTTCAACTTTATATAAGGATACTTTTGATATGTTAGTCAACTCTATTGCAGAATGCAAATGTTATTATTTTGACACTTTAGTTCAAATCACGAGTAGAGTTATGTATAACTTTTGAAATTACAAGGGATTATATGGAAAAAGTGGTAATTTACGCTATTATCAATATATCATTAGTCACAAAGTAATAACAGGGTTCTCGATCTTTCATTCTTCTCAACTGATAATAATAGTAATAAAATTCATTGTTTATATATTAGATGATGATTTGATAAATTAGTCTTGACAATCACAAGAAATTATTTAGTAAAATAACAATTCCTAACTTATAAAATTGCCATAATTTATTTCAATAAATTACTAAAAGCTTAATTCGACTAAAATATTGCTGTTTTTAGGCTTAATTTAATAATTTCATACAGGATTAATGTGACATTAATTGCCTATGTCAACTTGTATGACGAAGTATATTTTACACTCTTCACAATTAAGTTTACAATCAATAAATGATGTTTTACCATTACTAAATGATGTATATGTGCTAGGAAACAATACTGACTGAAATAATTTGGTACTACGGGCAAAAATGAAATATATAACCATTTTTGAGAATCACCAATCCCTATGTTTTTTGGAACACTTGCTTGCTTGGATTGTGAGTTCTTGAGGAAAAATTTGGAACATTCCCTCTATATATTTGATAATTTTTTTTTTACCTCACATACATGATATTGCTATAATATAATTTTTTTACAAAAATTCTAAAAGTTGTAATCCAAACGGGCTACTCAAGTCTTACTTTTAATTAAGTAAACTTAGTAACATTCGAACTTAAATGATCAACTAATTCACTTGCCAGAACCACCCAATGACTTAGGAGACAAATTAATTTTTTTGAAATTAGATTTTTCACAAAATAGGTACCCGTAAATAAAAAGTTTATAACTTAAAAACTAACGAAAGTATTTTTAAGTAGTTAAGCATCAGGCTTCTTCATTTTGAAAAAAAAAAAAATGGTATTAGCCTTCTTCTAAATATGCTATAGCTTCCATTAGTTTTACATATGCTTTTAAAAAAAAAAATTAGTGTAAGTGAGAGGTCTCGAATCTCTCACTTACACTTTGTTGGGAGGTATCAGGTTTCAAATAACTCTAACACACAGTGAAAAACCTCCCCAATTCTTTAGCACAGACTAGGAGAGTTAAGCAAGACAAAAATCTAGCACTAATGGAAGATAAATCGCCCGTAAACATAAAAAGAACCAACTACATGAAGACACAAGAATTTTTACGTGGAAAACTTCTCCAATATGAAGAGAAAAAACCATGAGACTCTTGAGCCCACCACAAATTATTCCACTATCACCAATTAAAAGTGGAGTACAACTTTCAGCAAGTTCACAATTGAGATATGACCTTAAACAATCAACAAAGTCACCAAATCCCATATAAAGAACAAAAGTTGTGAAAAACTTCACTAGAAAATAGCAGCAGTTCGAAATTTAGAACTAAAGATTGAGCCGTTGAAATCCGATCTCCACCGTTCAGAACATAGAACTTGATGTCCTCTACCTTTAGTTAAAATTTCAGGCCAATCAGACATCGTTTTTCTCTGCAGAATTTTCTGTATTTTTCCCCACTTTTTCTGGGGTTGGAATAAACCTAATTTGGCCTATAAATAGGTAGGACAACTCCTTAACGGACCTAGACAATTACCTATTAATTTTGGACTTTTTCACATACCAAAAACTCAATACACTCCCTCTCCCCATATTACCCAACCCAGCCCTATCTCTGCAATTTTACGGTTGCTTATCACAATAGAGTTCTGCAACTATTAGCTAAACATGAAAAGAGACATTTTTCGTCGATGGCATATGAATCTTATGCTTTTATTAACTTTTGAGAAAACAAAAGAATCATAAATCAAGCAGTAGTTTAAACGAATTTAAAACTATTTCATTAAAAAAATAAAAATGAAAGATGGGGATTTGAAATCTTGTATAAAAAAATATATTTAAGTCAATAATTAATGAAAAAATTAATGGTAAAGAGCCAAAATTATCGAAAAGGTGCTATAGTAATAGTTTGGTAAAAGCGACACCATCCAAATAATAGAATTTTAAGCAAAAAAATACGAATTGGAAAAAAAAAGTTGCAAATGAATCAAATTGACTCATGAAGAAGAGGGTTGGATTGGGTGGTAAGTTGAGAGAAATCGTAAGTAGAAAGTTCTGGGTTCAAAACATCTCACTTATAAAAAAGTAAATAAATAAAAATAAAAAAAATTTAAAAAGCTGACTCATGAGCGCTCACAAGTCAACTTGGTCAAAATTCAATTCGAACTTGATCCACACTAAGCTCGAGTTGAGTTCGGGCCAACCAAGTTAAGCTATTTGATTTCTTATCGTACCAAAACATTATTATACACTATTATTACTGAAAAATAAATTACAATGTGTAATAAATAATTTATACCCCTACTTTTTTATTGCAAAAATAATTGAAGACACAATCAATGTCTAAAAGTTTCTACATAGATGTGAGGTGTCTTGAATTTTTTTATATCTGAAAAAGAATTACTAAAAATGCAAGTGAAAGAATCACTAAATAGGGGGAAGGATTGGGTTGGATGGTAAAGTGAGAGAGATTGTAAATAGGAAGTTTCGGCTTTAATATCTCTCGTTGACACGAAAAAAGAAAAATAAGAATCACTAAAGAATTTCTTTAGTGATTTGTGGCCTAAAAACTGCTAATATCTTTGCATATATCATTTAATTTTTTCCTTATTGTATATCTTATTACATAGCTTAGCATGCTTTTCCTTTTCCTTTTTGTTTTGATGAGGCAAAAGGAAAAAAGGAGTTGGTTTGTTTTGATTGACCATTATTCTAAAAAAAATTTCTTATTATTCAACAAAAATATTTTTCAATCGCATTTTTTCAATTACATTTTTATCTTACATTATCATGTAACAAAAAGTGTTATAATACTATTCCAACAATTTTTTTTTCGAAATAATTTTCAATCCAGTTGAGCTACACGTTAACATTTTTTAGACATTACCATCTTATTATGGAAACTTAGTAAAATTTGGTGCCCATTTGTGCAAAATCGAGGCCCTTTTGTTCTATAGAAAAATAGAAACTACCCAAAGCTGTGGTAAAGCACCATTTTTTGTCCATCTTTCCCTAAAACCCCAATTTCATTGTTTCGAAAAGTGGAAAAGCTGAATTCCACATTGGTCGATTGGAATTCCATTCAGAAGCTTATTCATGGAAATCCTTTTGCTTCAAGAACTAGAGCTGGATTGCACTTGGGAAATTCCCACATTGATGATCTATAGAAGTATTCGAATGTAAAATTCTGACTGTGAAACTTATTGGAAATATATTGCCACTAGTGTTGTTGTGGAGTCCAACAATCTCAAAGACTATAGACTATGAATGTTTGGATTTTAATTCGTCAGTCATTAATATTCTCTTTATCAATTCTCCCAAATCTCAAACATATATCAGACACAAGAGTGATCCACATATGTTTCTTTTTTTTTTTTTCAGAAGTCAATATTATTAATACACTAATTGGAAGTCGTTCGACACGATTTGCTTAACAAAGAAAACTATACTAATGACGGAAAATCACCTCTGTTATTAAGTGGACTTGCTCACACATAGAATGCAGAGAAATCCAAAGGCATACAATACCGAAATGCATTGATTGGTGAAACACACATCCAACACTGATCTTTTATTGTCTTCTTGGTTTTTGCGGATGCAATTTGGAAATAAATAACCCCCCTTTACGTGCATATAGGAGTGCATATTCACCTCTATTCCTCAAAGTTCCAAGCATGCAATTGCGTTGAATACCACTGCCAAAACTCTGCAATAGATATACTGGAGACTGATCACACTTTTCCATTTCAAGATACTAAAAGCATCATGCAACATTTGTAAAATCAACAGCCAATCCCTCCAAGACGACTAGTACTGCTTAATTTGAGCCCAACAGTACTCTGAACAAAATTCATCTGACTTTCTTCTGAAACTCCCAAACAAACCTCAAAAGAAACATTTACTCCCTACTAAAAAGGACAACAAAGAAGAAGAAAAACAAAAAGAAGAGAGAAGAGTAGATTACAAGCAAGCTGAAACGAGACAACGAGGAAGTACAAGTTTATAAGCAAGTAGATAGGAGTAGTGGCAAGTCTAATCAAGCTCCGTCTGAACCTGAATCCCCATGGACTTAGCCGTTCCAATGATAGACTTACAAATTGATTCCAATGGCATATACTGGCAATAGGGGTCATGCTGCTTCACCTTGGCAATATTGTAAACGTGCTTCAAGGTTATGGCGAAGGCTATCACTTGACTACCAAGTCACGGACGGCGGCTTTATGATGAACTCAAAGGTCCTGTCCTTGAAGGCCATCACGTTGATCTTGTAAAAACCCAGGACTGTGGACACCAGCTTGTCTCCCGGCTTTGCTCCCCTGGCTGGAAGGGTTAAGCGGATGGTTGCTGCCACTGGCCAATGAGTCAGAACCTCCTTCAACGCCGACATGGCTGGTTTTGGGTGATGGAGTACGGTCGTTTTTTTGTTTTATAAATTATATTTTATCTTTTCTTTTCTTTTACGTACCAGTGATTTCTTTTTTTCCAAGTCATGTTGCCTAAAACATCTAGTTATTGTATATTTTTTTATAAGAAAAAGATGTTTGGATTGATTCAACTCCATTCACCACCACAGTTAGCAATTGCTCTCGAAATCATAGGTTATTTAAGTTTTTACGCTGCCCCTGTTATTGCTTAAAGCTTTTAAGTTATTCTGGACTTCTAAAGTTTTTCCCTGAGTAATAGACTCATTTGGCATAAAAAATTCCACTAATCACTAGTATCAGTAGTACATTATTCGGATTACTCTTTCTATCAATTTGTGCCAAAGGGCGCCCAAAAGTTTGGAATATTGTCATTTAGATGATGTTTTGGGGATTGCAAGGTTTTGGTACAAACAGCTCTGATAAAAACAAAAAGGAATGTTTCTCTTTGTTGGCTATAAGTTATTTCTACATATTTTAATTGAAAAATGATATTAACACTCCTGAAAAAACCTCAAACACTCCTTAAATTTCATCTAATGAAAAAGAAGGAAAGGGATGCCTGAGGTTTTTTGAGGAGTCCTGAAATCATTTCCCTTTTAATTTCTTAGTTTGTGCTTTATGCTGAACTATGAATACAAATAATCATATAAACTTTTTCTTACTTTGGGAATGGTTACTGATTTGTTCCAAATTTCCAATCAAATATTGATCATCACATATCATTCATGTAGGCCAATTTTATTTTATTTTTTTTGCTGAATTTCATGAATACTTCACAGTATTACTAGGTAAATTAAACTTTCGCTACACTGAGCACCCTTAGATGGACACATATTAAATATATGATCTTTTTAAAATTTTTACCTATTAGTGCAAAATATTCCTTACATTGACACATCGAAAAAATCTACTAGTTTTGGTAGATAATAACAAAACTAAAACTAAGTTAGGTTAAGGCTAAAACTAAGGAGTAAGGATATAAGTTGGGTCGTATCCTAAGGAGAATAACTTATGGAAAGAGATGGATTACTTTACAATTAAATGGTTGGGAGTTGGGACTGAATTGTGTGCACAAATTTTAACAAGTGGCAAAGATTGCCGTGTCTTTTATAATTTGTTGTTTTAGTATTTGTTGCTTATTAGTTTGGAAAAATAGTTCGAAATGTCTCTCACATTTCGTCAAATGAAATTTTGCATCCTTCTCTTTTAAAATGGTATCATTACGTCCTTTACAAAATCAAATCGGCAAAATTTGATCTAAGATAGATTTTTGACCACTTTTTATCTTGAATCCGTCACACAATCTACACATGATTATTGTTTTAGGGACAAAAATATTAGATTCCATTTATAGCTAAACAAATAACCCGATCTATATTTATTTTTGCACCTAAAAACAGGATCTAACATGAATCATATTCAATCTTTTTCCAAAAAAGTGGGATTTACCTAATATATATTTATTTTTGCCACTAAAAAAGTGAAATTTGAACTTTTTATACGTAAAAAATGATTGTATATGAGTCATACAGTGATTTTAAGTTAAAAAGTGGTTGGAGATTTAGGTCGTGACTAAATTTTGTTAATTTAAATTTATAAGGTACATAAAATTAATATTTTAAAATGAAGCATAAAAATTTCATTTGATAAAATATGATGAACGAGCAATTTTCTTGTTAGTTTAATGTCTACATTCATTGTATTTGGGTCTATATTGCATACGGGTGCAAGACAAGCCAACCGACATTTACCTTACATGTTTTAAAAAAAAATGGTCCTAAAGGCAGAAGGCCTCGAATGAGAGAGGCAACAAGGTTATGACTTCGAGAGGAGTAGGTTTCTTTTTCCAACAAAATCACCTAAACCCTTCAAGCCCAGGCTTTAAAAGAATTGTATTGAAATTTCTTCAGAAAGATGCAGTAATTCTTATAGCCTTGGTAAGTTAATGGATCCGGAGCAAAAGGTAGCTAAAATCACACCCCAACACGATGCTGATCATGTTGATGGAGTTGATAGGATCAGTGCCCTTCCTGACGAAATTCTCCTTCACGTTCTGTCATTTCTGGGCTCGAAAAAAGCTGGCAAAACCTCAGTTCTTTCCACCCGATGGAGATTCCTCTTCGCTTCAACTCCTGATATCGATCTCGACATGTCTTTCGATTCACAATCTTTGGATCCTTCTCAAAATAATGGGATTGTCATTGATCATCCTCCTTATCAGCGCTTGTACGCTTTCATGAATTTTGGCTACAGACTTGTTATGCTAAGAAATGGAGCCCCGATTCGAAAGTTTAAACTCTCTCTTCGTCAGGTACCTCGAGCGTATCAGGCAGCAATTCAATCTCTGATATCCGCTGCACTTTTGTGTAAAGCCCAAGAAATTGAAATTTCAGTGGATAGTAATGCTTTGTCCAGGGCTCATTCTATCGAACAAGTATCTGTGGCAGGAATGTTATCGTGCAAAACGTTAGTTTCTCTGGAACTAGACTGCTGGCCTGGAGGGAATTTAAATGTCTCACCAGATTCAGTTTGGTTACCAAATCTCAAGTCATTGCACTTGAGCGCATTGATATTGGTAAATGAAGATTCTATTCAGTGGCTTATTCAAGGGTGTCCTGTGCTCCAAGAATTGGATTTAAGCTTAGCAGGTTTTAGCCATAGCACAACAGGACAGCAGCAGAGAGGTATTATAATATCTAGCTCTTCCTTGATAAAACTAAAACTGGAGTGTTGGGCCAGTGAGTGTACTGTTCTTGTGGAGTGTAAAATCCTCGAAAGTTTTGAGTACTCGGATATTTGTGCAAGAAAACGTAAAATTATTCTTGTTGCCCCAAATCTCAAGTATTTGGCTTACACAGTCGACCGTCTTGGGGAAAGCTTTATACAAATCCCAAATTGTCTTGTTGGAGCCAAAATAAGAGTCTGTCACTGGGGTGAACAAGACAGTATTCAGGATATTTATGAGCATCTTCATCGGGTAGGATGTGTGAAATCACTTTCTTTAGAACAGAATATTCTCAAGGTATATATTTTATGTACTGCACCGAATCAAATTTCAAAGCTTTGAGTTCATAATTAGAACGTCATACTTTCAATTACTAATTAATATTCGTCTGATTTTATGAAGGCTCTCCATTATTGCGAACGTCCATTTCCAATTTTCAAGAATTTGACTAGATTGGAGGTTCGGTCCCTGTCTTGCTGGAAAATGCTGCCAAGCTTATTCGGATGTTCCCCTAGCCTTCAAGAGCTTGTTCTCGGAGAAGTGAGTTAAAACAAACTGCTTCCGGAATAGAGTTCACTGCATTTAGATTTGTCAGTTTTCATTTTCTTTCTCTTCATTGACAGGTAGCTTGGGATGGCAACTTACAAGAACTCGAATGCCTGTTACAACAAGTTATTCTAGTCTCCTTCATTCAACATCTCAAGGAAATAGAAATCCGAAGATTCTGCAAGGAGGAATATGAATTTAAGCTCGTTGAGTACTTTTTGCGCAACGCAAAAGCTTTGCAAAAGGTGACTCTTGGCATGGGATCTTTAGACGTCCCCGAAAGATTATTGTCACTGAAGAGGTATTCCAAGCATTGCCATGTTAAAGGTAGAGGTGTGATTATATATTATTAATATTAAGGAATGCTAACAGAATCTAAAGACAAGATATATATGTATATATATCTTCCCAGAATGTATATATTATATTTGCTAGTGGTGAAGTATTTTTTATTATGAATTTTTTTTTGTTCTTCAGTTCATGGTGATGTAAATTTATCATGAATCATTTTTTCCTAAGTTCTCATGGAAATGTGACCTTTCTTCCTCCTGGTGACCAACCTCATGATGTCTTTCTTTTACGAAACTCACAAAGAGCAAATTCATCCTGGACCCAAAGGTTTTTTGTATCAGATGCATCTGGAGAAGAAAATATTCATTACATTTTCTTCCACATTTACTGTTCATTTCAGCTTTATTTGAGTCTTAGACTTGTATTCTTTTAGGGATTTGTTAATATGTTTCTTGGATGGTGGGACATGAGGATGCAACTTTTGTTTCCTTCCAGTTTGAGAAAATGAAATAGAAAAGATTAGTGTTACTTCCTTTCATAGTCACTGTTCAGTTCGAAAGGGTTATAGTATTTTATTTCACAATTACTGTTCATGTGAAGTGTTATATTATTTTAGGATTTGTTAATATGTTTCTTGGATGGTGGGACATGAGGGGCTTCGAATCCTTATCTCCAAAGTAGTCTCTGTCCCCTCTATCCCTTATTTATACAGCTGTCACGTGTCTCTAGCCTTTTATTAATCCAAACTCAAATAAAATTACAAGTTTACTCAAAATCAATTAAAACAAATAATTCAAAGTTTATGAATTTGAGAGAGAGAGAGAGAAGGCATTTTCAAACGACTAAATAAGGTAGTCGAGTGGACCAAACTTTCTTCCTCATTACAGAAGAAGAGGTAAAAAAATTTAAAAATTGTTTTTTTAAAAAAAAGAAAGGGAGAGAAACTTAAATGTACAAATGATAATGATACTGGCTTTGATTGAAGCATCCACGGCATATGCAACTATTAGTAGGCATGGAAACAATAATACTATCAAAATCAACAAATAACACTATGGTTTCATTAGATAAAATGTTATTAAGAACAACCATACGCAATTATTTTATGAACATCAATAGATTTCGAAGGTAGGGAGGACATTTTATTAAGAACGGTAGATCAATGTGATCTACTGTTAAAAAAAATTATTATCCAGTATTCGTTTGTTAGAAAAAATGTGATTCAACCAAAGTTTGTCCGAAAGATTGCGCTGCGGCCAAATCATGGATAGAGGTAACTTCAATATTTGATTCAGTCCTTGATTTCCAACATCATTGGTCGTAAAGAGTAGAGAATTTTCTTTGCAAACATTTAATACTCTCTCCGTCCCAATTATTTAGTCATGTTTGGGGAATCGAAGTTTTTAAAAATAGTGGTTTGATTGTGATGTTTGTGCTTCTCTTTTCAATTTTATCCCTACAAATTCAAAATTTAAATTTGAACGGTAACATGCATATGATTAGAAAGAAGAGTTATATTGGAAAGAGAGACTAAAAAATGGTTTAACTTTTTCAACATGACAAATGTTTTGAGACATCTCAAATGAAAAGTATAATGCTTTCAATAGGACGAAGGGAGTAGTAAATTTAATTTAGTGATTTAGTGTTTTAATTTTATATTTTTAATAATACTCTCATCATAATATCTTAAGACTTTGTTAAGTAGTATCTTTTGTTAAGATATTATCTTAAGACTCCAAATTTACATGCCATTAAAACATTATTAAGGGTATCGGTGTGATATCAATCTTAAGATATTATGTTACATAGAGAATTTGAAAATAATTTGATTTGGAATGAAGTTAGATTAATATCAATTTCCAAAAAAAAAAGGGAAACTCAACAAGAAAACTAAAAAAAAGAAAAATTTAGTAGATTCAATTATAGTTTTATGAAGAAAGAATAATGATATATCTAAGCATTTTAGTGTGTAACGTATGTTTTGCTAATGGAGTCGCTTTAGGGAACAAAATTTTTGAATAGGTGTTTAATTTGAGCTCGTACCTTGAACACATGCAATGTGACACAAGGAAATGTGAGAACCCTTCTATTGGATTTTAGAATTACATTGAACCATGATAGAAAATAATCTTTTGCTGAATATTCGAACTTAACTTCTTTGAAATTGAAGAGGAGGAATGGTTTTGGTGATACACAGGGAGGGAATGCAAGTGAAAAATTTTGTGTTCGAGACCTTTCACTTTAAAAAAAAAGTTTTGAAGTTTGAAGTCCAAAGCCCGGGGCACTATCACAATGGTCTAAATGAATAAAACGAAATTAAGACAATAAAAAACAGACAAATGGTAAGGAAATTAAGTACTAAAAAGTAATAAATGGTTCAGCAAATGATATGAAACTGTAGCAAAATGAGACATTATGTTTGGGAACAATAAGTACAGCCAATATAATTCTTGTACTCGGTAGCTATATTATGGTTTATAAGGGTAAAATACAAAAAACCCCTTGTAGTTTGAAGTTCTGTCATAATATCTCCTTTTTTGTTTAAAAATTTCTACATAACTCCCTTCTGTTTTGGACTTATTTGAAACTTTTCAAAAGAGAAGAAAATGCCCTTGAATGCCCTATCTGCGTTTTCATTTGGTCAATGTAACTGTTTTCCATACCAAAGCTTATTTTCTTCTTCCTAAAATTCCCCTAAATGGTCGCTAATTTGGGTGATCAAAAACATGTTTGTGGCAGGACACCACATAGGTCCTAAATTGGCATTAGAATTTTGGTTAAAGGACTAAATTCATGAAATAAAACTTTTAGGGACCAAATCAGCATAAGTGAAAAAGTTTGGAGACTGAATTGGCAATTTCCCCTTGTACAAAACATATGAGTTTGGAGATTAATATGGGGTTTTCGTTGTAATCCTTTATCTACCTACTACTATGAGGGGCAATCTTGCAACCAATAATTGTAAGGATTATGATACGTCTCTAAAGTTTAATGCCTAATTTACCCTTCTCATGGTCATTCATACAGAATAATTGAGGTTGCCTTCATGGTATTCTGCTAATTGCACAGAAGAATTTGGCTTTTATTTAAGTAGCTGTAACAGACAATGAAAGGGCATTAACATACAAGGGAGGAATGGAGTGGTACAGGGGAGGAAGTGTTCGAGACCATCATACCTATTCCTATCAGGTAACTTATTTTGGTTACCCAATGTAATGTATCTTGGTAAGTGAATATCACAACTTGTTTGTGAAAGTAGACCATTACTAAAATTTGACGCAAAAGAAGCACATTTCAAGTTCAATAAGGATGAAAAGACACGAGTCCTATTACCCATAAGGATGAAAAAAATATGTAGTCTGATTGAATCAAACATTGGTACATAAAGCTGTAAACGGCATCCAGCTAGAGGACTATTTTTATGCAGCGTCTCACACAAAATTTGGAGATAAAATCAACGCAATCTTGACCAGTTTCAAGTACAAATATCCGCTTTCTATTGAGCTTCTATTGGCCTAAGCCTGTCTTTCAATCTTAGACCTAATCAGACAGTGAATTTTTGAATCTAATAGCAGAAGCAGCAACAGTGAATTTTTGAATCTAATAGCAGCAGCAGCAACACCGGCTTGCCATGTTAAAATCTAAATTAAAGTTCTCATCGTGTTGACAATTTGGTATGACATGCTTGACACCAAATCCATGAATTCCAACATAGCAAAAGCTACATCCAAAAGCAGCTAGGATTTCATGTATCTCATCCAATACCTCATGGCCATTCCATTCTGGGCAAGTTGCATGAGGTGCATATCAAGCAAGTATTCCTCTATTAAACATTATTACGTCTAACTAAGTAAAGATCAACTATCAAGTCCTACAAAGCTTTCCACTGCAATCCTAGTTCCATCTAGTTCAACCCTCACAGGTACAACACCTAGGCTTAAATACTGAAAAATCTATTCATATTGAGATTCCGCTAGCTTCAGCTTCAAGATACTTACAGATTCTCTCCATGACTTCCCTACCCTTAGCACTATTCTGTTGAAATTTATCCACACACTTTTGCTCAATCTTCTCCGCCATTGACGCCAGTGATGATAGGGGTTTTATTCTAATGCTAGTTTCCTGTTTGCAAATTGTCCATTCATTAGGATTCTGTGGATGGGGATCATAGCGGATCTTCTCCTCCACCTCAATGAACTTCTGCAGACTGATATTGCGGGTAGCAAGTTGCATCGATCGAGAATTGGCATCAACAACTGTAGATTCAACACAATGACAGATGTCTTGACCAATGATTCTGCGAATAAACCAAGGTCCGGGGGCATGGATGGTGATGGCTCGTGTTGTGTAAAGCTTTCCTGAAGTAGAGTCAAGCTTGCGGTTCAAAGTATCCACTTCAAGGATGTGAGACAGTGTGCTCTTGTTCTCAGGATCAGCAAATTTGCGCCAGGAAGCAGTAGTCACACGCTCCCATGGGTGTTTGTAGGTGTGCTCTTGTGCATATGCCCTCACCATCGTGTCCCTGCAGTATTTAGTCATGAATCAGAAACACAATCAAAAAAGAAACAAACAAGGCTGAGATAAAAGGCAGTTAGCAAATTTGTCTCTGAAATCAAATACATTAAGTTTACGACTAAGCAATTGGCTAAGATAATAGTAATATGAACATCTTTCTGACAACCACCCAAAAGCTATCACACGATTGTATCCAGCAAGCTGCAGCAAAATTTCATGTCAAAAACCAACCACTGACATAATCATTGCTTGAAGAAGTATAACACCAAACTTCAATGTTATTTACAAAAAAAAGCCATTAAAGCAGGAAAGCAGGGTAAAAAACCATGTAAAAACTAGCTAGATAATAAAATCCAACCACTAATCCTCAAAAACCAGAATTATATGGAACCGGCGAAATTAAATCACTAAACAAAGAACTAATTAAGCTACTTCTCACCACCACTGCACTTTCTTTTTCATCTTGCTCAATCTCTGTATCCTTAAGAAAGAAATCAATAATTCTTGCTCAATCTCAATATCCTTAAGAAACAAATGAGAAGTTTATTAAAAAACTCACCATTACAGACCTAATACCACAAACATTTATGCATATGCTTAACAGAGAAGAACTGAGAACAATAAAAAGATAATATCAGCACAGCCATCACAAATATTAACCCCAAAGCAACAAAAGAAACAAAAAACTTTGGTCAAATGACAGCTCAAAACTGACAATAAAACAAGATGGGTTCTTCACAAAATAAAAAATCCATCTCAAAATCAATGACAGAAAAAGAAAATTCCAAAAACAAGAACAGAAAGCAGAATTCAATCATAACTACACATAAAGAGGCAATTTTCCCAATTACTGGAGCAAATGAAGAGAAATCCCAAGCAGGATTTGCAAAGCAGTATAGATCGAGAGATTTACCTTCAAACTGGATAAAGAGTCATTATAGTAAATACAGAAAGTGGCTGCAAAGAATGCTGATGATTCTCAACTATGACTATCCAAAAATAATTGTTGTGGTTTTTTCAACATGTTCTTGGAATCATGGGTTTATTCATTTTTGCAGAGTGCCTTTGACAAATTAACTTATGTAAGAGTTGTCATCAACCTTTACTTTTATCTGTAAATCAGAATCTATCCATCCAAAAAGGTTCAAGAATTTGGAATACCAAACGAAAGTGTTAATCTGCAATTTTGACATCCATATAACCTAATAACCTCATGAAACTGTCGAAACTTGATTGAAGTAAAAATTTTGTAACTCGATTCAAGGAAAATTTTTTAGATACAACTGGAAGGCCGAAATATCCAACTCATGCACTGTAGAATTTACGGTTTTTTTCAATTGTTGGCATATACCCTGAGCCTCTTTAACATAGGAAGCAGAGGCAACGAGCTCGTAATGATTGACAATAGCCAATATTGGTGGACCTAAAAATATATTTTGGCAGCACTTAGGTACTAAAGAGTGAAAGGAAACTGGTACTATGATTCAGCTCATCTAATTTTTACCTAGTCTACAGGTTGTACTCAGGGTTCACTTAAGAAAGCAATTCTAAATCCTAGATAGCATTGCAGCTGCATCAAGGTTTATTTTCAAATAACAACTTTACCAGAGATACCCCCCAACTAATCATCCCAGTCCACAGTTTCGGATTTGGAGTTTACCAAGTTACCTCTAGAGTTCCGGTAATCTCATGATCATAAAAGGCCTTAGGAGATGCATCCAACGCAACTATTCTTTCTCTGACAAGCAGATACAGAGCTTTGAAGTCGACTAGCTCAACTTCTCATCTATAAATGCAGCAAACTTTCCCATTGTAGTCCACAGTAGTTCGTATCAAAGTAACCTTGATACTTGACCAAGCAACCGAAAGGTTAATTATCAGAATGACTATTCGTTTATCTTGTTTTATAGTGCACCAACATAGAACATATTCTAAAAGACTCCGGTAATCTCTGAAAACACTGAATATACTTACACACACACACACACATATAGAATATACACTCAATAATTTGTCAATTTAGGCGAATGACAGCGGAGAACACAGAGATTGGATTGCTTACAGTGTCACTTAACAACAGAATTTTTTTTTTTTTAAAATTTGGGCACTTGTGCTATAATGCCTAACTACAGTTGCAGTTGCATGATCCATCCAACTGGAAGGCCTCAAATTGTCCACAAAAAAAAAAGGGCCGGCGAAACAGCTCTTGATAACATGGCCTGCAAATGTTTCATCTAATTTATTTCCAATTCGTTATGGAATTTTTTTTTTTGGGTTTAATTGATTACGGTTACTACTAACTAGGTTTCCAAGGACTTGTCTAAAATAAACTATGTCAGCTTCACAAAACATGAAAATTGGGAGTCTTTAAAGTCACAAAAAAATTAGACAATCAGAACGCTGGCCAAGTAGAAGGAAATACCGAAGAGAGACCCGTCCAATCGAAACTGATAGCTTCACGGCGAACTGATAGCTTCACGGCGGCGGCAGCTCTAATGATCAAACAGAGAGGAGGGTGCGTTAACGGCGGTGAACAAGAAAAGGCCGATACAAACTGACGGCGGGGAGGGGTAGGGCTACCAATTGTACTGATGAAAAGGAGGGGAGAGACGGAAGAAAGGGCCGATTCAAACTGTCATCGTCGCTGTCACTAAGCGCAAGCGGCGCCTAAACCGGCTCCTCCGACCCACGTGGCCTATACCTGATTTCCAGTAAAATGACGGAAACACCCCATAAATTTGACATTATCACACTATACCCGGCCCGCTTCAGAAGCACAAACCAGAACGGTCAAAAT
The DNA here is from genome assembly GCF_036785885.1 of Coffea arabica. Classification (NCBI taxonomy): domain Eukaryota; kingdom Viridiplantae; phylum Streptophyta; class Magnoliopsida; order Gentianales; family Rubiaceae; genus Coffea; species Coffea arabica. Next base: position 1,493,966 of record NC_092310.1, read on the forward strand.
GGGTGATTAAAGATGAATTTCAACGAGTCATTATAGATATTTGAATTTTAAGTAGAGGAGTCAAAATGGATAAGTCCAACGGATTTGGACAGATCATAATTCATCAATAGATATAATTGGGTCAACAAATGGGTATAAATGAATAGTTTTAGGTAAAAGTGTTAAAATGGGTGATTGAGGTGGATTTGGACAGATCATGGTTGGATCAACTCATTATACCCATTTAAATAGATGGATATAAATGTGTACCAATCCTTGAAGATGGAGATACCATCTCAGATGCAATAGCAATATTAATATTCACTATTATAAAGACATTTGTTGGTGACCTAGAGATATTTAGGAAAAAATCATCAGAATTATTAAATAACTTCAAATGCAAAAGTGTCTCAGATTTCAGACGGTAGAAAGATACATTCTTAACTAGAATATATGCAAGATCAAACGATAACAAAGCCTATTGGAAAGAAAAATTCCTTAATGACCTTCGCAAATCACTACGAGACCTAGGTCGAGAAGAACTCAAGAGTCAATTCAATGAGATTGTACCATGGAAAGTAATAACCTATGGACAATTAACTAGTCAATAAATAGGTATGGGTATGCCCAATTATTTAGTTACGAGTCACTTAAAATTCTGCTTTTTTTAAAAAAAAAATTTCGCATGGTATTTGACGAGAAATAATGGTATTTTATTGTTATTAGATTGGTAAGAAATTTAAATTTATTTATTTAATACTCACTAAAAGTTGAGTTGAGATGTATAATTATTTTTAAATAGGTAAGTTGAGTCAATTCACTACCCGTCAATTAAATGGGTTTAATTGAGTACCCATTCAAGATTAATGGGCAAGTTTGGGCGGATAATTAGTGAGTCAATATAATTGGTTGTGATTGACTCCTCTATTTTTAGGGTCCATTTGGTTCATGGGATGACATAGAATTGGATTAATCATCCTCTGTTATCTTATGTTTGGTTGCATTTTATATATAAGATATTACATCCTACCTATCCGAATTAATCCCCTATTCATGGGATAAAATAATCCTACAGGGTAGGTGATATTAGTCCTACCGGGATGACTAATAGATAGGATGATAAAATTTTAGATCAACTTATCTTTACAAAAAATACAAATTTATACTCTTATAATTATATAACCATACTCTTACAAGAAAATATAATATGAATGAACTAATTTGCCCCTACTAATTAATTTTAAAATTTGTTAACTAATTTGTCCCTACTACCAGCATAACAATATTTGGACTAATTTGCCCTTATGAATGATGCAAATTCATACTGACTATGATATAATCATACTCTCACATAAATAATATGATAATAAAGGACTAATTAGCCCCTACTAATTATAATAAAATTTTTTGACTAATATGCCCATATTCATTATTTTAAAAATTTTGACTAATTTATCCCTATTAATTAATTTAATTTTTTGACTAATTTGCCATAGTAACATCATAATAGAAGGATTATATTGTCCTTGGACAAAATTACCCTTACTAAGCTTATTTTCGAAACCAAATTCTATAGAAATACATAACCTTATCAATTGGGTTTTTTGAATGAGGATTTTAATAAACTCAAGCTTGATCCAAAGAAAAATCTTCTATATTAGCTTGAGTTAAGCTCATTTATTTCTCTTAAATGGTTAGGTTTTAATCGATTTAACCCTAATTTAGCCAAAACTAGGCCCATTATTTAATTGAATTTCAAATTTATGTTCAAAAACTTGGTTAAAATCTATTTTTAAGGGTCCGAATCGGTTGAGTTTGAGTAAATGCAAATTTTTATATATCAAAACCCTCGATTTACTTTATAATTCTAAAGTTTCAAACTACTCTATTTTAATAAAAGTTATAAATATTAAAATTTTATTAAATTATTTTATTAAAAATATTAAATTAATTTATTAATGTTTAATAAAATATTAAATTATTTTGTGAACCCAATTGATATCCGACCCGTGAACCAAAGCGCTGACCAACTCATGAATATCTAATAAGTGATTTTGTGAATTGTCTCAAGATTCGCTAATGCGGATATCCATATATTTGCATATCCGTATTATGCGGATCATATCAGTTGGATATTCAATCCGTATTCGATTTTTTTCTTTTAAAAAATTATAAATTCTTTAGATAGAATGAAATTTAAATGTACTATAGTTTAAAAAATATCATATAAGTGAAATATTGTACTTACATATGAGTTTTTAGTCATTAAAAAAGAGTTTTTCGTCTAAATTAATCTTTTTTTGTTGCAATATAAAGTAACTTCCATAATTTTTTTCATTTTTTATTCAAACAAAAAAGATACAATATTTCATCTATAATTTTTTTATCAATAAAATATATGACCATATTTCTAAAAACTTAACACCATATACAAAGAAAGCCTATTTTGAAAGAGGACACAAAAATAAAAATAATAAACAAGAGATAAAACTATTATAAATTAGTGGATTTGATGTATAAAAAATTCTAAAAAATTTAAAAAAATACTATACAGATCACAAAAAATAATATCTAAATCCAATATGCATTACTCCTTGATCCAGATGTAACCCAATCCACATATGATCTGCCAGATTGGATATCCCCTAATTCGAATCGGATCACTGATTTTTCATATCACGAGGTCAAGGTGCACACCCCTATTATTGGATGCACTCGCAGGATACCAAATAGAAAGTATATAATAAATAAAAGGGTATTAATTTATTAATGAATACCTGTTAGGTATTTGTCAAGATCTACGTTAGATATTAGATTTTTTAAAAAGGTAAGATTTATTAGCGAAAGCATATACCATCTCCTCACCCGATGGTGATGGTGTTTGATGACTTTCAAGTTGGAATCTACATACTGTGGCTGCTTACTTTTCAGTCAGTGTGGAATGGTCTAATCTGAGCCAATACATATCTTTTTCATATTTTAGTGTATGATTTATTGATCTGTAAGGATATATATTTGTTTGCTTTTGCGGTTTATTATGCTTACAACATCCGCCCTGTGTTTATACTAGGACGAATCTAAGGTAGTAATTCTGTGATTGTTCATACGTTAGTTATTGTTTTGTTTGTGGGATTAGGGTGTGGAAGAATGCGAGTTGTTGAGATGCAAATTCTCACCTAAAGCAATATTGTTCAGCAGCATATCATTGTTGTACGTCATCATATGACCCTATTTTTTATTGCATGTCTTAATCTGTTTTCTTCCGGTCGAAATTTCCAAGTGTTCCTTCACAATTCTGGCTCTCCATGTCTATTCCTTATTTCAATTGCCTTCTGGCTTGCCTCTGCTGATTACATCTAGTATTGCAGAATGATGAAGCAATGAAGAAGAAAAAATTCCCAAGTATCTGAGATAGCTGAGGACGTTTGGACTGACTTCAAGAAATCAGTTTATGCACAATGAAAATCTGTTTGATCAGTCATTCCTCGAAGTCGTTGCTAGTCATCGGTTGATGGGATTACTCTTGTCTTTTGCTGATTGATTTTAATATTAACTGTTCTTTCCTCTACCTCAAAATCGATAGATACATGGTTCTTGAAAGTCGGCAATATGCTTCTAGATGCTGGCCAGGGATGCTTTTGTTTGCAGTTCATCACTGTTCATATCTTGTTATCCTGTTTCATTTGATACTGTTCGTCTTCCGTTTCGATCAGTTTTGATTACTTCAGACTTGAGAACTGATAAGTTCATTGATCTTGTTATCCAATTAAATAGTTATAATGGAATTGACTCATGGAACTGATAGTCTTGTCTAATGAGACGCTACGCTTTGAAGGCATACTAAGAGCACTGAGTAGTTCATAGTAAAAGACCAAAATAGCTAAACATGTATCATTGAACAAATACTAATTGTCAAAACTCAAAGCCAGATATCTGGATTCTATCCAACCATAGTCACGAGAGAATCCACCTTGTTGAACTTGAGTTTGATGGGAATTCCTGGCTTAATCATGGGAGAGGACGTGCATATATAAACTTGAGATTCAATTCCATCCAATTCAATCCAATTTGATCCGAAAATTATGATACTCGATTTGTATTATTTAATCAGATCAAAAGAGAATCAAATACTCGCTTAGATGTGGGGCGGGTTAGGATCACATACCCACCCCACATATATATTTTTTAATTTTTAATTTTTTTAATTTTTGTACATATACTATAAAATAATATTTTTAGAGCTATAAAAGTAATTTCAGTGAACAAATTGCATTACACATATGAGAGACTATAGTTTATTTACAAGATTCATTTGCAGAGATTATAATTTTATGTTTTATAGAAAAGAGTTAAATTAATGTGGAATATATATTTAAACAAAGGTGCTACTTATTTCAAACTTTTATTGATTTTGAATTCTTTTAATTTTTTTCCGTTTTCTTGTATTCTCTTCACATGTTTGTTTTTTGGTGGGAAACTTTTTTTGAGAAAAAAAATCTTTATTAAAGTTTAGATGAATGTGTAAAATACAAAATTAAATAATAAGTGGGGTAGACTGGGTACCCGTTGCCCCGACTCTATCTCAGCGGGTACCCTATAACCTGATACTCACTGATATGCAAGACAGAAAAGGGTCAAAAAATAGCTAACTCGTAAGATATAGATTGAGTTGGGTTAGCCAAATGGTACACGTCCCAACCCGTGCCCACCCCTATTGGAAGGTGAATATAGAAAACATTTTACTCGTAAGGTGCATTGTCACTTACTAAGTTTAGAAAGCTACTAAGATTTTCATCAACTTGGAAATTTAGATCGTCGAATTTCAAAAAGTGGAAATTGCTAAATGCCTAAGACTGCAGGGAGGAACTGTCTTCTGATTTACTTTCAATAAACCATCAATTTGAAACTGAAATTTAGCCAATCATTCAACAAAGGTTTCTTCTTGTCCTTTGTTTGTTTTAATTCATTATTGATTGCTACTTCTTTTATACTTTTTTCGTCTTTCTGCTTAGATGTTCTTTAGGTTCTTGAAGCATCCAATGTATTTTTCTAGGTTTGAATCCCCATGTTCTCTCATCACTTTTTAGATCCTATCTCTCCCCTGTTGGAAAAAATGCTTATTAAAAAAAAGCATCCAATGTGCATTTTGTTTGTACTCACTAGGAGGAAAAGCCCACGCAACGCGTGGGAGTTTAGTGCCTATAATTAAGATAGTTAATAATTATTATTTGGTATTTTCTAGTATAAGAATTGAAGTATGATAATTTTATTATGTGATATTAAATTAAAAAAATCATAAGTTACATATTAAGTTAAAAAATATAATATGTAATAAAACATAATTATAAGATACGATCAACTACTTTGCATCTCCATCTAACCTAATATAATAAAAGACATATTTATATCTGCTCATGCACTTTAGAGATCTTAAAATTTGTTATTTAGTTTGAATTTGATCTTGCTATAAGGGCAATCCACCACATTATCTTGTCATATAAGTGAGATTTGAACAATTAGCATACTTGAAGAAATCATTGCTAGTAGAATTTCGGTTCTTGCAAGCCAAATTCTTGAATTTATATTGATTCTAAGGACATATATCATCACGAGACCTTCACATTGAGCAAGCAATTAATTATAATTTATTGTATGATTTAGGACATATAGCAAAGCATCTCCTTCTCGATAGGGGTCACAATCACGAAATATCAGTTTTGTGTTAGTTGCAAAGATATACAACAACTAACATGCTAATTTAGAGAAATAATTACCTCAAAAAAGTACTAAAGCATTTTAATCCATTCAATTTAAGAAAAATAATTAAAAGTAATGAGATACATGCTTTAGATTTGTAGCCAAATAACTTTAAGTAGATAGTTAAACATATTGGCTAATCAGATGAAGTGAAAAATTGTCTAAATGGAATAGTCAATAAAATAGCAAACGATTTGAAAATTATCCTAACTAATAGTTAAAACAACAAAAGAAGTAGATGTAATCTATAAATGGGAAAATTTATGATGATAAACTTATTTTAAACCATAAATAACAATTAACAAATGTGGTCTCTTCCTTATCAAGCTTGTCTAACATGGGTAATTGAATTAAAATACTAAAAAATTATTGCACATACAACTTGCAATATTACAAATTTTTTACAACCAAAAAGTAAATTGGTTAAAGAAAACATATCTATTGAAAAAGGTGTTGCAAAATAGGGAAGAAGAGTAGCTAGTGTAACAACATCCGAATTAACATCTATGATAACTAACGGCCAAAAAATCAAACTTCTCTACTAATTGACATTAATTGTGTCTTAACATCTATATATCATAACTTTGCAAATAACTGATGAGAAAGGCTTTAAGAAATTAAAAGACTTAGATGTTAATACAATTAAATGATTAGAAGGGCTTTTATGTAATTTCACTAAAACACAAGCTGAATTCAGTTGTATCCAATGTTTAATCGGATATCAAACAATGTCACATATCAAACTTACCCCTAGTTTTAAATGTTTAAAAGGACATCCAAGTAATTACAGCAAAACTAAATTAGTTATAATGACCCATATTCAATACTTTAATTGCACTTCAAACACTTTCATATTTTCAAAAAAACCCACCCTTACGGTTGAAATTCAAGCCCTAAACTCATTCTTATATAGTATAAGGATTTAGGATGTAAAATATGTTGACGAAGCTAAGACTGATTTTTCCTTATTTTCTTCTAGATATACTTTCTGTAGGTTCACGAAGACTCCCCCCCCCCTCTCTCCCACCCTAAGAACTATAAGCCTTCAGATCCTTGGGTTCCCAGGCAATTTTTTTCGGTGATTTACTTTAGTCATGAGGGTAATAAAACGTTATAGTATTTAATAAATAAAACAGACTTTCCTTGTCAGTTTGAAATGATTATAGTACTGAACTGAAGCATGAGAAGAATGTAAATGTTCGTTTCAATAGAAAATAAAATTGAGTGATTGCATCAAAAAAACAAGATCTGCTAAGTCCATCTACCTGAAACTTTGCTAAATTACAATTCGGAGTTTTATCAAGTGGAACTCATCACTTCATAACAATGGCGATATGTTCAACAAAATCTCCTCAATTTCCACAAGGGTTAAGAACTTTTAAATCTCGTGAATTTCATTTTCAGTTGTACTTTACCCACCCTCAACTCAATAAATAGAGATTTTGTCCTCCTAGCTACTTTTTGTTTTAGAATAAAAGTGTCTAGTCCATATTAATTATTAGTTTACTTCTTTTATTTCTCTTTTTTTTACCCTTTGTCTACTTGTCTCTTTTCTTTTTTTATTCCAAAATTACTCTCCTCTCATATGATCAACGACTTTCTTCTCTTTACTATTGCAATCTATATATTGACTTTAATCTTCTTAAACTTATCATTTATTTATTTTTTACTTTTTGAATGATCATAAAGTCTATGCTATAATAAAGTATATGTTATTTATACACATAGATTATTTCACATATTACTTAAATTAATATGTCTAGAGTTTAGAATAAATTAATTTTAATAACAATGGCAACAAATTCAAATCATAATACATAATGGTTTATTAACTATGTACAAAAAAAAAAAGAATACAAATATCGGTTACTTTAGTTTTTGGGATATAATTTTAAATATTAATTAATTTAAAGTTCTAGTTCACTAATATTTTTTAAATAGCCAAATTGTTAGTAACATACACTTTTTGACTATAACAGACATATATTAGTTTTTTTACACTATAAAGTTTTTCTTGAATTTTCTAAAAGTGTAAATAAATAAATTAAATAAGAATGAAATTGTAAGTAAAAAATAATTGCAATGTTATAATAAACATACAAATTAGTAATACTAATAGAAAAGTGAAACAAAATAGTGACAGAGAGAAGTGAAAAATAATACAAAATAAAAAATAAAAAATAAAAGAAAGTAGTGGAAAAGGAAAAATAAGGGAATGAATAATAAAAATAAAATATAAGAGAATTTTTGTTTTAAAATATCAAATAGGAGTGAAGTACTTATTTAATGAGTTCACAGGGGCAAAACACAATTGAGGCCAAAGTATATGGAGATTTAGTGCATTTAACCCTTTCTATAATGAATTAGTTCGAAAAGAGTACAATCTTCTCTTTGCTATATAAATGAAAGTTATTATTTTGCCAAAGAAAAAAAAAGTGCAATCTTTGGTAAATACAAGTGATATCCTCCTTATGAATGATAGACAATTTTAAGGGTTGTTATCAATTTTTTATTTTTTATTTTTTAGATTATTATCATTTTACTCCCTTAAGGTTTGTGCCACTTCTCAATTTCCCTCTTTAAGTTACTTTTTAGTCATTTTACTCCCAAAATTAATGGTCAAACTTAACAAAGTCTGTTAATTCAAATGAAAGGACATGTTTAGCCCTAAAAATTATTATCATTTTATCCTTATAAACTATAGCCTTATGATCAATTTACCCCCAAAGTTATTTTTTAGGTAATTTATCCCACCATTAAACCAATTTTGCAAGTTAAAATTTTTTTTAAAAAGTACCCTCCTTTTTTAGAGTGGCTCTTTTTTTTTTTTTTTAGTATCAAGCAAAAAATCAGAAAATTAATCTTTTTCTTCTTGGCAATCTTATTAATTTTGAAAAACAATTAGAAAGATAGCTAGGGAGAGAGAGAGAGAGCTCAACTCTTTTTTAAAATATACAAATAAAAAGAATTTAATATTTTTATTATTTTAAAAATACTTTACTTTTCTGTTTACTACCCAATTCCAATCCTAATCCTGATAATGTTAAAGTAATACGATAATATTTGATTGTTCCTTATTTTTTCTTTGTAAAATCTAATTTTCTATCCTTCTCTCATAGCTCTTTTTCTTTTTCTAGTATTAATAAATGTGAATAAAGTAATTTGAGAAAATTTTTTTCTTTTTATGTTTTTGGAACTCTTAGAGTGGGAAAAAAAGAATAGCCATTCCAACTTCTTTATTTTTAATTATATATAAAAAAAGTAAATACTTTTAAAAAATTTTTAAACATACTGGCTAGGTTGACAATGGGGTAAAATGAGTAGAAAATAATGTTAGGGAGTAAAATGATTGTATCACTATAATTTAAAGGGATAAAATTATAATAACAATGTAGTAATGCTATAAAATAAAAGGGAATTTTTATCCAAAATTAATTACTATGCTGAGTTGAATTACCTATGGGAGTGAAATGACTAAAATATAACATTAAGGGATAAATGAATAGTAATGATATAGTTTAAAGGGGTCAAGTGAGAATTACCCTAATTTTAAAGAACAAATATAAGATGGAACACATTGAGTTTTGTTCATGAAAAGTACTGCAGCTTTGTATAACTTACTAGAAGCCCATTCTTAGAGACTTCAAAATGATTGCCCAAAATTGAGAAAATTAGTAACATCAAAATTGACAATGGGAATCCAAAATTGTGAAAGGATTCAAAACATCGCCTAACTGTATTGGTTAAGGGATTTGGAGTTTATGCGGCAAGTTGTAAAACAAAACATGTTCAAGTTTTTCTTGATAAGATAATAGAAACTACGAAAAATCATTGTAAAGAAAGCAATTGAAAAGAACCTGAAGCCCACCAAACTCCAAATCTGTAAAGTCGAAGTAAAAATTACATTATTATAAACATAGACCCACAGAGGAGCAAAACCAAACCGCCATACCCAGGGCTGTCCTTTGCTCGAAGAGCTGAAGTTGAGGTACAAATGTCTTAAGGAACTTCTTAAGATCTCTAATTTTTCATTAAAGAAATTGAAAATCGATTGTTGTGAGAAGGATTATGGATATACTGTTGTTATAGAGTCCAAAAGTCTTGAAAGTTTTAACTATACCAAGATACATCAGGTGACATATCAGGTGAAACAATGGTAAAGTTTGAGATAAATGCCCCAAATCTAAAATATTTGGCTTACAATGCTCAAAGCATTGGGTTGAACTTTATTCAAGTCCCAAAGCACCTTGTTAGAGCCAAATTATTGATAGGAGGGATTGGTACAGTAGATAGATATGCTCAGGATGCTTTTGAGCTTCTTCATAGCGTGCAGCATATGAAATCACTTTGCTTAACAGAGAATATTCTAGAGGTACGCACTCTTTCGTGAGCACTTGGTTATGAATTTAAAGCTCTTTGCTTGAGTTGTAAATTCTAAGTTGTTCTTAATTCTTCTTCTCATTTGCATGAATGCTCTCTTTGGTTTTGAACATTCTTTGCCAAATTTTGAAAATCTCACAAGATTGGAGCTTGACATTATCTTTGATTGGGACAAGTTACCTGGCATAGTTGAGAGCGTCCCTAACCTTGAGTCACTTATACATGGCAAAGTGAGTTTTCATGAACTTTTTAATCAGACGATTAATCCTTTATATTGATATTTTGTCTTCAGTTCATGTCTCTGATTTTTGTGGGCAGGTACATTGGCAGTTTGATCTAAAAAAATTTGAGCTACCTTCCCACACGCTTCATCAAACAGCTCAAGGAAATATAAATTGCAGAGTTGTATGGGAAAGCTTGTGAATTGAAGCTAGTGCAGTATGTTTTAAAGAATGGAAAATCTTTGAAGAAGATGACACTTGGTGGCTCTAGAAAACCTTCAACTAACAAAAGGATAATGTCATTCAGGAGATGCTCGAAGCATTGCCAGGTTATGTTAGAAAAGAAGAGAAATATGTGGTTTCACTGGCGTTGACGCATGCTAAAAAAAATTTAAAGACACGATGCCTATGTATAGTGAAGGAGTCCAACTGTAAACCGAATTGTTTTTCATATATTTCCTCCGTGCTTACATTGGCGGAAGATAAGATGTTCATGTATCTTGTGTGCTTGCAATTTCTACTGTTTAAGTATCATCCAAAGATGGCCTTCTAAGTTGGTTTAATCAAGTATGAGTGATAAGAATCTATAATGACATGCTTCCATCTGGCTTTCTTGTTGAGGTAGTATTGTTAATTGTTATTACTTGCAGGTTGATTTCTTGATACTATTAACGATTTTAAGGTTCAACTTCTTGAAATTCCGAGTACTTCAGTGAAAAGGTTGATTGTGTTTTGCAGTGGACATGAAAACAAATTACACAATATAGTTGTGGATGCGATCAATCTGAAGACTTTGAAGTATTCTGGACAATTTAGTTAATGCCCGAATCTTGAAATTTTGAATTTTGACTGTGATTCACGTTCTAAATTTGATATATCAAAAGCCTATAATCTCAAATTTTCGGTCCATGCAGATCATGAGCTAGGATTGTGCTTTGGTCACAATCTGAAGTCTCTTGTTAAAGCCAAGATACCAGTGGACTACAAATTTTCAACTGAAAGTAGAGCAAAATACAGTCAAGCTTCTGAGCTTATGCATGGATTGCAGAGTGTAAAATCACTGTGTCTATCAAATAAAATTGGGTAAATTACATTTTACCCCCTGTGGTTTACCCTTTTTTTACATAACCCCCCTATGGTTTCAAAAGCTATACATAACCCCCTCATGGTTTGGATTAAAGTGTCAAAGTAACGGAAATAGTCACTCGTAACGGAACTTCTAAAAATGTCGAAATTACCCTTATAAATACATGATACATTAACCCCCTATGATTTTTATATTTTACCATATAACCCCCTTATGGTTTAATACTTTACCATATAACCCCCTTATGATTTTCAAAATATACACATAACCCCCCTTGGTTAATACATAAATTTCAACCTTACATAAGGGTATTTTTGACATTTTAGGTGACGCCGTTACGAGTGACTATTTCCGTTACTTTGACACTTTAATCCAAACCATAAGGGGGTTATGTATAGCTTTTGAAACCATAGGGGGGTTATGTGAAAAAACGCTAAATCACAGGGAGTAAAGTGGAATTTGCCCAATAAAATTTTGTTGCTAATTTCTTCTGAATATTCTTCAAATAGCTAGGAAAATGCATGTGCCGAAAAATGTCTAATAAAATGTACTTTTGTGAACTTTCAGAATAAAAATACAATTATAATCAACTTAATTATAAGAAAAGAAAGGGAAAATTCAAGCATTGATTGAATGCACGTGCTCCGCACATTGTATGACTTTTAGGGAACTACGTGTGCTTATTATCCTGATACTATAGCATCAATTAGTTATGTTGTCTATACTTGCTGTCATTAGGTTTTGCACTTTCTTGTATTTCCATGAATTCAAGCTTTCCTTTAGAGTTGTAGAATAGTTGATTTTCCACTTGCACATTGTTTTTGTTTTCTTCTCATTTCGTATGAAGGTTCTTTCTTATTTCCAATCTGTGTTGCCAACTTTTGCAAATCTGATCAGTTTAAAGCTTGAAGGTGGCTTTTGTTGTGAAGCTGTCTCCATCTATTTGTGGAAGACCTTAGAAAGATTACCTGAAAGTTCCTCACATCTCGAAGTGCTTGTTTTTGGCAAAATGAGTTACTGTAACTCTTGCCATTTTTAATAATTTTTTTGCGTTTTTTTTTCTGCATATAATAATGTTGAAATGGACAAGTATTTTGGTATGATGATGGCAAAAGATACTAGAAATTTAAATGTCCTTTCGCTGTGGCTATTCCAGTATCCTTCGTTGAATGTCTTAGGAAAGTAGAAATCCAAAATCTCTATGACAGCCAAGACTGTGAATTCAAGTTTGTTGAATATCTTTTACAGAATGGAAAAGCTTTAGAGAAGATAACTCTTGATACATTGCCGGATTGTACGCCAAAGGAGACACAACAATCTTTCCTTGGTGAAGGTAAGTTACTAGAGGAGTGCCTAGAGTTACAGCTCTTAATTGTGAAATTATGCCACTATTGCCTGGTCAATTTCGCAGGATATAGCTCTTGGAAACTATGTATTTTTATGCTTGGAAGATATCCATGTCTGTGCAGCGAAAATCTGTATTCTTAGACATATTAGGAAAATGCATACTATGCTCTTGTCACGCACGCAAGCACGCACAAAACGGGTTAAGGGTTTCATAAACCGCCTCCAAAAATCCCATTTGCCCCAGGTTTTTTCCCCCTATTTGTCTTCTTTTCTTACTTTTTTTTGGCCCTCTTGCTTTACTGTTGCCTGCCCTTGTTGTTAGACTTGGAAACCTAATGAAAATAGGAATGTTTGAGCTGTTGTTATCTGCTTATGCGGCTGATTTCTGGACACTTTTGGCTGCTCTGCAACTCATACCGCTTTAAGGGTTTCATAAATCGACCCCCAAAAATCCCAGGTTTCTTTGCCTAGCTTTAATTTTTTTTTTCTCGTTTGACTGTTGTCTGCCCTTGTTGTTAAGGCTTGATTGTTTATCTGATCATACGAGTGTTTCTTAGAAAAAAAATCCCTTTCTACTTTATCAGCTCTATAATATTAGATAAAAATGGTGACAAATTTGAAAGCACCCCATGCCCAGATGTTGGTGATGTTGATAGGATCAGTGCCCTTCCTGAATCTCTTATCCGCCACATTTTATCGTTTCCCAACTAAAAAATCTGTAGCCACCTCAGTTCTATCCACCAGGTGGAGATACCTTTTTGCTTTGGTTCCTGAAATTGATCTCGAATTTGATCCAACAGATGATATTCTGCGGCTCTTTAACTTCTTGAATCTCAGTTACAGAATCCTTCAATTCCGAGACATGACTCCCATTACAATATTCAAATTCAATATCAATTGGGTTTATGAAAAGTCTCACTTTCTTGGAGAGTATTATCTAGCCTGTTCAGAAAGATCCCTAACCTTGAAGTTCTTATTTTCAACAACATAAGTTCTGATGCACTGTCTTTGTTGTAATAATAATTGCAATAGGATTTTCACTTTTAATCTACTTTGAATGGATAGATGATTTTGGACAACATCAGTGAAAGCAACGAATTCGAGTCTCTCCTTCAAGAGGCTCTTCCAATTTGCTTCATCGAACAACTGAAGGAGATCGAAGTCAGACATTTCAGCATTAAGGAATGTGAACTCAAGCTAATTGAATATCTATTGCAGCATGGAAATGCTTTAAAGAAGCTGAGTGTAGGTCCAGATCTAATTCCTTCAGTATGTGACAGGATATTGTCATTCAAGAGGAGCTCTGTGGATTGAAATGTTGTATTGTCGACTTCTGGTGATTTATGATAAAACTTGAAGAAAGGACAGGCATATATCATTGGTTTCTTTCATTTTTTGTGTACTGAGATCATCTGCTAGAAATACAATCATGATTTGCTTCTTAATTTAATAATGCTTACTACATCTGCCTATATGCTTTTAAGTGGAGGAATCTACGATAATTAAAACCAATAGTTTTGCAGTATGCTAGAATTTTTGTGTTACCGTTCAGCACAACTATTTGATTCTCATAGATAGCTTGCTCTTATGAAATTTGGGGAAGAAAGCTTAGTGTTGATTTGCACGAGCCTTGAACGTACGTAAAGAGGAAAATCAATTCTTGCAGTGACTAATGTAACATGTAACGTTTAGTATTATGTTAAGACATCTAAAGAACCTTGATTCTTTGGATATAGGTTATGGGAAAAATCCGTAGGCGTTTTCTATTTTATTTTTCCACTGTCATATTACTATAGTGGATCTTTTTGTAGGATTTTTCTACTCAAATTAGAGATGCAAGTGTGTTACGATATGTGAAACGTTGACAGTGATGCTTGGAAGATATCCATTTCTGTGCAACCAAAATTTGTATACTTAAGACATATTAGGAAAATGCATACTATGTACTTGTCACGCACACAGCACGCACGAAATGGGTTGAGGGTGGTTTCATAAACCTCCTCCCAAAAATCCCATTTGCCCCAGTTTCTTTTTTTCCCCTGTTGTACTTCTCTTATTGTTATTTTTTGGCCCTTCTTGTTGTCCTGTCGCCTGCCCTTGTTGTTAGACTTGGAAACTTAATGAAAATGGAAATGTTTTAGCTGTTGTTATCTAATTCTGCGGCTGATTTCTGGACACTTTTGGCTTCTCTGCAACTCATAGCACTTTAAGGGTTTCATAAATCGACCCCAAAAATCCCCCTGCTTTAGTTTTTCTTTTTCGGGCAAAATATACTTTACCCCCTCTAGTTTACTGCCTTTTCACGTAATTCCCCCGTAGTTTCAAAAGTTATACATAACACTTTCATAATTTGGATTAAAGTATCAAAATGACGGAATTTGCATTCCATAATGAGTCAACTAGAATGTCAAAAGCACTCCTATATAAAATTAAAAATCATTTATTAACTGCAGGGGATTATTTATATATTTTGAAAATCATAGGGGGTTATATGATAAAATATAAAACTAAGGAGATTAGAGTGTTATGCATATTATATTCATATTTTTTGTCACTTCAGTCACTTTAGTTTTTAAACAACGGTAATTTCGATATTTTTATGGATTCTATTACAAATGATCACTTTCGACGCTTTAATATTTTAATTCAAACTACAAGGGGGTTTATATAGTTTTTGAAACTATAGGGAGATTATGTAAAGAATCACTAAACCACAAGGGATTTAAGTGTATTTTGCCCTTCTTTTTCTTGTTTTACTGCTGTCTACCCTTGTTGTTAAGGCTTGAGTGTTTATATGATCATGCTAGTGTTTCTTAGCAAAAAAATCCCTTTTCATTTTACTAGTAATAGGTCACGTACTTTGCATGTGATTATAATATCATAAAATATAATGTTTCTTAGACATTAAAATTTATTTGTGAAAATTATTTTAGCAAATTTAATATTTGCATATTTTTATTTTTTATTTAATTTTTTATCTTCTTTAATTAATTATCCTTACAAGCATTATTTTAAAAGCAAAAAAAAGTCCACAACATGTTATATTTACAAATTCATATAAAATCTCTAGAGAATTTTTAACAAATGGGAATACATTCAGTCTCTTTCAATTTAAAATAATGGTTTTAAGGACAATTAATTAAAGAAGATGAAAAATTAACATTTAAAAAATAAAGATTTGACCAAATATGAAATGATTTGACAAAAGTATCAATATTTTGAATGGTAAGTGTAATATTGATACTTGTAATTGCTTCGTTTGTTTTTCTCCATGACAAACAAATTATGATGGTTCCACTAAAATTGTATAATCTTTAATTAGATATATGAATTATTTTTTATTTTTCTTTTAGAGTTGGATGACCTAAATTTGCACACTAAGCAAAAGTTAATTGTTTGTTAATCACTAGGGTTGGCTGAGTGGCTAAGGTAGAGTTCTTAGTAGTCTTTCCAGTTTAGAATTCGAGCCCTATGCGTGACAGTTGGGTATGGAAAAAGGTGTAGGGAGGGATAGAAGGGCAAAAAATAAAATAAAAATAATTTTTTTGCATAAATATTAGTTGCACGCTTTACCATTATAATTGCTCCTGTTATGTTTCCTTGTTTTAATAATTGCTTTCTGTATTTATTAGTTTTCATGTTATGTAAGTTAAATTTGCAATTCTTCAATATGAAATTATATACACCATTTTTTAAAAAGTGAAGAGATGTATATTCTTTGAAATTGAACTCTCTATATTATTTTCTATGTTCTTTCTGTTGAAAATGGAATATAAATGATTCACTACATATAAACTACTGTTCAATTTTTTTGAGAATGAAATTTCATTAGTAGAGGTAATTGAGTTTTTTTTTTTTTTTTTTTTTTGTCTTCTCTAACTTAAAGCACAAACGAAAGATTCCATTGTCATAAGAGCGCCTTGTTTTGGTCTCAATAGTAATATTTTTGAAGATTTAAAAATTTAATTAGGCTATGACTAATTAATAATTTTAAATTGAAATAAAAAACTGAAAATTGAATGAAAAAAGACACATTGGTTTGGTGTGTTATAGTTAGTTTATTGGCTTCATAATTCAAATTTAATTAAGGTTACATTGTTTTCCTAACTACTACAATTATTGCTATTATTAAAATTCAATAAATCTAATTATTAGGGTTATTAGGGAGAATGGTATTTTGGACAAAATAAAAAACTAAGATCAAATCCTGCTCAGTCTCTAATGCTTAGCATCAACTATTATTTTCTTTTAAATCAATAGATATGATATAATAAATTTTAATCATCATAATAAATTAAGAAGAGCATAATGTAAAACTCCAATCATTAATTAATAAGGGTATAATTGGAATAACAAAAACTAAGATCACAAGAATGCTTGCACTCATGCTCTAAAGTACTAAGACTGATGGTATTTTTTATATAGTAATGATAATCATAATGATTATTATAAACTCTTTTTTGTCTCCTTTTCACTTTAATTCAAATAATGAGAGGATTGTATGTTTTGAAATCACGAAAACTTTTTCATATGTTCACTTAATCACAAGTGGTTTTTTTGTTTTTATCAAAAAAAAAAAATACTGAGTTCTTTCTCTGCCCAAAACACAAATTTCCAGCCATTGGGGGAAAAGAAAAAAAAAAGGTTCTCCCCTTTGAGATGAATGGAAACGTTGGAGCTGCTGCCTATGCTTCTCCTGCTGATTTCTGATCATTTGGCATCTCTGCACCTCACCAGTTAAGGTTTCATAAACCGCCTCGCAAAATCCCATTTGCTCTAATTTCCTTTTTCCCCTGTACTTCTTCTTTTATTGTTATTTTTTGGCCCTTCTTGTTGTACTGTTGCCTGCCCTTGTTGTTAGACTTGGAAACTTAATGAAAATGGAAATGTTTTAGCTGTTGTTATCTAATTCTGCGGCTGATTTCTGGACACTTTTGGCTTCTCTGCAACTCGTGGCACTTTAAGGGTTTCATAAATCGACCCCCAAAATGGACAGCGAAGGAATCAAACGATTGGTCTTGTTATTCTACTATTGTAGTTTCCTGTTCTCATTGCTTTAGGGAAGTTGATGGCAGCAGATGCATTGTCTAATCTGGGGGTGTGTAACTTATGGATAGACTAGGGTGTGTATCGTTATATCATATATATATATATATATATATATAATAAAGTCGTATTCTCATCCTTATCCTTTTAGTTTATTTTTTGCCTACGTGACTTATTGACATAGCAAGTAGGTGCAACGCGCTTTATGGGTTAACCCCCCGATAACCTACGCTATTCTATCCCTTTTTTTCTCTTGACTTTACAATTCTAAATAATCCTTCCATAATTATCTCTTCCATTCTCTCACCTTTTTTTGCCTTAACCCCAATTGTCATGCCTAAATTTCATGGGGATTAGTATAAATAATTTGAATTATGTTTTTAACTCTCTCTAATCGTCAACTCAAAAGTTCGAAATATCAATTCAAATATTAGATTATCTTTATCAGATTATCGCTATCGAAGATGCTCTACAAGCAGTGCAGATGTTTACACTTTTTCACAATGTTTTTTGAAAGTTTTTTTTTTTTTTACTTCAATGCAAGGATCGGATTTGGAACTTCGTTTTTATTCCCTTCAACGCAAGGACCGCATTTGGACTTTGTTTATGCTCGCTGTATGTGGTCTGTAATTTCCTACACCTTCTTTATAGCTAGGTCATTGAATTTGAATTTTCTAAGTCTTCAAAAGTTACCGTTTGGTTTTTATTTCTAGCAAGGTTTTTGTAATTAATTTGTTATTTCAATTTATGGATTCACTCTTCAATTCAAGTAGAACACATATTGCTTTTTTGGTTAGTGATTTAAAAATGACCTTTTGAACTATGTGTTTTCACACGATTTTTTAATTGTCTTTGACAATTTATTAATTGTCTTCAACAACGTATTAATTTTTTTTTTCTAGGTGTCTGGGGTTAAAAAAATTTTGTGTAGTTTTCAATGTTTTCTTTTAGACTTTGGTAGAAAGCTTCTAAAGAACAAGAAGGTGTCACTGTTTACATAAATGGCTAGGCATCAAGTTCATTGTCATACAGCAGTTCACGTCATGCAATATACATCAGACTATTTAGATTTTTTATGTTTTTGACTTAATAGCAAAGTACATCTTATGTTTTCGTTTTGGTTTCTATTAGCCATGAACAGATTTAGAAGGTTGTCTGTTCCTATGACTTGATTGATTCTGAATTCTTATCTTTTATTAATATTTCATTCGGTTTCTTTTCTTTTCACATTAACCTTTAAGCCATTTTTATTAAGTACCAAAATTGATGTTTTGGTAACGGGTTGGCCATTCTTTTGTTTACCGAAGATTAGCCAAGATTTGATCTTCCCTATTTTCAAGTTTTTGAATGTCATCATATTGTCGATTTTTTTTTTTTTTGCATTTTTGAAATATTAATTACAGAATTAGATGTTTAAATTTACATTATAAGACTATTTTTGAATAACAATGTATTTAAGAAAGGTTATAATAGATTATACAACAAGTTTGTATTTTATGCAAATATTTTTATGAACTACACTAAATAATTTATTATTTTTAGATAATTCCCATTCAATGAATGGGTACAAACTAGTTCTCTTATAGAGACAAGGTTTTTATTCTCTTTTTTTTTTGATTTGACAAAATAGGTAGTCACACCCGCTGCATATGACACAAACAACTTCCTACGATACAAATATACCTACCAAAGAGACCATTAAAATTGAGATAAGGTTTATATTTTCTTTTTTTTTTTTCTTATTTATACTTCTTACAGCTTCACTCCACATATTATATAGGAAATGCAATCATCCAAGCACTAAACCAACCTTAGATCAGATCACTCCATATCAGCCCAAGTACTGGTACTTAGCTGCTGAGACTCTAGTCACATCTTGGGCCCAAAATGTGACATTGTGATATCAGAATGAATCTCGTGTAGTTTCTGCATGAGTGATACTAGGTCAATGGTATTGGATCAGACTACATAAAGAAGTGGAGGAACTAAGTCTTGTGCAGCGCTAAGTGCTTTGTTGACCTAAGGATAGAAGCCATCTCTAAAACTCATATGATCTACCTCTAGAATCTGACACAACTGAGTGGACAATCCGGCTGCAAAACATAAAAAGGAGGGGTGAATGTTATACTGCATCTCACAGCGGAAATATAAAGTGCTATAGACCTCTACTTGAGTAGAGTATGAGCACTCAAGTCCAACTTGAATATCTATTTTGGACTAGCGAGAATCTATGTTTTCAGAACCGGACCGGATAGTGACTCGGCCGAGGTCAGGGATCAGGGGTCAATGGGTTCGACCGGGGGTCGATAGGGGGTCGAACCGGATGACATCATAAATAAAAATTATTTAAAAATTAAAATATTATATATATAATATCTAATAATATATTGATATTAATAAAGGTATATTCATATATATTTGATGTTTCAAATATATTTAACAAGAAAATATAAAGAAATTAGAACAATCAAGTAGCAATTTATATTATTTAATAAATATTAACAAGTTTAGAATTAAAATTATGAATTTAATTGAAAAATAACATCAAATTTTAGGACAATATTTATAAAGTATCAAATATTTGAGGTATATCAATAAGTTTTAACAATTTAGGGGGTCAAAACATAATATTAAAAAGTTTGAATTTTTTTTAAAAAAAATTACTGTTGAACCGGAAAAACCGATTTTTTCCCGGTCAAACCCGATTTTTGACCGGCTTTGACCGAGTTTTAAATTTCCGGTTTTTTAATATGACTCGGACTGGCTACCTGGCCGGTTCCCGGTTCAATCGGTTCGACCGCCGGTCCGGTCCGAGTTTTAAAACAGAGGCGAGAATAGAGCTCAAATAGTTGAACTTGGCTGTTGAGACTCTTGTTGCGTCTTGGGTCTGCGAGTCCGGAGCGTGACATGTACACTATCCTTCCCCGATCAGTGATTTTTTGGAATTTAAAAATTGCAATTTAAATTTTTAAGGAGACATATAGTCATATGTAAGGAGGCATAAATGTTTCGATGAGTTGGCTTGGGATAAATCGACAAATGTGACCCAGTAATTCAAAATAAGTCACTCATTAAGAGTGGATGGAGATGCATGAAAATTACTTTTTCCGAAGGAAAAGTTTGGGAATCCCATTTTGAAACAAAAAAAAAAAGGTAAAAACATGACATTAAGGAAAAAGCATATATTTAGCCCGTCTAGCTAGAATGAGAAGACTGATGATTTAGCTGCCCTCAGAATCTTCATTAGTGCTGCACTTCGTCCATGATAGAGGAGATGTTCTCAAAGATTTGGCAACAGTTTGCATTATTGTTCGAGACATAAAGAGCTTAATTCTGATATTTTTGAATTTTGCTTCAATAGTCAGTACTCTTTCCTATAATTTTCAAGTAAGTTACTGCAGAAGTAAAGACCTGGAATCAGCTGGTCGGTGATTTTCTTGCCTTATTGTCTAAATTTTAACCAAGTCCTGTTGCAGTGGATGGTATTTCATTATTTGATGGATGCCCTCTTCATCTGGAGGGGGTTTATCCACACTCGGCTGTCAAAGCATTGTCTCAAAAATGGTCCCCTCTTTATGATGATACATGATATCATGAAGCAAAAAGCATGTGCCCTGAATTCCTTTCAATCCTTGCTAACTTCTTGGCTTGGGCTGGTTACTAATTCCATCTTTAGAAGTTGGGGGTTCTCATTTCAGCAAATTGTGTTCTGAAGCAACAGACATGGAGAAAGCGTTCTATTTGCTTTTCTACATTGTGCACATATCTTTTGCTTGAGGTTCCTCTATTGTTTCAGCCTTGTATGAGCTTCTGTTTGTGGTTTTAGTTTATTTTTCTGAACGTCTTTTTTTGGTTATGATGAATTTGTATCGATGTGTTTATCTGTTTCATGGAATTTACAGCTAGGAGTCTTATTTTCCTGCTCAGCTGGTGTCCTCCTCCTTGTTCCATCAGTCTTGATCCTCTCAATCAAGAAGCAATAGTATCCTTCGATTTGAATAAGTAATTTGGCACATCAAACCTGTTCGGGTTGATCTAGTCAAGTAATTACAGGCTTTACAGCACACAATCATATCGGATGTGCTTGGATTTAGTGTTGAAGAACTCGTAATTTTGTCATGTTCTGAAATTCGAACATATGCAATAACTTGTCCCGGGATGTTTACATGTGAAACATTGGTTTATCTGCTACTGTTATATGATGTGGATTCCCAATTTAGTGTTTTTACCGAAGCTTAAAGTTCTGAGTATGTGTTTAAGGCAATTAGTTGATGATTCTGTTCAAATGCTTATTCGAGGTTGTCCTGTGCTTGGAAACCTGTCATTACACATCCAGTGTTTGAATGAAGGGCATGAAGGTAGTAAACTTGAGCTTGATTTTCTAGCCCCTCAATCAATATGTTGCTTGTTCAACACTTGGGAGCAGAGTGTACGATACTTGTGGAGTCAAATAACCTAGAAAGTCTGGAGTATGATGATAGCCAAACACACTCTTGGGCATCAGGTGGTTATCAATGCCCGAAATCTTAGATCCTTTTCCTACTTTGCATCTGCTGTTGGAGTTTGCTTCTTTCAGAACCTTAACCCGTCTTCTTATCCTTAACCTTAACAATGAAGTACCAAGTGATGATGCCATTGATCATCTTGTGAGGGTGCAAGGAGTGCAATCACTTTCTTTATGGCCACGCATTTTGGAGGTATTCTGTTTTCTTTTCTTTTCTTTTTTTTTTTGAAATTTACTTTTCTTTGCATTACACTTGCTAAGGAAGTTGCTTTGATACTTTCTAATTTGCATGAAGGCTCTCTATGGTTCCCAATATTTGCTGCCAAATTTTAGAAACTTGACCATCCAGGTGCTTTTATCTGCCTGCTTTTTTGGTAATATAGATGAAGTTCTTTGGTGGAAAATGCTGCCTAGCTTGTTTCAAAAGGCCCCTAACCTTGAAATGAGCGTTTGTTTCAAATGGCGGCCGACTAATGAGCATTTCTCCCCCTATACTTTGTTGTAGTTGTGGTGGGAAGGAGGGGGGGGGGGGGGGGGGGAGATCCTGTTACAATGGATTGAATTAATGTTGTTTCTCTCTGTATGTGGTCTGCTCTCTGGGCATTGTCCTAAAGATGTTATGCAAGTATCAGCAAGATGATGATGAACTGCTTTCATTTGGCTTTCTTGATGTGTTGATATCTTCTTTGCTATCTAGAGCTAAGTGAAGGTTTAACTGCCTAGCTTGTGTGTTTATGTTCAGCAGAAGTCTTTCTGTATAATGATGTGTAGATTACGATTAGCTTCTTTTGTTGCTCCAGCTTTTGTTATGGTCTGTATGCATTAGCTTATTGTTCAGCAGAATCTTTATATGCTATTCATTAGTTTAGTTCGACACAATTTCAAGTTGAATGTGACAACAGCCTAATATGAGACTGATACATCAAAAAGGGCTGAAATTAAGCATAACAGCTCGCACCCTAAATCTGAAAGCAAAAGGAAACAAAACTTGTCTACTTCTTGCTCTTCTCCTGCAACTTAATTAATTTTTTGGCAACATTTTTTTTGATGGAATTTTTGCTTTTTTACGCGCTTTTGTAGATTACAACTTACAATATGTAAGATAGTAGGAGCTAAGTTGAAAGGGTTACTTAAGTGGATATATTAGTTCTGTTTAACCAAAATTAAGCAATTGTGGATGTGTCAAGCATAGGATTAAGTAGTTTAAGGTACTTCAGCTCTAAAAAGCATTAAGTTTATATGCGTTCTGCCCCATGTATAATCAATCCAAAATCGCGCACAAGTTTAAATCTGTTTATAAAACCTAAACTAATTTTGTGTCTCGTAACAATCAGCTCAACTAATAAGAGATCTAAACTAGGACACAAATTGTAATTTATTAAGAAAAAAAAAAGAATTAAAGCAATGTCAAACATCAAAAACTCATTGAAGCATGCCTGATTGCGCTAGTTCAGAATCTGAGTATAATCACAAACTTGCAAGAAGTCTGGTTGCATTTCAATATGATCTTTAAATACAGATTGAGCTTGTGATGGAATTGTTTCTTGTACTTAAAGACTCAGGATAATGAAAGAATTGAGCTTAGCACACAAATTTTGACAGTGAGAATTATGTGATTAACAGAGGAAGGAACTTGGCTTGCATTGGATATGTTTTGCAAGCATCTAACGAGCTAATTATTAGTCTTTGTAATGCTGAAAAAAAATGTCTTTCACCTATAGTCACCGAAGTTGTTTTTGTTGCAATCTGTTATGATTTTCAAACATTCAATGGATACTAAAAAGAGTTAATAATATTCCCAAAAATTCCACAACTATCTGAGTAAGCAACGGATACAACTGATCTGGCGCAAAGCCGAACGTGTTGACAGCTGCAAGTCTACTAGTCCTTTGTAAAATTGTTCTATAAAGAGCTGAATGGAAGCTGCTGCCTCTCCTTCTGCAGTTGATTCCTGAACACTTTGGCTTCTCTGCAACTCACGGCACCTGAACTCGTTCCCCCAAAAATCCCAGGTCTCTTTTCCCCTCTTCTTGTTTTCCTTTTCCTTGTTTTACTGTTGCCTGCCCTTGTTGTTATGGCTTGAGTGTTTCTTAGCAAAAATCCTTTTCACTTTATCAGCTCTATAATAATTTAGATAAAAATGGCAACAAATTCGATGAAAATCAAAAGCACCCCAAGCCCAGATGTTGATGATGTTGATAGGATCAGTGCCCTTCCCGAACCTCTTATCTGCAACATTTTATCGTTTCTCCCAACCAAAGAATCTGTAGCCACCTCAGTTCTATCCGGTAGGTGGAGATACCTTTTCGCTTCGGTTCCTGAATTTGATCTCACATTTGAACCAACTTTTGATCTTGAACCAGAAACAAGTGATGATGAGTCTCTTGATAGTTGGCGGCTCTTAAAGTTCTTGCGTCTGACCTTTAGCATACTTCAACTACGAGATCTGACTCCCATTAGAAAATTTAAATTCACCATCATTTGGGCATATGAAAATTTTCGGTCGACCATTGACTTGCTAATATCTACTGCCCTTCTGTATGAAATTCAAGAACTTGAAATATGCGTGGAAGCTGAAAATGAACCATATGTAATCACTTGTCCTCGGATTTTCAAGCGTAAAAGCTTGGTTTATCTGCAACTATGGGTGCATGCGGATATCCCCAACTCTGTATTCTTACCAAACCTTAAGGTTCTCCGCATGTATTTAATGGGATTGGCTGATGATTCTGTTCAGAGGCTTATTCAAGGCTGCCCTATTCTTGAAGAACTAAGTTTACAATTGTATTCCAATCCTTTGGAGGAGGAGGATACAAATGATACTAAAGTTGTAGTTGTTGAATTTTCCAGTCCTTCCATCAAGAAGCTGGAAATTCGACGGTGGGGAGGTGAGTATAAGATTGTTGTGGAGTCAAATATTCTTGAAAGTTTGCTTTATATTGCTTACAACTATGCTGGCCAGCATCAGGTCATCCTCAACGCCCCAAATCTTAAAGAATTCACCTATTGGGCGCCTGTGGCCGGAGTTAGCTTCATTGGAAACCTAGACTCTCTTGTTGCAGCTGGAATAGGAGTTGGGTGGCTTGATGATCAACTACAAATTCATGATGCTATTGATCATCTTTACAGGGCCCAAAGAGTGAAATCACTATCTATCTGGAGGTTTTTTTTTTTTTTTTTTTATATGGCTTGTTTTCTGTTTTTTTTTTTTGTTAGGCGTTTGCATTTCATGACTCTTAAGTTGTTTTGGGTTTGCGTGAAGGTTCTCTATGGTTCGCAAGATTTCCTGCCAACTTTCAATAATCTGACCAGTTTGGAGCTTGGACTTGGCCACAATGGCCACAATGCTGGTGAAATTGATCATACCCTTGCTTGGAGAATACTACCTACCTTGTTTGAAAAGGCCCCTAACCTTGAAGTTCTTACTTTTACTCATGTAAGTCGTGATGCACTCTTTGATCACAAAAAATAATCGCATTAGGCTTTTCAGTTTTAACCTACTTTTAATGGACAGATGATTTTGGACAACATCAGTGAAAGCAATGAACTTGAGAGTCTCTTTCTGGAGGCTCTTCCAGTATGCTTCGTCAAACAGCTGAAGAAGATCGAATTCAAAAATTTCAGCAATCAGGAATATGAATTCAAGCTGATTGAATATCTGTTGCAGCATGGAAAAGGTTTAAAGGATATGATTGTAGGTCAATTTTTAAGGCCTTCAGTTGGTGAAAGGATCTTGTCATTCAAGAGGAGCTCTGTGAACTGTAAACTCGTGTTACGGGAAGCTTAACTAGTATTCTAGCTCAATTTATGTTCAGCAGAAGTCTTTCTGCTAATGATTCTGCATTACCATTAGCAGATTTTATTGCTCCAGGTTTTGTTGGTTTGAGATCCAAGTATTGCTATCTGACTTGTTAACCTCCTATATAATGTTGTTTGCAAGACAGTTCTCGACTTTGTAAGATTTATTGTGAGAGATCTCATCTTCCTTTGTGCTGGGAAAAACTGGCTCTTATGCATTAGCTTAATGTTATGGTCCCCTAATCTTTATATGCTATTAATTGGTCAAGGATAGTTTGAAAACATTTCAAGTTGAATCATGAATGTGACTTCAGCCTAATATGACACTGATACATCATAGGGATTAAGTATAACAGCTTGATCTCATAAACTTGAATTCTTGCTCTTCTCTTGCAACTTGCTTATCTTTCTTTGGCAACATTTGTTTAATGGAATTGTTCTCTTTTCTACATGCTTTTATAGACTGCAACTTAAAATATGTAAGATGGTAGGAGTTAAGTTAAAAGGGTTACTTAAGTGGATATTTTAGTTCTGTTTAACCAAAATTAAGCAATTGTGAATGATCTAATTGGAGTGACAAGAATAGGGATGGAGTAATTTAAGGTACCTTAGCTCCAAAAAGCATAAGTTTATATGGGCTCTTCTTCAAGCATAATCAACCCAAAATCACGCAGAAGTTTAAATCTGTTTATGAAACCTAAACTAATTTTGTGCCTCATAACAATCGGCTCAACTAATAAGAGATCTAAACTAGGACACAATTAGTAATTTATTAAGAAAAAAATGAATTAAAACAATATCAAAACACCATAAACTCATGGAAGTACGCATGTTCAGAACTCAATATGATCACAAACTTACTAGAAATCTGTTTGCAACTCAATATGACCTTTAAATAAGCACACAGATTTAATGTGTGATGGGATTGTTTCTTGTAGTTAAAGACTCAGGATAATGAAAGAATTGAGCATAGCACACCAATTTTTATAGTGAGAATTATGTGATTAACAGAAGAAGGAACTTGGTTAGCATTGGGCATGTTTTACAAGCATCTAACAAGCTAATTTCAAGTCTTTGTGATGCTGAAACGATATCTTTCACATGTAATCATCCAAGTTGTTTAATTCAATGAATAATAAAAGAGTTTATAATAATCATTTTCATTACTATATAAAAAGTACCATGAGTCTCGATACTTTGGAGTGTGTGTGTAAACATTTTTGTGATTTTATTTTTTGTTATTTCAATTATACCCTTATTAATTAATGATTGAAGTTTCACATTATACTCTTTTAATGTATTATGATGATTAAAATTCATTATGTTGTATTTATTGATTTAGAAGACAATAATAGTTGATGATGTTAAGCAATAGAGATTGAGCAGAAATTGATCTTAGTTTTTTATTGGGTTAAAAACAAAAAAAAAAACCCTTTGTGGTATATCTAATATACAAAAAAGTCTCCCATAATTTCAAAACATACAAAACGACAACTCATGTTTTGAATTAAATTGTAAACTAACAGAATTCATTAAACTTGATAGAATCCGGTAAATTTAACGAAAAATTTAACAGAATTTGTTAAATTTAACAGAATCCGGTAAGTTTAACAGTCGAAACCATCATTTTCGTTAATTTCAACGAATCTTATTAGTTTACAATTTAGTTCAAAATATGAGGTGTTGTTTTGTATGTTTTGAAACCACGGGAGGCTTTTTCGTATATTAGTTATACCACATGGGGCTTTTTTGTTTTTAACCCTTTTTTATTTTGTCGAAAATACCAATCTCCCTAATAACCCTAATAATTAGATTTATTGCAATTGAATAATAGCAATAATTGTAGTAATTAGGAAAACATTGTAACCTTAATTAAATTTGAATTATGAAGACAATAAACAAATTATAACACTCCAAACTAATGTGTTTTTTTGCATTCTATTTTCAATTTTTTATTTCAATTAAAAATTAATAATTAATCATAGCCTAATTAAATTTTTAAATCTTTGAAAATATTACTATTGATACCAAAACAAGGCGCTCTTACTTGTCGTTTGTGCTTTAAGTTAGATTTTGCCCCAAAAAAAAATTAAAAGAAGACAAACCAAAAATAGACAAACTCAATTACCGCTACCAATGAAATTTTAATTCTCAAAAAATGATATAGATAGACGGAAAAAATTTATACATGGTGAATTATTTATATTCCATTGTTAACAGAAATAACATACAAAATAATTCAAAGAGTTCAATTTCAAAGAATATGCATCTCTTCACTTTTAAAAAATGGTGTATATAACTTCATATTGAAGAATTTCAAATTTAACTTATGTAACATGAAAACTAATAATGGTAAAGCATGCAACTAGTATTTATGCAAACAATCATTTTTATTTTATTTTATTTTTTCTGTTGCCCTTCTAACTCTCCCAAAACCTTTTTCATCCCTAACTATTATGCATAGGATTCGAATTCTGAACCAAAAAGTACTCTAAAAACCCTACCTTAACCACTGAGCCAACCCAGTGATTTGCAAACAATTAACCTTTGTTTAGCATGCAAATTTAGGTCATCCAGCTCTAAAAGAAAAATAAAAAAAAAATCTTCATATATTTAACGAAAAATCATACAATTTTAGTGGTACTATCATAATTTGTTTGTCATGGAAAAAAAAAACAAACGAAGTAATTAGAGGTATCAATATTATACATGCCATTCAAAATATTGATACTTTTGTCAAATCATTTCATATTTGGTCAAATCTTTAACTTTTTAGAAGTTAATTTTTCATCTTCTTTAATTTATTTTCCTTTAAACCATTACTTTAAATTGAAAGAGACCAAATGTATCCTTATTTGTTACAAAGTCTCTAGAGATTTTATATGAATTTGTAGATATAAAATTTTGTGAACTTTTTTTTTAAAATAATGATTTTAAGGATAATAAATTAAAGAAGATAAAAAGCTAAATAAAAAAAAATATGCACATATTAAATTTGTTAAAATAATTTTCACAAATAAATTTTAATGTATAAGAAACATTATGTTTTATGATATTATAGCCACGTGCAAAATACGTGACGCATTACAAGTATTTCCAAAATCCACAACTATCTAAGTCAATTATGGATATAACTGATGTGGCTCAAAGCCGAATGTGTTGGCTCAAAGTCTACTAGTCCTTTGAAAAAATGTTCTATAAAGAGATGAATGGAAACGTTTGAGCTGCTGCCTCTGCTTCTGTAGCTGATTTCTGAACACTTTGGCTTTTCTGCAACTCACAGTACCTTCACAATTCGTTCCCCAAAAATCCCAGGTTTCTTTTCTCCTCTTCTTGTTTTTCTTTTTCTTGGTTTACTATTGTCTGCCCTTGTTGTTATGGCTTGAGTGTTTATCTGATCATGCGAGTGTTTCTTAGCAAAAAAATCTGTTTTTCACTTTATTAGCTTGACGAGGACTAAACCTATACTCTAAATTTTAACCTAAATCCCTCGTGCACTGCAAGTGTACAAGTTGTAGTTCGTAATACTCAGTAATAATTAGGATCGAATCCACGAGGAATCACTAACTACCAAGGCTTTTAGCTCACTCTATTATCTAAACTTATCAAGAATTTTAACTAGTTTAATCAACCAAAAAGCAAAAGTAAGACAATGCAAATTTTTAACAACTCCAAGTAACTCAACTAAACACAAGTGCCCTAGGATGTAGAATCTACTAACTGCACCTAATCATGGATGAATTAGCTAAATATCACTTATGCTGTTGTCTTGTTAAGGATGCATTTCACTCAACCAATTGGTACTAGCTTTCGCCAATGAACCAAACTTAGTCTACACTAGAGTTTTCTTACTTTCGTGGTGAAATCTCAAATTTAAACTATACCAAGTACAAGAAATGTTATAAATATCTACCTAAGTATACCACTACTTTCGTGTATCTACTCCTAAGGTTCCATTCATTCATTTTCTATTATTGTCAACTATTTTCATAGATTAACAACAACTAAAGTGGCTTGTG
Organism: Coffea arabica; assembly: GCF_036785885.1. Lineage (NCBI taxonomy): Eukaryota > Viridiplantae > Streptophyta > Magnoliopsida > Gentianales > Rubiaceae > Coffea > Coffea arabica. The sequence continues at coordinate 1,524,104 of NC_092310.1, forward strand.
ATTGATGATCAAGCATTCACAAGTATTAAAGCATGAACAAATGAACTAGCTAGTACAAGATATAGGAATAATCAACTTTATTCAACCATAGTTAAGGCACAAATAACTTCATCTATCCCTAGAACAAGAAGATTTAACTAGAAACAGTAGATTTAACAATAAAGCTCACGTCTTCAATATAACAAAGCATTAGTGAAACAAGTAAAGAGAGTAAAGGAGAAGAAATGCTCTTTCAAATGAAGAAACATGATCTTCAAGGTCCATCATCTTCATTGCCATCAAAAATACATTGTTACATCAAGAATTCTTTAAGTCTTTCAATAGAAATGAAAACTAGATCTAAAATTATCACTAATCTAGAGAGAAAAGAAAGAAAAGCTCTATATCTTCTCTTCTCTATCTCTTCCTATTCTCCCCTCTCTCTCTTTCTCTTCAATAATGTGTTTTTCTACTTGTTTCTTTACTTCTTCTTCCAAAAATGCCCTTCATTGGAATCTCAAATAATTTTTTTCTTCAGTGTACAAGATGCTTTTCCAGCTTTCCAACTATAATTTGTTGTGAAACAAGAGTTAAAAAAATAAGTGTGAAATGTACATAAGTTGTTCTAAAAATTGTAGAGGAGAGAGAAAGTCGAAGCCCTTGGATCCGAGGGGTTCCAAGCTGATCCGAGCTTGAATGTAAGGTTTCTTCAATTTTTACTTATTTTGCATGCAAGATCCGAGGCCTCTATCGAAGGGATCCGAGCTCGAATCATGGCCTCAGATACAGCCTCTGATTACAGAAATTTATTCGAGGTCGGATCTCTTCTTTTTTGCTCCAATCTGAGGTCGGATTCAACTCCCTTGTTTCCAGCTTCAATTTCCTTCCTTTGGTGCACAACTTTCTCTTCTGGTCTCACTTATGTGTTATCCTCCAAGATATACATTGCATCTTTTTCAACTTAAGCGAGTGTTTCATGCACCAATAACCTACCAAATATCACATATTTATGCATTAATCCACTCATTTTGCACATTTGCCTCACCCTCACTAACACTTAAAGCAATTGTGCACCAAAAAGGGCTTAGACATGGCTATGAACCCCTAAAATTTGCATGTAATCATACAAAACATATGTAACATATTCACTTATCACAGCTAGATAATAATTTAGATAAAATGCCCAGATGTTGGTGATGTTGATGCCACATTTAATCGTTTCTCCCAACTAAAGAATCTGTAGCCACCTCTGTTCGATCAACCAAGTGGAGATACCTTTTTGCTAATGTTCCTGAAATTGATCTTGAATTTGACATTTGTAGAGAAACAGATGTCCTTGAGTCTCTTGATATTCTTCGGCTCTTTAACTTCTTGAATCTCAGTTATAGAATACTTCAATTCCGAGACATGACTCCCATCAGAATATTCGATTTCCTTATCACTTGGGTTTATGAAAAGTTTCTGTCACTTATTGACTCAATCACATCTGCTGCACTTTGTTTTAAAGTTCGAGAACTTGAAATATTGCTCGATCACAGTGATCCAACCCAATCACATTCAATAAAAGTTTTGATAGTCTCTTTCTAGCTGCTCCTCCCATATGCTTCATCAAACAATTAAAGGAAATAGAATTCGAAAAGTTCAACACGGTGGAGGATGAATTTGAATTCAACTAATTGAGTATCTTTTGCTGAATTGAAAAGCTTTAAAGAAGAAGCTTGTTGGTCCTATTCTAATGCCTTTAGTTTGCAGAAGAATATTGTCATTTAAAACAAGCTCTGAAAATTGTGAAATCGTGTTAGACGAAGCTAAGAAGTATTTAGGCGAGATGTGCGGTGATCTTGAAGAAAAATTAAAGAAAGGATAGGTTCTTTCTCTCAGAACTTAAAGAAAGGACGGAAGTTGATCTTTATATGTTATAACTTCTTATTCTTCTTCTACTTTTTTTCATTTTTTGTTATCTAAAATGATCTACAAGAATACAGATATGGTTTTTAATGTATTGTTTTCAGTGCTACATCCTCCTACGGGTTTACAGGAAGGAAGAATATGGTTATGGAAAACAAATTTTTGTGCTGTGTGCTAGCTTGGTTTTGTCCTCACATCATGATATATTTGGCTGTTAATAGGCAGCTTGCTATCATGAAATTTGTGGAAGAGAGCTTGGACAACAACTTCAAATTCAGTATTGATCGGAGGACTCCCTTTGGATTTGTTCATATGATATTTCTACTCAAATTACATCTTCAAGAGTTACAGTGTGTGAATTATTGGCAACTAAGAAATCATTAGGTACTAGGTTGGCTGTAATGCAGAATCTTTGAACTGATATGTGTATGGAATCGACCTATAACTGAAATTTCTCTAGTTATTCAAGGTAGTATTTGTGAAACAACAGATTGGAAATAAGCTGGTGGGTGATTTTCTGGCCCATTTGATACTGATACACTCCTGTTTGATACTCTTACACTGTTACCATATTAAATTTCATTGCATTCTTAGCCAATTTAAGGTAATAAGGGCATCTCGATTTAAAAAAAAAAAAAAGGTTATTTGGCATAATCATGTTTACCCTCTTCCAAGCAAATTAGAAACTTTTTGTAACTTAATCAATGAAATTCGTGCACCGTCATATTAGAGTCACTTTGTGGTTGATAAATAACCAAACAAATTGAATACGGGATAGGAGAATCTTGAAGTTTTTTTTTTCAACAGCACAACCAACTTTTAGTGAGAATCACGATAAAAGAAAATGGACGTTGGGTGTCCTTGGATATAATTTATAAACACTAAGCACAAGTACTTAATTTTGGTAATGCTGAAATTTTAAATTCTCTTCGTCTATTCACCAAGTTGTGTTTCTTGAGGCATCTAATCACCAAACTTATTTAAATGCGAGTCTATAATTTGTTACAAATTTCAAAATTGCAATGCAACATTAACGAAACCCAAAGTTTTAGCTATCTAGGTTAGCATTTAGATCTAAATGTCCTTTTTGTTTTTGCTGATCAAGTAGTGCCCAAAAAAAAAAAAAAAATCTTACTTCTACCTTGACAGTTCCACTTTCTTAACCATGAAACCTGTCTGGATATCACAAGCAATAATTGGAGAAACTTTCCTAGAGAACAACTATTTCGATGGCTATTTTCTAAAGTTTTTTATAGAAAAATATGCTCCAATAGTTTGATATATATAAAGTAAAAAAATGATTCGGAAATGTATTAATAAAACTCATAGAAATTGTTTGAAGAAAAACAGCAATCCAAACAATGCCTGTAATATTAGTAAAGTCATCTCACTATCTTAATTTAGATTAATTACACAAATTGTTTGGAGAAAAACGGAAATTCAAACAATGCCTGAGATATTAGTAAAGTCACCTCACCCTCTTGTCTGCCATATTCTATCATTTCTCCCAACAAAAGAATCTGTAGTCACCTCAATTCTCTCTGCTAGGTGGAGGTACCTCAATTCTCTCTGCTAGGCGGAGAAACCTTTTCGCTTCAGTTCCTGATTTTGATCTCGAATTTAAAGCGATTTATTGGCCTATCTTTGAATATCATGAGAGTCAGCGGCTCCTTAAGTTCTTGAGCCTCCTTTGTGCATAGAATGAAGCAAGCTAAGGTTATGGAGAACCGATTATTTTGCTGTACGCTAGAGTGGCTGTTAACTGAAGGTTTGCAATTGTGAATTTTTGGAAGAAAGTCTACATTTATAGGAGTGATAAATTATTGGGCAAATTACATTTTACCCCCCTATGGTTTCAAAAGCCATACATAACTCCTCATAGTTTAGATTAAAGTGTCAAAGTGAAAGAAATGATCATTCGTAACGAAATATTTAAAAATGACGAAATTACTCTTATTTAAAAATTAAAATGGTCGAAATGACCAAAAAATATATATACAATATACATGATGCACTAACTCTTATGATTTTTTATTTTACCATATAATCCTCCTATGATTTAACACTTTATTATATAACCCTATTATGGTTTTCAAAATAATTTTTAACTTTACACATAATCCCCCTGTGGTTAATAAATAATTTTCAACTTTACATAGAGGTATTTTTGATATTTTAGGTGATTCCGTTATGGATTGCAAATTTCGTTACTTTGATACTTTAATCCAAACCATGAGGGGATTATGTGTAACTTTTGAAACTATATGGGATTTATGTACAAAAATACTAAATCACAGGGAGATAAAGTGTAATTTGCCCTAAATTATAAAGAGCAAAATTGATTCCGCAACACAACAATTAACTTCACATGTAGTCTTTCAAAATATGTTACAAAAAAAACATCTAGGATGCCATTGATTATTTGGTTTTAGGTAAGTGAAACTTTTCAAATCTAGGAGACCCTTGATTGTTTGGTTATAGGCGATAGAAATTAAATTGACAATTATTTTCTACACTATTTCTCGTCATATAATGGATGAAATAAATATTTCACTTTTATAAACATTGAAATAAATTAGTTATATACTATTACTAAGACCACGGGCTTCTAAGTAAGCATTCTTTCTTGGGATTTGGAATCGATTCAATTAGAGTTAGAGCTACTCATATTTGACTCCAACTTGAGAATTTTTGAGCTGGTTTAATTCTTTTTTTCGGGCCACATAGACAGGGCAAGATTATTTACATGTTTTAAGGTTAAGATTTATACAAACGTGGACTTGATCCACCTGCTTGACTAGGAAATCTATCCCAAGATTTTAATCACCCAATTGGAGTTTCACTTCTCCATAATATAGACTAGGTTAATGTTCCTGTCAAATGCATTCTACTAGAGGAGTCTTCACAATGACAATAACGCAGCATTGCTCTCCTATTTTGGTCCCCTACCCCAGTCTCATAGGTAGGAGTGTAAAATAGTTTAAAAGAGTTAAATTGTTTTCAAATTTTACTTGTTTATTTATTGAATCAAATTCAAACTAGCTTTATCAAGTCAAACTTGAGTCAAATTCAAATAATTTCATCTTTTACATGTAAAGTTTATTTTTGTATTAATTGAGTTAAATTCGAGCCGAGTTTAAAAGTTTACTGAACACAGAACACATGCCGTTCAAATTTTGTTTGATCAATTGGCAAACCAAGTTTAATCAAACTCTTATCAACTTGAACTCCTTTGAATATTGAGTAGTTTTTTTTAATAATATAAGTGAGAGGATTCAAATTCAGGACCTCTCAATTGCACTCTTTTCCTCCAAACCATCCAACCCTTTCCCTCTCCCATCTCCCACATCATAAATATTGAGTAATTTAGTTCATTTTCAAATTGCACTGGTAGGTTTCCACTTATGTCTACCTTTTATTCTATTTATTTCATGAGCATCATTAAATTTACATCACATATGTACATGAAAAATTATTTTGTGAAATAATCAAAGTTTGACCTTAAAATTCAAAATACAATAACAAATTGCACAAAAAAAAAATCACACAAACATATAGCTTGACATATAAAAACATCAATTGAGTAAGTCGAGTCTGATGGGGCAAGGGATGGGACGAGCTTCAACTCGCATGGAAAAGCGTTTTCCCCAATAATAGGCAACCACATCCATTGCCATCATGTCTTGCTTTAGTGATTGAAGTCCACTAAATAACTGAATTTTACTTGTACGGGTTTAGATAGAGTATTGCTAACCAACGATGAAGAAGCTTGAGGGATTGCTTTACGAAAAGTTAGAGACATGATTTCTGGGAGTTTCTAAAATTTCTTTTGAATATCATATGCTCATTTCAAATTCACTGTTAAATGGTAAAATAATAAATCACTACAACTGAAAAAATTAACATTTAATCCACTATCATCATCTTAAAACAATTGTACCTTAAAGGAACTATAGAGTTTCCCCACTTTATAAGATGAGGAGAGGGTAAAAAGTTAGGAAATAATTAAAGATTAAAGAGTGTGCACCGTCAAGATAGATTGCATGGTTGGTATTTTATAGCATATCGTTATTCCACACAACTGAATAAATTTCTTTTGAATATCACGTGCTCATTTTAAATTCACCGTTAGATGGTGAAATAAGTATTCTTTACTCCTAAATTATATGGACTAGAAAATTTTAACGTTTAGACCACTATCGTCATCTTAGAGGAAAAGCACCTTAAAGAAACTATGAAGTTTTCCTTGATTTATAAGATGAAGAGGGAAAAAGAGATGGGGGACAAAGATTAAAGAGCGTTCACCACTTCCTTTTATTATCAAGATGAATTTAGGGTGCATTTGATAAACTTTAAGTTTGAAAACTAAAATATAAAATTTAAAATTTAAAATTTAAATTACTTCTTAAGTAGTAAATTTAATGTATTTTATTGTATATCACATTAAGTGATAAGTGAATGACTTATCACTCAATTTTTTTAAGCTAAGTTTTGCTTAGAAAATTAAGTGTACTACTTAATTAATTTATGTTGACACTTTAATCCCAACTATAAAGGGATTATATATAACTTTTGAAACTATAGGGGATTATGTGAAAAATTATTAAATTATGAGGGATAAAGTGTATTTTGCCCAACACTATACGTGAAACCCAAATAATGATCTAATCACAAAACTCACTTTATCCATCAAACTTTCATCAAATAAAACTATAACAACTTAAAAATGAAAGAGGTTACCTCAAATAGTAAACAACGAAGAGTTCCCAATATCCCAATCACCCCGTTGATTTTGATCCTCCAAGAATGCCATTTGATTGGAAGAAAGAAGAAGAAGATTGGAGACTCGGTAGAAGAAGGAAAGAATCAAGGAAATGATAAAGCTTCTAGAATAGTAGAATCCCACTACAAATTTACATCTTCCAATATTTTATTTAAATACACTCCCACCCCACAACTTTCCTAAGCTTCTCAATTTCACCCAAACTACTTAAAATCCCATAATAGCAAAGTTGGGCATGACCAGAAAGAATGTCAGTTGAAGCTAACTGAGTATCTTTTGCAAAATGGAAAAGGTTTGAAGAAGATGATTGTTGGTCATATTCTAATGCCTTCAGTTTGTAGAAGAAATTGTCATTCAAGAGCGGCTCCGAAGATTACCAAATTGTGTTTTTTTTTTTGAATCAATTACCAAATTGTGTTAGACGAAGCTAAGAAATATTATGGCCATGTCAGCGAAGATCTTTAACTTATAGAAGGGATAGATTCTGTCTGTCAGAGAAGTAGATATTCATAGGTTATAACTTGTTTTTCATCTTCTGTTTGCAGAAATGATTTCCTACAACAAAGCCAAGTATGGTCTTGTCTAATATCAAGAGCACAACATCATCCTATGTGCTTACTGTGAAGCAATATACGTTATGGAAAACCATTTTTTTGCTGTTTGCTAGATTGCATTTGCTCTTGCTTTTTATGCAAATTGGGTAGCTGTGAAACTGTTGGAGGAAACTTGGTCTAAATTTATGTGAAGCCACAAATTATTAAGATCAAAAATCATTCTGCAACAATTAAATTCACGTGTAGTCTTTTGGGATAGGCTATTAAACACATCTAATAGTCCAGCGGGACACACTCGAGTGTTTGATTGTAGGGTATGCGAAATAGCTGAAATCTAGCTGAAATCATTTGGCTAGAACCTATAGGCGCTAGAAAATCCGCTGATATCGGTTTACTAAACTGCTTTTCCCCGGAACAAGGGCAGGAATGGTTGTACCTGCAATCGTTTCTGATAGTTATGTGTATTTTATACACGATATAATTTACTTTTAATAATGTGTAATTTTAGAATAAAATTTTATGATTCTCATATATGTTGTTAAAATCGAGATAAAAGATGAAATTTGGACAGTATCTGCCCCTCTTCCACTTTTCCCCATCATGTGATGGTTAAAGTAGGCATTTCACCTTCATAAGTATTAAAACAAATTAAATATATATTATTACTGCTTGGAATGGACTTTGGAGATATGTTTGTAGGTCTGTCAATGGATTGGGTCTAGACCCAAATCCGGATTGGATCCATCAATTTATTTCGGGTATGGATAGGGATTTAATTCCATTATCCGGATTCGGATCCAAATTCATTTTGTCAAACAGAACAATGGGTCGGATCCGAAAATAAATAAAATAATAATTCAAATAATATAAATTTATCAATATAATTTGATTAGGGTGATGTATTTGAATAAGGTCAATTTGATTTCTTTTCTTATTTGATTTTTTTTGTCTTAGTTAGAAATTAGTTTACAAATATATTTTTTTCTCATTTTTGTTAAAAATTGTAAGATTTGATAGATTTTTTTCGGATAAATCAATCCGAATCCAAGACCCATCGAATTCGGATCCGGAATATGAAGTATAAGACGCGTCAGATAAATGGATCCGATCCAAGTCCTATATATTATGTATTATTCCAGATCAGGACCCAACCCATTAACAGACCTATATGTTTGGATTCAAACTTGATTTGAATGTTTAATCGAGCTACTCAAATTCGGTTCGCATCTCGTTCCCCAATTTGCCCCTTGCTCTCGGCTTCTCAACTTGTATGTCCCCAATTATACGACCTTTTATTCATTTTCATAACAAACCACTAGATTTACATCACATCTGTACATGAAAAAGTAATTAAACAAATACTATTAAACTTCAAATGCCAATCTTTGACCTAAAGCATACATATGGTGCTTGGAAATTCTTGTGCTGCTGCTTCTGCTTCAGCGGCTAGTTTCTGAACACTATGGCTTCTCTGCAACTCGAAGCAATCAAGGGTTTCATAAATCTCGGGTGTTTCTTGTTCCAGCTTTTCCTTTACTTTTCTCTTCTGTTGCATGCCCTTGTCTACAGACTCAGAAATTCAGCTGATATTTGTGTTGGCAAAAGATCCCTTTTCCCTTTATAAGCTCTGTTTTGGGAAAATTGACTAAAACCCCATTTGATCTTTTTCAGTAATCAAGAGAAATAACAGCATAGTTAATGATGATGAAAAGCACCCCAGGCTCAGATGTTGGTAGTGTTGATAGGATCAGTGCCCTTCCAGACCCTCTTATTTGCCACATTTTATCGTTTCTCCCACTGAAAGAATCTGCAGCCACCTCAGTTCTATCCACCAGGTGGAAATTCCTTTTTGCTTCACTTGCTGATATTGATCTCCAATTCAAGTCAACTTATAGGCCTAATGTCAGAAAATCTGTCCTTGAGTTTATTGATAGTCAAAGGCTCATTAAGTTCTTATATCTTGCCTGGCGAATACTTCAATTCCGAGATGGGGTTCCCATTACAAAACTTACACTCTCCGTTTTCTGGATTTATGAAATGGTTGATAAAAAGTTCCGATCGCTAATTGACTCGTGGATATCTGCTGCACTTTTGTTTAATGTTCAAGAACTTAAAATATTTGTCTCAATTCGACATTATGCAATAAATTGTCCCGGAATTTTCGCGTGCAAAACCTTAGTTTCTCTGCGACTACTGGTGGTTTCTACAGAAGTCCCCAGTTTAGTGGTTTTACCAAATCTTAAGGTGCTTCACATGTCGTTAAAGGGACAAGTTGTTGATTCTGTTCGAAGGCTTATTCAAGGTTGCCCTCTGCTTGAAGAACTGGATGTAGCATTAGACTTACAATCTGTGAAGGATGAGGAGACTAATGATGCTGAAGCTGATGTAGTTGATTTCAGTGGTCCTTCGATCAAAAGATTGAGAATTGAACTGTGGGGAGGTGACTGTACTGTTCTTGTGGATTCAGGTGTTCTGGAACATTTGGCATATGGTGCTCCTAGACATGATGGCGAGCATCAGGTCATCTTCAATGTTCCAAACCTTACACATTTGTCCTACTCTGCACCTGCAATTGGAGTTAATTTCATTCAAAACCTAAACTCTCTTGTTGAAGCGAGTATAGGAGCTGGATTGTGCAAGGATCAACTAAACAGTCGTGATGCTATTGTTCATCTTATAAGGGTGAAAACAGTGAAATCACTTTCCTTAGGACAGGACTTTCTGGAGGTACGTTGTCTTCTAATAATTTATTTAGGTGTTCTCTATAATTTCATGATGTCATATATTCAGATGATAAATCCTTATTGCTCTGGTTCATTTCCATGAAGGCTCTCTATGATTCCCAAGATTTCCTGCCGATTTTCAAGAATTTGACGAGCCTGACGCTTGTAGGCAGCTGCTATCCTGATGAAACTGACCATATCCTTTCTTGGAAAGCGTTAGCTAGCTTATTTGGGAAGGCCCCTAGCCTTGAGGCTCTCACTTTTTCGAAGGTAAATATGATGCTGTGTTTTATCCCAAAAACCGTTTCATTAGGCTTTGCAGTTTAATCTTCTCGAATGGACAGGTGTGTTTGGGCAATGTCATTGAGAACGAAGAATTGGAGTGCTTGTTTTCAGAGGCTCTCCCCATATGCTTCATCAAACTTCTGAAGGAAATTGAATTTAAGTTTCTTTACAAGGAGGAAGAAGAATGTCAATTGAAGCTGATTGAGTATCTTTTGAAAAATGGGAAAGCTCTAAAGATTCTGATGCCTTCAGTTTGTAGAAGAATATTGTTATTCAAGAGAGGCTCTGAAGATTGTGAAATCATATTAGACGAAGCGAAGAAGTATTTTGGCGATATCTGTGATGATCTCCAAGAAACCTCAAGGAAGGGATAGATTCTCTTTGTCAGAGAAGTAAATATTGCCAGGTTATAACTTTTTTTTGTGTTTCGCATGCTGAAATGATGTACTACAAGAAACCGAAGCGTGGTCTTGTACAGCATTGTGTACCGCATCTTCCTATGTGCCTACTGTGTAGCAATCTATGGGTTAAGGAAAACCGGTTTTTGCTGTCTGCTAGATTGGTTTCATTCTCACTTTTTATTGAAATGGGATGTTAATAGACAGCTTGCAGTCATGAAGTTTTTGGGAGAACGCTTGGTCTAAATTTATGTGAGCCATCAATTAAAAACAGCAAATTCATTCTGCGACGACTAACTTCACCTGTAATCTTTGACAGATGCTATTTAAAACATCTAGGAGACCCTTGAGTATTTGGTAATAGGGTATGCAAAACTGTTGAAATCTAGGAGACCCTTGATTATTTGGTTATAGCCTTAGGTAATAGAAAATCCATTGAAGTCTGCTTTATACTTTACTTTTCCTTGACATATAGCTATAGTCTTCCGGATCTGTTGATAGGTTATAATTTGTTACTACATTTATAATTATTTTTCCACTTGATTTTAGCCAAATATTGTTTTAATTGTCGAATTCTACTTATATTTGATTAATAGTGCCAATTGTAGGAAAAGGAGCAAAACGTGATTAAAAGTGACAATTTTCCAATTCATTGGATGGTGGCACGTTTGGGGTTGGTTTCTAAGTCCGAGTCGAATTCAAAGCAATTTTTGAAGGAAGATTTTGAAGATTTTAATCTTCATTATTAGTTTTAATATTGGATTAGAAAACTTGGAATATTTTCTTTTATGGTTTCTTTTCCTATTTAGGAGATTAGTTTTATTTGCTAGTAGACTTCAATTAGGAAACAAAAAATAATAAGAGAAGCCAGATTCCCGTTTGATTAGGACTTCAGCCAAAAAAACAAGAAAAAGAGCCGTGACTCTTTGGGAAAAGGAGAAGGCCGGATCCCGCGTGATTAAGAGTTGAAGGCAGCAACAAATCCGGGAGGAACAATTCGGCTGGGACTTAGGTCTTTGCATTTTTTCTTTTTAGCCGACCTTGGGGAGGACAATTGCTTTGATTTTGATTTTCATCTTTGACTTTTCTTCCGTGGCCGATTTGGCCAGGAACAATCTTGTAAACTTCAGGTAGCTCTTTCGCATGGTTGTTCTCCATTAATGGACGACTAACCTCCTAATTCTAGTCAAGGGAACAACTGAAGACTTGGTTCAGCATTTACTGTGAGATCGAAATTATTTTAATCATTTCCTCATTTATTGGTATTTATGTGTTTCTTGTTTTTAATTGTTATAGTCCTTATGTATGATTGATTAGTGCGCAATAATTAATTATTCATATAGGCTATTTTGCTAAATAGAGGTAATTGAATCCGTAATTGTTCGTTATCTCTATCTTAGTAGCAATTGGCGTAATTGGGTTTATGTCAGGGGAGCATACGATCTAGTTTAAACAAACCCTCGTAGCGTGTTTGTTAGTTAGGATTGGGCTTTTCTAATTATTAATGCAATCTAGAAATTAAATCCTACGGTCGTACCTAGGGTTGTTTCCGGGTTAGAGAAATAGTTAACGGTCGTACCTTAACTATCGAGAAATTAAGGAAAGATTGGTTGTTTATCGCGTGCATGACAACTATAATTAATCTATTGATAGATGTTGGAATTATCTGTGAATCGATGATCAGTGCATGAACCATTTCTGAAGTGCACCCTTGGCTAGAGCTCTCCCAATTATTTCTGTTAATTAAATTCTTTTTTGCATTTGAGTTATTTAGTTTATTAGCATTTAATCCTAAAACTCCCTATTTATCTTTACTCTAAAGGGAGCAAATTTCTGCCCAATCCCTGTGGATTCGACCCTAATCACCACTATATACAAAATTTGTATTTTTCTTGAGTAGGTAATTATTATTGTACAGGTTCGGCACCTGTCATCTGTTCATGTAATTTATCTACTCAAAACTAGATCTTTTAATTGCTACATACGGGAAGTGAATAAATTTAAAGCAAATGGAGGATCAAAGCCTATCAAAACACAATTAATCTACTATAAGAGGCTCCCACAATGTCCCTTGACAAGGAGTCCTTAACAGGAGCAGTGGACGAGGAAGGACCGTTGGACCTGGTTGCAAACTCAAACTCATTCTCACCAAAACATCTGCACACTGATTTTCTTTCCTTCAAAAGTGATCTAGCGTGTGCACTGCCATCCCTAATTCAGTAGCTCATCTGTAATTCAATAGCTCTTGAATTTGCCAAATAAGGTTTGAATGCGCTTGGACAGTTTTTTGGAAAACCAAACAGATGGCCTTAGATAAATTCTACTTTATTTTGACTGTAAGTCCCAAGCAATTAGAAGTCCTCTCCATAGAGCCATAATTCTGCAATAAGGTTTGGCACGAACCCAATATTTTGGGAGATTTACTATTCAGTGTGAAAGATTGTATGCCATATGTTGTCACGAACCAAAATGGTCCCAAAAAAAAAGCAAGGGAGGAAACATCCTAGAGTGCAAATATTTGTTGAACTTGACTAAGGAGTTATTTTCTTAGACATGCCTGGATACTGTCATACTTGTCCCTAGATAATGTACTAGAATTAAGCAACTTACTTTACACCGAACATGATTTAAGATCTTAAGCAATAACTAACTTAAAGTGAAAATACAAATAATAGTCAAGTCATTTTTTTTTCATTTTAAGCAACCACTATTAACCACTAAGATTAAACTTGATTACATTTTTCTTCTTAAACCAGCACGGCAGTGTTCTTGATCTGCAAGAGTATGGCAGGATTGGCATTTGGCAGTAAGTTCAATTGTTTCCAAAAGTGAGTCCTAATGCAACCAAAAAAGGAAGGAAAACAAATGGTACCATAACTTCCCCTAATCCATTTTTTATCTTCGATTAGCCCATAGCAATGATGATGCTGGAGGTCAGGGGCTCAACTCCTGCCTCCTACAAATTTGTTACAATATGTGGCTGGTCTTAGTTGACCATCTCCCTTTACCTTTTCTCCTAGATTAGGCTAGATTAAGACATCTATCGTTGCAGGGAAAAAAAAAAAAAAAGATTAGCCCCTAGCAATGAAAAGTGCATAATTTAAGGATTCTAGCCCTTTAGACGTAAGTCCAATCGAAGTCGAAGGGTATTTTGTCTAATCATAATCAAAAGCATCGGAAGCATATGCTTATTCTGTAAGGATGTCTGAGCAGAACTGCCGGCCACCTAGTGTTTTAGGGCAAGTACTTCACATCCTAAAATTTACTGTGCTAATGTCGATGGTTGTAGGGAAATGAGAATTAGTAGAGAAAATTTCCTCTGAGCATTCACAGGTTATTATTGGGGGTCTTTCATATCTAATGTAAGCATTTTCAATCTGTGAATTGAGCCCCTCTGTCTTCTTAAAGCAGCCAGCCCTTGAATTGGTCATAGTGTGGCTCAATTTGTTGGGACCTGGAAATCTGGAGACCAAAAACAGTTTATAGATTGATAAACAAATTTTGGCTCATCAGATAACGATCTGGCTTCTATTAGCTTTTTGAACTTGTTCGACCTGTATGTAATTCTTGTGTAGAGTACATGTTATATCGGGCAATAGAATTGGCAGTATAAACTCGGGCGGACTGCTCCACCAGATAAAGGAATCCTTCTCCTTTTTTTTTTTTTGGGCTAATTAGAATCCTTCATCTTTAGCATATTGAGATAGTGCTTCCATTAAACTTCATACTTACCCAATCAACATTTATTTTTTGATAAAAAAAAAATATTTGGGTGCTTTCGACTCCGATATTCAGTAAGCATAATTGACCGCTAAGCAAAGTCTTAGCATACCAATGAACAAAATGTCATTCTTTAACGTGTACGCTTATAACTGATACTATTTAATTTTAATTTAAGTAACCTTTTCCTCCCAAAATAAAAAAATCATTCTATTTTTCTTAAACTTAGAATCTAGGGCAAATTATATTTTACCCCCTTGTGGTTTAGTATTTTTTTACATAACCCCCTTATGATTTCAAAAGCTATACATAACCCTCTCATGATTTGAATTAAAGTATCAAAGTGACAGAAATAGTCATTCGTAATGGAACTTCTAAAAATATCGTAATTACACTTATAAATACATGACACACTAATCTCGTATGATTTTTATATTTTACTATATAACTCGCTTATGGTTTAATATTTTATCATATAACCTCCTTATGGTTTTCAAAATATACACATAACCCCCCTTGGTTAATAAATAATTTTCAACTTTACATAAGGGTATTTTTGACATTTTAGGTGATTCCGTTACGAATGATCATTCCCGTCACTTTGACACTTTAATCCAAACTATGAGGGGGTTATATATAATTTTTGAAATCATGGAGGGGTTATATAAAAAATGCTAAACCACAGAGGGGTAAAGTGGAATTTTCCCTAGAATCTATTCACTTCATTTTGTTTCTTTTACTCTAGAACTCCCAAACTTGGCTCTAAGGGCTTAGTGGAATCTTTCTTTGTTAAACAAAGCAATAACTAAATCGGGTTCCTAATTCATCTTCCATCTTCTATCAATTTCCTTTACAAATTAGAGACAAGTAATCACAAACAAATAGAAATAAAAATCATTCATAGTTCGCGTCACAAAATTCACTAGGAGTTCCTTATTAGCAAATTCTTCAAAAGAAAGTTTGAGATCGTTTTTCAGATTGCTTATTATTTGTATGACTTGTGATTGTTTCCATTTGGAATCTCAGCTACAAAACTTAGATTAGAATTTTATTTTCTGTGCTCAATGTATAATTTGTTTACCAGTTGAGTTCAAAAGCATAATATGCATAATATCTTGTACATTTAGGCCCAAATCATGAATATAAATTGTATGATTTGCAATTTTGGCATGATCTGCAAATGTAACTCAATTATAGAACATGTTACTGTAATATTTTAGCTCCTTGTAAGATTAAAAATAAGTACTCGACAATCTGTTTAGACAAATTGATGATAGAGAATAATGAGAATCAGCAAAATCTAGTCTTTGGGTGAATATAGATTTCAACATTTTGATTATAAAGGGGAATCACCAAGCTTATTAATCAATTAACTAAGGGCAAATTTCACTTTCCCCCCTATGATTTAGCTTTTTTTTAAATAATCCTCTTATGATTTCAAAAGCTATACATAACCCCCTCATGGTTTGAATTAAAGTATCAAAGTGACGGAAATGATCATTCGTAACGGAGTCATCTAAAATATCAAAAAAAAATCCTTATGTAAAGTTGAAAATTATTTATTAACCAAGGGGGGTTATTTGTATATTTTGAAAATCATAAGAGAATTATATGATAAAGTATTAAACCATAAGAGGATTATATGGTAAAATATAAAAAACATACGGGGTTAGTGTGTCATGTATTTATAAGGGTAATTTCGATATTTTTAGAAATTCCGTTACGAATGACTATTTCCGTCACTTTGACACTTTAATCCAAACCATGAGGGAGTTATGTATAACTTTTGAAACCATAGGAGGGTTATGTAAAAAAACGCTAAACCACATGGGGATAAAATGTAATTTGCCCTTAAATTTATTCTCTTGCCAGACAAAAAAAAAAAAAAAAGGGCATTTCTTCTTTAGTCAGATAGATGCTGGTTACAGCGTATTGTAGACAAAATCAGTCTAAGATAATGCAATCTGGCATGTCCACTCTCATCTCTCTACCAACACTCGTTACTCGTTAAATCGAAACCCTCTTTAATTACAAGTATTTTCTCATGAGCTAAAATGCAAATTCCTATGCTCTAAAGAATGTAAACATTTTCATGTTTAGCTGATTAAGTTATATATATTCCATACAAAGAAGTGGATGCGTTTTAGGGCGATCGAGTCTCATTTCCAACATGTTTTTTTCTTCTTCTTCTTCTTTTTTAAAAGCGTCAGTGTCTGGTCCCTAGATTAGTGATTAATATTGCTGAAGAAATTTTGCAACAGTGGAATTATGACTACATTAATCACAGACACTGATACTTTTGTTACACACAATAGAGAATCGTACAAGAATCAAAATGGGTCCTGATCAAGATCATAACCAAACCACATTCGTGGTTGCCAAGAACACTTGCTACTCATTATTGCTCGAAATATATCAATTGCTTCGTGTACATGTGCATTATTGCGCACTATATATTTGTCGGTTTACACCACAATAATGCAGCGTCACTGTTTCAAAGTTTATTTTGTGGCCTATATTTTGAATAATATCTTTGTCTGTATGATGCACTAAATTACGAACACTAGGAAAGCAACCCGTTTATTTGCTCCTCGTTTGTCATTGGGTCTCTTAGTAAACGCCATTTGCTTTAAGGAAGATGGCTCCTTAATTTATCAAAGGCTATCAAAACCAAACCACACAATGGCAATCGTGATGTTGATAGGATCAGCCAAGGGTTTGTTTTTCCTTATCTTGTCAGCATCCCTTCGCCAAAGCTTCCCGCAAGAATATGGCGGTTAATTGGTCTGATCTTTGTCCGCTAGTTTCATGGACCACTTTCTCTCCTGCCTTAATGCCTAATAACTTCTACTTTTCCTCAGATGTGGTGAGTAACATGTCCCACTTTACAATTTGCTCCTTGATTGACAACTACTTTCTCCTATGTCCTGGGGATAAGGTAACCACCTTCCTAAAATGTAGGGTGTATGTTGGAAGACTTATCGACACAATTCATCGGTGTTTCGCTTGAACCTTTTCACATTTCAGGTTGGTTAGTATGCCATCGATCGTTCCTCACTTTATCGACTTTTCCTTGCATAGCTCTCCGGACTTCACCAGATGAGGGGCAGGAGCAGTCATCAGATGGACCGCTCCTGAGCTGTTCACGGCCAAGATTTGATCCAAAAAATTGTACGGTCCAAATCACTTATTGTATCTCGTTTTTAATAACGTTTGTGAGATTCACAAAAATTTATTGTAAAGTTACACATTGTACAAATAAAGTTATGTCGTATAAAAATAAAGTTACGCGGTATGTAAAATGTACACAACCGTCAGGGAACGGTTGCACCTGGTTGTGGCCCCGACTTCACCTCATGTTCGATAAGTCACGCCGATGAGTTATTAATATTGCACCAATAGCGGTAAAGAAAATCCCATTTGTCAAGGTGATGCATAAGTGAAAATAACATTCTTTCTCATGATCCAGTTTTCAGTCTTGCACACTTGTTGAATTTTATTTATTCTAACTATTACTTATTTTCTGAAAATATCTATTTCTCTCTCTCTCTCTCTCTCTCAAAAAAAAAGGAGCTCGAAAAGCTTGTTTTTTATTACTGTTCTTGGTGCACCTCTGCTTTGCCGGCCACTGGTTGCTTTCCCCCTTTTTTCCTACAATCTTCAATGTCGTAGAGAAAAAGTGTTATAATAACAACAATCAAATTTTAGGGCGATTTAAGAAAGAAGATTAAATAATTAAACAGGAAATTTATATGAAGGGTTGTACCCAAACATTTCCAGTAGTATGACTGAAAACTAGAAATACATACAAGCTATTAAAGCGAATTATGCATTCACAAATTGTTGATTGTCTGTTGGATTTCATAAATTTGTGAGTTATTTGTCTCTTAACAATACTTTTGACATCTCGTTATATCTTTTTGCTTGATATTTTCAGAATTACTTTTGTGTATAACTTGTGTTCATTATTGTTTGACTGCATAAGACCTTACTCTTGATGATTATTTGATTATTTGATTTGTCAACGGTCAAATCCAGTTTTTGATCGGGTTCTTGCACTTGATTTTCAACACAAACTTGGACCAGAGTATTGGCTAATTCCCAATCTAATCGATCGAATAAGTTGATTCAGTTTGAGTTTGAAAACACAAGTTTTAGTTAGCTGTCAAGTCTATATTTGTATGTACATAGTATAGGTTTAATAACTTGAGATCTCTTTCTCTTTTAGAAACCCTCTTGCTTATATCAATGAATTATAGTTTCACTTGACCAAAAGTTATAATATTTATTTGCAGCGCCTAGAAAATTTAAGTTAAACAAGTAAATAGCATTGGAATACCAATCTCTAGAAGATTATGTGTTACTTGATCAGCTAAAACATCACTTGGCACCCCACACATGATGTTACATGAACAGCTAAAACATCACTTCTACGTATAATTTTAGAACAAATTTTTGTTAACCCCACACATGATGTTAAAAATAAGGGACAAGAAATAATATAAATCGTATAATTTTTTTGAACCAAATCCTGACCGTGAACAGTTCAGGAACGATCCTTTTAATAACCGCTCCTGCCCCTCATCCGAAAAACGAGGGCTTGGGACCAGGTCCTAGAGTTGTCTATCTCCGATAAGTTGTCGCACCCTGGTACTATCCACAATGGAGAGCGAAAAAGTGAATGTAAAAGAAGTCATAATAAAGGGGCTCACTTTGACAGGATTCATCTTGATATATAGTAGTACGTACAGGTGACTTGTACGCAAATGCACTTGGCGAAAATGAGAAGTACGTAGCATCTTTTTCAAGTTTAATGTTCAAATAAACAAAAACGGAAAAAAATTCTTGAGCTGGAAAAGGACGAGCATCACCATCGCCTGCCACCACCTCTTCACTCTCCCTTCCCCTTCCTTTTTTATTTTCCTCTCTCCCGCCCTCTCTTTCCCCTTCTCCTTCCTTCCTCCCTCCTTCTTCTCTTTCCCCTACGACCCCATTTTCCTTCATCCTACCCCCCTCCCTCTCCCTTTCCCCTTCCTCATCTGGTAGGATGACCAAAGGTAGGAGGAGGGGAAAAATGAAGGAGAAGAGGGGGAGGAAAGCTTGACGTGGGGGGAGCGTGGTCATGGTTGTTGGTGGAACGTAAAAGGTGACAGAATTTTATAAATATTCTCCAAATACTTTTTAATACACAACAATTTTTGTAAAAAGTTTACGGTACAGTAATATTAAGTTTAGGCACACCATCAGACGGACCAATATTCTAGCAAAAATGAGGGTTGGAATCAGCGACGGGCGGTATCTCGAAATGTCCAAGCTTCCCAACGATCTTGACGCGATTTTTGTTACACAAAAACGTTTCCGTATAAGTTTTCTCCTCCTTGCGATCCAAATTGTGCACGAACACATGCGTCGCTCCCGACCCCTTCCTATTCCTTGCCATAACAGCCGCTGAATATATGGCCGACATCCGCCCTGGTGCCTCCGGAAAAAACCCTATCGGGCCATCAATCAAGATCAGGTCCCAATCCTGGTTGTAAACTTCCTCCTGTAACATATTCAGCGCCAACTTGCACCTCTCATTTCCGCGGAGGAAAGCTTTCTGGGCGGAACATTCCGGTTGGTTCGGGTACTCTTTGAGGAGATCATCCGCCTCGGAGACTTTAGTCCGGTACTTGATCACGTGGGCACGAAGATGCGGTGCGTCCTTGAGAATTTTGTCGACCCACTTGGGCTCTTCTTCTAGGAATAACGTTGTACCACCAGGGTTGAGTGAAGCCCACATGAGGGAATCGTGGCCGAGTCCGAAGATGAGGAAGTTGCATGGAGACTTAGCTTTGAGGACGTCAACGGCAACTTGGATCTCGTCCCGTGATAGTAGCGGGACTTGGGGATATGTGGCATAGTGGACAATGGCGGCGTTGAGCTGAAGCATCGTCTCAGCTGAGTATGAACCTTCTGTCGAGAAGGCTTGAACCTGTGAGCTTAAGCCACTCTGCTGCCTAGAATTGCAGAAAAGGGGAGTCCCCGTTATTCCTAAATAAACCGCAAGAAACAGAGTTCCACCAAATAAGAACACAGCTGCTTTTTCCCCCAGTAACCTCCGCTTCTGATCTGGACTAAAATGGCTTTTAGTATTACCAGTCGTTTCCATGGTCGATCTCTGCAGTTAATAGATATGGTGTTGATGCTAGTTTGCCCAACACAAAAGTTGTGTTTGGATAGTTTTCAGCTGATGGGATCACGAAATATGAAATGCCAAAGGCAATTGATCCGAGGATACGAAATTGTGGAGAATTTATAGGCGGGTGGACATTATTGGCATAGCAAGTAACAAGTGAGTAGCTTCCACATCTCCTATGATGAAGATGGATTGGATTTGCATGGCGATGGATGGATAGATTCCTGCAGTTGGCAGTTTCACATGGCCATATAGAGTATAGACTTGATTTTGATGGATTATTATTCTCCTTCTCCAATTATTTTGATGGCCAGGCAGACGGGGCCAGAAATTCCCGTTGAAATTGACATTGCCTGCAATATTATTGAGACCCCACTTCGTTAGTGTATTTCCGATTGATTTGACCCAGAAATTAAAAAAATAATAAAATAAAGTTCCATAGCTCCATATTGTTAGACTGGAGACCCTTGATCCAACGTCACCCTCCAAAGTCTTTGACCATTTCTCGATTTCTGCATGTCATCCCAAGTCTTCGGACCCTCCAAAGCTTTTAACCTATCTAATAATTGATTGCACTGGGTACCTATCTAATAATTTTTAATTTGGCCTGTGTTGTTATGATTCTCAGATTACAGACAAGGGGGAAAAAAATCTCATACGCCAATAATGAGGTAATGCAAGAGGAGAAAATGATTCTTTTTCCCATGATCCAATTTCCTGTTTTACATTTACACATGTTGATTTTTATTTTTTACTTTACACACTAGTTGGGAGTAGAGTTACAAACGAGTCGAGCCGAGTCGAGTTTTGAGCTAATCGAGCCGAATCTCGACTAAATTTTATCAAATTCGAGCTCGACGAGCCAGTAATTTTCAAGCTCGAGCTCGACTCGAATCAAGTCGAGCCGAGCTCGAGCTCGAACTCGAACTCGAAAAAAATAAAAAATAATTATTTTATTTTTAAAAAAATAAATAAAATAATATTTTTTTCTTAATAAATAATAAAATATTAAAGATATATACGTAATTTTACTATGAAAATAAAAAATAAAAAAATATATAATACACGTAATTTTATTATTAAATAAAAATAAAAATAAAAAATATATATATATACTCAAGCTCGCGAGCCGGACTTAATATTCTGAGCTCGAGTTCGAGCTCGAGTTTGACTCAAGCCGGCTCGAGCTCGATTAATATCGAGTTCGACTCGAGCTTGACTCGAGCCACTCGCGAGCGGCTTACGAGGGGCTCGATTCGTTTGCAGCCCTAGTTGGGAGTGTAATCTTGTCAGACAGTACAAATTATCTCCGCCTCCCAGATCAAATCTTGATTGAGCTTTCTGTTCAGATTTCCACACAAAAAAAAAAATTGCAGTAAAAAATGTCCATTTTTTCAGGACAACGTCTTTTCAAATTGAATAAAGTGTATAAATTTGTCAAGATATACAATTTAGAAAAACGCTACTCTGGTTATTTATCAAGTAAATATAACCTATGTGCATTAAATATACTTCGTTCATGCACGATTAATGCACGGAGTTAAATCTAATATTGCGGGGTTTGGTTTTACCTTCCACTTTTCCTGAGATGTGGCGAGTAACATGTCCCACTTTGCAATTTGATCCTTGATTGACAACCACTTTTCCCTATGTCCTAGGGATAAGGTAACCACCTTCCTAAAATTCAGGGTGTATGTTGGAAGACTTATCTTAGTCCCCCTATCGGCACAATTCATCGGGGTTTCGCTTGAACCCTTATCACTTTTCAGGTTGGTTACTATACTATCGACCCTTCCTCACTTTATCGACTTTTCCTTCCATAGCTCTCCCTCTTTTTTACCTTACGCTAATGAGTTATTAATACAGATAACTTTTTTATACACTATCAGTATATAGTTTTTACACTGTCAGAATATAATTTTTTTTACACTAATAAATTTATATCATGCCACATAACAAATATTTAAATTTAAAATTCAAATCATGCATATGTGACATATATTCAAAACTGCTAGTGTAAAAAAAAAATCACTACATTGATAGTATATAAAAAGTTAATCTTAAATCTATTGTATACCGGTGATACACGTTACACAAAAATGTCAGCAAATGATTCATTAATCGCCTCATTTGTAAATGGTACATTTGTATTTATGATTAAGACATTCACTACCTTAATCATCTATAACTACTAAAACCAATTCATACTCCCCACCTCATTTCCTATTTTTGTGTTACTTTCTACCAAAAGTTCAGTGAACTTCAGCATCGGAGTAAATCTAGGAACACCCCTAAATCTGCAGCCTCTTGCACGAGAAGATTGCTCAAATACTTCACTTGAGCTTGTATCGTTATTGATTATTACTGTTTGTCAGACTATTCAGAAAATTATGCAAATCTTTCACAAATTAAAGCACTTTAGATCTAGTTTATACTTAAAAATGGCGGAAGCAAGGAAAGGGAATGATTCATTGCCAAATCAGTGATCTTCTAGACTTTCACTAATGATTTGACATTTTGCGTTGACGTAACTGATTTCTTAACAGGTTAATCTAGGAGTCGAAATGCATAACATCATAAGTATATTTGAATTGTACATAGCGTAAAATAAATAGAATAAATATGTAGTCATGGTAATTTCAATTTTTTTTCAAGATGTCTTGTGTATTAAGAGGTCAAATTTATGGTAACCAAGTTGTATCAAATTTGTATGCTTGGTTAGCTTAAAACCAGGTTATTTTTGGTTTTACCGATTAACTGTCAAATCGACTTTTTGATCAGGTTTCTTGCACCCGATTTTCAACACAAACTTGGACTAGAGGACTGGCTGATTCCCAATCCAGTCGATCGAACGAGCTGATTCAATTCGAGTTTAAACATACAGGTTTTAGTTAGCTATCTAGTCTATATTTGTATGTACATAGTATAGGTTTATATACTTGAGATCTCTTTTTCCTTTAGAAACCCTCTTGCTTATATCAATGAATTATAGTTTCACTTGACCAAATGTTCTAATATTTATTTCAGTGCTTAGAAAATTTAGGTTAAACAAGTAAATAGCATTGGAATACCAATCTCTAGAAGATTGTGTGTTACTTAAGCAGCTAATATATCACTTGGCATTTTTATATGCAGTGTAGAAGTTAATTATCTCTACATATGTAGCCTCTAAATTGTCAGGCTGGTTGCTTCAGCTAACTTGTCGGTTTATACTTCAATTTCCAAATAATTAGGATGCCATATACAGGTTGAAATATGGCCAGCCCTGCCTATTGTTAGTATACATAATTGTGGTACTACAGTTGGTGCAGATATGCTGTCTTAACAATTGGTGTGGCACCGAACCTGTATGTAGGGCCTTAGCAACGGATTTGGGCAGTAACAGTCACTAGGATGACCGTTCCTGAGCAATTCTCTTACAAAATGCGATGAGGCGAAGAAGAAGCCACGTCTACCAGTTCTGTTGTTGAACCAAAAACGACATCGTTGCAACAAGTGGGTAGAATAAAAAAGTAAAAAATGTATTAAAGTCCTAACGGGATCCGTTTGGGGCAAATGGAATGATTCAAAATTCAAATATCAAATGAAAATTTTGAATCAACCGCATAAAACGAAAGGAAAAAGCAGGGAAAGCATGCATTCATTCTTATGTACACCAAAATAAGTCTTGCTATTTCTACGGATATTTGCCAAAAATAATTGAGAAATAAAAATGCAAACATTGAAGTGGGAGGAAAATTTTGGGGCACGTTTATGTGAAGAAGAAAGGGGGCGAAATCTGTTGAGAGGAAACCAAACTCGTGGGGCATTTTGAGTGAAGATTGAAGGACCAATTTATCTTTGCAGACATCTTTGGAAGCAAATGCAACAATTGAATAAGGCTAAAAATTGTTAGGACAATTTCTCTACATCCTTTCCAGGGCAGGCAACAAAGTAGAAGGGAATAGAGGAAATAGATTTACAACAGCCTCCAGTTTTGTCAAACAACTAAATAACAGCAACTATGCCATCTGACATTAGTGAAACATAATGTCCCAATTTGACGAAGGTAATGTCACTGAACCATGTCGTGAACTACATCTAATGATTCGTCACCTAATGTATTTCTATAAACAGGCAAAAGAAACCAGTCTTAAATTCTGAATAGGAAGATGATAGGTAGCACAAATTAGATATAGTAAGAACCAACCTGGGGGAGGTATGCACAAGAAACTCATGCATGCCAAGTGTTTGTAAATTTGACTCAGTAGATGAATTAAATGACTTGGAAAGTTTATAGGAATATAAAATAATAAGGAGAGTATGAAGGTAATCATTAATTACTTTTTTCATTCTTATTGTAGGATAGCAGTGATACCATACAATTTAGATTGTATTACCGGCTGCAGATGGGCATTCTCATCATAGTAGACTGACAGATATAGAGATAAAAGATAAGCAAAGTGAGTTATTATAAATTGCACGAATGAAATAAGGAGTATAACAAAGATTCTTCCAGGATTACAAGATATCTGAGTGATTGTGGCTAGTTATACTTTTTGATAGCAAATATTTTTTTGAGATAAATTACTTACAGTTGAGAAATACTCTCATATATCTCTAAAGAAGGATCCTTCCAAGATTATGAGATATTTGAGTGATTGTGGCTAGCTATACTTCTTGATATCAAATATTTTTTAAGATAAACTACTGATAGTTAAGGATGCGGGACCTAAACGGTTGGCAGTAACAACTATTCAAAATGATATAATATTTTTTGAATAAGATGTAACTTTATATGAACTATTTGTAAAATTTAACAACAGAGACTAATTATTATACATGAGACCCACATGAACAGTGACACAGTATCACCCCTTGTTGTAAAGATGTACAAGAAATTTACATAGAATTACAAAACGTTCAAAAAAATTACATTGTTCAAGGACAGTTGAACTGGCAACCGTCCTTGCCTTGCATCTGATAGTTGAGAAATACTCTCATGTATCTCTAATTAAGTGGATTCTAACATGGTTTGGCATCTATATATGTAGAGAATCACATTTGAGTGGAAAACAATAATAAAAAAAGGAATAGTGGGTACAAGGGGGAGGGAGCTACACACTTTGTTAATTAAACATTGCTAGTTACTATTTCATGTTACAAATTTGGTACATATTCATGCAATAGCAATGAATTAATTAAAAAGAATTTCTTTTAAACTTGGTTAGTATAAGTGCAGATTGTAGATATATGTGTTATGCTATGTACATATTATTTTGCTGAACTTACCTAGTGAAAGAAATTGGTTACAATTCAGTGTGCCTTGACATCATATTAGAGAAGTATTATTTTATGTGAATAAATCGTGTCAATGGATTCAAATTGTGATAGAATTGTAAATTAGTAATCCACTAATGTAATGATGTTAAAATTAGGTCTATCCAAATGACAATAGAATGAAATTTTATAAAAGAATGGGAAGGAGAAGGAAGGGGGAAGGGGGAAGTCCACAAAATATTAAATAGTAACTGTTTTTACCTCATACTTATAACTTTGTGCCTTTGTAGAATAGCAGTATAATAAATGAAGTTCATTTCTTAAAATTAGATGTGTATGAGCATAGATAATAATTTGTATCTGTTAGGTCAAATAACATATTGTTCAGACTATCTTTTAATGTGAAAAATGGTTATAAGTTATCTTAATTAGTGTGCATGTATAATTAGTGTGCATGTACATCTTGTTAAATAACTATTATATTCTATGATAGAACAGTGACAGTGGAGAAATATTTGATACAATCGTAAATGCACAATCAACTAGTATACTGATGTTAAATTGGGTCCCAGAGATTGATAATGGAACCTTTGTGGGAAAGAAATGCAAACATTAATAAGCATTAGTGATTGTTTACTCTTGTTTATAAGTTGGAACCCCAGTCAACTGTAGATTGAATAATTAGATAGTTTTTAATTATGTCAGACTCATAACATTCATATAGGTGTACAATTGGCGTTTGATTAGCTATGCCCTATATGTAATTGATAATCCTGTAAAATCTTTTTGCACAACCTGTATACTAAATGGGTCACATTGTGATACCTAACATACATGTGGTGATTTTCAGGAATTGGATTTGTGGAAATAAGCAAGTAGACAAAAGATGGTACTCCACAATTAGGAATGGAGTTTGACACAAAAGATAATGCCTATAAATTTTACAACAAAAATAGTTTTGTTGCGGGGACAATATAGCTGTCTTTACAATCATCAAAGGTACTTGTTATAGCTAATAAGCTGTTGTAAATGAATCTTTTTCACTCACAATATTTTTGCTGCGTTTTGTGAAAAGTTCAAACCTCTTTAGCAATTCCACCAAACTTACACTCAAAAGCAAGCTATGTAGTCCCACTATTAGTCCAAGTAACCTATAATTGTAACTTGTTGAAGAAGATTTGAGTACCATTCCTATGCTTATACAGGTCCCTCCTTTGTTGTATTTAATTGACAGTGATTCATTTATTGTGTAGGTTGGTTTATTACTGTCGCTACTACCAAAAGACATAGGAATCGCATCCAACTAGCCACAAGAAAAATGTTAGCATTGTAAAATCGCCCAATAATTTTTCATTCATACACTATAGTTTATTTCAATGAGTAGCATGTATATAAATACATGTATAATCTGGTTGAAATAATATACACCGTGTAACCGACCAAGTACGATGCATAGAAATTATTAAACATGCAGTTATTTGTCCACATGCATATTGCAACTAGTTATCGCAGCCACATGCATAATGCAATGGTATGCATATATTTGGAATGGTTATTGGTGCTTTAACTCAATTGTGCATCTCCTTGTAAGAAAATGTAATAAAAGAGAAAACGCGACCTCGAATACACTGGCTTAGGTCACATATTCAGAGGTTGCCTGTTGTCCTTTATTTTACTGCAACTTGCTTTGTTTTCACATTGCTTTCCAACTCAATTCTAGCTCAGAATTTCGGTTGCACATACTCAAGATTCCTTAAGGAAGAGAAAATGAGCTTTATATCTTATCATTTCCACTTTTTGACTCTCCTTACAACATATATGTAAGAATCATTGGGAAAAAAAAGAGAGAGTTAGTCTTTAGGGAGAATATTGATCAGATTTTAGTGAGAGAGCTTAGTTTCAGTCTTTTCTTATTCTCTCTAGCTTGGGATTTGCAAGAAAAATTTGAAGAATTCATTGTACCACTTCTTTTTGTTGAAGAAATAGAATATTTGGGAGCATGATTATCACCTTGGCTAAGCTTTCTCTCTCTTTCTCTTTACTTGTGATTCAATATGTGTTTATGCAATGGAGCTATGGTCTTTCTTATTAAATATCACATTGAGTTGCTAAATTTCTAGATCTAGGGAGTAGTTGAAACTTATGGCTACTTGATATGAGTTGAATATAATTTATACTTGTTACCTTTTGTTTTAATTTGTCCAGTTATGCTTATTACTTGTTGTTGCTTGATCACCGATAGCAAGATTATAGTTGTTATTATTCAAAAAAATTGGTAATAATGATGAAACAACATAAATGGAACTTAAGGAGTAGACTCATGAAAATAGAGATACCCTTAAGTGGATTGATTCTGTATTTCATGAAGAGCAAAAGAATAGATTTAGTTATTCACCATGAGAATAGGGAAAACTAGACTATTTTAGGCCATTACATCATGAGAGTGAGTTTTGGTAAATATGGAAATGAATCTCTAAATAAACAAGAGTATTAAAAGAGGTAAATCTATTCACTTGTATCTTTTGTACGATAAGTAGACTCTACTTCCCTAGATTCAAGTATTTAGTGATATTTTTCCATTGTTATCTTGCAAGTTATAGAGTTAAGTTAGTTTATTAGTAAGTATCGTGATTTGTATTGCTTTATTTAGTAGTTAGTCTAAATAGTAGAGTAGAGACCTGGTACTTATGTTAGTTGCTCCTCATGGGATCGATCCAATATATGTTTTAAACCTATATATTTGCTGTCAAACAGGTATATTTGGATTTAAACTTGTACTTGTTTTGAGAACCTGTCATCATGCTTTTGTTCTTCCATTGTTTCTTTGTGCCACGTTTTGGTCCGTTTTCTCTTAGAACAATATAAGAACAAAATTAAGTAGTTTCTATTCAAAATAAAACTCAAATAATATAGTTAACTAGTGACTTGTATATATAAATGTAATACAAAATACGCCCTCAAGCACAAGAACCAAATAATAATACAAATTAAAAAGTCTGTACTTGTCCTCAAACACAAGAACAAAACCTATTGAATACAAAGAATGGCTATATTCGAGACTATTATTATTAAAGCAACCATTCTAAACATATGTCAAGTGTCAATAGTGAAAACCAAAAGGACATTTCTTCAGTTAGCGTTTAATATGATAAACCCTTTCAACTTCGGCTAACCAAATTAGGTATATAAAATATTTAATAAACATTTCCCTACAAATGTCCCAACTATTAAACAAAATCTCAAAAATATAACCACATGGATCCCTAGGCTATTATTATAATATTTTCCTTCTTGTTTTTCCTTATTTTTCTCTTTCTATTTTTTTTTCAAATTCCCCCACACTTAAGCTTTCTTCACATTTTAACAAGGGAAAGGTACTTAATTCTCAGCCGTTCAAGTCTTTTGACGCAAACTCCAACATCTCCTAAATGAAAGAGCCTAGTTACTAAACTTTTCACCGCTTAAGAATCACATACTCTTAGCTATCGCTACGTTTTGATGTGAAAGTCGACACTTTTAGGTGAAGAACCCCGCTTATTAGGTAACGACAACCAGTGGAATACAGTTATATTAATAAAATAAGCATATAGGGATATATAAGAACACAAAAGCCTATTTTATATCCCAATATTATGCAGAGCTAATATTAATAATTAGGCCAAATTCACAAGAAAAGTGCTAGAAAAATATTTACAATACCTAAAAAAGTTAGCTATAAATTGAAAAAGTTCAAAATACCACATATTCACCAAAGAAACACTCTAAAACAGCACCATTTAACACTTAAAACATTCATATAGATAAAACTTAGCAAAAATCATACTTGAAATATAAGCCATTACCTATCAGAAAATCAACAATAAGAACAAAAATTTGAAAATTTTAACCAAAAATTTCACTTCACTCTTTCACCCCTCCCCCACACTTAATACAATATTGTCCTCAATGTTAGGGATAAAATAAAGAAATAATAACAAGAAAAAAAAAAGATGAAAGTGAAACTCTCCTAATAACAAATGAATTCCAATGACCAAGCATAGTGGGCTAGAAATTGCTAGTTACCATCCAATAGTCAAGGGCAGGAAGTCATCCTACCAATTTAAAAGAACAAGTGAACACTATAAATAGGGGTTAAACACACCACCTAATAACCCAAAATTGAAAGCAATAAAATTTAAAGAACTTAACACCTCCATTAATTCCAAACAAAGAAAAATATTAAACAAAATTAGAAAGAAGTCGGGTTGCCTCGCGATAAGTGCTAAATTTTATTTCTTCAGCCGGACAGGGCTGATAAGGTCAAGAAGGATGAAATGGTTCAGATATTTGCACATCCTCTAATTTATGTGCTTGTAGAAGTGTATAACTGCTCACATCAATATTGCGCTTTCGGACCACCGAAGAAGAATATGAGCAATGATCATGCAAAGGCATAAATCTTGCATCCTACTCTAAGACATATCTTTCACCATACAAATCGTCACTAGCAGTAATATAGGAACAAGATTTCTCATACGAAGGGTATGTTAAGGATTCAAAAATATTAAATTCTTCTTTCTCTTTGCCAACCCTTAAAGTTAATTTTCCTTAAAGTGAATCTATATTAACTCCTCCCATAGCTAAGAGCACTCTACCAAGGATAATAGGCATACAAATATCTTCCTCCATTTAAAGAACAATAAAATCAATAGGAAAAATTTATCAACTTTAATCGATAGATTTTCTACAATGCCCATTGGATAATGCACTAAACGATCATCCAATGGCAGAATCACTTGAATAGGCACTTAGTTGGCAAATTTCAATTTCTTAAAAAAATGATAAAGGCATCAAATTAACACTAGATTCAAGGTCACACAAACATTTATCAACAAGAATATGTTCAAATTGACAAGGTACAATAAAACTCTTTGGATCTTTCATCTTAATTGGAAGACGATTTTGAAGTACTGCACTACATTCCTCAATAAGAGACACTTCTGCAAAGTCCTTTAACTTCTTTTTATTTGACACTATCTCCTTTA
Source organism: Coffea arabica (assembly GCF_036785885.1). Classification (NCBI taxonomy): domain Eukaryota; kingdom Viridiplantae; phylum Streptophyta; class Magnoliopsida; order Gentianales; family Rubiaceae; genus Coffea; species Coffea arabica. The sequence continues at coordinate 1,554,915 of NC_092310.1, forward strand.
AAAACTTTGCATAGGTAGGGATATTTGCCAAAATTTCAGAAAAAGGCATATTGACTTGTAACTTCCTAAGCATATCCACTAACTTCTGATATAGTGCATCAGTTGCCTTCTTTGTAAGCCTTTGCAGGAACGGAATAGATGGAGCGCAAGCTTTAACTTCAAGCAATATCACTTGTAGCATCGTCACTTGAGTTAGACCCATTTTCTCTATTTTCTTGTTGTCCTTCCTAATTTAATGCCTCCTCTTGTTGCTTTGCTTTGTTTTTAGATCTTTGCACCGGTTCATCCAGCACTATCCCTGATCGAAGTGTAACTGCCATTGTAGCTTCTTTGGGATCTGAGCCATCATTCAAATTTCAAAAATAAAAAGAATTGTAATGAAAATTCTCCATTGTTTCAAGACAATGTCTCTTCAAATTGAATAAATTATATAAATTTCTCAAGATAATTCACAGCAACATAAATAATTTTGTTTGATTTGATATAAATGGAATATGAAAACACTAATGTGATTATTTATTGAGTAAATATAACCTATGTGCATTAAATATACATTGTGAATACACGGTTAACTTATGGAATTAAATCTATGATAAACATTTTTATACACTGTCAGTCTATAATTTTTTTTGCACTAATAGGTTTAAATCAGTGTCACGTAATATGAAAACATGAAGGACCTTAAAGAAAACCTAATGATTAACTAAGGAAATCTAAGGAAACAAGAAACTAAAAGAGAACAACATTTTAGGAGACATGACTAAGGCTCCATTTGATAACACTGAATTTGAATTCTGAATTCTGAATACTGAAATAATTAATTTGCTGAATTTTAAGCACTGAAAAGAGATATATGAATGTCTGAATCTTAATACTGAATCTATTTATACTGTTTGATAAATATTCATAACTTAATGCTTAATAAGCTAAATTGTACAATTTTACCCTTCTATCTTTTAATCCAAAAAGGAAATAGAACCTATGATTTAATTAACTTAAAATTGTTAGGTATGAAAATGACAATGATTGTGAAGAGCAATGCATACAATGACAATGTTTCTTTGTGTGGGAAAAGGGTATGGTTTCATTGTTTTAAAAATGGGAAAACGAGCTTTTAATACTTTAAAAGCACGTTCAATTACATTTCTCAATCTTGCATGTGCTTGGTTAAAGCGTTCTTCTTTTGATATTGGACGAGAAGCATTTCGAAAATCAGACAACCAATATCTAATATTTCGATATGGTGTCATAAAGCCACGTGTGTGTGGATAAGCTACATCACATAAATAATATTTATCTGCACAAAAAATATATATATCAAAATATAAATGTTTGTGGATGAAAATTACTTCAAAAAAATACTATTGTTAAAAAAAAATTTTGAATAGAGAATATTAGGTTGTTAATCAGATAAGGATTTTGAATGTAATTAACAAACAGGGATATATTTGGTAGATAAGATAAAGTAGTTGAAGTAAATGTCTTGATTCTTATCAAATTAAGCATTCAGCTACGATTCTTGTGCTGAAAAAAATACATACAAATTCAGCACTACTTAATAAGTTCAGCAGGTGAATTTTTATTTATCAAACACTCACAACATCTGAATGTCTGAATGAATTCAGTTTCAGCACTTTTTTATATTATCAAACAGACACTAAATGTGTTCATTCTCTAATGCGAATTGCGGTCCCCTTCTCTGGAACATCTCCCGGTATTTATAGCTAAAACTTCCCTTCAGAATATGGCGGTTAATTGACCTCATCTTTATTCGCTAATATCATGGACCACTTTCTCTCCTTCATTGCCTTAATGGCTGGTAACTTCCACTTTTCCCGGGATATGCGAGTAACATGTCCCACTTTGATGCTTGATTGATAAGGACTTCTCCCTATATCCTAGAAATAAGGTTACCACCTTCATAAAATGTAGGGTGTATGGTCGAAAACTTATCATAATCATCAGCGGTTCCTTTGAACCCTTATCACTTTTCAAGCTGGTTAATGTACCATCGATCCTTCTCACTTTATCTACTTTTTCTTTCATAGCTCTCCGGACTTCGCTTCACATTCGACGAGTCATGCTGATGAGTTATTAATATTGCACCAACAGCGGTAAAAGCGATTTCAGAAAGACAATTAAATAATTAAATACGAAACTTATATGAAGGGTCGTACCCAACCATTTCTGATAGTATGACAGAAAATTAAGAATACATGCAAGCTATAAAAGCGAATTATGTATTCACTAATTATAGGAAACTTATATGAAATGGTAGTACCCAACCATTTCCGTAGCTGAAGCAATCAGCTGTCTAGCCTCCCTTCCCCTTCCTTCTTTTTTTTTTTTTTTGCCCATTCTCCCTCCGTCTCCTCCCTCTCGCTTTCCCCTTCTCCTTCCTTCCTCCCTCCTCTTTCCCCTACGACACCCATTTTCCTTCATCCTACCCGCCTCCCTCTCCCTTTCCCCTTCCCCAGCTCGTAGCATGACCAGAGGCTGGAGGAGGGGAAAAAAGGAGAAAGCTTGACGTGGAGGTAGGTGGTGGTTGCTAGTGGGGGAGGGTGGTCATGGTTGTTGGTGGGATCGCATCCAAGATTATTGACGTTGTGGTTGGCGCGTAAAAGGTGACAGAATCATATAAATATTCTCCAAATACTTTTTAATACACAACAATTATAGTAAACATTTTACGGTACAGTAATATTAATTTTAGGCACACCATCAGACGGACCAATATTCTAGCAAAAATGTGGGTTGGAATCAGCGGCAGGCGGTATCGCGAAATGCCCAAGCTTCCCAACGATCTTGACGCAATTTTTGCTACACAAAAACGTTTCCGTATAAGCTTTCTCCTCCTTTCGATCCACATTGTGCACGAACACATGCGTCGCTCCCGGCCCCTTCCTATTCCTTGCCATAACAGCCGCTGAATATATGGCCGACATCCGCCCTGGCGCCTCCGGAAAATACCCTATCGGGCCATCAATCAAGTTCAGGTCCCAATCCTGGTTGTAAACTTCCTCCGGTAACATGTTCAGCGCCAACTTGCACCTCTCATTTCCGCGGAGGAAAGCTTTCTGGGCGGAACATTCCGGTTGGGTCGGGCACTCTTTGAGGAGATCATCCGCCTCGGAGACTTTAGTCCTGTACTTGATCACGTGGGCACGAAGATGCGGTGCGTCCTTGAGAATTTTGTCGACCCACTTGGGTTCTTCTTCTAGGAATAAAGTTGTACCACCAGGGTTGAGTGAAGCCCACATGAGGGAATCGTGGCCGAGTCCGAAGATGAGGAAGTTGCATGGGGACTTAGCTGTGAGGACGTCAACGGCAACTTGGATCTCGTCCCGTGATAGTAGCGGGACTTGGAGAGATGTGGCATAGTGGACAATGGCGGCGTTGACTGCAGCATCGTCTCAGCTGAGTATGAAAACATGTCATCGTCTAACCATTCCCACTTTCACTGCTAGTGTCACCACCTCAACCCACCAACACCTACTGCCACCTCAGCTCACCACTACCACCTCCATTTCCATCCCCACTTTAGCCCACCATCGCCTGCCGTCACCTCTGCCGCCACCTCCTCGCTTTCCCTTCTCCTTCCTTTTTTTTTCCTTTCTCCCTCCCTCTCCTCCCTTTCCCCTTCTCTTTCCTTCCTCCCTCCTTCTTCTCTTTCCCCTACAACCCCCATTTTCCTTCACTACCTTTGGTCATGCTACCAGCTGGGGAAGGGGAAAGCGTGAGGGGGGGGAGGATGAAGGAGCTGGTAGCATGACCAAAGGTAGGAGGAGGGGAAAAATAAAGGATAAGAGAGGGAGGAAAAGCTTGACGTGACGGTAGGTGCTGGTCGCTAGCAGGGGAGGATGGTCATGGTTGTTTGTAGAGAGGATCCTCTGTCCATTATATCTATCTATTTTTCCTGTCCAATGGAAAAATACGTAATCACTTATTAATATTGCTAATGTGGTCATAACATTGAATGCATATTTAGGAGGTGTTTGATAATTGGATTTCAAATTCAATTTTAGCATGAATAGCCTTTTTTTTAATCAACATGACTGCATGTAATTGCAATTTTAACAAATTCAAGGATCTCGTCCTCAAATGCTTGTCTAATTTCATCTAAATCATGCGACGTCAAATTCAAAAGTAGAAGACTATGGGTACAGTTAGGCGTAAACAGACATTATTTATGGATATTATTAAATTTGAAACCCATTTACTAAACACCCCTAAATATGCATTCAATGTTATGTGCCACATCAATAATATTAGTTAGTGGAACTACGTAATTTTATATTAAACAGAAAAAATGAATAGATATAACGGATAGAGGATCACGGTTGTTGGTGGGTTCGCATCCAAGATTAGTGATGTTGTGGGTGGCGCATAATAGGTGACAGAATTTTATAAATATTCTCAAGATACTTTTTAATACACAACAATTTTTGTAGAAAGTTGACAATACAGTAATATTAATTTTAGGCACACCATCAGACGGACCAATATTCTAGCAAAAATGTGGGTTGGAATCAGCGGCCGGCGGTATCTCGAAATGCCCAAGCTTCCCAACGATCTTGACCCGATTTTTGTTACACAAAAACGTTTCCGTATAAGTTTTCTCCTCCTTTCGATCCACATTGTGCACGAACACATGCGTCGCTCCCGATCCCTTCCTATTCCTTGCCATAACAGCCGCTGAATATATGGCCGACATCCGCCCTGGTGCCTCCGGAAAAAACCCTATCGGGCCATCAATCAAGATCAGGTCCCAATCCTGGTTGTAAACTTCCTCCTGTAACATATTCAGCGCCAACTTGCACCTCTCATTTCCGCGGAGGAAAGCTTTCTGAGCGGAACATTCCGGTTGGGTCGGGTACTCTTTGAGGAGATCATCCGCCTCGGAGACTTTAGTCCTGTACTTGATCACGTGGGCACGAAGATGCGGTGCGTCCTTGAGAATTTTGTCGACCCACTTGGGTTCTTCTTCTAGGAATAACGTTGTACCACCAGGGTTGAGTGAAGCCCACATGAGGGAATCGTGGCCGAGTCCGAAGATGAGGAAGTTGCATGGAGACTTAGCTTTGAGGACGTCAACGGCAACTTGGATCTCGTCCCGTGATAGTAGCGGGACTTGGGGATATGTGGCATAGTGGACAATGGCGGCGTTGAGCTGAAGCATCGTCTCAGCTGAGTATGAACCTTCTGTCGAGAAGGCTTGAACCTGTGAGCTTAAGCCACTCTGCTGCCTAGAATTGCAGAAAAGGGAAGTCCCCGTTATTCCTAAATAAACCGCAAGAAACAGAGTTCCACCAAATAAGAACACAGCTGCTTTTTCCCCCAGTAACCGCCGCTTCTGATCTGGACTAAAATGGCTTTTAGTATTACCAGTCGTTTCCATGGTCGATCTCTGCAGTTAATAGATATGGTGTTGATGCTAGTTTGCCCAACACAAAAGTTGTGTTTGGATAGTTTTCAGCTGATGGGATCACGAAATATGAAATGCCAAAGGCAATTGACCTGAGGATACGAAATTGTGGAGAATTTATAGGCGGCTGGACATTATAGGCGTAGAAATTGTGGAGAATTTATAGGCGGCTGGACATTATAGGCATAGCAAGTAACAAGTGAGTAGCTTCCACATCTCTAAATAGAGCTGTAAACGAGTCGAATCGAACCGAGTATCTCGTGTTTGAACTCTGTTCATTAAGCGTTCGTGTTCGTTCGTTAATTTTCGAACTCCAAACTTGTATTCGTATTCGGCTCGTTAAACAAAATTCATATTCGAATTCGAGTTCGTGTTTGGCTCATTTAACATAAATGAGCCGTTCGCGAACATGCTAGAAATGTTCGAATCCAAATTATTTTAAGCCTTAAATGTGTCATACCAATCATTAATCATTCTCAAAATCAATAAAAGCACTAAGTGACTAAATCCTATTATTCATTAACTATATAACTAACATTAACATAAAAATAATAAATAAAACAAAGCAATTTGTCCTCCAAATATAAAAGTCCAACCATAAAATTTACCTTAAAATTTGTCAAATAAAAATTATGTCCATGTTCGCGAACGTTCGTTAAAACTCGCGAACATGCTCGTGTTCGCTCGATTATTAATCGAACAAAAAAATTCGTTCGAACTCGGTTCGTTTAAGATTTCGAACGAGTCTTTCACGAATACGAACGAGTCGAAATGAACCAAACTACCGAACAGCTCGATTCGTTTAACAGCTCTACTCCTAAGATGAAGATGGATGGAGGGGGATTGGATTTGTATGGGGGATGGATGGATGGATGGATGGATGGATGGATAGATTCCTGCAGTTGATAGTTTCACATGGCCATATAGAGTATAGACTTGATTTTGATGGATTATTATTCTCCTCCGCCAGGCAGACGGCCCGGAAATTCCTGTTGAAATTGACATTGCCTGCCATATTATTGAGACTTTACTTCGTTTGTGTATTTCCGATTGATTAGACCCAAAAATTAAAAAAATAATAATAAAATAAAGTTCCAAAACACCTTAGCTCCTTATTGCTGAAATTTAGAAGTAGCATTAAGGATCTAACTATTTCGATTAATCTTACAAAAATTGACTTTGGAACTTGAATTTCATTTTTCTGTGACAAAATCTATGATGTCTAATTATTTGTGTGTTTTTTCTTTTCAACTTGCAGGACTACATCGTGCCTCGGGGTGATAAATACCACTTCATTTCCTGTGGATGGACTTTTTCTTTTTTTTTTTTCTTTTTTTTTTTGTTGTTATAAACCACAAGTATTCACTTTCGTTTTATGATCTATGACTAATTCTGTCCATTCCAAATAATAGCATGTGTGATTTATTCAACTTCAACAGACCTTGACTTGAAAAATTATGACTACATATGTTGCAGGTCATACCACACAAAAGCACTAAAATATCACTCAGGACGGCCGCAGCAAGGATGAATATCAATGAAAATCAAACCCGTGCAGATCGAAGGCAGGGAAAGTTTTCCTTCTCCCGTCCTCGTTAAACAAGACCAGGATCCTCCAGCCAATTTTGTTTACAACCCAAAGACTAACATTTGAATCGAACATGGAATATAGATAGGAGTTACTGCATTTCTTGACCAACTGAAATTGGAATTTTATTGTGGACACGAAACTGTATGTGATAGGATGGGACGAATATTTGAAAGTATTGTAATTGACTTCACTTACTCTTTGGTAGGATGAAGTCTTTTTTATTTATTTTGTTTTGTTTCATTTTTTTGTGGGAGGTTGGTTGTTAGACTTGAGACCCTTGATCCAATGTCACCTCCAAAGTCTTTGGACCATTTCTCGATTTCTGCATGTCATCCAAAGTCTTTGGACCCTCCAAAGTCTTTAACCTATCTAATAATTGCACTGGGTACCTGTCTAATAATTGTTAATTTGGCCTGTGTTGTGTCTTTGGACCCTCCAAAGTCTTTAACCTATCTAATAATTGATTGCACTGGGTACCTATCTAATAATTTTTAATTTGGCCTGTGTTGTTATGATTCTCAGATTACAGAGAAGGGGGAAAAAAAATCTCATACGCCAATAATGAGGTAATGCAAGAGGAGAAAATGATTCCTTTTCCAATGATCCAATTTCCTGTTTTACATTTACACACGTTGATTTTTATTTTTTACTTTACACACTAGTTGGGAGTGTAATCTTGTCAGACAGTACAAATTATCTCCGCCTGCCAGATTAAATCTTGATTTGAGCTTTCTGTTCAGATTTCCACCCAAAAACAAATTGCAGTAAAAAATCTCCATTTTTTCAAGACAATATGTCTTTTCAAATTGAATAAAGTGTATAAGTTTGTCAAGATATATAGTTTACAATAACTTAAATAATTTTGTTTGATTTGATGTAAATGAAATACAAAAATGTTACTCTGGTTATTTATCAAGTAAATATAACCTATGTGCATTATTGCTGCACGATTAATGCACGGAGTTAAATATAATATTGCGGGATTTGGTCCTATCAACATCCTTTAGCCAAAGATTCCATCTAGAATATGGCTGTTAATTGGTCTGATCTTTATTGTTAATTTCATGGACCACTTTCTCTCCTTCATTGCCTTAATGGCTAATAATTCCACTTTTCCTGAGATGTGGTGAGTAACATGTCCCACTCTGCAATTTGATCCTTGATTGACAACCACTTTTCCTGGACGAGGGGCAGGAGCGGTCATCAGATGAATCGCTCCTGAGCTGTTCACGGCCAGATTTTAGTCCCAACGGTTCAGATCACTTCTTGTATCTCATTTTTAATAACATGTGTGAAGTCCACAAAAATTTGTTCTAAAGTTACACGTTGAACACATAAAATTACATCGTGTGCAAATAGAAGTACGCAATGTGCAAAATGCACAAAACTGCTAGGAACGGTTATCACTTTTTCCTGTGTCCTGGGGATAAGGTAACTGCCTTCCTAAAATGTAGGGTGTATGTTGGAAGACTTATCTTAATCCGCCTATCGCTGGAACCCTTATCACTTTTCAGGTTGGTTAGCTTACCATCGGTCCTTTCTCACTCTATCGACTTTTCCTTTCATAGCTCTCCCGACTTCTCCACATGTTCGATGAGTCATGCCGATGAGTTATCAATAATGCACCAATAGCGGTAAAGAAAAACCCATTTTGTCGTGGTGATGCATAAGCAAAAAAACCATTTGCCGGCTGCTGGTTGCTTTCCCCCTTTTTTTCCTACAATCTTCAGTGTCTTAGACAAAAAGTGTTATAATTACAACAATTAAATTTGAGGGCGATTTAAGAAAGAAGATTAAATAATTAAAGAGAAAACTAAAAATACATACATTTGTGAGTTATAAAAGCGAATTGTGCATTTCACAAATTGTTGATTGTCTTGTCTATTAGATTTCATAAATTTGTGAGTTATTTGTCTCTTATCAATACTTTTGACATCACGTTATATTTATCTGCTTGATATTTTCAGAATTACTTTTGTGTATAACTTGTTTTCATTATTGTTTGATTGCATAAGACCTTACCCTTGATGATTATTTGATTGCATCAAGTTGCCTGTCAATTATTGTTAATATGGCCTGTGTTGGTAAAAGAAAAAAAAATCTCATGTAATGCAAGAAGAGATAATGATTCTCTTTCCCATGATCCAATTTTCTGTTTTACACTTAACACAATTATTGGTTTTTAATTTATACATTGGTTGGAAGTGTAATCTTGTCATATAGTTCACAGCAACGTAAATAATTTTGTTCAATTTGATGTAAATGAAATATGAAAACACTAATGCGTTTATTTATTGATAAATATAACCTATGTGCATTAAAGATACTCTGTGCATGCACGGTTAATGCACGGAGTTAAATCTATAGATAAATTTTTTATACACTATCAGCGTATAATTTTTTTTTAACACTGATAGATATAGATCATGCCACATAACATGAATTTAAATTTAATATTTAAATTATAAACATGTGACATATATCCAAAACTACTAATATAAAAAAGTCACTATATTGTTAGTATATAAAAAGTTAACCTTAAATCTATTGTATACTGATGATACACATTACACAAAAATGTCAGCAAATAATTCATTAATCACCTCATTTGTTAATGGTACATTTGTAATTCTGATTAAGGCATTTACTGCCTTAATCATCTATAACTACTAAAACTAATTCATACTCCCCACCTCATTTCCTATTTTTTGTGTTACTGTTTACCGAATGCTAACTTCAGTGAACTTCAGCATCGGAGTAAATCTAAGAACACCCAAATATGGCCAGATAATTAGGATGCCATATATAAGGTTGAAATATGGCCAACCCTACCTATTGCTACAGCTGGTGCAGATGTGCTGTCTTAACAATTGCTGTGGCACCGAGCCTGTATGTAGGGCCCCAACTACTTGCCAGATTACCCATTCACGTTTGGAAATTTTAATGATTGTATGGGTCATTGTCTGCAATGTTTTTAAACTCGGACCGGCCAGCGAATCGGAGAGGTGGCCAGTTCGCGGTTCGATCGATCCAATCAGCCGGTTCATCGGTTTTTTTTTTTTTTTTGCAGCTTTAGTGTTAAGTATTTCACAGGTCTTCATTCTATACTTGAATTTGACGACTAATGTACAATTTAACATGGTTATTGATAACTTAAGTTTCTAAAATGCATTCACCAACATAACTAAATTTAAGTTGAGATAATAACAAATTTTCTAAAAGTTATACATAAAACCTGGAATGATAAACATAATTAAAATATCATAATTCACCACAAGTTTTCATAAATTCATTACAAACATAAATAGATACAATCTAAATGTTCACCAATTATCACAAATAAAAACACAAAAATAAATAAAATAAATATTGAAATTTTTTTACAATCCTTAAAAGAGTCCAACTCATAATCAAGACAAACCATTTGACTAACAAACTTCCATCAGTGGCATGATAAGCAACTACACCGCCTTCACAATTTCATCAATTTAACCTGAAAAAGTTAAAATTTTATTATAAAAATATAAATCTAATTGTTCAAACTCAAAAGAAAAATAAAAAATTTTGAAAAACAAAGATACAACTAAACACATAAAAAATAAATTGCTACTAAATTTAATGGATTGCAAAATATAAAATATATATAAAGGAGTTTGGAACATGCCTTATTGTAGAATGGACTTCACATGGATGCAAATTATTACCATTAGCATTTAATTAGCTAGAGGACATACTCCTGACTTCGCATGATAACCAGTTTCATTTGTCGCCAGAAAGGTTCAAGAATATTTTAATTCCTGTTTGGATCTTCATTATTCCATGATCCTATACCATTAATTATTTTAAATTCAATGAGCAATAGTTTCGATTATGTGCCAACTACCATATTTTTTACCAGCCCAATGTTATTATTTGTAATTCCTACCCAATTCCTACACGGAGGTGCACTACTTTTGCAATAATTTCATCCCTAATTAATCAAATAAAAATCAAACAAGTTTAGGGGAAACAGATGAAAATTGGGAGAAAAAGAAGAAAATGCAAAAAAATGGCTAAAGATAATAATATAGAAAACAAAAACCTTGAAAAGGGAAAAATTAAACTTACAAAGATGATGGAAAACAGGAAAAGTTGAAATTTCCAACTTGTCTACAGTCTGCTAAAGATGATAGCCTGATGATAATGGTGAAGGCTTGAGAAAATCTTGTTGTGGATATTTGGGTTTGAAAGGGTTAAGAAGAAAAAATTGAAAAAAAAAATTCAAGAGGAGAACTGGAGAGCCGTTGGCCGCCTCATGAAGCCGAGAAAGTGATGGAAAGAAAAGTGTGTTTGCACTCTACTGTTTCTTTTCTTAATGTTAGGGTTTCATTTTTTCAATCTATTTCTTAGTCAAGTTAAGTAGAATTCTCAACAAACTCTACTTGTCCTATGACTGTGGTCTAGTGGTAAGATTCCCTTATGAGAACATGGAAACTCAGGTTTGAATCTCAATCGCTTCATTCTGGACATTTTGTTGAAAATTTAAAAACTGCAGGATTACGATTTGTACGATTTTTAATTGTTCATACGATTTGATCGATTTTTAGTAATTTTTCGTTAACTTTCGGGTTTGATACTAGACTGGACCGATGGTAGATCCGGTTCGCAATCCAACCGATTGATTCGATCCGATTCTGAAAACACTGATTGTCTGATTGATAAATAACCGGAAAGGAGGGCTTGGGACCAGGTCCTAGAGTTGTCCATCTCCAATAAATTGTCGTACCATACACAATGGACCAACGAAAAAGTAAATGTGAAAATGTCGGCACCACAGAAAACTGCCACGTGTAATTTCCCATGACGCATGTTTTGTCTAGTCATGTTTATGTGAGAGAAGGTTCCATGGGATGGTAAGATAGATGCCAAATCGACTTTAGGACGTGGATGTGGACAGATGAGCCGAGTGAAGAAATTTTTAACTATTAATAATGACTATAAGGAAGAGTGTTTATTTCTGAATCCCTCCACATCTTCCCAACTTTAATCTCTACGTATCATGCATTTTGAACTTTTTCCAACAATGGCTGAAAGCCTAAAACCTGAACCCATTCAGAAATTGTTGCAGGTAACAGTGAAATATCAACTTTAGGATCACATGGATGTGCCCAGAGGAGAGAACTTAATTTGATGACATTGAATGGAACAGCCCAGATGATCAGAGTATTTTGCAGCATTTCCCATAATGTAATTTATAGCGATTCGCTCTGAATTAAAGAGTCCATAATAAAGGGGCTCAGTCACCCTGACAAGATTGATCTTGAGATACATATACATATCAGTACAAATATACATGACACAAGTGTACAGGTGAAAATGAGAAGTACGTAGCAATTCGCTCTGAATTATAGAAGTACGTGCAATCCTTGTTTTCTTAATTCAGAGTGTAGTTATCCAATGAGAATGAGAAGTTGATTTGCTGATCAATCTACGTTACTGCTAGCCAGCTGGACATTATAGGCATAGCGAGTAACAAGTGAGTAGCTTCCACATCTCAGATGAAGATGGATGGAGGAGGATTGGATTTGTACGGCGACCGATGGGTGATTGGATGGATAGATTCCCGCAGTCGACAGCTTCACATGGCCGTATAGACTTGATTTCACATGGCGAAGTACGTAGCAATTCGCTCTGAATTATAGAAGTACGAGAATCCTTGTTTTCTTAATTCAGAGCGTAGTTATCCAATGAGAAGTTGATTTGCTGATCAATCTACGTTACTACTAGCCAGCTGGACATTATAGGCATAGCGAGTAACAAGTGAGTAGCTTCCACATCTCAGATGAAGATGGCTGGAGGAGGATTGGATTTGTACGGCGACCGACGGATGGATAGATTCCCGCAGTCGACAGTTTCACATGGCCGTATGGACTTGATTTAGATGGATTATTATTATCCTCCGCCAGGCAGACGGGGCCGGAAATTCCTGGTTGAAATTGACATTGCCTGCCATATTATTGAGACGGAATCTTTATGGTAGGAAGCCTTTGATCATTGCTTCATAGCCAGTCTCTCGTAACATCACATGTATATTTGTAAAATGAGGAAATCATTAACCGTTATGTTGCAATGCAATGGTAACACTCGTGGACATAAATCAAACAAGACGTATACGGATGCAGTTTTTTTTTCCCTTCAATTCCTCCGTTCACTGTGCATTGTTTTCCCACTGCTTTATTATATTTAAAAATTGTGAAACTATAATTTTCTAATAAAATTAATAATAACATACCAACAATATATACCCATGACATAAATATACTAAGCAATTATAAAAATATTTAGGATTATATAGTTACTTTATAAATTGCTCCCAAACACCGTGCAACAAAATTTTTATTCAAACTAACGATAGTACGAAAAAAAAGACTAATTAATGAAAATACGATTTCGAAAAATTTTTAATTCACAATCACAATATGTGAATTCGTGATAAATACAAAAAAATATGGTACTTTGATCATAAAATGAAGGAAAGCCATAAAGAGCAGGTTATTTACGAAAAAAGTTTTCATTAATAAAAATACCAACTCTTCACGGCTTTCTTACCAGTCCTCCAACGTATGAGCAAAGTGCCAATAATTAAATTAGTAATTTTTTCAATTTATACATAATTACAAAAAATTTTCATTTTCACAAAAAATAAATGAAAATTTTTTAATCAGAAAGCACAAAAATCAAATTGATTGGTCTAAAAGGGAAAGGAATGGCAGATATGTACAGTACTTGAATTTCACGTTCGAAATGCTATAGTGCTGTTTTTGAAAAACACCCCCAAAAACATCTAATTCAAACGGAACCAATTTTTATTATTTAAAATACCAAATCTATGAATGTGTTTTAACTATTATCCAATGGTATCCTAAAGTATTATTTTCCCATAAAATATCAGCTCTTTAACATTCATTTTTTCATAAACAAATTTATTTATCGGATAAAATAAAAATATACTCGTTTTCCAATAAATAGCTATTTCCAAGAAATAGCTGGTGTTTTATTGAAAAATAGATTTATTTTTATTTTATCTGATAAATAAATTTGTTTATGAAAAAAATGGGTACTCTGTTCTTATAATAGAGGAAAACCATAAAGAGTTGGTGTTTTATAGAAAAATGAGTACTCTGTTCTTATAATAGATGAAAGCCATAAAGAGTTGGTGTTTTATTGGAAAACAAGTATATTTTTATTTTATCCGATAAATAAATTTGCTTATGAAAAAATGGGTGTTAAAGAGCTAGTATTTGATGGGAAAATAATACTTTAGGATACCATTGGATAACAGTTAAAACACATTCATAGATTTGGTATTTTAAATCACAGTTTTCATTATTTAAAATACCAAATCTGTGAATGTATTTTAACTGTTATCCATTGGTATCCTAAAATATCATTTTTCATCAAATACCAGCTCTTTAATACCCATTTTACCATAAACAAATTTATTTATTGGATAAAATAAAAATAAATCTGCTTTCCAATAAAACACCAGTTCTTTATGGCTTTCCTCTATTATAAGAACAGAGTACTCATTTTTTCATAAAACGTCAGCTCTTTATGGCTTTTCTCTATTATAAAAACAGAGTACCCATTTTTTCATAAATAAATTTATTTATTGGATAAAATAAAAATAAATTCATTTTTCAATAAAATACCAGCTATTTATTGGAAAAAGCTATTTATTGAAAAATGGGTATATTTTTATTTTATCCGATAAATAAATTTATTTATGAAAAAATGGGTGTTAAAGAGATGGTATTTGATGAAAAAATGATACTTTAAAATACCAATGGATAACAGTTAAAACACATTCACAGATTTGGTATTTTAAATAAGGGAAAATCGTTCAAAACGTCCCTCACATTTTGCAAAATAACTTTTTTCGTCCCTCGCTTTTAAAAATGTAATTTTACGTCCCTTACAAATTCACATTGGTCAAATTTGGTCCCTACTTAGGTTTCCGACTAGTTTTTGATCGGAATTCACCACGTGCCTTGTACATGATCATATTTTAAGGGCAAATTTGTCAAATCAAATTTTATATAATTCGATTCATAATCCCTCACATTTCATAAAATAAATTTTTTCGTCCTTCACATTTTTCAAAATGAATTTTTTCATCTTTTATTGATCATGTATGCGAATAATTTATTTTTAAATCCATGTATATATTTATTTGATTTCACCTGAACAGTACGAATAGCATGTGAAATCAAATAGAGATATATTACACACTATTCGTATTGCTCAAGTGAAATCAAATAGATATATACATGAATTTAAAAAAATTGTTAGTTTTTCACTTATATTCATTTTCTTTTACTCGAAATTTGAAAGAAAACATTTAATATTAAATATTATTGAGTGTTTATATCGAATTAAATTTGGATAGAAAAAGTAAACAAAAGAAAAGTATGACAAAAAGAAATAAGTGATTGGCACTTTCAAATTTTAACACAATCACAAGGCAAATAATTCAACTGTTGGTCTTAAAAGTGTCAAGTAGAAATTTCAAATTTAAATTGAAATTTGTTAGCACAATTATAGAATTCGAGTTAGGACTCATTAATTAGATGACCTTATTATACAATTCAATAAATAAATTATTATAAAAAAATGTCACAAATATTGAATAGGTTCAAATGGTGAAATCATATAAATATATACATGGGTTTCAAAACAAAATTATTAGTTTAAAACCCCTATATATATCAATTGAATAGCATGTGTATAACTACGATTAGCATGTTTAGATAAAATCCAATAGAGATAAATTACATGTGATTCATACTGTTCAGGTAAAATCAAATAGATATATACGTGGGTTTATAGAAAAAAAACTATTCGTATACATGATCAATGAGGGATGAAAAAATTCATTTTAAAAAATATGAGAGATGAAAAAATTCATTTTGTGAAATATGAGGGGCTATGAATCAGATTATGTAAAAATTTGATTTGATA
This sequence comes from Coffea arabica, assembly GCF_036785885.1. Taxonomy (NCBI): domain Eukaryota; kingdom Viridiplantae; phylum Streptophyta; class Magnoliopsida; order Gentianales; family Rubiaceae; genus Coffea; species Coffea arabica. The sequence goes on from NC_092310.1 coordinate 1,570,931, forward strand.
ATTTTGCCCTTAAAAATGATCACATGCAAGTCACGTGATGGATTCCGACAAAAACAAGTCGGAAACCTAGGTAGGGACCAAATTTGATCAATGTGAATTTGTAAGGGACGTAAAATTACACTTTTAAAAGTGAGGGACGAAAAAAGTCATCTTGTAAAATGTGATGGAAGTTTTGAACGATTTTTCTTTTAAATAATGATGATTGGTTCCGTTTGAATTAGATGTTTTTTAGAGTGTTTTTCAAAAATAGCACTATAGCATTTCGAACGTGAAATACAAGTACTGTACATATCTGCTATTTCTTTCCCTTTTAGACCAATCATTTTGACTTTTGTGCTTTTTGATAAAAAAATTTCATTTGTTTTTTGTGGAAATGCAAAAAAAAAAAATTAATTATGTATAAATCAAAAAAATTACTAATTTAATTATTGGCACTTTGCTCATACGTTGGAGGATTGATAAAAAAGCCGTGAAGAGCTGGTATTTTTATTAATGAAAACTTTTCCTGTAAATGGCCTGCTTATTATGGCTTTCCTTCATTATATGATCAAAGTACCATACTTTTTTGTATTTATCACAAATTCACATATTGTGACTGTGAATTAAAAATTTCTCAAGATCGTATTTTCATTAATTAGTCTTTTTTTTCGTACTATTGTTAGTTTGAATGAAAAATTTAGTTGCACGGTGTTTGGGAGCAACTTCTAAAGTAACTATATAATCCTAATAATTTTTATAATTGCTTAGTATGTTTATGTCATGGGTATATATTGTTGGTTTGTTGTTATTAATTTTATTAAATTGTTTGGTATATTAAGTGCAAAAAATTATAGTTTCATAATTTTTTAAATGTAATAAAGCAGTGGGGAAACAATGCACAGTGAACGGAGGAATTGGAGGGGAAAAAAGGCTGCATCCGGACATGTCTTGTTTGGTTTATCTCCATGCGCGTTACCATTGCAACATAACGGTCCGTGAGTTCCTATTTTACAAATACACGTGTCATGCTTAGGGGTGGGCGCTGGTCGGGTACCCGCCCCATTCACTATTTGGCCGATCCGACCCGCACCTTGCGGGCCAGCCATTTTCTGACCCTTACCCGCCCCGCATATCAGCAGGTACCCTATAACGGGTACCTGCTGAGATAGGGTTGGATCAGCGGGTACCCGTCCCGTCCCGTTTATCATTTAATTTTTTTAAAAAAAATGATTTATACCAATTTAATTTTATATTTTACACATTCATCTAAGATTTAATAATTTTTTTTTTCTAAAAAATGGTTTTCCCACCAAGAAACAAAGCATATGAAGAGAATATAAGTTAAAGGAAAAAAATTAAAAGAATTCAAAATCAATAAAAGTTTGAAATATGTAGCACAATTTTTAATATATATGTTCCACATTAATTAAACTTTTTTCTATAAAATATAAGATCATGTCCTTTACAAATGAATCTTGTAATAAACTATAGTCTCTCATATTTGTAATACAATTTGTTCAATAAAATTACTTATTTAGTTCTAACTTATTATTTTATAGTGTGTGTATAAAAATAAAAATAAAAATAGAAAAATATATATATGCGGGGCGGATCAGATACTCGCGGGTTTTTAATTATGTGACCCTAACCCGCCCCGCATCTTAGCGGATACCCGACCCTCTTTTGACCCGATCAAATAATAAAAATCGAATATCCTAATTTTCGGATCGAATTGGATCGGATATGACGGGTTTTCGGGTTAGCGGATAATTTTGCCCACCCCTAGTCATGCTCTGAGGAGCTGTCTATAGTAGGAAGGTTCCTATCATAAAGGTATCCTTATTGAGACCCCACTTCGTTTGTGTATTTCGGATTGATTTGACCCATAAATTAAAAAAATAATAAAATAAAGTTCCAAAACACCTTAGCTCCATACTGCTGAAATTTAGAAGTAGCATTAAGGATTTTCATGAAATAGTCAAATATCTGGAAATTAGTTGGGAGTAAAGGATCTAACTATTCTGTTTAATCATACAAAAGTTGGCTTCACAACTTGAATTTCATTTTTCTGTCACAAAATCTATGATGCCTAATTATTTGTGTGTTTTTTCCTTTTAAACTTGCGGAACTACATCCTGCTTCCAGGTGATAAATATTCCAATTAATTGCATGTAAATGGACCACTTCATTTCCTGTTTATTGTCTGTGTAACTTAGCACGTGGGTGGACTTTTTCTAATTTTTTTGGTATAAATCACAAGTATTCGTTTCCGTTTTACGATTTACGAATAATTCTATTCGAATCGAATCAGACCCCTTACGGGAGAAACTCTTATAACATTGTCCTTTCCATTCCCATGAACTTCAAATCTGAGATCTCATGGTTAAGGGATATGATAAGCGCAGGGTATGCATATAACAATTAGTTCATCCACAGTCAAGTTTTGTATTTATTAAATTTTAAATGCCTCACACGCAATTTTTTGCAAGTATACGAGTCGTGATTGAATATAGAGTGTTAAGGGCCTAACCCATTGGGAAGAATATCAATTATCGATGGTTTTCGAAATTAAATCTACACTATAAACATGAGATAAAAGTAATACAAATAACAATAAAAAAACTCTTAGAGGTACGGAATTCCTAACTACTCTTGTAAATGAAATTACCGGTCAATTGAATGTTATTATCTTGACTAGTTATGACATAATTTCCTAATGTATGTAAAACCTACTCTCGTAGTGAATCAACTATACTTATAACTAAACCATACTTACTCTCATGGTTATGAAATTAACTACAACATCATTTCTTCTAGGAAATTGTATGAAACAAATCACTTAAACCACATAGGTGCTCCTCTACTCTCGTGAGTGAACTTCCCTAGATTTATCACTTCCTTGAACTAGTGCTAAATCCCAATTCTCATTGCAAACTTAACACCTTAAAATTATCACAATTAATGGTCAGTTAATCATGATTAGAAAAGCAAAAGTGATAAATAACTTGCTTAACATAATATCACCAAATAATCAAGTAAATATCATTAACAAGATATATAAAGTTCATTCATAACTCTAGGCATAAACTTTAACAAAACATATTGAAACACAAATCCAAACTTGTATAATAACTAAACGTGAAATCAGATACAAGAGAGAAAGTAGTAGAAGAGATATTACCCGTATCACATTGTATCAAACTCTCCACCTTACTCATTAATCCTCATCCAAGTTTAACTACAAGTACAAGAAAGATAAACTATACTAACTATATAATCTATCCTAACTAATAAACTGAGGAAATTCTAGTAAAGACTACATTTTTGTGGAGTTTCTCTAACCTCCCAAAGTTGTCTCAAATGCTCTCCAAAGGCCTCTATTTATAGAGAATTCAAGATCCAAATGAGTTGTTTCTAGTTGACAAAGTTGGCTCTTGAAACTCCCAAAAGTTGTTTCTACAAGATTCTATACTTGTTTGCTCATATCTAGTCGGAATTCTTGTAGAAAAGTTAGTCAAAAAACTTGTATGAATAAGAGTACAAATTGTAAAACATGTTGCAGCTACAATTGAAGAATACGCGGGCTTTAAAAAGTGCCCTTGGTTATTGACTCCCCCCCCCCCCCGGGTTTTGCCTTGTTGCAAGTTTGCTCATTTTTTGTCAATCTTCAACTTGGCTCTATTTTTTCACTAACTTTAACTGATATTTTATTAATAATGGAGGCTAAACTAACTCTTACACAAAACATGAAAGTTGTATCTTTTGAGTTAGCTTTCTAATGCCTTAAGAATTATCCAATTTGGAGTTCTGTAGACTAATATATGACCAAAATACTCATGACTAGTCAAAACTCTATTTCAGCTTTCAACAACAAAATTGTACTTCTGTATTTTGACATTTTGACTAGGAAAACTAATAAAATGATTTTGTTGTCTGCATAAGAAATGTAGAAATATGTGTTAGCTTCAAAATAGCATAAGAATCACTTCAATGCGATGGTTGTAACTCAAGATATAGCTGAAATACCAAAAGGTGTCAAAGATGGAAAACTCCCTTTCTTTATTCTTAATTGCATTTCCTCTTTTGAGTATTTGGCACTTCATATTTTCTTTAAAACCTTTCAAATCATCAAAAATCATCCAATTATATTCTCAACTCACTCTATTCAATGATTGAATCCTTAAACCTACAATAATATGAAATTTTCACCGTTAAAATCTATAGAAATGTAATTTTTGACACTTAAACCACAAAATGCATATCTTCACTAGAAACTTAGTTAATTAGCTATAAAAATGGATAAAACACACCAAAAATAAATATAAAATACATTTAAATCACACAAAATATGCACTTGTCAAATTCTCCCACACTTTAACCATTGCTTGTCCTCAAACAATTAAGAAATACAAACCAATAATGATCAAAAACTTTGAAATTAAACATATGTACACAATTCAACTTCATTTCCTCAAAACAAGGTAAATGACCATTGTGCAATCATCCAATTAAGTTCAAGTACTCATAATATCAAATAAAGTAGAGTTAATTCTACCATAATTTTAACTAATTCAATTTAATTTCTCATCTTTCCCAATTTCACAAGCGAGTTATATGGTTAATAAAAATGCTTTCTAAACTCATGATCATCTCTCTTCTCAAGTTCAACGAGGGATTTTATTCATATAATATAGTTAAATATTACTTAAGTTGTGAAAGTGTCTTTTGACATGAAAATTGATATTTTTACATAAAAATCACCAGTTACTCAACACTTCGCATCGTCAAGTTGCATCGCATACTCTTGATTCAAGTACCGTTTTATGCAAAAATCGATATTTTTTTATGAAAACTCCCGGTTACTAAGTACAAGAACCATTGGAGTAGAACAGCTCTTATTTTTTCTTTTTTTTTCTTCTTTTTTTCAAAGCAAAGATAATAATCATTCCCTCAAAAGAATAATCATGTAAAGAGTATTGGAATTATTGACCATATTTATCACATTACTTTGTAAATTCAAGCAAACAGAAGAAATTTCGTTGAACATGCAAAATTTAGGCACAATTATCTCCACTTTTCAAGATATACTTTCTTACAAATATACAAATTGCAATAACATAATAGTCATTTTCAAGTTAAAATAGAAAAGAAGTTTTCAAATCACATTTATTTATTTCAAAAATAGAAGGAATTTAAGTTACTAATGATGTGGAACTTGTTACCCCTTGGATAAAATTGAAAAATTTTGAAACATTTCAGGGCAATTTTGTAATTTTGGGCAAGATTTTGAAAAAGTTTTGGTAGAGAGTTTCTCCTTATAAATGAACAAAACTCCCTGCCAGCAATCCAAGATTGACAACATTCAAGTGCAATTCATATTCCAAATTTCAAATTCAAGCAATACAAGAACAAGTACCACACATAACACAAGTTTTCCTCCCTCACGCTTAAAATACACATTGTTCTCAATGTGTAGGGAAAGAAAAATAACAAAAGATAGAAAGAAGTACTCTCCAATACAATGGCTAAGATCCAGATCAACCATGACATGCAAACCTTCACAAAACACTTAAACAATGACTAAAACTGCCAAAAGATCAAAGTCAAAAGAAAAAGTTAACGTCACCCTACATAACAAAAGAAAAGAAAAGCTAAAAGAACATAGAAACAAAGCAAAATGACAACTCAAGATACTGGCCCAACACATCCGTCACTAGCACTAACGGATCCTCAACTATCACCACTAGCTCCAAAAGTAGTGTGAGGTGGAGGAGTGATGCCTAAATGATCCTGCATACAACGTATCCGAACATTATAGATATCCAGGTGAGTATCGATCCAACCAAGCTGTTCAATGACTTGAGTCTGATAGCAGTCTAGAATGTCGAAAAGGCGCTGCCAGTTGGAACATGGTGGAGGGGGAGGTGGTGGTGCTGGTGGTGGGGCAGAAGTACATGACCCGGTAGAAGTGGAGGGACCGGCTTCACTTTACTCAGTGTGATCAGCTCGTCGTGATCTCTCTCTCTATGGGTGAGCGAAATTATCTGTAGGAATGCCTATGCCAGTAAGAATAGCAACATTTAACTCCTCCATTGGTCGCACCAAAACTCATGAGATGCCCTCTATATTTACATCTTCCCTCTTGAAAATTAAGGATAGAAGACGTAGAAACTCCATTTGATAGGAAGTCGCACTCCTTCGAGCGGTCGTCCTTATGGTACTAATGATTATAATTGGAAGTGGGATGTGAGTATAAAGAGAATCCCGATTATGGAACATGTGATCCAAGAAATAGATATCGCTATGTCGAACCTCCCCTTGGCCATTCTTCTAGAAAATCACATTATGCGCCATGACATAGATAATAAGGCGGTTTCGATAGTCGAACAATTGCACAAAGATGGCCTTTTTTGTAGATGAACGAAATGGTTGGTATTATAGACCAAACCTCGTCATAGCATGTGAAGGGTCCCAATTCTTGTTTGACGAAGTAAATCCCTTCTTTAAATCAATGACCGATCCTTGATTATTCCACTCCAGAATTCGAGCAATTGTGACTCTAGTGATGATCAATTGTCTACCTTGAACAAAAGATTAGATTTCTTCTCCACCCTTCTTATCGTCAATGTTGGCATAGAATTCTCGGACCAAATCTGAATATATGTGGAAAGGAAGAGAAAGAATAGGCTCCCATCCCAATAGCTTAAAAGCTTCCGTAATGCGATTATATCAATATCCGAAACTATGTGCAGATCGTAGATAAATTTCATGTGCTCGCACTCCCCAAACCAATCTTGATTATCTTTGGATGTGAATCATTCGACATCACAGTTCGAAAGTGGTGGTCGCCTAGATGACTTTGTTCGTGATCTCCTTTGTTGAGACACTGAAAATGGTGTCCTCTCGACACTTTCCTCAGTAGAACATTCACGAATAACAGCTCGGTTTTTTCTTACCATGTGTCTAAACAAATCATTAACCTTCTCATACGCCAAGTTAAAATATCACACTCACACACCATACAAGAATTAATTCCTATAAAACACATAAAAGAAGAATCTTTCCACTTATTGTAATCGTAAACATTTTATAGAATTATTATTCATGTATAGGAATTAAAATTAACTCAAACAATCACAAATTCACATCTTCATGTCATAAAGAATCAATTAAATATTCAACAATATGCAATATTATAACATGAGAGACATGACATTAAAATTGTCAAAAATTTATCAAAAATTATCAAAATCACCAATTTATTAAAATAGACAACAAATATGTTCTAATTAATGAAATTGGCAATAACCAAGTTTATAGCAAATATTAATTAGCAACAATAATTCACATTTAGGTATAAACATGATTAAGCAAAAATTATTTCAAAATCACTAAATTTATCAAAATTACTCTCTATACACAATGTACATGCTAGAATATCATCAAGCAACCATTTTTAGTCATAAATATCAATCAAAATGGCTCAAATAACAATCCAAACTACTTTTTCAATTTTATCCAAATATAGCAAATTTAAAATTTTAACAACTAGTAAAGCATCAAATTGCTACATTTGAACATGTAAACATCCTCAATCAACCTTAATAAGCATATTGGAGGCCAAAAATATCAATAAATATCATCAAAATTTTGAAATTAGAAGATGTCAGAAAACTCAAAAAATTGAAAAATAAAAACTTCTAAAATACAAAGATTTGATCAAGAAACTTACCTCAATCAAGTAGAAGAATGTTTGGTGATGAAGATTATGCAAAAAATCCTATGAAACACCCTCTAATTGACTTCCAATTGAGAAATTTAAGAACTATGAACCCTAACCTTCAATTTCTTTAAAACCAATTTTTTTGGTATGTTTCTTGCATTTCAATCGGTTAAAAAAAACTCTATAAAGGTCAAATGATGTTTGGTTGATGATTTCTTATGACGAAATGGAGTAATATTGATGATTTGTGAAGTGTGCATGTTTTGGTGTGAAAAACGTGGGTTTGAGAAAGGAGGAAGAAGGAGAACAAAGGCTATGTTTTCTATTTTTAAAAGGAGAAGAAAATGCGATGAGAGGGGGTAAAATGTGACCCTGATCGTATTTTAGTAGGTCCGTTTTCTAGTTGTAACTTGCAGAACCGAATACGTAGGTGAAGAAAATGCTGCCCTAGTCGCGTTTTCTAGCCCGCATTTCATTTTTGTTTGCAATTTTTCATCAGGTTTATAATGCGAGACTTGCTGCATTTTAGCGCGTGTTTTATGAAAAATGTTTGAAAAACAAGTAAAACTTGATCCTAAAATGTGGGGGTGGTCCTCATTTTCATGAGTGCATTTTGCAATTCTGCAATTTTAGTGCAGAAATTCTGCGATTTTATAAAAATTACACACTTAACCCCTATTTTCTAGAATACATCTTAGATCATTCCTTTGTTAAAATAACCAATACATGCACATGTAAAATGATCTAAGCATGTATTCTAACCTCCTTTAACACTTCAAAAATCTCAATTACTCAAAATGAGATATTGAGATCATTGATCAAACTTCACCTTTTCACCTTATTTGCCCACCTTTGCTTCTATTTTCCAAACTTACAAAAGAAAAATAACAAAATAACTTAAACATATAATTGAAACATAAAATCACACCAAATTAACATAAATTATCAAAACATTGGGTTGCCTCTCAATTAGTGTTTTTGTTTATAGTCGTTGGCCCGACTATATAACCTCATTTTTCAAGGAGGTTTGTTAATGAATAATCTACCATTAGAAGATGAGGTGGATCAACAAAAGGCGGTTTGATAGTAAAAGCCACATATTCTAATGATATGAGAAATGGAAGAGGCTTACTTATCTCAAGTGATTCATAGATATTACCTTGAATGTGTGTCACTTGATTATTCATCAAAGGAGTGTCCGCATGACTTTCTTGGGTGACTATGACCTTAGAACCTTCACTCTTAACACAGTCCCCAAGAGTGGTTATATATGAAATATTCATGCTTGTCTCTTGAGGTTCAAACTTCATTCCAAAGGCATTATCATGTGAAATGGACTTTTCCTCATTGAAATACACATTATATGCATCATTTGATCAAAATGTAATCCATTTTCACATGCAACATTCCCACCATTCATGCTAGGGTCATTTTGCATATCATTAGAAGAAATAACTTCACACAAAATATGTAATTGTTCTTGTATTCTACCAAAGTGAGAAGTCAATTCATCTAATCTTTCTTCAACCCTATCAAAACGATCGGAGGTTGCATTGGCTAGTTTTTGTATAACTAAATCAAATTGATTAGACGATTTTTCCATGGTTAGCTCCCAAGATGACTTTGATTCAAGTTGGACATACTCGGATTTGTAATCATAAAAACATGGTAAATCATTATATGCACATTGATTATCCGAACTGTAAGTACAAGAATTTTCTCAATTAGTATCATATTGATCAAAATAAGGATTGCAATGCCCAAATTCATCACAATAATCCACTTTTTGTACTTGCATACATATATGAGTAGCTTGATAATCTCCACACAAGTCACAAATCATATGATAAGAATTAAAAACATTAACACTCCTCTTTTACTCAAGTGAATATGTAATGGTGTTCAAATAAACTTTTAATGTTATAAAATCTAATTTAACCTTTAAATTCCTTAAAACATCTTCAGAATACATTTTCGCGGTAAGTTGTTGGTTACCTCTATTCATGGAGCTTTGCATATGGTAATAATCCATTGCTGATTTTCCACTTCTCATGCATTATCCGCCAAAGTTTACTACTCTCCTTGAACCCCTAAACATGCTTTTAAAGTAATTCAAAAACGAGTTTAGCCAAGAAGAATAGGTTAAAAGACACAAACCAAAAACAAACAAATGACTCATACACCAACATCGGATTATTTGTAAAAGTTATTACCATTATAACATACCTCATCGCTAATTTTATCATACACCAACATCTAAATTAAGTTTAAGCTTTGGCATTTATAACATATATACTTCATTGCTCAAGTTTAACTACTATTATACACAAAAGTGAAATTAAGTTGACTAATTTTTACAAAATTTGCCGTAAACTTGACAAGTTTTTCACCATTCAAAAGTTGTGCAAAATTGAAATTAGAACATCTACTTTACAATCAGATAATGTTAGACAGTCATGAAAAACATTACATCAGATTCTCGCCAAAAAAAAAAAAGCAAAAAACACTACATCATAGATCATATTGGACGTTCATCACCTACTTGACCAGCAGTGAGCTAGCCTTGAATAGTAATTTGATTGGCATAACAAAGTATCTATCTGCGATACTTCTTAAGGGTAAAACAAAATGCGCATGGGCAGTCCTAAAAACAGGAACACCAGCTGCCACAACGAGGCAATGCAAAGTTACATATTAGTAGCATGCAGTACATTCTTATAGGTGTCCAAGACAAGTGAAAAGGACACAAGTCTGTTGAGCAGAATACAAAAAGAAAAAGGAAATAATCTTCCTTCGCTCTTCAGTCCAAAAATTCGCCCACTCAGCTTCTCTAACTTAGTAGAAAACCAGTATACTAGCTTATTGACGGGTATTTTATATACGTGCAAGTTAAAAAAACCGAATTACACCCGTTCACTGCAAGTATATAGATCAACTAGTAGTTTAGGGTATATATCGGGTCGATCCCACAGGGAAGAGTGAACAATTACCGGTATTACTAAAGCTTCTCTATTATTTAGACTATCAATGAATTTTAACAAGTAAAACCTACTGAACTTATGCAAGAAATAACAAATGAAAGCTCCTTAGGTTGTGGTATCCCCAACTACTCATGCAAGTGCTATTTTTGGATCATTGAATACTACATCTAGGCTAGTTATGGTGTAATTTCCTTAAACATGTGAAACCTACTTTCGTAGTGAATCAACTATACTCATAACTAATCCATACCTATTTTCATGGTTATGAAATTAGCTACAAGTTCATTTCTTCAATGAAATTACATGAAATGAATCACTAAAAACCACATAAGTGCACTTCTACTTTCGTGAGTGTACTCCCTATGTTTAGCACTTCTTGAACTAGTGTTAAATCTCAATTTTCATTGCAGAAACAACACCTTAGATAATCACAATCAATGGTACCAGATTAATCATGATTTAAGAAGCCAAAGTGCTAAATAACTTGCTCAAATCATAGCAGTCAAATAACCAAATAATAAACACTAACAATCATAGAAAGTTCAACCAAACCCAAGGCTTAAACTTTAAACACATATATTGAACACAAAATCCAGAACTTGTATATTAACTAAACTTGGAATCAAATACAAAAGATAAAGAGTTTGGAAGGAATACAACCCTTGTTACATGAGCTTTCTTCCTTGCCTTCTTCATCCTCCATCTTCATCATAATCTAGATAATAAACAAGAATGGAAAAGCTACACTACTCTATACTAAGCTAAACTAATGCTAGGGAGATGAAAGAGCTACATTTCTGCAGTTTCAAGCTTTCTCCCGTAGCTCACTCTCTATTTTTCTGCTATGGACTCCAATCTCCTCTCTGTTGCAATGAATTTGGCTCTTTAATGATGAAAGGTGGTCAAGAAATGAGGATTACATCTCCCTTTTACAGATGGGAATGTTTCTCACATGTCTAGCATCCCATGTGAGTTGGTGGAGGTGAAATTGAGTTTTCCGCGTAAAAAGCAGACCTCTCTGACCACAATCCGGCCAGAAATCCGGCCACAAATCCGGCCAAATTCCGGCCGGATTGCTACAGTGACCATTTGGTCACTTCTGGTTCAATTTCCAGCTCTGCTCCGATTTTACATCAACTTCCACCGAACTTTTCTTGATGATAAAAGCTGATTTAGCTCTTGACCAAAACATGAAACTTGTAGCTCTTTGAGTTAGCTTTCCAATGCATCAAGAATCACCTCATTTGGATCTGTGTAGGCTGAGAAATGACCGAAATACCCTTACCTGCTCATTGCCCTGTTCCAGTTTCGACCAGTAGAAATTTGCTATTGTAATTCGGCATTTTGACCTGGAAAACCTTCAAACTGGATTTAGATATCTTCACCAAAGTTGTAGATCTATCTCTTATCTTCAAATGGGTTTAAGAATCATCCCAATCCGATCATTGTAACTCAAGTTATAGCCGAAATACGAAAATGTGTCAAAACTGTCAAAATACACAAAATCCAAGTAAAAAGTGATAAAAACCTCATTTAATTGAACAAAAGCATTTTATACCAATTATAGCCAAAATGAATCATTTTCTTCCAATAATATACCCAAAGTGACTAAAAATAATATAAAATATCATACAATTATTACGTAAATTAGTCACTTATCAAACTCCCCCACACTTGAATCATTGCTTGTCCTCAAGCAATCCATACATAATCAACTACAATGATTCAAGAGGTGAAATAATATATGCACTTTGTCCAATTTAATTCCTCAAGACTTGGAAAATAATCATTATACAATTATTCAATTTACACTAAATACTCATAATATCAAGTAAAGGAAAGATAATTATACCCTAAATTCAACAAGTTAAACTTAATCTCTTACCCTAACCTAATTTCACAAATAAGCAAATCACATAGTCAATTTATAGCTTTCCTCCTCCTATAATCATCTTTTTCTCAAAATTCTATAACTAAGAGGGATTTATTCACACAAATCTTACTTAAATAGTGAGAATGCCTTTTTACGCGAAAATCGACACTTTTAGGTGAAGATCCCCGGTTACTCAACATTTCACTTATTCAAGTTGCTATGCATACTCTTAATTCAAGTATCTTTTTACGCGAATGTCGACATTTGTAGATGCCAACCCCCGGTTACTCGGTACGAGAATCATTGGAGTAGAACTCTTTTTATTTACTTTCTTTTCTTTTCTTTTTTTTTCATTTGTTTATTTTTTTCTCTTTTTTTTCTTTATTTTTTTCTCATAAAAAATATATAGAAATAATCAAAGGAGGAGTATAACCTTTATCGACTATATCAATCACTTACTTGGAAAATTAAGTAAAGAGAAGAAATCTCATTAAACATGTAAAATTATAGGCATAATTTTCCTTACTTTACCAAATATACTTTCTAAAATGTAAAAATTCTAATTGCATAATACTATTTCCAAGTTAAATGAGGACTAAACCTTCCAAAATACATATAACATTTCAACAATTGGAAGAATTTAAACATTTAAAGTTGGAACAAATTAGCCCTTTGAAAATGCAAAAATTTGAAAAACTTTTGGGCCATAGTGAAATATTGGAAAATATTTTAGAAAAATTTTGACAGAGTTTCCCCTTATAAATGGACGAAACTCCCTGCCAACAAACCCAATTTCAATAAATTTATCCACATGGCAAATAATTCACACACAATTCCAACATTTCTAAGCATTCATATCCACAATCATCACATGGCAAGTAAATGCAAGTTCAATATTTTCCTCCCCCACACTTAAACTTCACATTGTCCTCAATGTGAGAAAAGGAAAATAAATAAAGAGTAAAAGAAAATACTGCTCAATTGAACTTGCGTAATCAGAATCCATGGCCAAGTGACGAATTTCCAACCATAAGAAGTCTGAAAACATAGATGAAGATCACTTGGATTAGTTCACACAAAAGAAATACTGAAAACCACTAAAAATTAAACATCACAAATACTACAGAAAATAAAAGAAAAACTAGTGGCAATGTCACTAGGTGACGAGCACTCCCTCAAGTAGTCGCTTGGTCAGGTGAAAATGGTGGAGTCGGAGGTGCTTCAATACCCAACTTGGTCTCGATGCGACGAAGACGCTCGGAGTTCCGTTTGTTCTCTTGGCGGCTCTTCTTCACCTCAGCCTCGACGCAAAGCAGCTTGTCCATTATTTTTTTCAGAAACGATCGAGTGTCTTGAGGTGAGGTTGGAGGACGTGAGGAAGATGGCTCAATTGAGACCGGTGGGGTGGTTGTCTCAACCTCTTGACCTTCTTCAATTCGTGCAATTTCTGCTTCCTCCTCCTGCCTAATATCTCCATGAGTGCCCCCTTGAGTTGAAGGACCACCTAAATCTTTACTCTTCAGAATGAACCTGCAAAAATCCAGTGTAAAGATGTCCTTCTTCTTGAGACCTGTAGGGATAGCGTTAGAGAAATCCACTCCAGCCCTTTGGAACTTCAAGGTCAAAAATCGAGGATATGGGAAAGCATGTTTGATGTCGTTACTACGAACCACAGTCCACATGTGGTTGGTGATAATGCTTCCCAATGGAATGCCCTCGATGTTACCTAGACCATGCTCCATTTTATCCAAGAAATAGATGTCGCTTGTGCGCGCCTCATTGGTTCCACTCGCCCTCGGAATAATGTTGGAGGAAAATAGATAAATAAGAAGACGTTGCGACTCCGGAAATGACGAAGTCAATACGGAATATCGCCCAGTCGTCCTAGTAGCTTTATACTCAACCCCCAAGCGTACAAGTGCCTCTAACATGTTCCAAGAATCCAAGTCGTTGGGTTTAAAAGCTTTCTTCAAATCTACCTTACGCCCTACATCCGAAACATGAAGATAGCGCTCCAAATCAGCTCTATGGACTCGAACTTTTCTCCCTCGCACTGTACTGGTAATCACTTCCGTGTCGTGGTGAAAAACCTTCTTGTCCTCCACATTCGCATAGAATTCTCGGACAAGCTCCTCATAATAGAAATTTGGGATGTTAAAGAAGTTTTCCCATCCCAATTTGGCAAAGGAAGCCTTGAGATGGTAGACCTCCTCAACATCCGGAGTGACATCTTTCTCCACCAATACCTTAGCTCCCCTCCTAGCATTGTACCAAACTTCATTTTCGGCGGAGGTAAAGCGCGACTTATCATATGGGACTTCCTCCTCTTGTTCCCCTTGGACCTCTTGTTCCTCTTGTTGTTCTTGTTGTTGATTCTCCTCCTCGGATAATGGCTCGTCTTGAAGCGCAAGGCGTCTACTCGCTTTTCTTTTCAAGCGCGGTGGTCTAGACGTCGAAGCTTCTCCTCTCCTATTAGGAGGTGATTTCACTGCACCTTTCTTAGTGCGAGCCATTGTACCTAATTAAAATTATTAAATGTTAACTTCATTGAATTGGTACATTGTTAAGTAAAGATAATGAAAACTCATTCACTTTTACCTCTTTATCTTTAATTAGCCAATCTTATCAACTTACTCACATAATAATTAGCAATTAACTTCACAAGCAAGACTTTACAATTGATTATCAACAACAAATGCTTCTTTCATTTTTTTTTTCCAAATAAAACACTTAAGCATAAAATGTCCAAGTAAGTAGAGAAAGCAATTAAACAATCACACAACTTACTCCCAACTTAATGACCTAAATAAGCATAATGAAATGCTAAAAAGCACCTTAACCATGAGTTTAGACTTAAAAAGGTCATTAATTCAACTTTAATCACATTTTCTAGAATAAACATGCCAAAAATCAAAGGATAAGCTAATTAAACCTAAATTTAGCATGTAAATATCCTAGAGCAATCCATTACTCTCATACAATTTTCTTCAATCCAATTGCCTCAAGAATTTAGATAATAGTTATCAAATCAAAATAATCCTCAAAATTAGCTTAAAATTGCTAAATTCACCAAATAATCTCAAACCCATGAGTTAAACATCCCCAAATAATCATCAATAAGCTCAATAATCATCATAAAAAGCATCAAACTTCACAAAATGAAAAAAATTCGAAATTGCCCAAAAATAGGAAAAAGTGAAAATTGGCAAAATTCAAATGACAACATTTGGTGAAGATTTGTTACCTCAAACTTGTTGGTAGATGATTAATGATGCAAATGGTGAAGAAACCCCCAAAAATTTCACTCCAATTTGGCCCCAAATGAAGAGTTCAAAAATTTGAAACCCTTGTTCTTCTCAAGCTCAAATCCGAATTAAAACTTGTTTTTGAAGGAATTTAAGCTATGAAATCAACTCACAAGTAAAAGGGAAATGTTTTGGTGTATTTAGTTTGGAGATTGGATGGTGAAAAGTTGGATTTTAGGAGTAGTGTGTGTTTTAGGTGTGAGTGTGTGTGAAGTGTTGAAGAAAGGATGAAGAAGGAAGCTTGGGGAATCCGTGCGCGGATTCCCTTCTATTGCGCAAAACCCGCCAGAATCCGGCCAGTTTTCGGCCGGATATTCGGCCGGATTCTCGGCCGGATACTGGCCAGTAGCCACGAAATTTTTTTTCAATTTTGCCTCTCAATCCGGCCTTTAATCCGGCCTAAAATTGGCCGGATTGTTGGCCGGATTTGCTACAGTGCCTTTTTTTTTTTTTACTCTGCATATCCGGCCAGAAAATGGCCGGATTTCCGGCCGGATATGAGGCAGTAGCTCCGAAAATTTGATTTTTTCTTCCCCTGATAATCCGGCCATGAATCTGGCCAACTTTAGGCCAGATTTGAGACCGGATTTGCTGCAGAAATTTTTTATTTCTGCAGTTTTTCCTTCCGCTTTCCATTTTCAAAAGTTTTTTACTCACCCTATTTTCATCCTTTTCCATTTTCTTCAAGAAAAGCTCACCTTAAACATAAAAATTGTGCTTTCTCAACCAATTGCTCCTTGAAACATGAAATCATGCATCAATATAACTTTAGAATTAAGCACTTCAAATGCATGAATTGGATCAAATGAACAAGAAAACTCCCTTTTTGCCTTAATATAAACACCTTTGCAATTGAGATCATTTGCATGAACTCTTGCCATTGCCACCTCATTTGGTCTTTTTTTGCATCTTTTTCCAAAACCTACAAATGAAAAACAACAAAATTACTCAAACTTATACTTTAAACATAAAATCACTCCAAAGTAACACGAACTTAAACAAGCATTGGGTTGCCTCCCAATAAGCGCTTCTTTAAAGTCAATAGCTTGACTATATCACCTCATTTTTCAAGGAGGTTTAGTTAACGAATAATCCACCATTTTAGGCCTTGGTGGATCATTGTAAGGTGACTTAATAGAAAAAGCCACATGAACTAATGATGTGAGAGATGGAAGTGACTTACATATTCCAAGTGTTTCATAGATATTACCTTGAATATGCACCACTTGAGAACTTACCAAATGAAATGCTATGAGAGTATCTTGGGCAGGAACACCTTTAGAACCTATACTTTCAATGCACTCCTCAAGAGGGGTAAAAAATGAGTCATTAAAACTCACCTCTTGCGGTTCAATGTTAGCTCCAAGGGTACTATCCTGTGAAATGGACATTTCCTCATTGAAACACAAGTTAGATTCATCATTTTGATCAAAATTTAATCCATTGTCACATACAACATTCCCACCATTCATAATAGGGTCATTTTGCCTATCATTAGAGGAAATAACTTCACACAATGCATATAATTGGTCATGTATTCTACCAAAGTGAGAAGCTAATTCATCTATTCTTTCCTCAATCCTATCAAAACGGTCAGAAGTTGCATTAGCTAATTTTTCTAAAGCTAACTCCCAAGATGGCTTAGAATCATTAGCTACCATTTCAATTGCCAACTCCCAAGATGGTTTTGATTCATATTGGACACATGCAGGTTGGTAATCATAAAAATACGGAGAAGCACTATATGCACATTGATTATTCCAACCATAAGCAGGAGGATTGCTCCAATTAGCACTATATTGATCAAAACAAGGATTGTAATGCTCTAATTCATCACAGTAATTCATATTTTGTGCTTGCATGCATGTACTAGTGGCATGATAACCTCCACACAAGTCACAAATCACATGATAAGAGTTAAAAGCATTAAAATTCTTCCCTTGCTCAATTTCATGCTTAATTGTGTCCATTTGAACTTGTAACATCATAACATCAAATTTAGCCTTTAAGCACCTTAAACCATCTTCAAAAGACATACATTCAGTAAATTCTTGGTTACCTCTGTTGAAGGAGCTTTGCACTTGGTAACCATCCATTGCCAATCTTCCACTTCTCAAGCTTTGTCCTCCAAATTGACCTACCCTTCTCATTACCTAAAATTGCTTTTAAACAACCTCAAAAGCAAAATTAGTAAGAAAAATAGGTAATGAAACACATACACATAAAATACAAAAATAACAGAAAATAACATTCACATTATAACTAATATAATGTCTAAACTAATAAAGTTGCTCTTCACACCGATATTGCCAAATCTTCCCCGGCAGCGGCGCCAAAAACTTGACGGGTATTTTATATACGTGCAAGTTAAAAAAATCGAATTACACCCGTTCACTGCAAGTATACAGATCAACTAGTAGTTTAGGGTATATATCGGGTCGATCCCACAGGGAAGAGTGAACAATTACCGGTATTACTAAAGCTTCTCTATTATTTAGACTATCAATGAATTTTAACAAGTAAAACCTACTGAACTTATGCAAGAAATAACAAATGAAAGCTCCTTAGGTTGTGGTATCCCCAACTACTCATGCAAGTGCTATTTTTGGATCATTGAATACTACATCTAGGCTAGTTATGGTGTAATTTCCTTAAACATGTGAAACCTACTTTCGTAGTGAATCAACTATACTCATAACTAATCCATACCTATTTTCATGGTTATGAAATTAGCTACAAGTTCATTTCTTCAATGAAATTACATGAAATGAATCACTAAAAACCACATAAGTGCACTTCTACTTTCGTGAGTGTACTCCCTATGTTTAGCACTTCTTGAACTAGTGTTAAATCTCAATTTTCATTGCAGAAACAACACCTTAGATAATCACAATCAATGGTACCAGATTAATCATGATTTAAGAAGCCAAAGTGCTAAATAACTTGCTCAAATCATAGCAGTCAAATAACCAAATAATAAACACTAACAATCATAGAAAGTTCAACCAAACCCAAGGCTTAAACTTTAAACACATATATTGAACACAAAATCCAGAACTTGTATATTAACTAAACTTGGAATCAAATACAAAAGATAAAGAGTTTGGAAGGAATACAACCCTTGTCACATGAGTTTTCTTCCTTGCCTTCTTCATCCTCCATTTTCATCCTAATCTAGATAATAAACAAGAATGGAAAAGCTACACTACTCTATACTAAGCTAAACTAATACTAGGGAGATGAAAGAGCTACATTTCTGCAGCTTCAAGCTTTCTCCCGTAGCTCACTCTCTATTTTTCTGCTATGGACTCCAATCTCCTCTCTGTTGCAATGAATTTGGCTCTTTAATGATGAAAGGTGGTCAAGAAATGAGGATTACATCTCCCTTTTACAGCTGGGAATGTTTCTCACATGTCTAGCATCCCATGTGAGTTGGTGGAGGTGAAATTGAGTTTTCCGCGTAAAAAGCAGACCTCTCTGACCACAATCCGGCCAGAAATCCGGCCACAAATCCGGCCAAATTCCGGCCGGATTGCTACAGTGACCATTTGGTCACTTCTGGTTCAATTTCCAGCTCTGCTCCGATTTTGCATCAACTTCCACCGAACTTTTCTTGATGATAAAAGCTGATTTAGCTCTTGACCAAAACATGAAACTTGTAGCTCTTTGAGTTAGCTTTCCAATGCATCAAGAATCACCTCATTTGGATCTGTGTAGGCTGAGAAATGACCGAAATACCCTTACCTGCTCATTGCCCTGTTCCAGTTTCGACCAGTAGAAATTTGCTATTGTAATTCGGCATTTTGACCTGGAAAACCTTCAAACTGGATTTAGATGTCTTCACCAAAGTTGTAGATCTATCTCTTATCTTCAAATGGGTTTAAGAATCATCCCAATCCGATCATTGTAACTCAAGTTATAGCCGAAATACGAAAATGTGTCAAAACTGTCAAAATACACAAAATCCAAGTAAAAAGTGATAAAAACCTCATTTAATTGAACAAAAGCATTTTATACCAATTATAGCCAAAATGAATCATTTTCTTCCAATAATATACCCAAAGTGACTAAAAATAATATAAAATATCATACAATTATTACGTAAATTAGTCACTTATCACTTATATTGCATAAGCAAATTGGTGTTCAAGGTATTCCGAATATTTGCGAATAACTAATGCATGCTTTTACCATAAAGCATGGTAAAAGCATGCAAAAATTGAAGACAAGCAACCATTTTAGGAACAATTAACCAGCACTTAATCAGTAAACGTTGCCACTCATACAAAGTATCTTAGTTTATTGCACCAAACTAATAATTGAATAGTTAGTAATTATTCAAGATATATAGTTACTAATTGACATCAAGAATCCCAATCAACAATAGCTCATGCTTATAGAAATAAAGACCATGAAGCAAACATCTCAACATTTTACAAGAGATGATAAATCAACCAGGGAATTGATTAATATTTAAATTAATGCCACAATATACCATTAGACACAGAAAACACCACAATCTTTTTGAAATAAAATTAACTTTTGATGTAGTTGGCTATTAAGCCTTCAGAATTTCTTCTATACAGACTTCACATGATTTCATATTCAACTACAGCTCAGTCAAAACCTATTTGGAAGCAAGCGCCTCCACTAGAACCTAGAGAGCTACTAATGTAAGAGCAGATATCATTAATTCCTGCTTAAGGGGCCTTAAACCCCTCCTTTGTAACCCAAAAAAAGAAAAAAGAGCAGATATCATTGATGTGTAGTGCATTGCAACAGGAAAAAAAGTAGGGAAATGGGCTATCATTTTCATAAGTGGTACCTGCTCACTATTATTGAAATAAAAACTAGAAAACACTACAAACATAAACCCTCTTCCAAGACTACCATCTCCATTCTAAAACACAGAGATAACAGAGGATGATAGTCAATTAGCACTCATCATAAGAAAAAATAGACATGAAAACAGAACAAACCATTGCAATGTGTCCAATGAAACAAAGCTATGTAATAAAGCCCATAACCAATGATTAATTGAAAAAGTTTCAAAGATAAAGTTACCTTTAACAAGCCCTAAATGTGTCTGAAATTTGGAGAAAGTAGAAGAGCTGAAGGAGAGAGCCCAGAATGTCAGGCTAAGAAGAATAATGGTGATTACAGCAGCAATGGAGGAGTGGCAGAGGCAAGTGTAGAGACGGAGTGACAAAAATTGGACGGAGTAGGTCTTGCGATGGCCAAAGTGATGGGCGGAAGGTGGCGGGATTGGCAAAGGATGGAGGGAGTGGCCAGAGAAAAAGAAGGTAGGGGCAAGACAGTGGCAGGAGAGGTTAGTATTGGAGGTGGAAACGATGGTGGAGAAGGAGCAATCGGAATAGAAAGCTATTTCTTGCAACAAATGCTTGAACCGATTTTAATTTTTGACCCATGTAAGATCCGCGTGTAGATCCGATTTAGTTGTGAAATTGGAATTAGAATTCTTTTGGTCCGGTAAAGAATTCAATATATGGAATTGGACCCCATAAAATTCAAATTCAACTCTAATTCTTTAAGTAGAGCAGAATCCAAACGATAGAATTGGAATTGGGGCTCCAATTCCAATTCTAAACCCCAATTCCACGGGAAACCAAACATACCCTTAATGTAATTGTTTTTATTCCTGAGTTGGCAATTGATTTATTCTTTGATTTTACCAATCAATAAGGGTGTTAGGAAGGGGTTTATGTCCGTATGAGGAAAACATTTGTGATAAATTGCAACATAGAATATTGTTTATGATGGTTTAATGCATTTAACCTACAATTAAAATCCGATAAGAGTAGAATTGTGATTCATTAAAAGGAAGATAAAAAATGAATCTGATTTTTTCTAGAGTGAGAAACTATTGGAGTTGGTTAGGTTTGTCTTATCAAAAAGGAGTGTACTTCACTCTTCAAATAGTGGCATAGCTAGAAATTGCTTCAACATGGGCAAGTATACATACACTTCCTTTTTTTGTGTAAAAATACTTGAATCGAAGACCTTTTACTTATAATCCATTCCATCTTATCATTCAATCCAACCCCTCACCCACCCCAAGCATACATACATATCACGCACATGCAACACACACATTTTTGTTGACTTTGACCTTTACTCACTGTTATCTATAGTTAATTTATGGAGTTAAATGATTTAGTACATTTGATAGAAAAATAAAGCATATGATCAATATCTAAGTAATTTGATCACATTATTATCAATGATAAAATATATTTCACTCAGAGACATATATAAAAATAAAACATCAAAGTTTAAAAGAAACACTAGCGTACTTGTTAAACCAATCTTAGACTAATTAACTCAAGGGCTTAGTACCCAAACATTTACATTTATTTTATAAAATAGTGTAATTTAATGTTTATCACGAATATTAGGATGGCAATCAACAATTATTTCCTAAGCCCCAGATCAACTGGCATGTTATCTAAATTAAAAATGATCATTTTTTGCCACTATCGGTATCATTGACTTATCTTGAATTGCACGACTTTTCATTTTTGGGTAACATTACTCTTAATTAAAAAGATTACACAATTTAATGGGAGAATATATATTTTTATTGTATACAGTTGAAGCTTTTGAATTACTCAACCACGAAAATAGATATTTTATAATGGATTTCGTTAATAATATATTCTACAAATGAAAACTGTGAATATTCTTAGTGGGCCAAAATTTTCTGCTATATGAACATCACCAGTATATGACATATTTTTAAGCCACCCTTGCTTCAAATTCTCGATTAAATTCAAGTGCTCATGTTTTCAACCCAACAACAGTCAAATTTTGGTTTGTTCATCAAATTGGCAATAGTGATTTCATCTGGTAACCAAGTATTTTCTTCACCGCTGTCTTTGTCACTTTTTGAACTAAATAATTGTTTCATCTTCATGCACATAGTTTTATACTACTTCTAGTAGTAGTAGGAATAAAAATGATCCTAAATGGTCTCCCACCAAAACTCATCTTCATACACATAGTTTTCCATCTCTTGGCATTCCAGAAAAAGAGGAAAAGAAAAAAAAAATTCAGATTTTGTTTCAAGAAAGATGGCTTTATTTATTTACTCTCATTATTCATTTCAAGAAAGATGGCTCCTTTTGCGAAGCAAGGGATGTACGAAAGCTCCCCATTGATGATGGTGTCATTGCTGATTGGTTGATGATAAATTTGGGGTTTTGGGCCGGTATTAAGGTTTGCATGCAACTATCTCATTATTGTACATTTTACATGATTAGTGTGTACAAATATTATTTTGTTGTAGGTCTGAATTTTGTTCGTATATATTAATTTAATATATTTATACAATCACGTCTATAAACATATTAATTTCTGAAAAAAGTACAACAATTGCACCAACTGTACTAAAGTTTAATCGTAATTGCCACAATCCCGTAAAATTGATAGTATCAATGCCCTTCTGGATGAACGTCTCTGCTAAATTCGATCTTTTCTAGCCCTAAAACATGCTATGATCATCTCAGTTTTATCCACACATTTGCTTCCAAAATTTATATCTACATGGATTTTTCTAGCAAATGTCCAGGAGTACTAGTTAAGACACCCAAATTACACATATCTTAGTATGTGAATACACACACCCATATTTATTTCCCTCCTTCATTTAGATAGTTTCTCGAATTAGTTTTGCTCTTACCGAAAAATTAACACTTGCCTATCTCAATGGGGCACTTGTTAGCCAACTCCTATCTTTGTTTCTGTTCCTGGTGATCGTATGCTATTGCACCCACAAAAAATTTCAAGCACTTAGGTGGCTTAAGATAACGTGCTCTCAGTGTTTATGTTTAGATTGATTGTAAGAAGAATGGAGCTCCTATAAGAGAATTTCACTTTCAATTGTCACGGCTACCTGAGGGAGCTCTGATGGCAATTGATGCATTTATATCTGTTGGACATTCATCTCATGTACAAGACTTGCGTATCATTGTGGCGCGAGAAGAAACTACCTGCAAGTCTAGTAGATTTGACACATGCAGTTTGGAGAACTGGATTTGCAGCTCCTCAATTCAGTTTGTTGACCAAATTTTAGAAAACAGTTCTTAAACAGATTAAGATTGGTGGATAAAGCTTATTCAGGGTTGTCCTTCGCTTGAAGAACTGATGTTACTTTTGGCAGATCTAGATGATATCGTTAACAATTTTAAGGCTCAACTTCATGAAATTTCGAGTCCTTCAGTGAAAAAAGTTGACTGTATTTTGCAGTGAACATGAATATTGTGGATGCGGCCAATCTGAAGACTTTGAAGTATTCTGTTTATGCGGACCATGAAGTTACAGTTAATGCTGCGAATCTTGAAATTTTGGATTTTGACAGTGATTCATGTTCTAAATTTGAGATATCAAGTGCCTATGATCTTAAATTTTGAGATCATGAGCCTGGATTTTACTTTTGTCACAATCTGAAGTCTCTTGTTAAAGCCAAGATACCAGTGGACTAAAATTTCCAGCTGAGTGCAGAGTAAAATACAGTCAAGCTTCTGAGCTTATGCATGTATTGCAGAGTGTAAAATCACTCTGTCGATCAAAGAAATTTTTGGAGGTAAATTTCTTAAAAAAATTCTTCAATGTAAAATGACTTCTAAAATATACTATTTTGACATTTTAGAACTAAAAATACGATGATAGTCAATTTAATTAGGGTAAATTCCACTTTACCCCCCTGTGGTTTAGCGTTTTTTCACATAATCCCCCTATGGTTTCAAAAGCTATACATAACCCCCTCATGGTTTGGATTAAAGTGTCAAAGTAACAGAAATAGTCACTCGTAACGGAACTTCTAAAAATGTCGAAATTACCCTTATAAATACATGACACATTAACCCCCTATGATTTTTATATTTTACCATATAACCCCCTTATGGTTTAATACTTTACCATATAACCCCCTTATGCTTTTCAAAATATACACATAACCCCCCTTAGTTAATACATAAATTTCAACCTTACATAAGGGTATTTTTGACATTTTAGGTGACGCCGTTACGAGTGACCATTTCCGTTACTTTGACACTTTAATCCAAACCATGAGGGGGTTATGTATAGCTTTTGAAACCACAGGGGGGTTATGTGAAAAACGCTAAACCACAGGGGGGTAAAGTGGAGTTTGCCCATTTAATTATAAGAAAAGAAGGGGAAAATTCAACGAATGATTGAATGCACACACTCTGCATGTCATATGACTTTGAGGGAACTATGTGTGCTTTTTATCAATTAGTTATGTTGTCTGTACTTGCTGTCATTAGGTTTTGCAGCTTCTTCTATTTCACTTTTCCTTTATAGTTGTAGATTAGTTGATTTTCTACTTAAAGGTGTTTTATTTTCTTCTAATCTTGTATGAAGTCTCTCTTATTTCCAATCTGTGTTGTCAACTTTTGCAAATCTGATCAGTTTAGAGCTTGAAGCTGGCTTTTGTTGTGAAGCTGGCTCCGTCTGTTTGTGTAAGAGCTTAGAAAGATAACTTGAAAGTTCCCCTAATCTTGAAATCGTGAAATCTTAGTTAAATTTTTAAACCCATTAGGGACTACTAATCCTCTTAGATTCTTGCGGTGAAGATTTCATCTTCAAATTTTGCAACCCAAACTCACCAATTTAACAAGGAAAAAGAGAATAACTTAGAAAAAAGCTCCAAACTTTCATATACATAGAAATCAGAATGCTTGTAAATTGGCGTTTTGGGTGTCAGCAGGTTGTGATTTGTGAATCGAACTGGAGCAATATGGCGAGCTGACTCAAAATCTCAGCAATTAAACTGACAGATCCATCAAAAATCTATACGTAACATGAAAATTAATCAGACCTCCTTAAAAGCTAATTCATGCTATTTGGCATTATAATTCAAAAGACCTCCATTAATCATAAGTAGCTCTTAAGAAACAAAAACCATAACTTATCTAATAGCAGTTTCAAAACAAAATTATATGCCTGCTAATTTATTATCTAAAAATTCACTCGAAAGCCCAGGAATTTTCCCTGCGAACCTCTTCTTCTTCCTCGGGAGTGTAGTCATTCTTGATGTGGAATGTCTTGCGAATTTCTTCCGGAGTCTTTCCCTTCATCATATCCGCCACAGTTTGACAAGTGAGGACAAGCAAGCCCTTGATGTCGAGATAATTAGCGGCCAAGATGATGTCGAACAGCGTCTTCTGATCAACTTTCACGAACTCGGCATCGAACGATTTCAGACTTTCTGCCTCATCCTTGGACGATTCTTCGCCGTCGTTCGGCTTCACATGTTGCTTACAGTACTCGAGTACCTTAGCCAATATTGTGCCGGTGACGTTGGGGAGCGGAATTGCCGAGTTGGCGCAGTCGTCTTCGATCATGTGCTTGATGGTTTGTGACTGCAAAATCACCGATTCCTCCACCTCGAAAGTCTCGCCATCGGAACTGTTCAACACAATCATCTTTGCTGGTGGTGAAGACATTGTCACCGGAGACGATGATTCAAAAAAAATTTGGTGTTGAGAAAAAGAAGAAGCTGTAAACCTAGAGAAGAAAAGGATGTGGAAATTTGGCTGTTTTCCTCTGGTATATATAGAGATGAATTAGGGTAAAATTCTTTTCTAGAAAAGATTAGGATTCGGTTTCATCTTATGGAAATAACATTAACTAGTACGGACTCTGACAAATTGTTTTCCAGGAGGTATTTAGGACAGGTTTTGTTAATTGGATATTAATTACTTCCGGATAGCAATTTATGAAAAATAAAAAACATTGACTAGTGTGGACTATGGTAAATTCTTTTCCAGAAGGGATTAGACTATGGTTTTGTTAATTGGATTCTCAATACTTGCAATTAACAATTTATGGCAAATTCTTTTCTAGAACGGATTAGACTTTGGTTTTGCTAACTGGATAATAATACTTGCATTAACAATTTATGAAAAAAAAAATGACTACTATCAACTATGGTAATAATCAATACATAAGCATTTTTTTTTTGTGTTAGTAAGTCCAAAAGTTAGAAATTTGGCAGTATTAAAATGGAAAATTCTGGAAAGGGGATTGCTAGATATAAGTTTCAAACATTGAACTTGAAAATTCCGGTTCTTAGGAGTCCTCCCACAATGATTTTGTTTTTTTTTTTTTGGTTTACTAAGATTTACCAATTGATTTTACTTTAGGAAGATAAAATTATTCTAGAGTTTAATTATAGAATGCAATTAAGGGAAATTTAGATTGATTTTGAATTTTTTAGCTTTTTTTTAATTAGCATGTTAATATTCGACCTATTTTCTAATTTAAGGGAAACTCTAAACCTTACATGGGTGAAGAACAAAAAAAAAAAAGCAAGAGGTTGAGAACAAAACCAAAAGCATCAAGGAAACGTAACAAATATCTTTACCAGCAAGGTTGAATTTTAGGAACCATTACAGATATTTACCACCAAAAAAGCTGAAATTGTGAATAATACTCAAAATCATTGAATCATAAATGACTATAGGATTGTACAATTATCTACCTTTAACAAAACAAAAAAGGATAAAAAGCATGTAAAACAAATTAAGGAGAGGAAATCAAACTTTGCCCTCAACTATGCATTTAAATCGAAGTTTAACTCCAAGCTTGGGTTTATGAAGCTCTACCTCTGATTAGTCACCAATGAATATTTAACAAGCTGCTAGCTATGAAAGAGAAACTAATTAAATGAATTATAACCCTTTTTATACTGTGGTTCAATTTAATTGCAATTATGAATCACTTGAAAAATCGACTGATAGGTTGCGATTTTATCATTTATTTTATTATTAATTTCTCCTATTACCTGACCCAATCTGGATTAATTGTTAGATTCTACTCACTTTTAGTATTTTACATATATTTCAGGGAGTAGAACGAAAATACCATAATAAGTGCCGATTTGACAGTTATCAGAAAAGACCCAAGCTATGAAAGAGAAGCTAATTAAATGAATTATAAACCTTTTTATACTATGGTTCAATTTAATTGCAATTATGAATCACTTGAAAAACCGACAAGGGAAGGAATTGGATTGGCAATTCATTCTTATTCAGATCATTGAAATTTCGAGTACAATATTGAACAACATGATTAGCGCATATAAACAATATCGAATCAGTATTTTTGACATAGAAATATTTAGTAAAGTAGTCAGAATATTTTTTCACTAAATAAAACTAAAGTTCTGAGTCAATTGATTCTAAAGCTTTTTCTTTTTGAGCCAATTGATTCAAAAGTTAATAGGACATAACAAGAAATGAAACCACAACGTGATATTTGAACATTTTTGGCACATAAGTACTTAGAAAAATTGTGGGAATTGACACGATCAATAATTTTAAAATGAACAAACTTTTCGAAAGAAGCTTTTGGTGTTACTTGAATCGTTCCTAACAGGAGTTATCAGTCACTGCACATGTCACTATCCATAAGAAGGATTTGGGCTAATTTCTCAGAATATATCCCAAAAATAAAAAAAGTCCATCAAATGTATGTCTGACAAATTGATTGTACAAAACTATACTTGCCGTGCCCAGTCAGCATGACAGCCTGTGACAAATTTTTTTTTTTTTTTTAAATCGAGTCTGCTACCGTGCACAGCAGCAAGGCAGCAGGCATTCGGTCAAAAAAAAATGCGACAGAGATTTAAGTTGTGCTGTAGTTTTAAGTAGGTGCACAAATTGATATACGGAATTATATGGTTATGGGATGGAGCTAACTATCTACTTATTTATGTTATGTACTGGTCCTATTTCTTTTGTCTGTTCTGTGTAAAGTTCATATTCAAAGTGGAAAAAAAAAAGGCACTTTTACTGTCATCGACTTAGAGGCTGATAAGCTTTTTACATGCTCTTTTGGTGTCAGCGTATGTGATACAGCTATAGTGTATAAGGAACTCAAAAGTCAACAATTGTGATTGGCTTTTGTTTGGATTATAGATTTGATCAACCTCCCGTAGCTTATTCTTTTTCTTTTTCTGCTTCTGCTCCTTCTTAGACCATACTTTGTTGTTTTGGATGTCTTACCTCCTTCATGTCTTCTGAATCCAGTCTGACTACTTCTATTCCTTCCTGCCAAGAAGAGGAAAACTGTAATAATAGTTCTCTTTGCTAAAAGTCATATTTTCTTTTTCTGGGTTTCCTGTCACATTTTTTTTGAGTCAGCACGGTAGCAGGCTCGATTTTTTAAAAAATATATATATTTTGCCGCAATCTGTGCTGACTAAGCACGATAGGTATAATTTTGTACAACGCGTTTGTTAAACATACATTTGACGAACTTTTTTTTTTGGGTATAATCTGAGAAATTAGCTGAAGGACTTGTATTGTACTAACTTTATTTTTTTTCTTTTTTAACTAGGAATAGTGGGATTTTTCTTTTTTAACTAAGAATAGTGGGATTTAAGAAGTGAGGATGAGGCAGAAGATTAGAATCTATAACACTAATAAAGTTCCTGACAATCTCGAATACAATTTAAGTTCATCAGATTAAATTTTGGGGAGCGATCAAAAAACATTGAGAATACAATTAGAAAGTTGTGAATTGGGATTTAGGAGTGAACTTTCATTTGAATTCGGCACTTGAGTTCTAGAGCTCTTTCATAATGATATTTTCTACTTTAACACGTATTTTAATTAGTCGAAGAAAAGAAAATGAATATAAAAAGATTAAAACTACAGGAGTTTTAAAAATTGATGGATTTTATACTCTTTGAATTCTGAAAAAAAGCAAAGCAAGGAACTTCAAAAATATATTCACTGTATATCATTTAAATGTGAAAAAAAAAACACACAAAAGGTCAATGACTATTGTTAAGTGAGTGAACTCCTTCCGAAGTTAAAGGAGTAACTGTAGGTCAATACCAAAAGGTGCAATATCATGGTATCCAAATTTTTATTTCAATGCACAAATAACTTCAGTTGCAGAGATGATATTTCCTGAAAATTTTCTTTGAGCCAATTATATTTTCTGACTAATCTCTCCTAAGCTTTTACTGAAGAACAATTTCCATCGAAGCAATCTGTTATTATGATTAGAATATGTATAAAAACCTAAAAAGTGTTAGAAAAGTACTAAGGAAAAAGTTAATTATTGAAACCGAATTGATAAATTCATATTTTCCATCTTACATAGACCTCATATTGCTTCATAGAAAAATGGACTTATAATAGTTGCACAAAAGCAATGCAGAAACACAGAGCTTGAAAGAAGCAAACAAAATTTACATATATAATTTCACAAATCAGAATCTCAAATAATCAGAATTTCAAAGCCCAATCGAATAATTAAGATGCATGTACATCAAAGAACAAGAAATCAAACTAGTTTATGCAGAAGGAGAACTATGGCTTAGCCCTGAAAAAATAGTCTCCAGTTCTTGAATGGATTCAAGACTTGTTAATTTCACAGCAAATCAAATCTTCCCCTGTTCTTTCCTATTAAAACCCTAACTGCTTCCTGCAAATCTCTCGCGAAATCAGGATTACGTCTTTCCTGATCATGGTAATACAAATTCCAGTTCTTCAATTCTTCATCCCTTACCGTTACCTCCTTCACAATCTCCAGCTTCACAGGCAAGATATTCTTGCCTTCATTATGCTCTTGGAACTTCATCGAGAGGAGAAAATCCCGAATTTTTTCAAGAAGACTTCTTTTTTCAAACAAACTGCAGCAGCTTTTCGCCTCGTCATGGATCGTTCCGTTTAGATGTCTTTCTCTCCACATCGATCGATCAATGTTGAACGGGATAAAGTTGCCTTCGTAGAGCATGTCTCCTACGAGCTCCAGAGAAACCCTTGATTTCCAATTCACTTCATAGCCCATCAAGAACGACTCATCCTCCATGCACGGAAGTTCAAAGCTCTTTGCTGGGCTATTTTTATCATCTGAGACGAACTTTACAGAAACCTGGCGTTTGATCAAGAAGAAGGCAAAGTCCTCTGATTCATCGTATTCAGCAGGGCCCGATTGCGACGCTTTCACGTAGATTTTGTCTTCACCGACGGGATTCAAGATTGGTGGAGACATGGATTAACCAATTTCCTAAGGCAATTAAACTGAAAGATGAATGAATTTCACTAAACGATTTCAGAAAAACTGAACCCTAGGAAAATTTTTACGCTGGTTGGCTTTCTTGAGTGATAAATATAGCTGGCAATTATGCCCAAAACCCAACAACCTACCCAACCCACACACTAATTTGAGAGATTGGGTTGGGTAATTTGGATGTTGGGTCAATTTTGGATTGGGTAATAAAAATTCAAATATATTTTGGGCGGTTTGGACATTTGTGTTGGGCACCCATTACCCAACTTAAATTTAAAACAAAAAAAGAAATTAAATTCAAGTAATACAACTCTCGTTTCCTTCCGGCAACTTCAACTAGCCCAAAACTTCTTGTCTTGTTTGGCAGCAAATAATATCAAAACAGCTCCTGGTATTATCCCCTTATCACATATCGATATCAATCAAGAACCATGGATTCACTAAAAACAGTTCCTGATGTAATAATCCCTTTGTCACATAACAATACTTTGGTTTTTTTGAAAAAACAACACTGGTAAAGAACAACGGATTCCATTATATGTTATGATTTAATATGTACCAATATCAATATTGCTATATTGAATGAAATATCAATACCAAATCCTAAAGTTAAAATCCAAAGCTGAGTACTCGAAAAATAGAGAATGGTTATAAAATGGATCATAGATTAACTTTTCCTCTATAACTATAAAGTAGGACATCTTCTCCTTTATTTTATCATTTTTTAAAATTTTTATCACTTAAAATTTTTAGAAAAATGTAGGACCAAAGGCATTAGAATGTGCTTTATTGGTGACTGGTGAATGATTGAGTTGTCATTGGACCTGTTTTAATGTTGTGTTAATTTTTCCAAAAATTTTCAAATGAATTGGATAGTGATATTTGAACTAATTTGTTGAGAATTAATCTCTCTCATCAAAATTTCAGTTAAATTAAGGTGTGATTGGATCTTTTATGATATTAGAAATATGTTTGGTATGACAAATGCTAAATCAAGTAACAAGACTTGGAAATTGTATATTGATATACCATTTTTTCATGCTATATCCAACTTGGACCAAAATTATTTTAGTGTGTGAAAATGTGTTTATGTGTGCGAAATTTTTTTTTTTTACATAAAAATGTATTTGAGAGAATTTATATATCAAAATCTATTAATTAATTTATTGGGTCATATTTGGGTTATGGGTTTGAGATGACTCAATATGACCCAACCCAAAATTAACCCAATTTAAAGTTGGACGGGTTGGGTATAACCCATTTAAATAAAAGCCCAATATCAACCCGCCCAACCTGCCCAATTGCCAAGTATAGTGATAAATATATAGGACAATTTAGTATCTTTTCCGGATGGGATTTGGATTTGGATTTATTGGTTTCTTGGAAGGAAAGAGAACGTTTGAATCAAATCCTAGATGAAATTGGAACGATCAATTGTTAATTAAAATTATCAGCTATTGATTTTCTTTTTGGATATTTCATCACTTAAAAAAAATAAATCTCTCTTATCCTCTATTATAACTTATAAGACACGGACAATGAGGGATTTCAAATAAGTTCAATCATTCTTTGTTTGGGGAACAAATTCAGATTCCTTTTTTTTTCTTAACTTCAAGGCCCGAATTCAGAATTTTGGCTACGTTAGAGAACCTAATTTAGACTTGAAGAGCACTGCAAAGTACGAAATTGAGAATTCCCAAATGGATGTACAAAATTGATATTTTCAAGTATTGTGGAGAATCCACATGAAATCTACTGCAATTTTTATTTTACTTTTCATTTTAAGAGCAAAAAATACATTAACTCATATAGATGTTTTTTTCCAGAATCACATAAGTCGGATGCACATATATACATGCCTAGCATAACGTATGAGTGCCTCATAAGAGTCTAGGTCATGAATTGTTATAGGTTTGGGTGTGAATATGGTTTAGACATGAAACTAAGACCAAGACGCGCTAGGAGTACGCCAGCAGGATAAGTTAGGGGTTGACCGAAAGATCTTGGATGTGAATTTTCCTTTGAAGCACGTCTCTATCAGGACAAGTTAATTGATCTGGGCTATTCCGAAACTTGCACTAGGAGGTGATTGGATAGTTTTCCTTGACTTGGATGAACATTAGTCTAATATCATTTTTTTTTTGTCTTGTTTGAATCATAAATTGCTTTGTGGATTGCAAGAGGAATTGAGTAATTTCTCAACATGACCCTTTATTTGATTACAACTTGAAACTCTTTAAGTTCTGCAATCTTTCAAGTTTCTCTTTGAACGATTCAACTGATTCGAGCTAGGATGGTATGGAAAAATGAATAGTCACTAATTCTTAAAGAAACCAACTTTTTTGCTCTTTTTGAGCAAAAAAAAAAAAAAATTAAACCAATGTTACAAGCATGAGCAGCAAAGATAATAGGATTAAGTGAAAAAAGTGAAGGTTCAATCAATCTATAGTTACACATCAAAAAAAATGTCAAAAGCAACAATATTGAAATCAATAGGCCAATTTATAAAAGCCCCTCGGGGTCAGCTCAGCCGGTGAGGCCATGGGGTAATCCTCATGGTGGCACAGGTTCGAGTCTGGCCTCACATACTGCTTGGGTGCTCTTGGGTGGCGGGGTACTTCAGGCGCAGGGGATTAGTCAGGCTCCGTAAGGATTGACCCGAATACCCCTGCGTTGACAAAAAAAAAAAAACAAAAAAAAAATAGGCCAATTTATAAACTGCCATATTAAATACTCTACATAATACTACGTAGCAAGCTGATGGGTACTACTAAAAACAAAATATGCATGAAATATTTTGATGTTTAAAATTAAGCCCGGAGTCATTCAGTCAAAAACCCAGGGACTCTCCTTGCGAATCTCCTCTTCCTCCTCAGGGGAGAAATCATTCTTGATCCCGAACTCCTTACGGATCTCTTCAGGATTCTTACCCTTGATCTTGTCTGCCACAGTTTGACAACCGAGATCAAGCAGAGACTTGATGTCGAGATAATTAGAGGCCATGAGAAGATCGTAGAGGGTATCTTTGTCGATCTTCATGAATTCAGCATCAAAAGATTTGAGCCCTTCTTCGTCGTTCTTTGCCTCGACATGTTTCTTGCAGTACTCGATAACCTTAGTTAAGGTATTGCTGGTAACGTTTGGGATAGGGATGCTGCTGTTCGCGCAATCGTCCTCGATCATGTGCTTGATCGTCCGCGATTCCATGGCCACGGCTTCCTCCACCTCGAAGGTTTCTCCGTCTGAACTCTGCAACGTGATCATCTTTGGCGATGATGAAGACATGATCGCTGCTGGACTTGATGATTTTCTGCTACTCAATAAAAATAAATAAATAAAGCCTTGGGACAGAAAAAAAGAGATTGAGAAAGGAAACAGTAATGATTTCTGGAAAAGGTAAGAGAAGCCCTTCCTTCTATTAAATAGACTCAGATTCCTAAGTTCCAATTCTCTCTGGAGAAAGGTTTGGACACCGAAAATAGCGTATAACACCTTTTCCTGGTGGGATTAGGATTTGAGTGTATATAGTGGAAAATTAATTACTATGGAATAGAATCAGAGTTGTTTGCTTCTTGGAGAACTCTGTTTGGATGGGAGTATTTTTCAAAAACTAGTTTTTCAATATAAAAATTTTTAAAAAGTACTCTAAAAGGTAATCTAAAAATTAGTTTAAATTTTTTTAAAATTTTAAAAAATATCTCAAAATATATTTTAGAAACTTTTCTACACTTAAATATTCCAAAATTTAAGTCTATTATTATTTTTGCTTAAAATCTAAACCTACTTGAATCTCATCCTTAATTTTTCTTATTGCATGTAAAAATTCTAGACTTAAATTCTCATGTTATAATAAGAAATTATAAAGAGTTATTGATGTTTTGAGTTTTTTCATCGGCATATATAGCAGGCTTCAAAGCTACTGTATCATCATCAACTTCATCATTAGCAAGATTTTCAATGATGCTAACAACAATTTCTTGAGACCTTTGAACTTGTATCAGTTTCACCTAGGATTATTAATCCTATAGGTAATTCACATCCATTTTATTACACTGGCCCAAATCATTGATTAGTTTTTTAAGTTCATCAATATCTTTTTCATCTAAAGGATCATTTAAGTTCTCTAAAGCCATTTGTTCCACAAAACGAATTTTGCAAAAGGATATCGGTTATGTACATACATTGAAGATATTAATAGAGTTCATATTCCTTAGACTCTTAGCCTCCTTCATTAATAGAATAATCCATATTTTTATGAAATAAAAAAAATTTAGTTGATTAAATGAGTATATCTTTGAATTATAAATAAACTCAATAAATGACTAAATTATTAATTTATCGATTAATTAATACCTCTTTAAATTAATAAAATTTGTATGGTCCGAGGTTGTTAATTTAAAGAGGTTTTACTGTATTTTGTCTTACATTGATAAGAGACATTTGTTATGTTCCCAAATATCATTCATATATGCTCAATCTATAATTCTTAACTAATACTATACTCAATGAAATAAGCTGCAAATTAGGAATTCAAAATTGTCATCCTATTTTACTATCTGTTTATCAATCGAAGTCTCTCAATATTTAATTAATACAAATGCTCAACAATAGTTAGCGCATTATGTTTTCTTTAATGTTTATACGGCACGGTACAATTGAATGGGCCTTTGATCCTATGTTGTCAATAGAGGCCCATTATTTTTCTTTACTGTTTATACAGCACGGTCCAATTGGACAGGCCTTTGATCCTATGACACTAGAGGCCTATTTTGTGGTTTTTGACTAGTTCTTTACTTCATTAACTATGAACTCATAATCGAATGGCATATATAGTATAAGATTTTTTTCGTAAGTGGGAAGTCTTGATGACTTAGGACATCGTATTTATAATTCTTTCTATCTTATCACCTAATCTAACCCTTTTCCCATACATTATATGAGATCAATAGAGTTAAATTGCATTGGCTGTCTCCATTTATTTTGTTGCCAATTTGTATTTTCACTCATTAAATTTCAATTGAACAATTATTTCATGAGGGCAAATGGAAATTATTTAATGCCAAGTTTCACATGAATTTGTATCTGAAAAAATCAATAATTGCATAAATGCAATTCCAATCATCTACGTACTAATGAAGAAATACCAAAAGAAAGGAAAAATTTTAATGTCATACAAACAATATTGCTCATTCTACTTGCATATTTTTTTTTAAAAAAAAAGGAAAAGAGAAAAACAACTATATTTAATTGTACAATCTTCAGCTAAGATAAAGTCCAAGAAAATAATGGTCAAAAAAGAAATTTTTTTAAGTGTCGCATTGTCTTTTATTTTATTTTATTTTGTGTTAAGTGAGTACATAATTTCATCCAAAAAATATAAAGTTACATCAATTGCCGAGAATTTAGTAAACAACCAATAATGAAGTGGTAGACTTACATTAACATAAACTAGAAAAATTCGCGAGGGCATACCATTGCTAGATTTTAGGCATGTCAATGGGATAGGATCTAAGTTGGATTCCTTAAATTAGATACAAATCCATTAAATTTAGTTAGATCTAAACCCAAATCTTTATGGGTTGAAAAAAGTAAACCCATACACCGATGCTCATGGGCTTGGATATCCAAAAGATATCCATGGGCATTTTTCTGAACATACGGTAAAGAATTAAAGTAAAAATATTCTAAAAATATATAAAATTCAAAAATAAAAAAACTACCATCCAATTTCTATTTTCAAATAATAAAATTAACATTAAAAATGTTGAATGCAGTATTACGAACTCAAAGCAAAAACTATTGCCAACTACTGCTATTTATTTTCAAAACTTTATTTGTATCCACGTCCAATCTTTTATTTATTTGTCTTTATTTTTTCTCAATTTTTTTTTGAAAAAGTTTGCACCAATTACAAATGGCAACTAGGATTATTTTATAAATTTACTGATATATATTTTGTCATACACGGGTCTAGATACGATTTGGCATAGATTTGGATTCGAGTATAGATAATATAAAGCCAGATCTTATCCAAACTTGTTGCTCTTTTAAAGAATCATTGATCTAGGTAAGGTCTAGGTTTGAGAAATTAAACCCAAATCCTACCCAAATATATTGGATTTGGGTTGGATTTAGCTAAAACCAGACCCATTGACACGTTTAATATATTTGTTAGGTTTCCAACAAAGAAATCACAAGTAAATATATTTCAATTCCAACAAGATATTTTTTTTTTTGTCTTTCTTGTTTTTTTCCTTTTCGGGAACCTAGGCAAGATTACCTTTTCCTTTTATAATTAAGATTAGGAAAGAATCCAAAAGTAAATATATATCCCTCCGGACAAGACTTTTTTTTTTTTCTTCCCCTTTTTCTTCCCAGTTTCCAAACAAAATTCTACATTACCTTTGTTGCCAAATAGTTACGTGTCAATTAGTAACACCGAATTCTCTAGAAAAGAATTCGCATCCCACTCAACTTATATATATGCATCAACCCATCCGCTGCTATCTATATTTTCCTCATCGTTTTTCTTTAGGGTTAAGAGTTTCTTCGTTTTTCTTACATCTTTTAGCAGCAGCAAAATCATCAGCTACGGCAACCATGGCTTCATCATCACCATCATCATCATCATCATCAAAGACGATCGTATTGAATAGTTCTGATGGCGCGACCTTCGAGGTGGAGGAATCAGTGGCTGTGCAGTCGCAAACGATCAAGCACATGATCGAGGACAACTGCGCCGATACCAGCATCCCACTCCCCAATGTTAACGGCGTTACCTTGGCTAGGGTACTCGAGTACATCAAGAAACACGCTGAGGCAAAGGACGACGAAGAAGGGCTCAAATCGTTCGATGCCGAGTTTGTGAAAGTCGACCAGGCGTCCCTTTTCGAAATCATCCTGGCCGCTAATTATCTCGACATCAAGGGCTTGCTAGACCTCACCTGTCAAACCGTTGCAGACCAGATTAAGGACCTCACCGTCGAAGGGGTTCGCGCTATCTTCAACATCGTGAATGACTTCACTCCTGAGGAAGAAGCTAAGCTTCGCAACGACCATGCCTGGGCCTTCGAGTGATCAATTTCTTGTTTTCTATTGCTATTTTTACACAAGTTTGTCATAGCAGTAGGCTTGGTTTTCTGTTCTTTTTAAATTGTTTCCAAAATATTATGAATGTTTCGTTTCGATCTGCTTATTTAGTTTATGCAGTTCATATATATGATATTAGTAACACTTGTTATCGCCAACTGCTTGTTTTGGACCTTTACTTGTCATTTAATCTAATAACACGCCGCCGCTGTGTTTTACTTGCAAAGAGGGGGGAAAAATTTTCAAGAAGTGCATAAATTTCATACTCGACCAATAATGTCAAGTGTCTATACAAAACACCTAAAACGCCCCCACCTTCTGCCGTCTGCCACCAGTAATTTCCGCCACACAAAACGGCTACCCACCTGTGCCACCGCCTTCCACCAGTGCTGTCCTATTTAACGCCTTTCGCCACTGCTCCTTTATTTACTGATACTCTGTTTAATATTTATAATTGAGAATTTTGGTTCTGTATACATTTACTCTAACCTATTCCAGAGGTGGACTCCATACTGAGCCAAAGGAGGGCCTGTAGGGAGAGGATCCCACCTTAGGGATTCAAACCTCTGCACCTACAGCCCGTTGTGCACCTTATGCTTTATCTTTGGTCAGGCCTTATGCTTCACTTGGTGGTTAACTCGTCTAAGAGGAGCGGTGGTTGTGCATTTAGGCGCAACGGATCTTCTGTTCTACCTTCTGTGATATTCTCTGTCCCATTTTTTATTATATTGCTATTTCTCTTACGTAAGCATCATATTTTAGTTTTTTTTGTTTTTTTTTTTCAGGCATTTGGGAGTCAAATACCTAATTTTGGGGTTATATATTCTTTACACGGTACAAGATGGTCATTTAAAGGTTTGTAGGAAAAAGTTGTGAATGATGCTTTAATCAAAGCCTCAAATACACAGCAGTCGGATGGTCGATAAAGCAAGGACCTTAAGTTATACTCTACTCATCTCTAATGATTTGTTTTGTAGTAACGCCGAGTACCACACAGTTTATACTGGTAAAACTTTGTGAGATATCTAATGCAAAAAATAAATTAGGCAGATGTGATTCATTCGATTCTGATGGAGATACTGCATCTCGTGGTTGCTAGAGGAAGTGAATTTTTTTATCTCCTATGCAACTAGTAGTTAATTACCCCGTGCAAATTTGCACGGAATGATACACTAATATATGTGCATGTTGCTTTTTAATATGCATACACATCATTTAGCCTAACTTTTTTATACAAGAGTTCAAGATCCTATACGAGGCGAAGGGGGAGAAGGAGATGAGGATAGACCCAACTAAAGTATTGAGAATTCGAAGGCAACTAAACCCACAAGACTACAACCAAGAAGCGACTTTTGTCCCTGTACATCACACGAGAGAAAAAAATTGATGTACAATGTGTGCCCCATTGTTTTACTTTGGATTTAGACGGTAGATGGTTTAATTGCGATCAAACTTCTGTAGATTAGTCGAATCAAACTGAAACTGTTAGGGGTGAAGTAGGAGTTTCCGTGATGAAAAATAGATTATATGTTTATAGGTTATACAATAGATATCCAATCATCTCCTCTCTCCATATTTAATACGTCTAAAAGCAAAACTTATGAAAACATAGGAAAATACTTGCAGTGTAGCCAGATTTCTATACCTAAGGCAAAATTGCAAACATGTTTTCGAGAGAAATGTTGAACAAGATATAATATTGCTGAAAAGTTGGATATGTTAGGGACTGGGTTTCTTGTCTTACAATTTTTTTTAACCGAAATTAATGCCTAACATTTTTTTTTTTGGCAACAAACACTTTTTCTTTCTGCAAATTAGCTATTTTATACCATATCCTAAGTTGCATTTTTTTTTTTTGCTTCATTATGCGTACTCCAATCAACTTTCTAGTGTTACCAAATGCGAAAAGAGCAAACGAGATGTCAGGAAAAGGAAAAATTAGAAAAAAAAATGAGAATAAAGTGAAAGTAGAGGCGAGATGAAGCCTTTAAATCTAATTTTTGCATAAAATTAAAAACAAAAAATAATCAAATCTCATATTAAGCGTAGAAAAACATTTGATTGGTCATTGGTCTAATCAATTTCTACCATAATTGCACGGATAAGGACTAAATTTCATTTGATTAAAAGAAGTGAAAGTGGATTTCTTTTTCATTAATTGTATGTAGCCAAATCTAAGATTGAATGCGTGTCATGCAAAAAATTAAAAAATAAAATATAGGAAAGAAGAACAAGTACAAGAATGAAAGAAATCTTTAATTTGTTTAGAAAGTAAGTTAATCAGCACCTTAGTGTCCAAAAAAAAAAAAAGATTAGAAAAACTTGTAATTAACCATGCAACTTCCCAAACGACAATTATAAAGAGACACGGAAACAAATATGTACATTTCTTGGTATAATCTTGTATGGAATAGGGGCCCATTCCAAGATTCTCTTTTATTCTTTGATTGTTATGTAAGAACAGGCTATATACTAAGGATAGAACGAGGAGGGTGTTTAAATGGTAACTCTGAATGAGTGTTGTGCGGTGGTGTGGATGAATGGATGAATCATATATCTTTTTTATCTGCAATTTGGCAGAAAATTCTAAATATGGTTTCAGCTTTCAAAAATCCCTTGCCATGGTCAATGGAATTGTCCTATGTGTCGCGGCCCATTTTTTGAAATAAAATTATAATTTTTTAAAAAATAAAATATAAGTATTTAGGTGCTAGAAAAATGAATTTTTGATTTGAAATATATGCTTTTTATTTTAGAGAATGAACAAAAGAAAAAGGGTTTAAAATAGGATTTAAAAGTGCGACAATTTTGGCCCAAAATAATAGTCTAAAAAAGATTTTTAGGAAAAAATGGAGTTGCCACTTGATATTGAGTTAAGGTGTACCAAATCACCCAAAAATATTTTTTTAATAAAAAAATAGATAAAACCCTTTTTAGACGACTCTAGGTCTTTGAAAACAAGATAAAAAAGTTCGGGAGTCACGGTTGAAGAAAAGGAAGACAAAGATTTGATAGAGTCAAACCTTAGGCACCCTTTCAACCTAACCAAAACTAGTTGCGAAATTTAGTTGAAAATTTTCTTAATCTAACCCATAAAACTTATCGAAAGGATCGAAAATATCTCTTCAAAGTTTAATTAGTGCAAATCACATTAATTGTGATGGCCAAAAATGATTCTTAGAAGAGGTCACGAATATGCAAAAATGAGACTCAAAGGAAAGAAAATTATAATATATAAATATACGTGACCTAAAAGAGAGGAATGCAACGTAACAGGTATGAGGACTAAGATTCGTGATTCAATTTTCCTTTTAATAGAGAGGATGAAAGCATACTAAGGTTAAGAAGCTTTATTCGTTCATTTCCCATATTTGAAGGGTGACTCTCCTAATTTAGTCAAACAAATGAACAAACCTATATCTAATCTCCTAGATGAAATCCAAGTCTAAATGTCATATTTTGCATGCATAGGAATAAGAGAGATAATATAAAGGAAATGTCATGTCAAATGAGAAAAAGGATCCTAAAAGTGAAAAGTATGCATGAAATGCAATAAATGTCAAGCAAAGTATGAATTCTAGTTCGAAAACGGGTAAAAGGGTCTAGCATTGGACTAACCTATTTTTACAAGTCTTTACTAGCGTTGGGCTAGTGAAAAATTAGGGAGAAAGTTCACAACTAGTTTTGGATTAGTGTAGTGACGTCATGCATTTATTATAACTAAATAAATCATATAAAACATAATTAAAGCAAATAAATACATAATGCACATAGAACACATAACACATAAGCATAATTTCTAGATGCAAAACCCTAATGAAAGCGAATAAACACGTAAACACACAAGCATGCAATCACACAAGCAAATAAAATGCAAATAAAAATCTAACTATTACATTCGAGACTCTAATTACAATCTAAGGGGGAATTTTAAAAATAATACCCTAACTATTACATTTATCTAACTAAATACATTTTTAGCAAAAATTAAAACCTATCTATTACATAGGCTAGTTAAATACATGTCTTGAACACCTATCTATTACAACTTGGCATTTAAATGCCTCACAAATAATTACTAAAATTAAATAAAACAGACAAATTTTAAAATGAATAAAATGAGCAATTAAAGGAAAAAGCACTCAAAACATGCAATTACACATAAGAAAACATATTGGAGCACATAAAAGGATTTAAAATATAAAAGAAGATACCTCCTTTGAAGTGGTGATTAGATGGGGTGAAATTTGTCTTATTTATACTCCAAAGATCAACAAAATGGTTAAAACACTAATTTAATATAAATAAATGAAAATAATCATGAAATCTACCAATCAAAGTACTTAAATGAAGTATAATTAACAATTAAAGAAGAAAGTAAATTATATTTAAGAAATCAAAACTGTTAGGGATCTAATTACAAAAATTAAGAAAGTTTTTGGATCAAATTATAGTTATTAAAAAATAGGGTCAAAATAAAAGAAAAATAAAGTTTAGAGACCAAATTATAATTAAATTAGAGACCTAATTGAAAGAAAATTAAAGTTTTTATAGTCGTAGTACAATTAATCAAAAGTACAGGGAACAGATGCAAATTTGTTCACCAGATTGCTTGGGTCATTTCTTTTAATTTCTTTGGGCAAAAGCTTCCCAAGCCCAATTGTAAGTCCAAAGTAAAATACACAGCCAACCCATAGTTTTATCCAAACAAACCCAACCAAAAAGAGTGGGTTTCAAACTCCGAAGCCCAGATTAAAACCCAAAAATATTAAACAAAAGCCTTTTATCAAAATCCAAACAGAAATAACCTTTAACGCAAACTAACATATTTTATTAAAACCAAATAAAGTAATAAATCTACAAAAAAATTGCTAAGCCTTAATTATGCATTAAATCCCAGAATTAATCTACCCAAAAAGTCACATAAAGCATGCAAAAGAAGATTAAAGTTTAAAAGGGGCAAAATTGATTAAATTCACAAGTTTTTGAGCCACAGTGAGATTATTTAAACAATCAGGGACCAAAACGCAGTTTCAAAAATTTCCGTGCATCTGGGTCGAAGCTTTCTCTCTTTTGCAGCTTTTCTTGGTTCATTCATGCGTGAAAACATATCTACTGCTTGACAAGATTTCTGGCTCAAATACGCTCAACATCTCAACTTCCAAGTGCATGAAATCAACACCAACTCATGTAAAGAGGATTCAAGGTAAGAATAAAGGGAAGAAACAGCAGGAAGAGGAAGAACAAGGGAATGGATACAGCAGCAAGATTTCAACATTTCTGAATCAAATCTGATGACATATGAACGGAAAAGACGAAGAAAGTTTACCTTCAGCCTTTTAAAAGGCAAAACACAGCGTGAGACGGTCGAAGAAATAGATCCTTGCGTGAGAAATTGCGGGTAAAGTTCAATTCTTTGCTGCAAAATTGCTTCGCGGGCTGATGATCTCACAAATTCGGACTCAAATTTGATGAATTTGAAAACTTTTTCTCTGAAAATTTTCAACAGACAAGTTATTTTCTTAGATCTATAGAGTATCCAGAAGTCAAGAATCAATCAAAATACATCGAAACAAAGAAGAAATGGCCTCTGAACAGGGTCTCCTGCTCAACCCTGGCTCAAGAATTTCTTCGGAAAACTCTTTCAAGAGAGCAGATTCGAGCCTCGATTTGAGGGGATTCTAGACATTTTTTGCAGGAGGTCTCTAAATGAAATTTCCTCTCCTCAAACTCCCTGATCGGCCAACCCTGTTTTTCCAAAAAATTCGCTGCAATATTCTTCTTCTTCTTTTCTTTTTCTCCTTTTCTCTCTCTCCCTCTGTTTTTTCCTTTTTCCGCCACCTCCCTCTCTTTTTCCCCTTTCATTTTAGGG
Source organism: Coffea arabica (assembly GCF_036785885.1). Taxonomy (NCBI): domain Eukaryota; kingdom Viridiplantae; phylum Streptophyta; class Magnoliopsida; order Gentianales; family Rubiaceae; genus Coffea; species Coffea arabica. The sequence goes on from NC_092310.1 coordinate 1,614,822, forward strand.
CTGCATTTTATCCTTTTTATAGAGAAATCCAACCTCCAAACCCTCATCTCAAGGGTTGTTATGAAAGCTGATTTTATTGGAGATTTTGGAGCGATTGATGGCTTTGGATTCTAGATTTTTCTTGATAGATTCCAACTAGGATGAGTTGGCATTGTACTGAAGGGCTTGGAGGGAAAAAAATGTAATAGAAACGAGTGGAAATGGAAGAAATGGCCAGATGCAATTCTGATACTATTCATCAATGACTTCTGGTGCGAAGCCATGGGAAGGATTGGTGCACCTGCGTTGCCCTTTTTATTTTATTTTTTTTTGTAAAATTGCATGCAATTTTCATTTTTTTTGTTTCTTTTCTGCTTTTCTTTTTCCGATTTTCAAAAAATGATTTTTCTCAAGAAAATAGAAATGAAAAAATAAATTAAAATATAATAAAATTTAACTAAAAATGAACCAAAAAAAATAGTAAAATTTTGGTGCCTACACTAGGTTTGTGGGTATTGGATGTCTACATCCTTTATTAATAAATTTTGAAGGGTTGCTCTAGTTGTCTCTGTGTACTTCATCAAGAAGGTTAGGAACCGGGTGCTATTCCAAAATGAAAATGTATCTACTACGGCTATAGTAGGTCAGATTATTGATATCATCCAGTATGTTGGAGACATGGAGAGATGTGCCAAAAATTCAGAAGAATTGGTTGCTGATTGTTGAGTGGCATATTTCTCATAAGTGCTTTGATAGAGTTTGATGAGTTGTATAGAAATTTGGGTTGTGAATAGTTGTATAGCGTGTATATGTTACTTTGTATATGCTTCAACTCTCTATCAATAAAATTTAGCAATTGTACTTTAAAGGAATTATATATATGTGTGTGTGTGGATGGACGTACATTTCTAACTTAAGACTATTTACCTCCTAATCCAACCTAAAACGTAACAGCTTGTGAAGTATTGCTGCAGATGTAAGACACTATCAACTAGCATCCGACAAACCCAGTCGTCAGATTCTACATCTTGGATCATCTTGATAATCTTTGGTGAATCATCTTCCAGAAATTTGTTATGTTATTCTTTGAATTTGGACAGTAGATGGTTCAATTGTGATCAATCTTCTGTAAGATTAGCCACATTACAAGTGAAATTGTTAGGGATGAAAAGTAGGATTTTTCCTCATAAAGGATGGATTATATATTATGGGCAATACAACGCCACTCCGATCATTCTTTCTCCATATTCACTTTTTTTTTTTTGTTTTTTTTTTGTTTTCCATATTCACTTATTTTAAACCAAAACTTAATGAAACATCCAATTCGCTTAATATCTCGTAAATAACTTTCTTATTTTTATATTTTCAGAAAAATATACTTAATTTTTCTTTCACAAGAACATACGCAACTTGCCAGATTTCTATGTCTAAGCCACACTTTTAAACATGTTTTTCAGAGAGAAGTTGGAGAAGATATAATATTGCTAAAGTTGGACAAATAAACGGACTGGATTCCCTTCATTTTTATGACAACATTGGTTTTGCAACATTTTTTTTTTTTTGAAAATTAGCCATTTTGTACCATCTCCTACTAAATTGCAGTTTCATTTTTCTTGGCTATGTGGATTGCAATTACCTTTCAAGTGTTGAAAACGAGAAAAGAGAAAAAGAGAATTCACAAACTAGAAAAACGGAAAGAGAAAATGAGAACAAAGTAAAAGGGGAGGCAAAATAAAGCCTTATCAGTAGAGGTGGTAAAATGGGCGGGATTGGTGGGATTTGCTTGGATTCGAAATAGAACCGAATTACATGGGTTTGGGTTTAATCTTACCCATATGTGCTTTGGGACTAACTTGCGCGGGATCACTTTGGAATGAGTTTAGATTGATCCCGCCTAATACTCAAATCTATTTTTAATATTTTTTTCTTTAATTTTTTTTATTTTTTATATAACTTTAATATTTTTATTTGTTAAATTTCTTTTGATCTTATTATGAAATTATATTTTCCTGAATTTATTTACACTCTAAAACGATCAACAGTTACTTTAAAAAGACATAACATTTTGGTAAGAATGAACATATCTTCTTCCTGGATTAAACGAAAAATGGGATTAACAAATAAAAGAAAAGATAGATGTACAACCATATTCCAACCTTACCCATAATGTTTGACAGGCATTTTACATACATGCAAGTTTAAAAAAAAATCGAATTACACCCGTTCACTGCAAGTATACAGATCAACTAGTAGTTTAGGGTATATATCGGGTCGATCCCACAGGGAAGAGTGAACAATTACCGGTATTACTAAAGCTTCTCTATTATTTAGACTATCAATGAATTATAACAAATTTAACCTACTGAAATTATACAAAATAACAAATAAAAGCTCCTTAGGTTGTGGTATCCCTAACTACTCATGCAAGTGTTATATTTGGATCATTGAGTACTACATCTAGGCTAGTTATGGTGTAATTTCCTTAAACATGTGAAACCTACTTTCGTAGTGAATCAACCATACTCATAACTAATCCATACCTATTTTCATGGTTATGAAATTAGCTACAAGTTAATTTTTTAAGTGAAATTACATGAAATGAATCACTAAAAACCACATAAGTGCACCTCTACTTTCGTGAGTGTACTCCCTATGTTTAGCACTTCTTGAACTAGTGTTGAATCTCAATTTTCATTACAGAAACAACACCTTAGATAATCACAATCAATGGTACCAGATTAATCATGATTTAAAGAGCCAAAGTGCTAAATAACTTGTTCAAATCATAGCAATCAAATAACCAAATAATAAACACTAACAATTATACAAAGTTCAACCAAACCCAAGGCATAAACTTCAAAGACACATATTAAACACAAAATCCAGAACTTGTATATTAACCAAACTTTGAATCAAGTACAAAAGATAAAGAGTTTGGAAGGAATACAACCCTTGTCACATGAGCTTTCTTCCTTGCCTTCTTCATCCTTTATCTTCTTCTTTATCTAGCTAATAACAAGAATGGATGAACTATCCTACTCTATACTAAGCTAAACTAACTAACACTAGGAAGATGAAAGAGCTACATTTCTGCAACTTCAAGCTTCTCCCGTATGTCTCTCTGTCCCTTATGTTTTGCAATGAATTTGGCTATTTGAAGATGAAAGTTGGTCAAGAAATGAGGTCTACACTTCCCTTTTACAGTTGGAAAAGTTTCTCACATGTCTAGCATCACATGTGAGTTTGTGGAGGTGAAATTGAGTTTTACGCGTACAAAGCAGCCTTTTCTGACCACAATCTGGCTAGAAATCCGGCCAAATTCCGGCCGGATTGCTATAGTGACCATTTGGTCACTTCTGGTTCAATTTCCAGCTCTGCTCCGATTTTTCATCAACTTCCACTGAACTTTTCTTGATGATAAAAGCTGATTTAGCTCTTTACCAAAACATTAAACTTGTAGCTTTTTGAGTTAGTTTTCCAATGCATCAAGAATCACCTCATTTGGATCTGTGTAGGCTGAGAAATGATTGAAATACCCTTGCCTGCTTATTGCCCTGTTTCAGCTTCGACCAGTAGAAATTTGCTACTATAATTCAGCTTTTTGACTTTGAAAACCTTCAAACTGAATTCAGATGTCTTCACCAAAGTTGTAGATCTATCTCTTATCTTCAAATTGATTCAAGAATCATCTCAATCCAATCACTGTAAGTCAAGTTATAGCCGAAATACGAAAATATGTCAAAACTGTCAAAATACACAAAATCCCACTAAAAAGTGATAAAAACCTCATTTAATCACTTAAAAGCATTTTTCACCAATTATAGCCAAAATGATTCATATTCTTCCAATAATATAACCAAAGTGACTAAAAATAATATAAAATGTCATACAATTATTACGTAAATTAGTCACTTATCAATGTTGTCTGACACAAGGACTAGAAACAAGATTTTTTAACACCAAATTCATTCTTACTGACATTCTTAAAATTTTCAAAATTTAATACAAAATAAATTCACATTAAATGCCGAATAAAGCTAGCACAGAAACGAAGAAACTGATTAAAAATTGATAATAGGGTTGCATATAGAAATCTATGTAGATAGTTCAACAATTAGCATAAAATCAACATAAGGAGTGCCAACAGTTGTTAGTAAAGCATTGATTCTTGTAGACACCAAAATTTTATCAATTCATTTTATTTTTATTGTTACCTTTATTTTTTTAAGTTGTTTAAATGAAATCATTTTTACTTAATTGGTTTTCTTTTGTAGGAAAGTGAAGAAAGGAAAAGAAAGAAAATGGAAATGAAAAAAAATCAGATTTTTGGAAAAAAAAAAATTAGAGATGAATTTTAGGATAAATAAAATTTTTTAGGAAGATATTTGATGGGTACCCAAGTATTTTCCAACATTTCCCATCAAATAATGAGTATACTTGGGATGTATCCTATTTTAAACCTAATATCAAATTACAATACCCATTCCGCTCAAAGTCCTTTTGGGCATGGGTAGCCCATTGGGACTTGGGACAAATTGCCACCTCTACTTATGAGGAACTTGATAAATAAAATTCTGTCAAATTAATTATGGAGAAAATAAAAAATAAGAAATATATAAATCTCTGATTTTGACATTAAAAAAAGCATTTGATTAGTCTACTTATTTCTATTGTACTGAGAATAGAGATTAAGTTCGTTTGACTAAAAAGACGTGAATCTTTTTCATCAATTGTTTTTAACCAAAATCAAAGATTGAATGTCTGTCATGAAAAGGAAAAGGAAAGACGAGAATCAAAAGAATTATAGGACCCTTGAATTTATTTTGAAAGTAAATTAAAATATGGACATTAGTTTAAAAAAAAACAATAATAAAGATTTGAAAATCTTATAATTAACCATGCAACTTCCAATATTATAATTAAAAAGGGACACGGAAACAAACATGCAAGTTTTCTACTCATAATAATAAGCCAACCTTAATATTGGAAATCCTTGTCTCATTCGAACATGGTTTTCTTAACCGACCTTAAATTTCTCCTCCTTCAAGAAAGAAACAAATTAATCAAGAAGCAAATTTCTCCCCTTTTGAAGTATTACGACTACCCTATCATATAAGTTATAAATCCATCCACAAAGTTATTGGCGAAATTAACCAATTCCAAGAAGCACCCCCTTTCTTTCTTTTGGAATTTCAAGAAGATGGCATCCACACCATGGTTGCCGCCACTGAATTCCCACGACCATTACAGTGTATCAGAAGTTCTTACACCAGATAATCCAAGATATGAACGATTAACTTCCCACAGTTTTGCCTTCGTAATCAAGACTATCGTTTCCGTTAAATTCAAGTCTGAGGAGAATAATTCTAACCAGAGGACTTTTGAAGGCTTAAGGTGTGAGGAAGAATTCTATTGTGCCGGTTGTTTAGTGAACTCACCATCACTGTTCTCTGCAAGGACCGACAAAAATATGTTCCCTGATATGTTTATTCCCTTTGAATTAGATAGAAAAAATTTAATAAAAAAAAATCGGAATTTCGCATGTTGCATAAGGAAAAAAACACCTAGATGTTACAATGTTTTGCCCTTCAGGTTAGAGGTCACAAAGGAGGTTAAGATACCTGAGCACGAGCTCGAGGCATGGAATTCTTGGTACGATGAGAAGATATTGGTTGATCCCGGCTTCGAGGATGAATTTAAGGAAGCAATTAGCAGACCAAGAACATACGAAGAATTGTCCTATCCAACAACTCTTGCCTTTAAACCAACACAAATTGGATCATGTATTGATCAGTTGAAGAAGGTAAGCCTAGAAGATCAGGACTAGTATGATTGTAGTTTAAAGAACCCTTGTGCAATTTGCTTTGAAGAGCTGAAGTCCCATGCAAGGGGGTCGACCACGCCTATTATTTTGCCTTGCTCTCATGTCTTCCATGGAGATTGCATTGTCAAGTGGTTGGAAGTTAGTCATCTGTGTCCCTTGTGTCGCTTTGAATTGCCCTCTGGTTAGTTAAGATAGGATTATTGGGATTGCTATGAATTTAGCTGGTAAGTTTAAACAAAATTTTTTTTTATGTACCTATGCCCAGATGAAAAATCGTGCACAGACATACTTCCGAATAATGAATGTAAACTAGGAAAATTCTATGATTAATTAGGGTCTATTCGCTCAACTTATATCTCTCAATACAGATAATAGTTTTAGTTTTAAATCTTTAAAATTGTTACAAACTAAAGACCAATAACATTTTTTTTCATCACATCATCTAGCGGTGAATTTAATTTAGGAGTATGATATCAAAACAGACTGTAGAATCACCCATAAATGTATGTTTGTTGCCTTTGAAGATTTTTTCTTCTCAATTCTTGTGCTCAATTTGTGGATGGCTTAATTCATACCCGATTTCAAATTCAATTTAGTAATTTGGTACATAATTGGTATTTACCAAATTCAACGAATTCTAATGTGGTATGAAATAGGTAATGGGATTATCGATTTGGTAATAACCGATTTCGAATTCAAATTCGGTAAAACGAAATAGAGTACCCTATTACCGCATTCAAATACCAAATTAGTTTATAAATTTATATATCATATATATATATAATAAAGTCGTATTCTCATTCTTATCCCTTCATGTTTTCTCTTTCCTACGTGGCTTAACGAGACGGCAAGTAGTTTCCTACGTGGCTTGCTCCTTTTTTGTTTGGATATATATCCATTGTTATTTTCTATAAGAATTCTTCATATTATATGATTCTTATTTCCTACCCAAAAAAGAAATTGAAAAGTAATGCGATATAAATAAAAGAGACATAAATATCTCTATTAGATATATCTCCAAATTCATGCCAATAATTTGTGTACTGCATAGGGAACCGAAGTAAATAAGAATTGTTATCACTATAAGAAGTAGAAAAGTAACTAATTACCGAAGTAAATTATTAGATGTTCAAATTTATATTATAAGAATACTTTATATTACAATGCGCATATAGTAATATACTTAAGAAATGTTATAATAAAATAGACATTAAGTTTGTATTTCATATCGATATTTTTATAAAATTGACTAAATAGTTTATTATTTTTTGAAGATTCCCGTTCAACGAATGGGTACAAAACTAGTTATATAGATAAAAGCTACATACTATTAATACATTAAATAGATAAGGCTATTAATAATAGATAATATATAGTATTATCATGTACCTATAATAATAAAAATATATAATGATGTAAAATATACTATTTTAGTATTTGTTATATGATTATAATAATACAAATATACAATAATACATAACTATAATATTTACCCCTTTATACATAACTAGAATTAGATAATAAGTATAAGTATAGTACTAAATATTAAACATAATTAGTAATTAGAATTTAGATATTGGTTCATCATTCATGTTTGGATTATTAAATATTTGAATGTGTAATGTTTAACTTGCAAGTATTAGTATACATTAAATTTATATTACATACACAATATGTGAATTTATATTCTTTAATCACTATTATTGTTTAAACGAAGACAACTAAGCAGTTTAAGCGAATGTATATGAATTGCATATCAACATATTAGTGTATTAGCATTCACAGTTGAAAGCAATCAAATTATTTGCAAATTAAACATTTAAATTATATACAAAATAAAAATAAATGTAAGTGTAATGCAATACATCATTAGTAAATTATAAGTGACTAAATGTATACAACTACACAAGTAAGTCCCATTTAATTATGTGAAAATTACTATCCAATTTGGTTATAACCTATTTCATAACCGTTTTCGAATTTAATTCAGTAACCGAATAAATTCGGTTGTTTCCAATTCGAAATTGAAAGTAGTTTAGAGTTTTACAAGTGAAATAACCGAAAAAATCAAATTCAAATAACCAAATTACCGAATTTGTATCGAATGCACACCCCTAGTGTAAAATGGGTAGTAAAAAAGTTACTATTACTGTAGAATAAAAAGCAGCAGAAAAAGAGTGGATGAGTATCAATTGGGAAAAAAAAAAAAGAAAACAAAGGTAGCAGTAAACTCCTCTCGATCCATTTTAAGTAAACTTTTTGACTAGAGGATATGGATGTCACGGTTGCTAAGGGATTTGAACTTTTAACTGTTTCAAGTCTAATTATCAAATATCAAGTCGATTGAACAAGTACAATCCTCTATTATCCAAAAAAATCCAAAAAATAAAATATTAAGTCTGGCTTTTGGCCCAATTATCAAATACCAAGTTGCTTTAATATGTATTGTTTTCTATTATCAAAAAAATCCCAAAAAATCGAATGCCAAGTCTGGATGTTTAAAATAGGTGGTAGAAAAGTTAAGATTTATAAAAAAAAAAGTAGCAGTAAAAAAATGGATAAGTAGTAGTAGGAAAAAACAGGGTAGCAGTAAAGTCCTCTTAATTCTACTTGTATTTCTTTGATAATTATTTCATTCTCAATTCCTTTTGTCGCTTCTATCTATATCAAATATTGTAAACACAAAGGATATAGCCAATTGTAGTAAGAATTCTTTTTATTTTAAAACATAATATTGACATATTATCAACTAACAACTCACAACATCATAACAAATGCACAAATAATAGTTGCAATCATACCAATACTAATACACTGGATCTCTAAGGTGGATGACTGACTACCTAGTCCTCGTGTTGTAACCCTCCATTCAAAAGAAGAAAAAACTGCACAAATAGTGGCATAAAAACTCTCGTAATTGTTCTTTCATAATCGTGACACATAAATCAAGATCTCTTACTCTTGGCTCCTCAAATTTTGTAAATTAGCATCAGATTATGGCCTAATTCGCAGCTTATGTAGCAATTAACTTAAGATACATATGAAGTCTATTCATTTGTAAAGTGTTTAATTTTGACAAATCCATAATGAAGTTGTACTAGATTTTGAAATGTTCTAAAATGTGTTTCTTACATTCGCACATCATGGTGAAGCAAGTTGGATTTGGACTTTTAACTGCTTCAGGCCCAATTATCAAATACCAAGTTGCTTTAATATGTATAGTAATATGCATAGTCTTCTATTACCCAAAAAGTAAAATATTGATTCTGGATTTAGGCCCAATTATCAAATACCACATTACTCTAATATGTATCGTCTTCTACTATAAAAAAAAAAAAAACATACGCCAAAAGATCAAATACTGTAAAACTAATAAACTATTATAGTATAAATGAAAATATTAGAGAAAGAAGTAGAGCAATGGAAAATGATATTCTTATATTCTAACAAAATATAAAAGTCATTCCAAAGGGTGTCAATGTACCTTCATCTATAGGTACTACAAGATTAAAGAAACATCAATCCTATTAAACATCCACTATTACAAAAATATGAAAAAATTTATGAAAGGGTTTCTCCACTACATGAATAGATTTATAGATTGTAATTTCTATATATAATGTAGCCATAATTTTTTTTTTTATAAAAATTTCGGCAGAGCTTCCCCGTAAAAAAGGATGAAACTTTGCCATCAATCCACAATTTGACAATAAATTTACAACCTAGTGAAAATTTAAGCATTTAAAACTGAAACTAAGATTAAATCTTCTGTTTTCCATATCAGTATGTCTTCCAGTAAATCTGAAGGATGATCTTTGAAGATCAGCGGTCAATCTTCCCCCCTTGATGTCCTTTTAACAGCCATTTTCACCTCCATTGGCCTTTTCTGCTTCTTATTCCCATTCATGCCAGACACCGTGTACGAAACGTAGGAAATCCTAATCGATCTAATCTAATAGCCCCCCTGACCAATTGCGGCAATTCTGAGAATGTATTAAACACATGACCTGCGCTGGAGTCAGCACCAAAATTCGCTAGACGATCTGCCGGTGCGTTTGCTTCCCTGTAACAGTGTGTGATCGATTTGAAATACTGCTTGAACATCATCAACTCATCCAGATCTCTCTGTAGACGCCAAGGACAAGCACTAGTACCTTGAACAATCTGAATCAGGTTGAGAGAGTCCGCCTCTAAGTATAACTCCAAGCACCCTTGAATCACACAATGTCTAACGCCCCATAGCAACGCTTGAAGTTTCGCCTGCAAGCTGGTTATCACCCCGAAGGGCTCTGCATAGGCGAATACAAAATTTCCTCGACTATCCCGCACAATCCCACCCCCCATTCCTTCCTGGGTTCTCTCGAGAACATCCATCTGAATTCAACTTATAGCCTCCACGCGGAGTTACCCAGTAAACTGGCCTAATAACCATCTGCCTTTGATGACTACCCAACTTGAGAAGCAATCCTTCCCATGTAGGGGCAGAACACTGCACCCCCGGAAACCGTGACTGAAGGAAATCATGCAGAAACTGAACAATCCGAGTCACCGTAGCCTCGATCCTCAACTTCCGATCTTCAAACACCCCTTCATTCCTAGCCTTCGACAAAACCCAGCATACCACTGAAGGAAGTATATTCTGCAAAAACTTTACACGGTCATTAGTCCCCCTCCTTACCTAGCAAGACCACACCATGTGACGCACCATATGCACCCCACTAAACTCACCAGCAGTACTCTCGAAGTGACGCCAGACCAATCGTGCCCCTTTTCCTGAGCAAAACACATGATTCAAGTCCTCCTCTTGGGGATTTTGACAACACAAGCATCTAGATAGGCCACAAACCCCAAACCTCTTTAGGCGATCCATCAGAGGGAGCCTCCCCCTGTAGTAATCGCAGCATAAAGAAAGAAAGCTTGACTGGAAGACCCTGCTGCCATATACGGCCAAAAAGCCAAGAGCTATCATTGGATTGACGGATCAATGAGTAAGCCGATGCAGTGGAAAAAACACCCTAGTTCGTCAATGCCCATACCATTATATCATTGCCCCTATCGGTAGGAGGGTCAATCTCCAAAACCTGCCTAACCAATTCTCTATCCAAGAATTGATGGAGCATGTTCACATTCCAGGCCTACCGATCTACAAAATCAACCACCGAATGATCATGGAAAACCTCCACCTTGTCGTAAAGCGCACCTGACCCCATCCAATTGTCATGTCAAAAATCCAAAGCGCCCTCCCGAACTACCCAACTAATATTCTCCGTCCCAAAATGCTGCATTGTGACGATCCTCTGCCAAGCTTGGGATCCCCGAAGCCCAATATCAGCAAGACAAGGGTGCTGGCCTGCGCAATACTTCTGGGACATAAACTTTGCCCATAATAATTGTTGTTGCCGAAATTTCCACCAGAGTTTAATGGAAAATGAGTCGTAGACCTACTTCAACCCCCGCAGGCCTACACCCCCTTCATCCTTCGGCCGACATAGATCTGCCCAACATATCCAATGGAACTTGTCCCCGGAATTCGAAGATCTCCACAAGAACTTGGCGAACAATTTCTCTATGACCATCAACATCTTTTTTGGAGGAGACGCGGCTGCCATCAAGTGAATTGGCATAGAGGCTAACACGCTCTAAATCAACACCATCTTGCCCCCTGGCGATAAAATCTGATTCTTCCAACTCAAAATCCGATTCGCCACCGCATTGTATGTATCCGTATAGTAAACCTTCTTGCTCCTTCCGGTATACAAGGGACAACCAAGGTACCGTATCAGAAAGGCTCGTTTATTATACCCCAGTATTTGGTTAACAACCGCTGCCCTTTGAAATGGTGCCTGTGGATGAGTAAGGAAACAACTCTTCTGATGGTTGATTCGCTGACCTGATGCCTCACTATAATCATTCAGAACCCGTTTAATCAGACGTAGGGATGATTTGCCTCCACTGGAAAAGATAATCACGTCATCAGCCAATGCCAAATACGTAATTATAGGACAATAAGGAGGTACTTTAAACGGAGTAAATCCCCTTTATGTGGGTAGCGTGTTGAGGGCTCTAGACAACACCTCAGCTCCAATAACGAATAAGACTAGTGAAATGGGATCCCCTTACCGTAAACCCCGTGAAGATCTAAAAAAGCCGTGCGAACCGCCATTAACAAGTACCGAGAACCACACATTCGATATTAAACGCTAGATCATGTCTATCCAGGTCTCACTGAATCCGAAATACCGTAGCACCTGTAGGAGAAAGGGACATGAGACTTTATCATAAGCCTTTATCATATCTAATTTGATGACCACGTTGCCACCCCGATTTGATTTCCCGATATCGGCTACTAACTCCTAAGGTAACAAGAAATTATCTGTAATCTGCCTCTCTTGGACAAATCCGCTTTGCTATGGAGATATAATCCGGGGTAATGTCATCGCCAACCTTGCCGATAACAGTTTGGAGATGATTTTGTTAGTAAAGTTGCACAAACTGATTGGCCGAAAATGGTTAAAATCTTGGGGGTTCTCCACTTTGGGCAGCAACATAATTGAGGTAGCCGTGATACTCCTAGGTAGTTCAGCACCGCAGAAAAAATTGACAACCGCCCGATATATATCCGATGCCACCACCTCCCAAGTAAAGATAAAGAATTTCCCTGTAAACCCGTCTGGGCCTGCTGCGCTCTCTCCATCCATAGCAAAGACTATGTCTTTAATTTCTGTAAAAGATGGAATGTCTGTTAATCGTGAGTTTTCCTGGTCCGTTATCAGTTTAGGTATGATCTCCAGACCGGTAAGGGAGGGAAAATCCCCCTCTGTTGTGAAAAACTCCTTAAAGAAACCCACCGCTGCCTCCCCAATTTGGCATTCCCCCTCGATCCATTTTCCAGCGGTACCTCTAACTCGATGAATTACTGCCCTACGCCTCCTTTCTGTAACCAAGGAGTGAAAATATTTGGTGTTCCTATCTCCGTCCGAAAGCCACTTAACCCGCGCCTTTTGTCTCCAAAAACCCTCTTGAACTATAAGCGCTCGGCGCAACCGAGCCCGAGCATGATGTAACTCGCTCCGTCGCTGCTCAGTAGGATCCAAGTCGTATGCTGTCTCAGCCTCGGTTACCACATGCTCTGCACTACATGCCCCTTAAAAAATATCTCCGAATGTCGTCCTAGACCATTTCTTGAGGGCATTTTTAACATTTCTCAACTTCGAGGCCAATACTTGCAAAGGAGAGCCATTGACTGGATGAGTCCAACAATCCTTGATAACCCCCAGCAAACTAGGATGAGTGGTCCAGATGTTTTAAAAACGAAACGGCCTGGGTTTGTTGTCTAGTCTCGTATCCACCGATAGCAACAAAGGAGCATGATCCGACGGGTCATGGCCTAAATGTTGCACCATGAATTGGTACGGAAGTTTCAATGCACGCCCGCACAGTAGTAAGCGATCCAGACGCTTCCAGATCTGCACCGTTCCAAAACGATTATTACACCAGGTATACCTTGACCCAGAGAATCCCGCATCACTGACACCGGCTAGCGCCATAAAATTAAGAAAGTCTGATCCCTCCGACGGTCTAAATGGCAATCCACCCCTCTGATATTCCAAAAAAGTAACTTAATCACCAGAAATGACAGAAAAAGAATTTGTTGAAGAACTAACCATGGAGCGTAGTGTTCTATCTGATGGGAGACCAGCCCGGAGACCACGCGACCTTGCAGCCATTCGCTTCTTACGAACCACCTCTTCCTATTCCAGGATACCAGAAACCGACCCCATGTCTATATGCCCGGTCTCTAGTGATGACTCCTCCTGTCGGACAAGATCCTTGCCTCTAGGGGATAGGGTACCGACCCTTCGTTGAGTATCCTGTATGACATAATGTAGTCATAAATCATGAATTAATTCTCTTGGAAATATAAAGGGACATCCACACTTTTAGTTGTTTCATAACACTCCCTCTTGGATGTCCATTACACAGAGAATATGCCTCATTAAAACTTTACTAGGAAAAAATTCATCAGGACAAAAATCCTAGTGAAGGAAAAAGAGTACATTATTCCTGTGTATTAATTTCTTCCCCTGATACAAACATCATTTGAGATCTCTTAATCGTTACATTCCAATACTCTTCACCAATTTCTCAAATGATGCAGTTGACAATGCCTTAGTAAATAAATCCGCTAAATTATTATCTGATCGGATTTGTTGCACATCAATTTCACCATTCTTTTGCAAATCATGAGTAAAAAAGAATTTTGGTGAAATATACTTTGTTCTATCTCCTTTAATATATCCTCCTTTCAATTGGGTTATACGAGCTGCATTATCTTCATATAATATAGTTGGAGAATTTTCTTTTTCGGAGGATAACCCACAACTCTTCCGAATAAAGTGGATCATTGATTTTAACCAAACACATTCTCGACTGGTTTCATGCATTGCTATTATTTCAGCATGATTCGATAAATTGGCAGTTAATGATTGTTTTGTAGATTGCCAAGAAATAGCTGTACCTCCATATGTAAATAGGTAACCAGTTTGAGATCTTGCTTTATGCGGGTCAGATAAATACCCAGCATCAGCATAGCCAACCAATTCAGATTTGAATTTATTTGAATAAAATAAACCAAGATCAATTGTTCCTTGGAGATAGCGAAAAATATGTTTAATACCATTCCAATGTCGTCTTGTGGGCGAGGAACTAAATCTTGCTAATAAATTTACTACAAATAATATATCAGGTCTTGTACAATTAGCAAGATACATTAGTGCACCAATTGCATGAGATATGGTATTTCAGGATTAAGTATCTCTTCATTTTCCTCGCGTGGTCTAAAAAGATCCTTATTAGGATCTAATGATCTGACGACCATTGGGGTATTTAATGTATGTGTTTTATCCATATAAAATCGCTTTAATACCTTCTCAGTATAAGCAGTTTTGTGGACAAAAATTATACCTTTCAAATGCTCAATTTGTAAACCAAGACAAAATTTTGTCTTTCCAAAATCTTTGATCTCAAATTCTTTCTTCAAATATTCAACACTATTTTGAATCTCTTCAGGAGTTCCAATCAAATTTAGATCATCAACATATATAGCAATTATCACAAAATTTGATCCATTTTTCTTGATAAAAATACATGGACATATTGGATCATTGGTATAATCTTCTTTAGTTAGACATTCATTGAGGCGGTTATACCACATACGTCCAGATTGTTTGAACCCATACAAAAATCTTTGTAATTTAATAGAATAAATATCTTTAGGATTTGATTTGCATGCTTCAGGCATGTTGAATCTTTCGGGGATTCTCATATAAATATTATTTTCAAGATTTCCATATAAATATGCAGTAATGACGTCCATTAGACGCATATCTAGTTTTTCATATAATGCAAAACTCACAAGATATCTAAATGTATAGCATCCACTACAGATGAATACGTTTCATCACAATTAAATCCAAGCTTTTGTGAAAATCCTTGGGTTACAAGTCTTGCTTTATACCTTACAATTTCATTTTTCTCATTTCTTTTTCTCACAAATATCCATTTATATCCTACTGGCTTTACACCTTCAGGTGTTTGGACTACAGGTCCAAAAACTTTTCTTTTAACCAATGAGTCCAATTAGGCCGACAAGTTATCATACTTATTCTCCCCTACAAGTAATTTTTGGTTATGAGCCAAATATTTTTCATTTACAAATATTTGGTTGTGCGGTGTATGTCCCAATTGCACTGCCCCAACGTCGTAAATTGGGCTCCCAAAGAAGATTGGGGATATATGTCGGTTATGAATCACCTTCAATTATTAAGTATATAGAACCATTAATAGGTGATTTATTTACTGCGAGATTTGTAGATTGTCATTTTGATGAATCACATTTTTCGATTAGGAGGAGATAAAAATCAACCGAAAAAAGAAATCACTTGGAAAATATCATTGAATCTCATTGATTCTCGTTGCAAAAAATTGCAAATCAATTACCGGATGCATTTAATGACTCCAGAAGAGTTACTAAATCACATATTCCTGCTGAAAATGCTCCGATTAAAATCGATGTCCCTGAAGGACAAATTACAAGTGCTAATGAGTCTAAAGTTGTGTCAATGTGAAATGGTTTGAAGAATTTTTATAGAGATTTTAGAACATATTTGCTATGCATTTAATTTTAGTTCACATTTTGTTTCATTTGAAAATTTTAAATATAACTATTTAAAACATAAAGGACCATGTTGCTCAAAAGTTAAAAAATTATGGACCAAAATTATAAAATTAAAACTTTTGACTAATCCCAATTTGTTTTTCACCATTAAATATTGTAATATTTAGTTGTTCTAAATATGCCTAAAATTAAAAACTTTGGGCATTGCATTTGTATTGGTTGAAATATTAGGGTCTAGTTTTGCACATCAACTAAACATTGGGATAAAAAATGTAGTTCTCTCTTATATTTAGGCCAAGTAGATGAATAGAATATCATAAAGAGTTGAGCCTTGATTTTTTTCTCCTTTTTTTTTCTTCTCAAAAGAAGCCAATAGTAAACACGGGTTTTATGCTAAATTGTAATAGTTTTAATCTTAAATGTAAAGGCTGAAAAGCAAATTGGTATTTGAGTAATTTCTTTTAGATCAATTATCTTTTTTTTTATAAAAAAATCTCTTATCTATGTTTGTTGATAAATGAATCGGTATTTTAGTGAATATTTTTATTGATATTTGGATAGATTATCTTTAACATGAAAACTACTTTATATGCAATACCACTTTTTGTTTTTTATGGCAAACCGAAGCAACAAAATATAAACAATGGTTACTACTCCCTTCCAAGCTGATTGAGGATTACAAAACCAAGGGATTCTATCTAAATTTAGCATGCCTAACCAACTTTGTAAATTGAGAAGATTGTACGTTTTACTTGTCTGGATAGAGCTAGTTAGATTTGCCAAAGCATCTGCCACAGAATTTGTTAATCTTAATGTGCGAGTTGACGGGTATTTTACATACGTACAAGTTAAAAAAAAATCGAATTACACCCGTTCACTGCAAGTATACAGGTCAACTAGTAGTTTAGGGTATATATCGGGTCGATCCCAAAGGGAAGAGTGAACAATTACCGGTATTACTAAAGTTTCTCTATTATTTAGACTATCAATGAATTATAACAAATTTAACCTACTGAAATTATACAAAATAACAAATAAAAGCTCCTTAAGTTGTGGTATCCCTAACTACTCATACAAGTGCTATATTTGGATAATTGAATACTACATCTAGGCTAGTTATGGTGTAATTTCCTTAAACATGTGAAACCTACTTTCGTAGTGAATCAACTATACCCATAACTAATCCATACCTATTTTCATGGTTATGAAATTAGGTACAAGTTCATTTCTTCAATGAAATTACATGAAATGAATCACTAAAAACCACATAAGTGCACCTCTACTTTCGTGAGTGTACTCCCTATGTTTAGCACTTCTTGAACTAGTGTTAAATCTCAATTTTCATTGCAGAAACAACACCTTAGATAATCACAATTAATGGTACCAGATTAATCATGATTTAAAGAG
Organism: Coffea arabica; assembly: GCF_036785885.1. Classification (NCBI taxonomy): domain Eukaryota; kingdom Viridiplantae; phylum Streptophyta; class Magnoliopsida; order Gentianales; family Rubiaceae; genus Coffea; species Coffea arabica. Next base: position 1,632,209 of record NC_092310.1, read on the forward strand.
CCAAAGTGCTAAATAACTTGCTCAAATCATAGCAATCAAATAACCAAATAATAAACACTAACAATTATAGAAAGTTCAACCAAACCCAAGGCATAAACTTTAGAGACACATATTGAACACAAAATTCAGAACTTGTATATTAACTAAACTTGGAATCAAGTACAAAAGATAAAGAGTTTGGAATGAATGTAACCCTTGTCACATGAGTTCATCTCCTTGCCTTCTTCATCCTCCATTTTCTTCTTCATCTAGCTAATAAACAAGAATGGATAACACTCTATTCTATACTAACCTACTGCTACTACTCAGAAAATGCAAGAGCTACATCTCTGCACTCCAAACTTCTCCCGTATGTCTCTCATCTCTTTCTCTATCATCTCTCTCTTACTTCTTGCAATGAATTTAGCTATTTAATGATGAAAGGTGGTCAAGAAATGAAGCTTTACACTTTCTCCTTATAGCTGGTAATGTTTCTCACATGTCTAGCATCGCATGTGAGTTGGTGGAGGTGAAATTGAGTTTTACGCGTACATAGCAGCCTTTTCTGACCACAATCCGGCCATGAATCCGGCCACAAATCCGGCCAAATTCCGGCCGGATTGCTACAGTAAATCTGGGCTGCTACAGTGATCCGAGCTGCTACAGTACCTCGGATCCGTATGGATCCGAGCTCAGTTCCACTAACCTAGAAACATCCGAGGGTTCGGATGAATAGTGGATCCGAGTGTGGATCACTTGCTCTGTTTTTGGCCCAAATTGAACCGATCTTTCCTTGATGTTAGAGGCTGAACCAGCTCATGTCTAAAACATGAAAGTTATAGTCTTTTGAGTTATCTTTCCAATGCATCAAGAATCACCTCATTTGGATCTGTGTAGGCTGAGATATGACTGAAATACCCTTGCCTGCTCCATGCCTTGTTTCAGTTTCGACCAATAGCAATTGACTCTGTACTTCGGCTTTTTGACCTGGAAAACCTTCAAACTGGATTCAGATGTCTTCACCAAAGTTGTAGATCTATCTCTTATCTTCAAATGGGTTCAAGAATCATCCCAATCCGATCATTATAGCTCAAGTTTTAGTCGAAATACGAAAATGTGTCAAAACTGTCAAAATACACAAAATCCTACTAAAAAGTGATAAAAACCTCATTTAATCACTTAAAAGCATTTTTCACCAGTTATAGCCAAAATGATTCATATTCTTCCAATAATATAACTAAAGTGACTAAAAATAATATAAAATATTATACAATTATTACGTAAATTAGTCACTTATCACGAGTAAAAGTGAAATTTCTTTCCTTGAATCATACTCTTAATTTGGTGGAGAATGGTAATGACCTTCTAGGGAACTATTGTCTTGCCCTATCATTTGCACCAAAATCTTGGAACCTATGTCCACCTCCACCTGATAGTAACCTTGAATGAGGCAAAAGCTGCATACACCATCTAAAAGCGCTAGACATTCAGCCTCCGTATTAGTTTTAAGGCTGAAGAAAATTGAAAACCCCAATAATTTATTACCAAAATTGTCGCGTATAATCCTCACTCCTTCTGAAGGTCCTGGATTACCCAAAAAAGATCCATCTACATTCAGCTTTAGAGCGTGAACTATTTCTTGTGCATATTATTTCCAGCACGATCTAAATTGGTTAACAAGGAGGAATAGTTGAGGTGCATAAGTGCTCCATTGAGTTCAATCTAAACACAGTGTAAACTGACTACATCTCATAGAACTATAAAAATCTCCCCTTTTTTTTAACAACTTTTGGGTGCAATTAGTTTGCACACATTGTTTGTCACCCTAAACCTTAAAATTTGTTTCAAGGCATGGTCATATAGATGAATGTCAGCAGAAACTTATACTTAAGCAACGAAAACAAACTAAATTTAATGATTGAATTCAGTTTGATGCTTCAGTTTGAAATGTAAAATCTGACAAATGAATGAAATCCGACAGCGAGTCAATAATACCATAATAGCTCTCTTGTAATGTTGTAACTTTTACTTGTCTTCATTATCCTTGTTTCACACACTTCATCTCAGAATTCATTTGATTTATTACATGATCTTCCATCACAATAACGATGTTCAATGCCATTTTTAAATCAGAAGTACTAAAGTGTGGTGGAAATGGTGAGATGATTTATGTAGGGAAACTTATCGTGCCACAACTCCCAGTTCGCAGAAATTGTGAAGGACAATCAATAATCGTTGTCATAGTAGCAGTGAAACAAATGCCAATTTCTACCAAGGCTGGAGTTTGACGGGGAGGAGTTTGACGGGGAGGAGTCACACACATCAAATCTGGCACATGGTTACTGATAGCTCTGTAAATTGTAGAATTTACAGAACTTACGGTAGGATTGCTGCCGGGACATATATTGCCTGTGGCGAGATAGTTCAAAATATTATGTATTTGACTAAGGCTCCGTTTGATAACACTGAATCTGAATTTTGAATTCTGAATTCTGAATTATGAATACTGAAATAATTAATTTGCTGAATTTTAAGCACTGAAAAGAGATATATGAATGTCTGAATCTTAATACTGAATCTATTTATATTGTAATATTCATAACTTAATGCTTAATAAGCTAAATTGTACAATTTTGTCCTTCTATCTTTTAATCCAAAAAGGAAATAGAACTTATGATTTAATTAACTTAAAATTGTTAGGTATGAAAATGACAATGATTGTGAAGAGCAATGCATATAATGACAATGTTTCTTTGTGTGGGAAAAGGGTATGGTTTCATCGTTTTGAGAATGAGAAAACGAGCTTGTAATACTCCAAAAGCACGTTCAATTACATTTCTCAATCTTGCATGTGCTTGGTTAAAGCGTTCTTCTTTTGATCTTGGATGAGAAGCATTTCGAAAATCAGACAACCAATATCTAATATTTCGATATGGTGTCATAAAGCCACGTGTGTGTGGATAAGCTGCATCACATAAATATTATTTATTTGCACAAAAAAAATATATCAAAATATAAATATTTGTGAATGATAATTACTGCAAAAAAACACTATTGTTAAAAAAAATTTTGAATAGAAAATATCAGGTTGTTTTGTTTAATTAGATAAGGATTTTGAATAGGGAGTATGAGGTTGTTTAATTAGATAAGGATTTTGAATGTAATTAACAAACAGGGATATATTTGTTAGATAAGATAAAGTAGTTGAAGTAAATCTCTTGATTCTTATCAAATTAAGCATTCAGCTACGATTCTTGTGCTGAAAAAAATACATACAAATTCAGCACCACTTAATAAGTTCAACAGGTGAATTTTTATTTATCAAACACCCACAACATCTGAATGTCTGAATGAATTCAGTTTCAGCACTTTTTATGTTATCAAACAGGCACTAAGCTGAATAGTCCTGCTGAAGTATGTAGCTTCGGGATACATGTTTTCCGAGCACGTCCCATGCTCTTTCCATTCATGTTCCCAAAATGATTGAAACCTTGGCTCTTGAAAATTTTGCAAAGTTGGCGATGGTTTGGCCACCGTAAGTTTCTATTGTTCCAATCCTGGAAATTCTGCTTACAAGAATGATAATTACATTAGTGAATCTGTGTAAGTGCATATTTCATGTTCAAGACATAAGAAAGCCCTGTAGAAATTACCTGTAGTTTAGTATATGAAGTCTTTGTGCAATTTTGCAAAATTTTGGTGAAGTTGCCCGACCAAAGACCATGGATTGTGAAAACGGTTGGTAGAGGGTTTCTTCGACGTCTGCTTGGATTAGCTGGATTAACAGTACAATAGCCTTTCGGCCATTGTTGCACAAAAGTAAGGTACTGAAAGCTTGAGTTGAATGTTAGGGGGCAAAGCATGAGAATCAGAAGGACAAGTTTAAACACTATGCCCATCATCCCAACAACAGTATAGCAATTGGCACATAAAATTTTTGGTTGTGGAGAGTGGAAGATTATACTTCTATTAGGGATAACTGAGCCTATTTATAGAACTGTTGATTAAATTTTACTCCCTATGTCCCACTTTGTTAGGTTTATTTTACTTTTTCATTCTTCTAAATTATAATCCACTATTCAATTGAAGAATGTAATTAACTTATAATTTCTCTAAAATACTTTATTTTTAATGTAAGTTGTTATTGAGTATAACCAAACTTATTTAATGTAAAGCTAATTAGTTATACTCCATTTAATGTAAGGGAATTTTAGAAAGATAATACGCTAGATTTATTCTTCCAACAAAATTAATTAACTTTTCTTAAATTGTGTGGAAGAACAAACCAAACCTATAAAGTTCAAAAGCAGTACTACATCTATTAATGTTATTGGTCCATAGGGTCATATTATTTGGGAGGGATTTCTATGGCATAAATCGACACGAGAAAGGAAAAAATATGAAAAAGAAAAGCCATTAAACCATATATCAACTATTTGCAACAAGAAATTTTAATGACTAATCTGCCATTCCATAAGACTGGAAAAATTGGAGATAGTTTGATAAACTGATTTCTATTGTTAAGTTGGGAAAGTAAAAGGTGTAATAGCATTAGTATTTTATTTAATTTTAAACAAGCAACATTTTATGGTCAACATGTTTTCTTTTTCTGTGGTCAAGTATACAACATGTGACTTGTTTGATTAAAACAAAAAGGGAAAAAATGGTACCATACATGAGCCATGTTGCTCATGTGCTAAGTTGCAATGTTTGCTTTAGCGCCCAAGAACTTATAGGCTAGAGAATCAAACAATTTACAACTCCTGTAAATCATTCATATTCCTGCTGAAGTTTAGGCAATCTATTGCTAAATGTTTGACACAATTAGGACCATTAACCAAATATGAGTAGAATTCATCAATTAATACAATATTTGGCTAAGGTCAAGGGACAAATAATTATAAATTTAGCAACAAATTGCAACCTATCAAAATTCGTTCTCCATAATTTCACAAAAGAAAAAACAAAATCCACACTCCAAAAGGAAACGGCCTGCTTAGTTTTGCCCAAAAAAATGAAAAGAAAAGAAACGCATGAGCCTTGGATTGAAAAATAAAAGGCTCCGTGCCTCACATCTGTTTAATGCGAGGTATGAAGTAATTTCCTTTTTTTTTTTCTTTTGCAGATTGGAAATTCAATGGGGCACTGCATTGGTGGAATTCTACACTTAAAACACCCCTTTTGCAGAAATTTTTTAAAATTCATCATCAACTTGGAAATTCTCTCATATTCAGTTAAGAAATAGGATGAACAGCGACATGTTTAGTGTTTAATAGCATTGTGTATTTGTATTTGGGTTGGTATTTTCATAAGAACCACTGTCATTTGTAGCAATTTGATATTTTTGTGACTCATGTAAAGTTCAAAAATATTACTGAATCTGTTGATATTATTGGTCCACAAGGTAATATTATATGGGAGAGATTTCTATGGCATGAATTGATAGGAGAAAGGAAAAAATGAAAAAGAAAAACAATTAAATCATATATCAACTATATGCAGACATGCAATTGATAGTCAAGAAATTTTAATGGCTAATCCGCCATTCCGTAAGACCGGCAAAATTGGTGATAGTTTGATAAATTGGTTTGGGTAAATAGCCAATTTCGTTTATAAACTTTTGTACTAGTGCCAATGTAGTTCCTAAATTTTATTTCTAACTAATTTGATATGTGAATCTATTTTGTGGTTCCAAATAAGGACCTCTGTGGCAATGTTTGCGGCAGACATAGGCACATGTTGGAAAAGAACTTGGTCCATGGTTTCCAAATCCCCTCGACAGAATCATAAAGAAGCAGAAGTTGAAAGTTTTCACTCTTCGAAAAACTGAAGTCCAGCGAGACTCATATTGTGACTCCAAATGCTGAAAACCATGGTTAAATATCAGTACGCAAAATCCCTTTTTCGTTGTCCACACAATTTACTAAAGTTAGTTAATTTTTTTTAAAGTGTTTGAACCCTCTCACTTATACTCCCATGTTCTCAACCATCCAACCCATTTCTCTATTAAATCAATGGACCGCTTGGTTCAGAGGTTTTGGTATTTGAAATTACAATAATTTTAATACTGTGCATTTGATCCAATACAATGAGAATTGAAATATTGAAATCATATCTTAAAATTTAGCCATTCATGATTCCCGACTAAATTGGGAGAAATTGACCAAAATCCTCATTAATGGGCCCTCTATCCAGCATTCCATTTCCCTTTCCAATTCCAAAGCAAGAACCAAGAGCCTCCTAAGCTACTTGATTCTCCATTCTGGTTCATTTTGCCAGTTGCAAATTCTGGTTACTAAAGTACTCCAAAGCACATGTAAGGGATAAATATCTCATTCCAATGCTACAACTCCCATCTCTTTCAAAAACCAAAGGGGTCACCAGCAATAAAGACAGAGTAATTGTATTGGGGTTGAATTTTCTAGTATTCGATTACACTTTCTAGGACAAATTACACTTTACACCCTGTGATTTAGTAATTTTTTATATAACCCCCCTATAGTTTCAAAAACTATACTTAATCCCATAATAGTTTGGATTAAAGTGTCAAAGTGATGAAAATGATCATTTGTAACTAAACCTTTAAAAATGTCAAAATTACCCTTATACGTACATGACACACTAATCCCGTATGATTTTGTGTTTTACCATATGACCCATTTATGATTTAATACTTTATCATACAACCCCCTTATGATTTTCAAAATATACACATAATCCCCCTTGGTTAATAAATAATTTTCAACTTTACATAAGAGTATTTTTGATATTTTAAGTGACTCCGTTACGAATGATAATTTTCGTCACTTTGACACTTTAATTCAAATCATGAGAGGGTTATGTATGGATTTTGAAACTATAAGGGATTATATAGAAAAACACTAAATCACATGAGGGTAAAGTGTAATTTGTCCAACTTTCTAGGCAACGGGAAGCCTTGGGGAACTCATTCTTCTCCTCTTTAACTTTGATATAACAAGAACAAAGAAGGTTCAGAGAACAAACAGGCACCAAGTAACAATCATAAAGTTCAAATTTCTAACATATGATTCAAATGAAAAGACTTATTGTAAAAGCTAAGGCATCAAACCAAAAAAATACGACCAATATTAAACTCATCTAACGAGCATGATTTTTCCAATTCCCCATTTGATCTCCAGTTCAGTTCATTCGACGACCGCATAGTTCACCGAGAGCAACCAAACTTTCATGATAAATATCAGCTTGCAGGGTGGTTGGAAACCCATGAATGTTATATTTTGTAAGACTTCCTCGATTATCACCTAGGACAGCACATGAAGCCAACTGTCCATTGCTCATTTCCCAAAGCAGTTTATTACTGTTCCACGAAGATAACGGGCAGTCGATTCCTCAGAGTGGTCCTATGGAAAACTTTTTAACCCAAGACTCCTGCACGCCGTACTCCATCATCACCCATATGTCGAAATGCTGATCCGAAATTTGACTCCCTGTAATGTCATACCATATCATGGCAAGTGAATTGTCCAAGACAATGAGTTTCTGAATGCCATATTCTCCTTCAGTGTCTGGTGCTCCATCAGGAAATTGAAATTCTCGAAATTGCTCAGTGCTCAATTCAAAAGAAAGGATCTGGAGGGCAAAAGAATCAGTAATTAATGGTGTGCACCAATGGAAGCATCCATTAAATAAAACAGAGAAGCGCGGGTTATACACCCCTTCCGGCAGTTTGACGTCTGGATCGAGTTCTCTCCAAGAATTAGTACTGAGACTGTATATTTCAACCTTGCAGGAATTAAGATCATAATTGTATTCCTTAGGAGTAATTCCTGTAAAAGTGATGATCTTGAAATCGTCACTGATTGCATCAAACCCAAACCCCATTTCAGCCACCTGGCAAAAATACCCTTGTGGGCAATGAAAGGGAGGATCAGGGAGTGCAAGAAACTCTCGAGTTGCAGGATTGCACAAATAAATACCACCCGATTCATTACTTTTAAGACAAATTATGCCATAGCATGTGCCGACCAAAATCATATTGACGTATGTTGAGTACGGCACCTCAAAATCAGGGGCCACAACCTGGAGAGATAAAGATTCATCCTTTGAATGGAATGATAAAACAATTTTTCTCTCATCCTTGATGAAGCGCTTCACCAGGATGGCACCTTCCTGATCGCCGTTCTTGGCTCGAGTGACATGCAAATGCGTGAAACGGGGGCTTTTGATCAAAGAGCACCAAGATTTGTTAACGCATTTGAATTGGAACAAACATTTCACGGGTAATCTCACCAAGATCTCCATCAGGATGTCCTCCGGAAGAACATCCATTTCTGTGAGTTGTTTGGTCAATAGATTGATAGCAGAGGAGCAGAAAAATAAAAATAAGGTTGCGAAGATAAGGGTTCATCAAGAGGTCTCCTCATTTGCAGCTTTCATCAAGGCTCTCCTTTCTTCAGTGGGATCATTTCCTCGCGAGTAGTGAGAAGATTTATTGAGTGGATCGCTACTTGCTGACTTTATGATTAATTGGGAATAGAGTGAACGGCCGGAATGATCGCTCAACTACTCAAAATAGCATCCTTTGGTTATCAAACTTTTTTTGTGACCAAAAAGATCATTAAACTCCTTAGTGATGAATTTTAGTGAACGGCAGAGTCATTTTACCGAATTTTAGTGATAAATCATCTGCTTACAAGGCATTCACTCATGCAGGAATATTTTTTAGGGGGCAAAAAAGTCCAACAAAAGGATTGCTATTCATTTCACGTATTCATTTCATATATTAATTTTTCCCTTTTTCTGCTTTACTTCGATATAGAACTCATGATTTTCTTGTTCTCATAACTGTTTGCTTGCATCAAACATTTGGGCTTGGCTCCGCATATATAAGGCCTAAGAGGACACAGTTAAAAGAAGATGATGAAAAATCTTAATTAACTAAATTTATCTCTTGGTGCTCCCTCTTATAGCACTTGAATGAGCTAAGGATTTCATTTTTTTAAATGTTTTATTTTAAGTGTAAGTGGAAGGGTTCAAACTCAATATTTCTCACTTATACTATTTCCTTCGAACCATCCAATCCACCACTCCCTCCCCTAGTTAAGGCTTTCATTTGATTCAAAAAAATAAAAAAAAGGGGTGGGTTGTCCTTGAACTTAATTAGAAATTGCAAGTAAAATAGAAGTTCATTAGTCAAACAAAATTTTCACTTGGCAATTCGTATCTGTGTTTTTTAATTATTTTTTAAACTATTTTTGAAAAAATACGGAAAAAAAAACCATCCAGAGCCGGCAATATTTTTTGGTAAAAACATATAACTCTCCTTGGAAAAAAAACAAATAAAGATTGATTATAACTCATTGGCCGATAAACAACAATTACGTGGTGTTTCTGTAACTCATTAGCCGAATTAGTATGCATTCTTAATTGCCATTAATACTTTGAAAGCAAGTGGCAGGTCAAATCAATTGTCTCTCTTTATTCAATGCAGATGATAACAAATAAAGATTGTGAAAAAGAAATTGTGAAAGAAAGTCAATTCTTGTGGTAAAATTTAAGTTTGGTCAAAGAAGTCGCTTCTTTATGAATATGGATTCTCTAATGGATAAGATAAGGCTAAGACGAAAAGTTGGGGCAGAGTTTATTGCCAATCAGCAAATTAATTAGGTTTTTAAGAGTTCACTCTTTTATGACAAAAAGCATTACACATGGAGGAGGGATGTCATTTCTTTATTTCATCGATCTAAGTTAAAAGTTTGAAAAGAAATTCAAACAATTATGTAAGTGCAGTAATCTGGTATGGTAGTTGCAGAACTGACTTTCTTCTTCTAAATTAACTTTCTCTAAATGGTGCCTAGTTTTTTTTTTTTTATTGGTACATCCCAAGTGGAGAAGAGAACTAAAATCTTACAATTTGCGCGACTCTATAAATAGAGGGATTAATCGCTTTAAACTATCATCTTCCACTCACACACAACACTATTTCATCAATTGGGCAAACTGATACTTGAATTTCTAGAGATTTTGGCATGGTCTTTTAGGTCAACACGTATTTGTCAATCCTTGAGAGAGTCCTTTAATTTCTCTCTAGTATTTTTGTTAACGATGGGATATCAGGAAAGAATTATTTTGTGGTATTAGAAAATACGACAATAAAAATACTTATGACTTGGGGACCATAACCCTATTTATAAATAATATTTCTGTTATGACTTGGGGACCATAACGCCTCATAATAAGTTATAAACTCTGCGGCCATAGTTGAAGATATTCTAAGAGACTGTTTAGCACTCTTCTAGGATATGACACTTTCAGCCAACAAGAAGATATATCCTGACATTTAGTTCATAGCATCTTGGCATCCTGTATAATCGGAATCAGTATATCCAATGATCTCGAGTTTATCTGACTTCCGATACGTGAGCATATAGTCTTTTGTTTTCTACAAATACCGCAAGACCTGTTTGGTTGCTTTCCAATAATTTAATCCAAAATTACTTAAATATCTACCCAATATCCCGGTAATATATGCAATATCCGAACGCGTACAATTTGAGCATACATTAAACTCCCCACTGTTGACGCATAGGGAATCTTTTACATCTCTTTTCCTCAAAACCATTCTTAGGACACCACTAAAGACTAAACTTGTCTCCTTTAATCACAGAGGTATCACTTGATTTATAATTTTGTATAACATATCTTTTAAGAACCTTTTCGATATAGCCTTTGTGTGATAGTTCCAAAATACCCTGAGAGTGATCCCGATGTATTTGTATGCTTAACACAAAAGATGCATCACCAAAATTTTTTATCTCAAAATTCTTAGTTAGAAATCTCTTGGTTTCATGTATCATATGAGTCCAATTAAATCTATGCTTTGAGGTAGGATTGATCTTGGAAAAAGTGAGCTTGTTGAGATTACAAAATTTGATTATACATTTGGAAACTGGGGAGATGAGAATGATATTCTGCTAGTAATTATTCTTAGTTTTGAGTCTCAATTTATCGACCACTCTGTCAACTGTTGCTGTATTTTACCCAAGCATCATGAAACGAATGGCAATATGGAACTGTAGATCAGAATTGCTTTAAAATTTCAAAGAGGAGAAAATGTTGGACTGAATACTGTGCTGGCGAAAATGTTGGACAAAAGAAAAGAAAAGAAGCTACTGATGATTTAAGAGCCATCTCAATCAAATTCAAGATTCTAGCTGCTTTGCACTTCCCTCAACCACTTACAAGATGCACTTCCCTAGCAGTTATATAAATGTTTTTAGGGTAAATTACATTTTACCCCCCTGTGGTTTACTCTTTTTTTACATAACCCCCTATGGTTTCAAAAGCTATACATAACCCCCTCATGGTTTAGATTAAAGTGTCAAAGTAACAGAAATAGTCACTTGTAACGGAACTTTTAAAAATGTCGAAATTACCCTTATAAATACATGACACATTAACCCCCTATAATTTTTATATTTTACCATATAACCCCCTTATAGTTTAATACTTTACCATATAACCCCCTTATGATTTTCAAAATATACACATAACCCCCCTTGGTTAATACATAAATTTCAACCTTACATAAGGGTATTTTTGACATTTTAGGTGACGCCGTTACGAGTGATTATTTCCGTTACTTTGACACTTTAATCCAAACCATAAGGGGGTTATGTATAGCTTTTGAAATCATAGGGGGGTTATGTAAAAAAATGCTAAACCATAGGGAGGTAAAGTGGAATTTGCCCATGTTTTTATTTAGTTTTTTCAATTCTCAAATGTCAATGAGAGAATATATTCACCAGAAAAATAAAAATCTCAGTCAGGAAGAAATGAAAAGGGGTGATCGAGTATGTCCATGTTTTGGAAATATTGGACAACTAGAGTAGGAGAAAAAGAATTGGGAAAATTCGGATATTATGGCGAGAAATTTGAAATAATTTCTAGTGTCTTTAACTGAGAAAATTCGGTAACCTTAATTCATGGCTAACAATTGACGTTCAAATTTTTTGTTAATGGCACTCTATTTTTTCCATGTTCTATTTGCTAAAATTATAATAAAATGTCATTAATAATAATTGAAGTGTCGATTGGTGAATGAAGACCACCAGGGTTTGCCCCTTCACTTTGCATTCTTCCAAAATTTGAAAGAGTATATACCACTTTTATATTATGCTTTTCCTTTATTAATTATTTCATGCATATTTTCCAGTAGTCATCTTACAAAATTTTTTAGGAGGTACATAGCAAAATTTCTATCAATACTTTCTTCAATTTTACATATAAAAAATCCATCCTCTGGCCAACAAAGATCATAATCAGAATTTTGCATAAAGACCACACCCTATTTTCTTTTGCTATATTTAAATAATTTTATTAGTGAAAAGCATCAAATAATGGAAAATATTTTTAAAGAATATGCTATATGTGGGGCCCTAGTCATCGGCCCCGTATCCCTTTCTTGAGTCTTTAGCCGAAGCCTAGCTAGATCTTGGCTTTGCCGAACTAGTGCCTGCTAATATTGTGGTTGACGTATGAATTTGACACCCAACAACATGCCTATAGTAGGCGTGTAGAACTCTCTGCTTTAGAATAATGATAGTAATTAATGTTGATCATCCTCTGTCTTTTATGGATAGTAATTAATGTTGATGAATTGACGGACATAAGGTGTTCAAATGATATGTCACAATATTTCAGAGATGAAGGGATTTAACGTACCAAAATAGTGGAATCTGGGAATTCAAATTTATTCGCTCCATTTGGATTAACTACTTTTAAAAATATTTTTTGAATATTATACTATAGTAGTGTATATGAAAAATTTTTATTATCAATGTTTTTTGTGATGTTTTTAGAGGGGTTTTTGAAATATATTTTGGAATACTTTTTAAAATTAAAAATTTTTTTAAGTACTTTTTAAAAATTAAAACTACCACTCACACCCATCCCTACCCACAGCCACCACCCTCTCCCTTCTTCTTTTTTCTCCCCTCCCTTTTTCCTTTGCTCCTACTCTCTCTTCCTTCTCCTTCCCTCTTCTTCTTTCCTTCTCCTAGATATTCCTCCTTCCCTCTTCTGCTTTCCTTTTCCTCCTCCCCACCCTTTCCCCGCCACCCTTTGCCCCTTCCTTTTCCCCTTCCTCTTCCTCCCTCTTCCTTCTCCTAGATATTCCTCCTTTCCTCTTCTCCTTTCTTTTTCTTCCTCTCCACCCTTTCCCCGCCACCCTTTGCCCCTCCCTTCCCCTTTAGTAATCATCTTACAAAACTTTTCAAGAGGTACATAGCAAAATTTCTATCAATACTTTCTTTCAATTTTACATGTAAAAAATCCATCCTCTGGCTAACAAAGATCATAATCAGAATTTTGCATAAGGACCACACCCTATTTTCTTTTGCGATATTTAAATAATTTTATAAATGAAAAGCATCAAATAACGGAAAATATTTTTAAAGAATATGTTATATGTAGGGCTCTAGATTTTTTTTTTTTTTGTCAGCAACGATACATTTGTATAACCTACTCTATCCTAATATAGAGGGGAGTCTAAGGAGGCTGTGATAGGAGTTAGTGTGCATACAGACCCAACTAGATCAAGGGAGTGCTATGCCACAATTCTTAGATTTTTTTTCGCTGTGGTGAGATTTGAACCCTCACCAATAGTTCAAGGAAGGACTTAAATCCCTCCCTGGTGGCCACTGAGTCATTGGCCCAGTGGTTGTGAGGCTATAGTCATCGCCTCAATTTCCTAAATCTTTAGCCAAAGCCTAACTAGATCTTGGCTTTGCCGAACTATTGCCTGCTAATATTGTGGCTGACCCGTAAGTCTGACACATGACATATGCTACATGCCTATAGTAGGCATGTAGAACTCTGCTTTAGAATAATGACAGTAATTAATGTTGATCAATCTCTATCCGTTGTGGATAATAATTAATGTTGATCAATTGATGGATATAATGTGTTCAAATGATATGTCACAATACTTCTGAGATGAAGGGATTTAAAGTACCAAAATAGTGGAATTTGGGAATTCAAATTTATTCACTTCATTTGGATTATTTATTTTCAAAGGTGTTTTTTTTGAATATTTTACGGTAGCAGTGCATATGAAAAACTTTTACTGTTAATGTCTTTTGCTGTGTTTTTGGAGAGGCTTTTGAAATATATTTTGGAATGCTTTTTAAATTTAAAATATTTTTTAGAGTACTTTTTAAAAATTAACACTACCACTCACAAACACCCCCATCCCCAGCCACCACACCTATCATCCTTTCCCTCCTTCTTTTTCCTACCCCTCTCTCTTCTCTTTCCTCCTCCCCTCCCTTTCCCTGCCATCCCCCGCCCCTCCTTTCGCCTCCTACTCGATCTAGCCCATCCCCTCCTCTCTTTCCCCGATCTAGAACTCTGCTTCAGGATAATGATAGTAATTAATGTTGATCAACCTCTGTCCTTTATGGATAGTAATTAATGTTGATCAATTGACAGACATAAGGTGTTCAAATGATATGTCACAATATTTTTGAGATGAAGGGATTTAAAGTACCAAAATAGCGGAATCTGGGATTTCAAATTTATTCACTCTGTTTGGATTAGCTATTTTTACAGGTGTTTTTTTCAATATTTTACTGTAGCAGTGTATATGAAAACTTTTACTCTCGATGTTTTTTGTGGTGCTTTTGGAGGGGTTTTTTTAAATATATTTTGAAATAATTTTTAAAGTTAAAAATTTTTTAGAGTACTTTTTAAAAATTAAGACTACCACTCACAAACACCCCCAACCCCAGCCACCACACCACCACCCTCTTCCTCCTTCTTTTTCCTCCTCCTCCCTCTTCCCCTTCCTCCTTCTCCCTTTTCCTTCTCCCAGAGATTCCTCCGTCCCTCTTCCTCCTCCCCTCCTTTTCCCTGCCACCAGATTATTATTTTTTGCTACATAACACAAAGATTTTGTACCAAATTTGGACTATTAGTTTTAAAATGATATTAAGGTAGAGAAAATCATATATACTCATGACCACTAGATACCAAAGAATGAAAGGGAAAATGATTGAAAAAATCTTCTCATTTGTCAGAATTGTTGCATTCAAAAGGCACTAAAATCTTCTGTGCCTTCAATTTCTCAAGTTCTGATATTAAATAAGTGCATCCTTAATACAATGTCAACCTCCTAATGTTCCACATGGCCATTTGATCTTTCTTTTCAAATTCAACCCAAACCCTTCCAATTAAACTACCCTGCAGGCCACAGATCTAAGTTCATGATAGAAAATGTTGTAATTTGAAGGTAAGACATAACATTTCGATCAGGGCCTTTTCTAACATCTCAGAATTTCTAGAGAAATTGGGAAAAATGAAAAAGGGAAAAAAAAGGATCACAGAGATTGTACATCTGCAAAGAAAATATTCAATTAAGTAGCTCAAAAAAAAATTAAAGAGGCGAGTTTAACCAACCTGAATAGATTTTAGGTGCAAAAGCAAGAAATGCAGGATTGTGAAGTCCAAATCCATTTTTATAGATTAATGTAGCAACTGTGGAGGGAAGTATATAATTTTGTACAAAGGAGAAGGAGCAACAGAGCAAGAGAGGGTCAATTTTCTTCTGGTGTGATAAAATATTATCAGTTGTCAATGGGACTACAGGTGCAAAGACTACAGGTTTTCCTTATGGCATCCTGAAAAATGTTTTTTCAATTTTTCTATATTCATTTTTTTGTGAGAATAAATACAAGTTCTATTTTTCTCTCTTTTCTTCAAATAAATATATAGCTATACTTAGCTTGTTAGGCCCCATCGAGTGCAACAATTCCAAGAATAATCTCACACAAAATTTTTGTGCTACTATCAATTAACTTCTCCTTTTCTTGTCTAACTAAGTGGCTTTGTCTAGGCATTTAGGGCAGAACATTTAACATGCTCCTCATTAACAAAGTTTGGATTGTGGTTAATTGCTATGAGAATTGGTCTTTGGTTGTAGGTTGAACAAATAAAGAAATTAAGGGGAAATACTGTCCGAACTTTGAGAGTGTTTGATTGCTTTGAGTTTGTGATCTAGGGTTTGGACTTGGGTAAGGCAATGATATATGATGGATGGTTCCTGAGCCATGGTTGGTGAGTGACCCCAAACTATTTTCAAAGCTACTTATGAACTGTTTTCTTGCATTATTTACTCGATCGCATATCATGTGTGCTTGCATATGAGTTCATGGCATGATTTGGCTTCAATGAGTTCTTGGGAGGTCTTGTGCTTAGAACTAACGTCTCCACCACTGTGTTATTGTTCATTTGGAGCACCAAAGGACTCCCTATCACTGTTTCGCTGTTAACTGATCTATTTGAAACAACTCAAGTTTGATCACAGTCTCGAACTTGTTTAAATAAACAAACAAGTTTGATTACTAATGTGTTAGATTTTATTGGATAGAACATGTATACTATATGATATGTTATGTAATGCACTAATATTAACAACTTATCAACAAATAATTGAATAAAAATGGTGGGCTATCCAAATATCATATAAGAAATGGCTCATTATGATACTCAGTGACCTTTAATTGATTCTTATACATTATCATATGATCCATATAATGCAACTAATATTTTTTTGATTTATTTAACTTGATTATATTCATTTACACTTTGTATGTTTTATTGTATCTACCTTGCTAATTCGAAAACTATTTCGTATTGTATACTTGTGGTACCTAACAACAAATACATTTGAACAAAAAAAAAAGAAAAAAAAAAAGAGAAAAGAGTGTTAAGCCAAGAGGAGCACGAAGTGTCATTCGGTTCCCGCCCTTTTTTGGCACCTAGACCTTTGACAAACTGACACAGGAAAACTGCACCTCATTTTTCCTTTTGGTGCTCCTTAGTCTTAAGCAAGTTGTCAGGAGCAGGGACGTAATTGCAATTGGAGCAAAAGTTTTAGGGGTGTTAGTGTAATTAGCTTAAGGAGCCAAAAGCTGTTAAAAGTTAGTTGTAACTGAATTTGTATTCGGGAAATTAGTATTGTTTTATCTCTTGAGGTTTTAGTTTGTAGTGCAATTAAATTTGTGGAACATGTGATGTATATTTGAGATTTATCTTGTAATTTATTTGAGAACTGTAGTGACTGATTGAGTCCCAACGAGAGCTCGGCAGGCGGTCCGCCGAACCCTTTGGTTCGCCTTAAGGTGAGGTGGGGCTGTCACAAGTGCACCAATTGTACTGAGATATGGTACTTCAGGACCAAATATTTCTTTATTTTCCTCTCATGGTCTAAAAGGATCCTTATTAGGATCTAATGTTCTGACGACCATTGGGGTACTTAATGTATGTGTTTTATCCATATAAAATCGCTTTAATACCTTCTGGGTATAAGCAGTTTGGTGGACAAAAATTCCATCTTTCAAATGCTCAATTTGTAAACCAAGGCAAAATTTTGCCTTTCCAAAATCTTTGATCTCAAATTCTTTCTTCAAATATTCAGCATTATTTTGAATCTCTTTAGGAGTTCCAATCAAATTTAGATCATCAACATATACAACAATTATCACAAAATTTGACCTATTTTTCTTGATTAAAACACATGGACATATTGGATCATTGGTATAACCTTCTTTAGTTAGACATTCGTTGAGGCAGTTATACCACATACGTCCAGATTGTTTGACCCCATACAAAGACCTTTGTAATTTAATAGAATAAATATCTTTAAGATTTGATTTTCATGATTCAGGCATGTTGAATCCTTCGGGGATTCTCATATAAATATCATTTTCAAGATTTCCATATAAATATGCAATAACAACGTCCATTAGACGCATATCTAGTTTTTCATGTACTGCAAAACTTACAAGATATCTAAATATGATAGCATCCACTACAGGTGAATACGTTTCATCATAATCAAATCCAGGCCTTTGTGAAAATCCTTGAGCTACAAGTCTTGCTTTATACCTTACAATTTCATTTTCTCAATTTTTTTTCTCACAAATATCCATTTATATCCTACTGGCTTTACACCTTCAGGTATTTGGACTATAGGTCCAAAAACTTTTCTTTTAGCCAGTGAGTCCAATTAGGCCGACAAGTTATCTTAAATATTCTCCCCTACAATTAACTTTGGGTTATGAGCCAAATATTTCTCATTTACGAATATTTGGTTGTGCGGTGTATATCTCAATTGCACCGCCCCAACGTCGTAAATTGGGTCCCCAAAGAAGAATTGGGGATATATGTCGGTTATGATCACCTTCAATTATTAAGTATATAGAACCATTAATAGGTGATTTATTTACTGCGAGATTTGCAGATTGTCATTTTGATGAATCACATTTTCCGACAATAGGGGGAGATAAAAATCAACCGAAAAAGGAAATCACTTGGAAAATATCATTGAATTTCCTTGATTCTCATTGCAAAAAATTGCAAATCAATTACCGGATGCATTTAATGACTCCAGAAGAGTTACTAAATCACATATTCCTGCTGAAAATGCTCCGATTAAAATCGATGTCCCTGAAAGACAAATTACAAGTGCTAATGAGTCTAAAGTTGTGTCAATGTGAAATGGTTTGAAGAATTTTTATAGGGATTTTAGAACATATTTTCTTTGCATTTAATTTTAGTACACATTTTGTTTCATTTGAAAATTTTAAATATAACTATTTCAAACATAAAGGACCATGTTGCTCAAAATTTCAAAAATTATGGACCAAAAATGTAAAATTAAAACTTTTGACTAATCCCAATTTGTTTTTCACCATTAAATATTGTAATATTTAGTTGTTCTAAATTTGCCTAAAATTAAAAACTTTGGGCGCTGCATTTGTATTGGTTGAAATATTAGGGTCTAGTTTTGCACATCAACTAGACATTGGGATAAAAAATGTAGTTCTCTCTTATATTTAGGCCAAATAGATGAATAGAATATCATAAAGAGTTGAGCCTTGATTTTTTTCCTCCTTTTTTTTTCTTTTCTCAAAAGAAGCCAATAGTAAACATGGGTTTTATGCTAAATTGTAATTGTTTTAATCTTAAATGTAAAGGCTGAAAAGCAAATTCGTATTTGAGTAATTTCTTTTACATCAATTATCTTTTTTTTTTTAAAAAAATCTCTTATATATGTTTGTTGATAAATGAATTGGTATTTTAGTGAATATTTTTATTGATATTTGGATAGATTATTTTTAACATGAAAACTACTTTATATGCAAGACCACTTTTTGTTTTTAATGGCAAACCTTGTAGATGGGCTTGAGATGTCAAACCAAATTTCACTAAGATAATATAGGGAGGCATATACCTAACCTCTTGGACATCACATTTGAATATAGAAGCAACAAAATATAAACAATGGTTACTACTCCTTTCCAAGCTAATTGAGGATTACAAATACCAAGGGATTCTATCTAAATTTGGCATGCCGCTAACCAACTTTGTAAATTGAGAAGATTGTGCGTTTTACTTGTCTGGATAGAGCTAGTTAGATTTGCCAAAGCATCTGCCACAGAATTTGTTAATCTTAATGTGCGAGTAAAAGTGAAATATCTTTCCTTGAATCATACTCTTAATTTGGTGGAGAATGGCAATGACCTTCTAGGGAACTATTGTCTTGCCCTGTCATTTGTACCAAAATCTTGGAACCTATGTCCACCTCCACCTGATAGTAACCTTGATTGAGGCAAAAGCTGCATACACCATCTAAAAGCGCTAGACATTCAGCCTCCGTATTAGTTTTAAGGCTGAAGAAAATTGAAAACCCCAATAATTTATTACCAAAATTGTCGCGTATAATCCCCATTCCTTCTGAAGGTCCTGGATTACCCAAAGAAGATCCATCTACATTCAGCTTTAGAGCGTGAACTATTTATTGTGCATGTTATTTCCAGCACGATCTAAATTGGTTAACAAGGGAGGAACAGTTGAGGTGCATAAGTGCTCCATTGAGTTCAATCTAAACGCAGTGTAAACTGACTACATCTCATAGAACTATAAAAGTCTCCCTTTTTTTTAACAACTTTTGGGTGCAATTGTTTTACACACATTGTTGTCACCCCAAACCTAAAAATTTGTTTCAAGGCATGGTCATATAGATGAATGTCAGCAGAAACTTATACTTAAGCAACGAAACAAACTAAATTTAATGATTGAATTTAGTTTAATGCTTCAGTTTGAAATTTAAAAGCTGACAAATGAATGAAATCGGACAGCGAGTCAATAATACCATAATAGCTCTCTTGTAATGTTGTAACTTTTACATGTCTTCATTATCCTTGTTTCACACACTTCATCTCAGAATTCATTTGATTTATTACATGATCTTCCATCACAATAACGATGTTCAATGCCATTTTTAAATCAGAAGTACTAAAGTGTGGTGGAAATGGTGAGATGATTTATGCAGGGAAATTTATCGTGCCGATGCCACAACTCCCAGTTCGCAGAAATTGTGAAGGACAATCAATAATCGTTGTCATAGTAGCAGTGAAACAAATGCCAATTTCTACCAAGGCTGGAGTTTGACGGGGAGGAGTCACACACATCAAATCTGGCACATGGTTACTGATAGCTTTGTAAATTGTAGAATTTACCGAACTTACGGTAGGATTGCTGCCGGGACGTATATTGCCCGTGGCGAGATAGTTCAAAATATTATGTCTTTGACTAAGCTGAATAGTCCTGCTGAAGTATGTAGCTTCGGGATACATGTTTTCCGAGCACGTCCCATGCCTTTTCCATTCATGTTCCCAAAATGATTGAAACCTCAGCTCTCGAAAATTCTGCTTCCAAGAATGATAATTACATTAGTGAATCTGTGTAAGTGCATATTTCATGTTCAAGACATAAGAAAGCCCTATAGAAATTACCTTTAGTTTAGTATATGAAGTCGTTCTGCAATTTTGCAAAATTTTGGTGAAGTTGCCCGGCCAAAGACCATGGATCGTGAAAACGGTTGGTAGAGGGTTTCTTTGACATCTGCTTGGATTAGCAGTACAATAGCCTTTCGGCCATTGCTGCACAAAAGTAAGGTACTGAAAGCTTGAGTTGATTGTTAGGGGGCAAAGCATGAGAATCAGAAGGACAAGTTTAAACACTATGCCCATCATCCCAACAACAGTATAGCAATTGGCACATAAAATTTTTGGTTGTGGAGAGTGGAAGATTATACTTCTATTAGGGATAACTAAGCCTATTTATAGAACTGCTGATTAAATTTTACTCCCTATGTCCCACTTTGTTAGGTTTATTTTACTTTTTCATTCTTCTAAATTATAATCCACTATTCAATTGAAGAATGTAATTAACTTATAATTTCTCTAAAATACTTTATTTTTAATGTAAGTTGTTATTGAGTATACCGAAACTTATTTAATGTAAAGCTAATTAGTTATACTCCATTTAATGTAAGGGAATTTTAGAAAGATAATACGCTAGATTTATTCTTCCAACAAAATTAATTAACTTTTCTTAAATTGTGTGGAAGAACAAACCAAACCTATAAAGTTCAAAAGCAGTACTAAATGTATTAATGTTATTGGTCCATAGGGTCATATTGTTTGGGAGGGATTTCTACGGCACAAATTGACACGAGAAAGGAAAAAGTATGAAAAAGAAAAGCCATTAAACCATATATCAACTATTTGCAAACATGTATTTGATACTCAAGAAATTTTAATGACTAATCTGCCATTCCATAAGACTGGAAAAATTGGAGATAGTTTGATAAATTGGTTTGGGTAAATAGCCAATTTCGTTGGATAAACTGATTTCTATTGTTAAGTTGGGAAAGTAAAAGGTGTAATAGCATTAGTATTTTATTTAATTTTAAACAAGCAACATTTTATGGTCAACATGTTTTCTTTTTCTGTGGTCAAGTATACAACATGTGACTTGTTTGATTAAAACAAAAAGGGAAAAAATGGTACCATACATGAGCCATGTTGCTCATGTGCTAAGTTGCAATGTTTGCTTTAGCGCCCAAGAACTTGTAGGCTAGAGAATCAAACAATTTACAACTCCTGTAAATCATTCATATTCCTGCTGAAGTTTAGGCAATCTATTGCTAAATGTTTGACACAATTAGGACCATTAACCAAATATGAGTAGAATTCATCAATTAATACAATATTTGGCTAAGGTCAAGGGACAAATAATTATAAATTTAGCAACAAATTGCAACCTATCAAAATTCGTTCTCCATAATTTCACAAAAGAAAAAACAAAATCCACACTCCAAAAGGAAACGGCCTGCTTAGTTTTGCCCAAAAAAATGAAAAGAAAAGAAACGCATGAGCCTTGGATCGAAAAATAAAAGGCTCCGTGCCTCACATCTGTTTAATGCGAGGTATGAAGTAATTTCCTTTTTTTTTTCTTTTGCAGATTGGAAATTCAATGGGACATTGCATTGGTGGAAGTCTTCAATTAAAACACCCCTTTTGCAGAAATTTTTTAAATTTCATCATCAACTTGGAAATTTCTCTCATATTCAGTTAAGAAACAGGATGAACAGTGACATGTTTAGTCTTTAATAGCATTGTGTATTTGTATTTGGGTTGGTATTTTCATAAGAACCACTGTAATTTGTAGCAATTTGAGATTTTTGTGACTGATGTAAAGTTCAAAAATAGTACTGAATCTGTTGATGTTATTGGTCCACAAGGTAATATTATATGGGAGAGATTTCTATGACCTGAATTGATAGGAGAAAGAAAAAATGAAAAAGAAAAACAATTAAACCATATATCAACTATATGCAGACATGCAATTGATAGTCAAGAAATTTTAATGGCTAATCCGCCATTCTGTAAGACCGGCAAAATTGGTGATAGTTTGATAAATTGGTTTGGGTAAATAGCCAATTTCGTTTATAAACTTTTGTACTAGTGCCAATGTAGTTCATAAATTTTATTTCTAACTAATTTGATATGTGAATCATTTTATGGTTCCAAATAAGGATCTCTGTGGCAGCACTAACTAAATTGACCAACTAAATAGGGGTATTTTGAAAATGTCACACGAGAATGTAATAAATCAAGTAAATCATATTTAAAAATTACAAGATTAAATTTTCAAAAAGTTTTGTGTGGTGATCTTTTACATGATTTAAAAGTTTTATTTGATGATTTTTTTAATATAATTTACTTGTTTTATTACAGTCCCATGAGTGACATTCCCATAATATCCCTTTTTAGTTAGTTAATTAAGAGCCAAGTTAGTTTTATATAGTATCAAAGTAAGTTCAAGTATCAAAGTAACCAGCTATATAACACGTGACTCGTTTGATAAAAATAAAAAGAAAAATAAAAGGTATTATGCATGAGCTGTGTTGCTGATGTCCTGTGCTACGGCAATGTTTGCGGCAGACATAGGCACATGTTGGAAAAGAACTTGGTCCATGGTTTCCAAATCCCCTCAACAGAATCATAAAGAAGCAGAAGTTGAAAGTTTTCACTCTTCGAAAAATGCAACTAAACCTTTAAAAATGTCAAAATTACCCTTATAAATAAATGTAACTAAACCTTTAAAAATATCAAAATTACCCTTATAAATACATGACAAACTAATCTCGTATGATTTGTGTTTTACCATATGATCCCTTTATAATTTAATACTTTATCATATAACCCCCTTATGATTTTCAAAATATACACATAATCCCCCTTGGTTAATAAATAATTTTCAACTTTACATAAGAGTATTTTTGATATTTTAAGTGACTCCGTTACGAATGATCATTTTCGTCACTTTGACACTTTAATTCAAATCATGAGAGGGTTATGTATAGATTTTAAAATTATAAGGGATTATGTAGAAAAACACTAAATCACACGAGGGTAAAGTGTAATTTGTCCAACTTTCTAGGCAACGGGAAGCCTTGGGGAACTCATTCTTCTCCTCTTTAACTTTGATATAACAAGAACAAAGAAGGTTCAGAGAACAAACATGCACCAAGTAACAATCATAAAGTTCAAATTTCTAACATATGATTCAAATGATCTTTCTACTATGAAAAAGATAGACAAAAGCCTTAAAAAAGTGGTTCTTAGGCCCAAAAGACACCTAATACTAAAACATAAGAGAGCCCAAAAGATTTAACTAAACAAAAAGTTTAATGATCCAAAGGTTCAAATAACCTACTAATGCTCTCTTGGTTTGGTGCACTTAACTCCATCACAGAGCCCTTTATTTATAGGAAACAAAGGGAAGGCTTTCTTGAACTTCAGCCGATGTGGGACTAAAGCCTCTTCATTTGCCGATGTGGGAAAGCCACACTAACAGTATATAGTCACTATCTTTTTTTTTGGTTTAAATTTGGTAGAGAGTTGGAGGTCTGCATTTAAATTTATAATTTAAATCGCTAAACAAGAAACTTTTAATTACTGAATATTGGTATATACATGGCTTGGGCAGACCATTATATTGAAGGGTATACGCCATGTTGTGATGGATATGCAGTGTACCATGAACGCCCAAAAAGACACTAATGATATCAAGAATTTCATTACTTGATATAAGTTTGATTGAATTAGCATAATTATAGAAAATTCAAGTTGCTCAAATTTGACTCCATATAAAGCTCATTTGTACTTGAAACAACTCAAGTTTGATCACAATCTCGAACTTGTTTAGATAAACAAACAAGTTTGATTATTAATGTGTTAGATTTTATTAGATAGAACATGTATACTATATGATATGTTATGTAATGCACTAATATTAACAACTTATCAACAAATAATTGAATAAAAATGGTGGACTGTCCAAATATCATATAAGAAATGGCTCATTATGATACTCAGTGACTTTTAATTGATTCTTATACATTATCGTGTGATCCATATAATGCAACTAATATTTTTTTGATTTATTTAACTTGATTATATTCATGTACACTTTGTATCTTTTATTGTATCTACCTCGCTAATTCGAAAACTACTTCGTATTGTATACCTGTGGTACCTAACAACAAATACATTTGAAAAAAAAAAGAAAAAAAGAAAAGAAAAGAGTGTTAAGCCAAGGGAAGCACCAAGTGTCATTCGGTTCCCGCCCTTTCTTGGCACCTGGACCTTTGACAAACTGACACAGGAAAACTGCACCTCATTTTTCCTTTTGGTGCTCCTTAGTCTTAAGCAAGTATGGCTCAGCGTATGAGTCTATGCAATGGCTGCAAACGAATCGAGCTGCCGCTCGCGAGCGGCTCGAGTCAAGGTCAAGTCGAGCTCGATTAATATCGAGCTCGAGCCGGCTCGAGTCCAACTCGAACTCGAACTCAGAATATTAAACTCGTTAGCTCACGAGCTATATATATATTTATACATTTTTTTATTTTATTTTATTTTTATTTAATAATAAAATTACGTATATTATTTTTTTATTTTTTATTTTTTATTTTCATAGTACAATTACGTATATATCCTTAATATTTTATTACTTATTAAGAAAAAAATTTATTTTATTTATTTTTTTAAAAATAAAATAATTATTTTTTATTTTTTTCGAGCTTGAGCTTGAAAATTGCCGGCTCGTGGAGCTCGAGCTCTTGGTAAAATTCAGTCGATGTTTGACTCGATTAACTCAAAACTCGACTCGACTCGCCTCGTTTGCAGCCCTAGTCTATGCAATGGGGCTTAGGCTTTACTTTCCAGGACTTCCCACAATCCGGGCTTTCTTATTTTCGCTCTCACATTCTGGCATTCTAATCAGGTTTGATTAAACTCGCCTCTTTTACCATTTTTTTTGGTTATTTATTTGTTGGATAAGTACTTGTTTTTCAGCAGGTGTACAATTCTTGTGGTAGGTTTTGTTTTCTCTCGTTTTCTTTATCGTGTGCTTAATTCTTGATTGTTATGCTCTGATTTCTCAGATATTAGAAAAAGCCCTGGTAAAATTGCCGTGGCTTACTTAAATTTTACAACTTTTTCTTTCATGAACTTTGACCTATAGCCTAAAGGGCCCTTTAATTGGAAGGATTTTGGGGAAAAAGCAGAGATTTAAAAAAAAAGTGTCAAATTGGCTGTTGGAAAATTTCCACAGGTTAAGGTTTTCAGAGTTTTAGAAAATTGAAGGAGATAAGATTTTAGTGCTTTTAGAATGTTATGTTTTTTATTGATCAGATTCATTTATTTTCTTTTTCTTTCATTTCTTTGGTAATCAATGGTAGTTAGTAATACCATTAGTTTCTAGTTCGTTGGTGAATGAGTTTACTGATGAATCATTATCTATACACTGTTATGCTCCGTTGCCCAAGTCTATCGTTTACAATGTTGTCATTTAATCTGTTCTTTAGACACGAATTTTATCACAGGAGCTGTAAAAAATTCAATATTTTGAAATTCAGGACTCCTTTGGATTAAGTTCTTAAGGGTCAAAATAGTGCAATCCTTTGCACTGAAAATCAGTATCTTTCGGGGATCCGAATATCATGTTCAAAGTTTTTCTATGTGAAGATTTGATACTAAATCTTGTGTTAGCAATAGCAGTAAAACTGAAAATCCCAGCATCCCACTGTTCTGATATTTCAAATCCCTTCTTTTCAGATATCTTGAGTCTTTATTTGTGGTCAAAAGTATTTTTATTCTTTTTATGTCCCATAGGGAACAGAGGTTGGAGCATTCATTTTCACTTTGACTTTGTTCAGTAGCCTTAGAATTTGAGAGTTACTTTGAAGCCATTCTGAGATTTATGTTACTTGATTTGCTTTGTATGGAGAGGGCTTCTAGTGTTTGAATTGCTCTTTGAGTACCAGATCAGTCTATGCTTATTATGATTGCAGCAATTTAGTTTGTTTCTTTGAGTAATAGAGATTTTGTTATTTGGGGTGTATAGATGCAAGTTACCATGGATGTTGTCAATGGCTGACTCCTTTGGCAGTTACGAAGTAACTACATCACCTGTGCTGAATTTATTTTATTTGTTTTATGAATTAGTTGTTCTTTGCAGGTCAGTATTTAAGCTCAACAAAATTAAAGTGCCTTAAGCTCTTAGTCTGTGCCACGAAGACCAGGTTTGGGGAGAGACGTGGAATTCAAGAAGTAAAAGTTGATAAGCGAACAGATAAAGCATCAGGGAGCAATATGGATGGCGTTGCTTTGAAGGAAGATGCCAACAAAGTTAAAGTGCATTAAGCTCCTAGTCTGTGTAATGAAGACCAGGTTTGGGGAGAGGCCTGGAATTCAAGAAGTAAAAGTTGATAGGGGAACAGATAAAGCATCAGGGAGCAATATGGATGGCGTTGCTTTGAAGGAACATGCCAACAGTCAAGATGAGAGCATTGTCATCGAGGGAAAGCTACAAGAAAACGGGCTTTTTGCAACGCTTTTGCTGTGGCACAGGGAGAAAGTGCGGTAAATATGATACAAATATTGAGGCAAATAATAAGAGAAAAAAAGGACAAATGTTTATTTCTTTGTAAAACACACTCAACTTATAACATGAAATGACTCTATTTATAGAGTTTAAACCAACTCCACTAACTATCCCACTAACTTCACTAACTATCCCAATAACTCCACTCACTCCACTAGCAACTCCACTAACTCCACTAGGTACTCCACTAATCCCACTAGTTATTCCACTAACTCCACTAATTAGGTAGCATAAACAAATATGATTAATTAACAATGGTAAATATTTCTAACAATTCCTCCCTTAAACTGAAAGTTTATCAAACATTCAGTTTAATATGATTTATTAACTGCACAGACTCCAAGTAGCTTCCTTAATTTCTGAAACGTGAATAACTTCAATGGATTGGTCATTATATTAGCAATCTGATCTTCACTTTTGCAGTAGAGAAAATCAATTATTCCATCCCTTGTGAGTTCCCTTAGAAAATGAAACCTCACATCTATGTGTTTGGTTCTTCCATGTAGAACTGGATTTTTAAAGAGCTTGATGGCAGAACTGTTGTCACAATAAATTGTAGTAGCTCCTTCTTACTGAAAATGCAACTCTTCAAGAATATTCCTTAACCAAATTGCTTGACAGGCACAGGCGGTTGCAGCTACATACTCTGCTTCAGTTGTTGATAACGTAACAATTGGTTGCTTTTTTGAACACCATGAAATAGCTGCTGAACCCATCATGAACACATATCCAGACGTACTCTTTCTATCATCAGAATCGCCTGCATAGTCACTGTCAGTAAAACCAAACAAATCTGATTTTTCACCATTCTTGTAAAATAATCCATACTCAATGGTTCCCTGCAAGTATCGAAGAATCCTCTTGGCAACTAGAAGATGTGTCTCCCTTGGACTTTCCATGTATCTACTAATAAGACTTACAACATGCATAATATCAGGCCTAGTTGCTGTCAAATACATCAAACTTCCCACAATTTGCTTGTAAAGGGTGCTATCAACTCTCTTTCCTCCTGGTTCTTTGATGAGTTTTAAACCCACTTCAACTGGCGTACTAACAGAATTACAATTTGACATTTGAAACCTGTTCAGAATTTCTTGCACATATTTTCTTTGAGAGACAAAAATTCCATCAACAGATTGCACCACTTCAATACCCAAAAAATAATGCATCTTTCCAAGATCAGACATATCAAATTCGGCCATCATAGATTTCTTGAATTTCTCAAACATGGCACTATCATTCCCAGTAAAAATAAGATCATCAACATATAAGCAAACAATCAGCAATTTACCTCCATCTCCAATCTTTATGAAAAGTGTATGCTCATATGGACATTTCTTAAATCCCTCCTTAGAAAAATAAGCATCTATACGACTATACCAAGCACGTGGGGCTTGTTTAACCCGTATAATGCTTTCTTGAGTTTGTATACCTTATGTTCACCTCCAACCTTCACATAACCAGGAGGTTGATCAAAAAATACCTGTTCCTGTAAATCACCATGTAAAAATGCTGATTTCACATCCAACTGGAAGATAGGCCATGAATTTTGAGCTGCCAATGCTATCACCATCCTAATCGTGTCATGCCTTGCGACTGGAGCAAAGACTTCTCCATAATCCACCCCAAACTCTTGCTTATAGCCTTTAGCTACCAGACGTGCCTTGTACTTGTCAACTTCTTCATTCTCCTTTAATTTCCTCTTGTACACCCACTTGACACCTATAGATTTTTGTCCTTCTGGAAGATTGGTTAACTCCCAAGTGTTATTTCGTTCAATAGCTGCAATTTCTTCATCCATTGCCTTCTGCCACTTCAAATCTTTGACAGCTTCTTCAAAAACTGTAGGATCACAATCTGAAAATAGTGCAAAATATGTAAGTGGGTCTTCAGATTGATCAATTCCAGTTACCTCATAATCAATCATCCATGCAGGTCTTTTTCTAATACGTTGAGGCCGTCCTTCATCTTCTGCTACTGTTTGGGAATTTGATACATTATCTGGACCATTTGATGGAATTTGTTCTGTCAACCGCTGCCTATTTTCTTCATCAACTCCATCAAAATCAGCGGGTATTTGTTGTTTAATAATATTGCTGCTCCATGGCCAAAAATTTTCCTCATCAAAAATTACATCCCGACTGATGACAATTTTCTTGGTGATAGGATTATAAAGCTTATAAGCTTTTGACTGATCACTAACACCAAGAAAAATGCATTTCTCCCCTTTGTTGTCTAGTTTTGTCCTCTTTTGCTCTGGAACATGAGCATAGGCAATGCATCCAAAAATTTTGAAGTGATCCACTGTTGGTTTGCATCCGCTCCATGCTTCCTCAGGCGTCATATTTTTAACAGCAAGTGTGGGACTTCTGTTCAATATATGAATGCTCCAGTTGACAGCTTCAGGCCAAAAAATTTTTGGAACACCACTTTTTGTCAAAATGCTCCTCACCATGTTCAATATTGTACGATTCTTTCTCTCTGAAACACCATTCTGCTGCGACGTATAAGCTGTTGTAAGCTGCTTCTGAATTCCATGCTCCTCACAAAAATTTATAAATTCTTGTGAATTATACTCTCCACCACGATCACTGCGAAAAAATTTTATGGATTTGCCTGCTTCCTTTTCGACAAGAGTCATGAAATTTTTGAACGCTGAAAATGCTTCAGATTTTTCCTACAAAAAATAGACCCAAGTTTTTCGACTATAATCATCAGTAAACGTCATAAAATAACGTTTTCCACCATTAGATGACGGATTTATGGGTCCGCATAGATCAGAGTGAACCAGCTCCAAGACATTTTTTGCTCTCCACGATTTTCCTTTTGGAAAGCTATCTCGATGTTGTTTGCTAACAACACACTCTTCACAAACTTCTGAAGGAGTTGTGATTTGAGGTAAACCAGCTACCATATTTTTCTGTTGCAAAGTTTTCAGTCCACCAAAATTCAAATGTCCATAACGAAAATGCCATAACCATACCACATCTTTTGATTTTGTCGAGAGACATGAATGAGTCAAGTTCTGCAAATAGAGTGGGAACATACGATTTGCCGTCATCTTAACTTGAGCAATTAAGCCCAACTTTGCATCTCGAATCTGACATACACCATCTTTGATTGAAATCTCGTACCCTTTTTCGAGCAACTGACCCACGCTAAGCAAATTTGTCTTTAAGTCTGGAACAAAAAGATCAGTAATAGCGTGGGTTGAAGAATTTGCTTTAGCTTGAATAATTACCCTTCCTTTTCCCATAACAGAAATTGTAGAGTTGTCACCAAACTTGACAGTGCTACAGAATGACTCGTCCAATTCAGAGAATGCTTTCTTATCTCCACACATGTGATTGCTGCAACCGGTGTCTAAATACCACGTGGTTTGTTGAGTTTCTTCACTCATGTGGCACACCATCAAAAGAGACACTTCTTCTTCTTTTTCTGCAAAATTAGTCCTTTCTCCATTTTGTCTATTCAAATTAGTTCGACATTCGGACTGATAATGGCCATACCTATGACATTTGTAGCATTCAACATTGGACTTGTCTGCTGACTTTGGCCTTTGATTTGTTAATGGATAGCCTCCTCGTCCTCTTCTTCTTCCTTGAAATTGATTTTCTTGGTGCTAGTATTGTTGTTGTTGGTTGCCACGATCATTATTTCCTCTGCCTCTGTCTCTGTCTCTGCCTCTGCCTCTGCCTCCTCTCCATGTTGAGTGACTTTCTGCTGAAGCCACCAGTGCTTGCTCCTCTTTCTCCTGCTGGTTAATTTTTTGCTCATGAACCAACAAAGAACTCTGCAACTCATCAATTGAAATTGCATCAATATCTTCCAACTCCATTTTCTGCACCTCTGATAATATTTCTCCGGCTGTTGGCTCTGCTACTCCAGATTCGACAACCTGCCAATACTCCTTGGATCTCAAGAAGTTCTCCATTAGCATACTCCAATGATCATAGTGACCATCAAAGCGAGGAATTGCTGGCTGCACAAAATTGTCGGTGGCCATCGTAATTTATAATTCTCACAACTCACTTTTGTTTTCACTCACAAGCCAGCTCTGATACCACTGATACAAATATTGAGGCAAATAATAAGAGAAACAAAGGACAAATGTTTATTTCTTTGTAAAACACACTCAACTTATAACATGAAATGACTCTATTTATAGAGTTTAAACCAACTCCACTAACTATCCCACTAACTTCACTAACTATCCCAATAACTCCACTAACTCCACTAGCAACTCCACTAACTCCACTAGGTACTCCACTAATCCCACTAGTTATTCCACTAACTCCACTAATTAGGTAGCATAAACAAATATGATTAATTAACAATGGTAAATATTTCTAACAAAATAAGCAGCAAATTTCAATTTGTGCTGCAAATTTCACAACGGTTCCTAATTTTTACATAAAAACGACATAGTTTTAATAAAACCCATAAAAGATAGTTTCCTAGCACAATCCACATATCGATCCCTTGTAAAAAGGTATCGATAAGCCCCCAAAAGCAGGAAGGGGTTTATCTTTTAAAAATCCAAAAAGGAAAAAACAAAACTACCAACTTGTGACCTACATTAACCACTGCAGTACGGAGTCGAAAATCACTAGCAGAGGGCTTATACCCGAATTCTTCCGCTCATCCAAAACCACTGCAGTACGCAGCTCGGATAAGAGTTTGTCAATTTTTTTCACCATCTCTGCTTCAAATATAGCAGAAATCAAAAGCTCTTACGCCATCACTATTACAGAGAAAAAGGTAAAAATTCTTCCATATGATTTTCGATTTCTATGTTTTTTTCCCTCGTATGTCTTTCTGACCTGCACTCTTCTCTGTTGCATATATATTAATAACCCTAGGATCTTAACTGAATTTCGGTTAATAAGATTTGGCACAAAACCCTAATTTGATTGGGCAAAGTAATTGGTCCTCCGTTGATTCTGAATTTTGTCAACCACAGTTGTCGAAATTCCTACAGCTGAAAGCTCGAACAAATTGACCCGACCATTTGAGTCATTGACTTCAAAAATTAGGTCTCGCGGCAACTAGAAGAGTCTGCCCCACTACAGCCCCTGTTCGTTGATATTGGTGTGTTCATGTAAGTGTTTCTTGTAATTTAATGTAATGCGGATTATGAATCCGCATGCTTCATTCTAGTTGATGGGTAATATATGTTTTCCTTGTTTATATGTCCGTGAGCTCATTTTACCACTATTTATCACGTTTAGCATCTGACAAATCCAGACCCTTCCAATAGATACATGATTTAACTTTTCAGTTTTTCTTTTGCCATTAATTGTTGGCATCTGCATTTTGACTTGCTGTTTAACATCCACAGATTGTTTACTTTATGATGGCTATAACTTCTGACCCCTATTATCTATTGAGAAATGCTGGTATCCCTAGTAGGGAACCTTGTTGTTTCATCCTTTGGCTGTATTTTCTCATCTGAAGACTTTATCTGTGACCTTAACTTTGAAAAGATTCATGCGATGAATATATCTTGCTCAGATGCACCCATATCTGTGGTCATTATAGATTTTATTGAAAGGACAATTACTGGACTTAAAATTGTCTTTTAGTTACTTCAGTTATGCATGTGTGTTTGTCTTTCAGTGTGTATTATCTCATTTTTTGTTGCTGGGAGAGATCATATTTCCTGAATTGCAGAAAAGTATAATGAGGTTTGAAAATGCCATTATTATAAGTGGTGAACAAATAAAAGTAGATAAGTTCTTGTACATAGTTGAACAGCAATCTAACTATCTGAATTGCCCATAACCATCATCTGCCTAGCAATTGTAGCTTGCTAGCAATTAAATGTTCTACCAAGTTGCAATTAGGAATTTGTAAGACAATCTAGCTCCCCTGATTTATCTATGTTTCTTTTTCTTGCAAACAGAACACTGGTTTGCATATTGACATAAATTCACCACATTCTTTTGGCATTGAGAAGTTGGGTTAACTGTTAACATCGCATTCCACTATGAGCATAGCAAACTGGGATGCACATGCTGCACTTTATTTTTTATTTTTTTTGCATGTTAATAAATTTGCTATTTTTCAATTCTGTTTATAAGGTCTCTTTTCTTGCCTTCTCAATCTTGTTTCTTGTAGAATGGATGATAGGTCTTGGATCTTTATTGAAGACCGAGTCAATAATCCATACTTTGAAAAGTGTCTGAGTGACTTCCTTAAATTTGCCTACAAAAAGAAGGAGGTTGGGAGTAGAATATATTGCCCATGTAGGCGATGTAAAAACTCAGAACGAAGAAAGGAAGAAACTGTGCGTGCACATGTAACAATGAAGGGGTTTTTGACCACTTATACAAATTGGATTTATCATGGTGAAGATCCATGGGACTTCAATCAAGAAAATATGAACAATGGAGTGTTTAGGCACATTGAAAATGATGACATGAATGAATTGATACACGAAACACTTGGAAGAACACTTGAAGAGAATTCTAACATAAATTTAGAAGAACATAGAGGAGCCTGTGATGAAGAGACTAATAAGTTTTTTAAGTTGCTGAAGCATGCCGAAACAGAGTTATACCCTGGATGTAAAAATTTTACTCTTCTATCATTTGTCATCAAGTTGTTGCATGTCAAGTCTCTTTGTCGATGGAGCAACAACTCAATGACAATATTACTGGAGCTTCTCAAGGAAGTTTTTCCTGAGAATGAATTATTTCCAAGCTCTTATCGTGATGCTTGGAAGATTGTTAAAGACTTGGGTCTTAGCTACCATAAAATTCATGCATGCCCCAATGATTGCTTGATTAATTGGAAGGAGACAGAACATGAAACTTTTTGCAGAAAGTGTGGAACTCCTAGGTATAAGCAAATTGTAAAACAATCCGATGATTCAAGTGAACAAGCTAACAAAGTTCCAGCAAAGCTTGTTCGCTATTTTCCTTTGAAACCACGTCTCCAAAGGCTGTTCGTGTCATCAAAGACTGCTTCATTAATGAGATGGCATGAAGAGGAGCGCATCAAGGATGGAAAATTGAGGCATCCGGCAGACTCTTTAGCTTGGAAACATTTTAATGACCGGCACCCAAGCTTTGCTAGTGATCCTCGCAATGTTCGTGTTGTACTTGCAGCGGATGGATTTAACCCATTCAAAGCAATGAACAATAAATACAGCACCTGGCCAGTGATTTTAGTGCCATATAATTTACCCTCATGGATGTGCATGAAGCAAACATCATTTATGTTGTGTTTGCTAATTGATGGGCCTAAAGCTCCAGGTAATGATATTCACATATATCTTCAACCAGTAATTGATGAATTGAATGAGTTTTGGGATCCAGGGGTGCCTACTTATGATGCAGCTAGTAAGCAAATGTTTTACTTACGTGCTGCACTACTTTGGACTATCAATGATTTTCCAGCTTATGGAAATCTATCTGGTTGGAGTACCAAAGGGAAGTATGCATGCCCTTGTTGTAATAAAGATGTTCGAAGTCAATGGTTGATGCATAGCAAAAAACATTGCTATTTGGGTCATCGTCGATTTCTAGCTATTGATCATCCTTATCGTTTAAATCGAGCACAGTTTGATGGGACAATTGAGAAACATTCTAGACCTGTTCGATTATATGGGTTTGAGATTTTAGAACAACTAAGAGATTTTAGAAATGAATTTGGAAAGGATCAACCAGTTTCCTCAGCTAGGAAAAGGAAAAGGAGGACTAAAGATAATAATGACTCTGAACAAAGTCCCATATGTAGGTATAATTGGAAAAGATTGAATATATTCTTTCAGTTACCGTATTGGGTGGATAATTTGCTTCCACATAATCTGGATATAATGCATATTGAGAAGAATTTCTTGGAGAATCTCTTGTGGACACTGTTGGGGATGGGCAAGACAAATGATGACATTAATGCTCGATGTGATCTAAAAGAAATGGGGATAAGAAAGGCACTTCACCCACAATCTAAGGGTGAGAAAGTGTTTCTTCCACCTGCATGCTTCACAATGAGCAAAGATGAAAAAGAAATTTTTTGTAATGTGCTAAAAACTGTCAAGGTCCCTGATGGTTATGCATCAAACATTTCGAAGTGTGTGAATATTAAAGAATGACAAATCTCTGGGTTAAAGAGTCATGATTGTCACATATTAATGCAACAATTGTTATCCATTGCCGTGAGAAGAATATTGCCTAAACATGTTTGCAGAATTATCATTGAGTTACGAGATATATTTAGGCAATTATACTCGAAAGTGCTTACTGTAGCAGATTGTGAAACTTTGGAGGACCGTACTCCACTGGCCCTTTGTGAACTTGAGAAGATGTTTCCACCTCCATTTTTCAATATCATGGAGCATTTGCTTGTTCACTTGCCTGAAGAGGCGAAACTTGGTGGACCATTTCAATTTCGGTCTATGTATCCTATTGAGAGGTAAAAGATTATCAACTTAATCTATGTACATTGAAAAATCACCACCGATATTAATATAAATTCTATGCATAGGTATCTGTGTACTTTGAAAAATTATGTACGGAGTCGAAGTCACCCTGAAGGTTCAATAGCAGAGGGCTACTTGGCGGAAGAATGTATGACATTCTGTTCCATGTATTTGGACAATATTGAATCAAAGTTGAATCGCCCACCTAGGAACTATGAAGGTGAATATTTAAATAGACAGATTGGCCGTCCCTTAGGAAAAGAAGAGGTCATCTATTTAGATGATGTCTCTTGGGTTCAAGCTCATCGTTATGTTCTTGGAAATCTTGAAACTGTTGATCCTTTTCGCAGGTAAGTTCACAGTTTATCAAACTTAATCAATAACTCATGAATTATTGCTTTCATTAAAGTATTTAATGACTAATGTAGGGACCATAAGCATTTGCTAAAACTGGAAAAACCACGCATGTCAAACTATGAAAGGGAGAAAATTCATAGTGAAACATTTTACAAGTGGTTTAAGAAACATGTAAGTTTTAAATTCAGTAGTGAATTTAATTGAGCTTCATTTTCATATATTTAATATTCTCTAGAGTTAACATACAATAACAGTTTTTGTTCAAAACTTGTAGGTTGCAGATTTTGAAAAATCTAATAGTTGCCATGATTATTATAAAGAAATTGCTTATTTGGCTGCTGGTCTTGATAAGTGGGCAAAAAGCTATTCTGGTTACATTGTTAATGGTTTTCGTTTCCATACTAAGAAGCGTGAGATGAGAAGGCAAACTCAAAATAGTGGTGTATTTGTGAATGCTAGTGCCAATAGTTTCGCTAGTACAAAGGATAAGAACCCTATATCTGGAATTTTAGAATACTATGGGGTCTTAGTGGATATTGTTGAGTTGAGATACTCAAATGACATTAAATTTGTGATGTTCAAGTGTGATTGGGTTGATAATGTCCCTGGAATGAAACAAGATGAACACAACTTCACACTTGTTAACTTTGATCATATATTGTACAAGCAAAACACGAAAAATGATGAGCCTTTCATCCTGGCCTCTCAAGCACTGCAAGCTTGGTATGTTCGGGATGCATTGGAACTTGAATGGAATATAGTTGTCAAGATGACCCCTCGAGATCTTTTCATTATTGATCCAGAAATTAACATATGTGAAGATATCCAGGATGAGCATTCTGCTTGGCAACATGTTAATAACAATAATTCTGAGGATAGTAATGTTTCATGGGTTAGGGAAGGTGTTGATGGAGTTATACTTGATGCACAAACTACAAAATCCAAGGCACACGTTGCTGAAGTTGATGATGGATTCTTCTCTGATGAGGATAATCTTGGGATTGACAATACGATTGATGATACAAGTGATGATGATGATTTTTTTTGATAAAGCCCAACAAGGAGACAAGGCTGATGATTGACTCTAATTTTGGAATATAATCCTAACATTTTGTTATATGAAGTTTAGATATGCCAATATTAGATGAAGTTACTGATTAGTATGAAAAATATTAATTGTGGGATCATTTTCACTGCCTTGGATGTCAATTTATAATTCCTTATGTTCGTATTAGTCTCCTTGATAACCTGCATTCTACTTCTTTTTTTAGCAGGTTGGTAATGCTGGATTTACCTTATGTTCAATTTATGATTCCTTATGTTCATATTAGCAAGTTGGTAATGTTGGTTT
Source organism: Coffea arabica (assembly GCF_036785885.1). NCBI lineage: Eukaryota > Viridiplantae > Streptophyta > Magnoliopsida > Gentianales > Rubiaceae > Coffea > Coffea arabica. Next base: position 1,669,663 of record NC_092310.1, read on the forward strand.
CATTGGGTTATAGTTCCTTAATATGTATATGTTCTTTGTGTTTGCAGATTTTAGAAACTTAAACTCCAAAAGTAAGATGATACAACACTCTCTTGCTGAATTATGTGATTGGTTTCTGAAAAAAGCCAGTAAAATTAATCATCTTACTTAACTTTGCCTTCAAAAATTAGAAGCTACTTTTATAGGTTTTCCATGGCGCCAAGTAAGAAGGGGCCCCGCAAAGTTGTTGGGCCAATGTCCGGAGCGCATATTGAGTCCACAAATAGTTTGAACCCTGTTTCACAGTCAAGTTCTCAATCTTATCAGACTTGCCCCAATCATTATTCAAAGCCTCCAGCACATAAATTCATTGGGGCAATGCCTGGAATACGCATAGACCCTACATCTAGCTCAAACTCTGTTTCTCGACCTAATTGTCAAGCGAAATCACATGACACCAATTCAAATTCAAGCTTCTAGCTTTATTTCTGCTTCTCAGTTCAACTCTAAAGCCAATTCACATCAGTTGAACTCCAAGGCTGATTCTCAACTAAATTCCCACCCTAATTCACATATCGGTCAAGGCTTTCATTCTCAACCACTAGTAGACCATCGTGAGCAACCAGATTCCTTTGATAACAATGATTCTGAAGCTGGATCAGGTTCTTCATATGATTCAGAAAACATAGAGGATGTCTTTGATGGTACTTTTGATGATGATGATTCTAGTGAAGAAGGTCAGTTGGAAAAGAAAAGATTACCACAAATAGTTTTGAGTCTAGCATTCCTTATTATAAGCTTTGTATAATATTCATAAAAAAAATTATATGAATCACAATTTCTTCTTTTGTATGTGTATGTGTTTTTTGTACACAGGAGATAATAGTGGTAGAGGACTAGCCAGACGAAGTGCTGGTTGGGGTGGTGGAAAGAAATTGGAGTTAGTTTGGAATGCACGGGGCCAAGTAATTGGTCCTAATGCTACACAGTATATAAGTCAAGTAGGAATCTTAGTAAAGGATGGTAATAAATTACCACTCACGTACACAGATTGGAGGGCCATGCCTGAAGGATCTAAGGAGAGATTTTGGGAAGATATTAAGGTATTTTGACTCACTATCAAAGTTAGCAACATTTTTTTTCTTTTTATTTCATACAATCTTGTAGCTTGTGAATGTTTAAACTTTTGTTTTGTAATTTTTGATAGAGAAATACAAATATTGATGATACATGCAAGAAAGTACAAATGATAAGGGTCAGCAAATTGTGGAGAAATTGGAAATCAAAAGTCAAGAGCATGTATTTCACTCCTTATAGGAGGCACAGGTCATGGCTATTAGCACACTGTCCTGCAAGAGTTGAGGAGGATCAATGGCCTATTTTGGTTGATTATTGGAGCTCAGAAGATGTCAAGGCATGTATTTATTGTCATATCTCTTTTGCTTTTGAATTAAATTATAGTGCTATTATGATTTTGATGTGTTGTTAACTACCTTTTTCTGTTTTGTACATAATTAGAAGCAAAGCAAGATTAATAACAAGAATCGAAAAAAACAAAAGATGCCACATCGAACAGGGCGAAAAGATCATGTGAACCTCAGGGAAGAGGTATATTAAATTCTAATGCTTATGTTTCTAGCAATTTTTTCTGGATCATAGTCTGATTTAGAAATATTAACACTTTAGTTTGTACATTGAATATGTGGCAGCTTCGGATTAAAACTGGAAAAGAGCCTTCGAAACTAGACGTTTTTATTCATTCAAGACAAGGAAAACAAATGGATGAGTTGACTTCACAAACAATTGTAAGAATAGTTTTTAGTCACTTTTTATTGGTTTTACTTCATAAATAATTCTTTCTTCTGTCTGTTTTTCAATTTAGGCAACTATGAATGAGGAAATACAAAAACTGCCAGAGACATCCAGGGATGATAATTTTGTGAAAGATATACTCTATGAAAATATTCTTAGACCTGAAAAACCAGGTCGTCTTCGAACTTATGGGGTAGGTGCGACTCCAAAAGACGTGTATAGGATGTCAGATAACATGAATGCTGGACAAAAGAAAGCATTTGAGGATGCAGTGAATGAGAAAGTGGAAATCATACGTGGTGAACTACGAGAAGAAATGAATTCGAAATTGGCAGATTTTAAGGAAGAGTTGATTGCTCAATTTGAAGCAAGAATGGTTTGGGATAACTATTTGGTTAAATATTATAATTTTTCTAATTTTTTTTATTGCTATAGTTACTATTGATCTTTGTTCTTCCAGAGGGCATCCACATGTGACTTGGCATCACTCCAAAGAAGAGAAATGAATGCAGCAAAACAATCTCAAATTTCGGACTCATTAGAGGTTGTATATTAATTCATACAATTCAATTTTGTGTTCAAACTCTCTGAAATATCAGCAGCTATGGCCTGATTTTCTTTTCTTCATACTTTGTTAATAATGTAACAGGTTGGTGATAGAATGAACAGGGAAGTTGGAACAAATGATGCTGAAATGTACAAGGAAGTTGGAACAAATGATGCTGAAATAAACAAGTGTGAAATGAATAAAAAAGTTTCTTCAATTGCTGATATTCTTGAGGTATAGTATGCGTACTTTGAGTTGGTCCTTCTATAGAAGACCAATTTTGCTGAGTTCCTTGTTGATATTGAATTGTGCATGACTTCCTTGTTAATGACTATTTGTACATGAGCTCCTTGTTGATATTTAATTGACTAGTCTTTTGTTATACCAGAACCATCATACAAAGAAGAAAAGGAGCAGGACTACTTGCAAACGACTTGCTTGAGGTACTGGAAAAGTTTCTGGAAATAACTCTATTCTGTCAAGTTTTCCATTGAGTATTTGTATGATTGGGAAGACGAGCTGTTTTTGTTGAGATTTAGCCAGCTATTTATGGGACATAATGTAGTAGAAGTGGTCTTAATTTTCAGTGTCTGTGAAAAGGTTGAATTACAAATTCCGTTTCAGTATCTATTGTTAGATTAACATTTTCTTCATGCTTAATGGGCTGGGGTTATATGCGCAGGGGACTAATAGAATACACTTTGCAGCCCTAGACTTGATGGTACATTGGAAGCATGCGGATTGGGAGATATGAAGATGTTTTCGAGAGATGTATGATGAAGTGTTGTACTTTTGAAGACAAGCACATTTTGGAATATATGAAACATCTTGTAATTGGAGCGAACAATATTAAATGATAAAGTGTGTAGAATTTGACTAAAACAATGTATGGTACTTTATTCTAGTGTATTGTGGAACTATATTTTGTTATAATATTCTATTTTAGGATATTTGAGCATGATAATTATTGTACCATGAAAAATTTGATTTCTAGTCTTTATATTGGTGACTTTTTTGCGACGCAAGTTTTTGTCACATGATATTGTGGACATTTTGTAGCGCATTTTTTGTGCCGCAAGTAGAGTGGTGACACTCAAATTGGCGTCGCAAAGAGTGATGCAAATGCATGCGACATGTTGAAAAATTGTGTCGTTTTCTTTTGTAACGGCTACTTTTGTGACACAATTTAATTCTGTCGCATTTGTGCCGCAAAAAGGTTTTCGCGGCGATTTTTGGACTTTTTGTAACATATTTCTGGCGTCGTGAAAAGTCAGTTTTCTTGTAAGGCTAACTCAGAGCCAAGTGAGTAGCTAGTGCGTAACAATGTCCAGGGAAATGAATAAGCTGAAATGTCGAATGTCACCGGAGAGGAACAGAATCTTAATCTTACAAAGGAGCTGAAAAAGAGAAAGTGCAGTGCCGATGCTGAAATTGCTACCGCATCTCCTACTGACAAATGTTCATCCAGGCTTCGCCCAAGGAAGGAGGTATCTTCATTCCAGATGATGGATTTGAATGAGAACGACATTGAAAGGATTGTGGCAATGAGAATAAAAGTTTACTGGCCAGACTCGGGAAAATGGTTTGCAGGAAGAATTAAATCCTTCAATAGAGAGAAGATGCTTCATACTGTAAACTACGATGATGGTGACGTAGAAGAGCTGGACTCGAAGAAAGAGAAATTTGAACTTGAGGTCAAGCCTAAAGATGGTTTTCACATAAAAACATAACTTCACTCCAAAAAAATCAAGAAGGATCTCAGTGGTCATGTGGTTGGGAAAACAAGTTTTAGCCAGGAGTATGTTAAGGCCAAGGACAATGCAAATATGGAAGGAGAACGCAATCAGGATCCCAGTGGAGATGTGGTTGCCAATGTGAGTTTTAGCCAGGAGTATGCTAGGCTCAAGGATGAAGCAAAGATAGGAGGAGAAAGCAAGAAGGATCTCAATGGTGATGTGGTTGCTAACAGGATTTATAACCATATTAACAGGTATTTTGGGAGAAAAATATCTAGTCACTGTATTATGAGTGACCAACTAATATTTATAAGAGCACAAACCTAACAAACTATTTACAAGAATACCCTTACTAATTTATTATCTACAAGAATACTTATATTCTCTTAATACCCCCCTCAAGTTGGAGCATATATATCATAAGTACCAAACTTGTTACAAATGTATTTCACCCTAGAACCCCCTAAACTCTTGGTAAACACATCAGCCAATTGATCTACAGACGGTACATGAGATGTCTTGATGACTCCGTCAAGCAATTTCTCTCGAATGAAATGACAATCAACTTTAATGTGTTTTGTTCTTTCATGAAACACTGGATTAGATGCAATATGAACAGCTGTCTGATTATCACACACTAAATTCATAGGTTGTTTATGCTCAAACCCAATTTCAAGTAACATGCTCTTTAACCAAACTAGATGCAATATGAACAGCTGTCTGATTATCACACACTAAATTCATAGGCTGTTTATGCTCAAACCCAATTTCAAGTAACATGCCCTTTAACCAAACTAACTCACATACAGTGTGAGCCATAGCGCGGTATTCAGATTCTGCACTTGATCTGGAGACAACTGTTTGTTTCTTACTCTTCTACGACACTAAATTACCACTAACAAATACACAATATCCTATGGTCGATTTTCGATTTAAGGCAGAACCAGCCCAATCTGCATCACTATATCCTTCAATATCAGTGTGTCCATGATTTTGATACAGTAACCCTTTTCCAGGAGTACTCTTAAGATACCTGAGAATTCGTATAACAACATCCCAATGACTAGTACGAGGGGTATCAAGAAATTGACTCACAACACTCACTGCAAACGAAATGTCAGGTCTCGTTACAGTGAGATAATTTAATTTACCCACAAGTCTTCGATATTGCCTAGGATCATCTAGTAATGTACCTTGATCTCCTACTAATTTCACATTAGGATCCATAGGAGTATCCACTGGTCGGCAACCTAACATCCCAACTTCACTCAGCATATCGAGTACATATTTTCTTTGACATATATAAATCCCATATTTAGACCGAACTACCTCAATACCCAGAAAATACTGTAGATGACCTAAATCCTTTGTCTGAAAGTTTGCCTGCAAATTGGATTTAAGTTTCTGGATCCCCACAACATCATCACCTGTAATCACAATATCATCCATATAAACAACTAATAAAATTTTACCAGCATTAGAATACCGATAAAATACAGAATGATCTACTCCACATCTTGTCAAACCGAATTCCATGACAACACTACTAAACCGGCCAAACCAGGCCCTCAGAAACTGTTTCAATCCATATAAGGATTTTTTCAAACGACAAACCAACCGCAAATTCTTTCCCGAAACAACAAATCCAGCAGGTTGTTCCATATATACCTGACAGGTGCCGAACCTGTACAATAATAATTACTAAAAAATCCTAATTATCACCACAATTAATTATAGAACAAATCCAAGTACTGGAGCAGGGACCTTAGGTGTGCAATGGGTTACTTGATTCACCCTGTTCTCGAAGAGTTTGCTTGATCCGATATACCAGATTTGTCTATAAAAATATTAATTTTACGTATAATGGCAAGTAGAGTCGATTTCACAGGGAGCGGGTAGGAAATTATTTCTTTCCAAATTGGTAGAGCGAAATTGGGGGATTTTTAATGTGAGGCAAATAAAAATAAAACTAGAAATAAAACAAACAAAGTCCAAAACTAACTCACAAAACACAATTTATTGAAATTATCAATTAATAAAAGTTCTACCCAAAAGATCAACTGCTCAGGCACGACCTAATTAAATGATCATCGATGCAACGATATTTCACCCATTTATCACTAGGTTAGTTATAGTTATCAATAAGTTCTGATAACCAATTCTTCCTTACCTTTTCGACAGCCAAGGTACGACCGTTGACTGTTTCTCTAACTAGATAACAACCCTAGGTACGACCTTAGGAATTTAATCATCCAATTGCATTAGAACTAGAAGAACCCAACCCTAACCAATAGACACGCTAAAAGGGTTTATTTAAATTAGATCCTGCGTTCCCCCAACATAAAATTAATTATGGTAGTTGTCACTAGTTATCAACCAAACGAACAATTACGGATCCAATTTAGTTAATGTGACAGTAGGCTATTAAATTAAATCAAATACCCGGCCGTTGATATTTAATTAATAAAATAACCATGAACAAGTAATTCAGAGAACGCACGAATAGTGACAAATTGAAAGAAATAATGAAAATTTGATTAGATCTCACAATTATTATGGGCCGCGCCCTCGCGTCGACTTTTGGATAGAGGAGAAATTTAGCCGCTTCCCATCATGTCAATCATGCCAGGGCTGGTAGGTTTCATCCGCATAATTATCAAAGAGATTGGAACGATGGACTAGCGACGAAAGAAAGAAAAGAAAAAGTCTCCCTCGTCTCTGCGTTAATATTAGTACTAAAGACGGCCGCACTATGCCAAAGTCATCAACAATTTTACAGAGTCAAAGCCGAGGCCAAAGAGCCGCAAAGTGTCAAAGCCAAAAAGTAAAAGAAAAATCTTTGATGTCTCACGGAGAGAGCGAAAACAAAAACCGAAAAGCTAATCTAGTCTTGATGATCCGTGAAGCTGGCCCTTTTTTTCTCTTTTATATTCTCCTCTGCACTGCCAGGAGAAAAGAAAGAAACGTCTGGAGCACAACTTCCTCTTTTGGGGCTTTAATCCTATGCTCCGGTCTCACGTGAACCCAATTCATTAGTTAGTCCTACTGCTAGAGATCGCGGGTCCGGCTTCTCGGCAACCTCTACCTTTTCTGGCGTGGGCACGCCCTGAGATGAAGGGTCTTCTGGAGATTTGTCTCAAGAGATTACTTTTAACGCCAACCACCTATAATTCATACACATATGAAATATGAGCAAAACCTCAATATTTAGCACTGTAAGTAGCCAAAATTAGGACAAAATAACAGTGCAAAATGTGCCAAATAATTGCTCTATCAATACCTCTTCTTCCAAATCTCCATGCAAAAATGCATTTTTCATATCCAACTGATGCAATGGCCAATTGTAAATTGCTGCCAAAAAGATAAGAAGACGAACAGAGGTAATCTTTGCAACAGGAGAAAATGTTTCTAAGTAGTCTACTCCATACACCTGAGTAAATCCTCTAACTACCAGACGAGCTTTCAATCTATCAATAGAACCATAAGGCTGCACTTTTATAGTGTAGACCCATTTACAACCAACAACAGGCTTACCTGAAGGACGAGGGACAAGATCCCAAGTACCATTTTGTTCCAAAGCAGACATCTCTTCTTGCATAGCTAATCTCCAACCAGGATGATTAAGAGCATAGGTAATAGACTTAGGAATGAAGATAGAATCAAGGGAAGCAACAAAAGAATAATATGACATAGAGAGACGAGAATAAGAAATAAAATTAGAAATAGGATGAAAAGTACAATGTCTCTTATCTTTGCGTAAAACAATAGGAAGATCTAACTCAGAGGAGGGTGTCATACCTGGATTTGAAGATTGAGAGTTAATTGGTGAAGTGCGTGGCATATCAGGAACTTTCTCAACCATGAAACGACGAGAGCAAACTTGAAGATGAGAACGAGATAATCAAGCTATGGAATTTGGTGGACTAAATAACTCAGGTAATAAAGGGGAAGGAACTGGTAAAACATGAGAGGATAAAGAGGGACACTGGTCTAACTCACAAGGCATACGGTGTTTCATAAAATATGGAGTGGATTCAAAGAAAGTAATATCAGCACAAGTAAAAAATTGATTTAAAACTGGACTGTAACATCTATACCCTTTTTGCGCTCGTGCGTATCCTAAAAAAATACACTTAATAGCACGAGAATCTAATTTATCCACTCCGGGAGCAAGTTGATGAACAAAGCACACACATCCAAAAATACGATAAGGTAATTTAAACACAGGTTCATGAGGAAAAAGAATGGAGTGAGGTAATTGACCTTCAAGAATATTAGATGGCATGCGATTAATTAAATAACATGCAGCTAGAACTGCATCACTCCAAAATTGTTTGGGCACATTCATGTGCAACAACAGTGTTCGAGCAATTTCGATTAAATGTCCAATTTTTCTTTCAGCAACTCCATTCTGTTGTGGAGTGTGAGGACAAGAGAACTGATGAATAATACCAGACTTACTCATAAAGGTATTAAAATGAGTGGAAATATATTCTTTCGCATTATCACTGCGAAGTATACATACAGACACACCAAATTAATTCTTTATTTCTGCAACAAATGCACAAAAAATGGAATATAGTTCTGAACAATCTTTCATTAAATAAAACCATGTAACTCTTGAAAAATCATCAACAAAGATTACAAAATATTTAAAACCTAACTTTGAAGTGACTCGACTAGGACCCCAAACATCAGAATGAACTAACAAAGAGGGTTCAGAAACCCGTTTATTGACTCTAGGAGCAAAAGAAACACGATGATGCTTCCCAAACTGACAAGACTCACATTCTAACGAAGACAACTGACTCAAAGTAGGAACCAACTTTTTCAAATTTTGTAGAGACGGATGACCAAACGACAGTGAATTTCAAGAGGAGAAAACAGTAGCAGGACATACAATCGAACTATTAGAGTTAAATAAATAAAGACCATTATGCTCATGCCCTCCACCAATCGTTCTCTTTGTTTTCAAATCCTGAATGACAACAGAATCAGGAGAAAAAATAACTAAACATTGTAGAAATTTAGTGAGCTTATTAACAGACATTAGATTAAATAGCAAATCGGGTACGTAAAGAACAGAAGACAACGGAAGAGATGGATTAATTTCTACAGTGCCTAGTTCTTTAACTTTAATGGTAGATCCGTCAGCTAAAGTAACATGAGAAAAGGAAGTAGACTCTTGAAAATTAAAAAAGTTTTTAGAGGTACCTGGCATATGATCAGTAGCTCTGGAATCAATAATCCATGAGTCATTACCTTTTTGTGCTAAAGAAGCAGAGGGAAGAGATGCGTGATTTGTAACTTGGTACTGTAGAAATTTAACATAATCTTTCTCGGATATAGTAACAGTCTTCTGGGAACTCGATTCAACTTGGTCAGTGGTAACCGCATTAACAAACCTTTTAACCATAGCGAATAGCACTTTAAACCAAAGAAAGAGTAAAAACTCGAGATGAACAGTAACGCTTGAACAGTGCCCGTGTACAATATGCGTGAACAGTAATGCGTGAATAGTACGTCGTGAACAGTGCTCCGCCATGAACAGTAACGACGTAAACAGTGCCGCAATGAACAGTGCGGCTGAACAGTACTTTTGCTATATGTTTAACTCTAACCCTAGGACTTTAGCTCTGATACCATGTTAACAGGTATTTTGGGAGGAAAACATGTAGTCACCGTATTATGAGTGACCAACTAGTATTTATAGGAGTACAAACCTAACAAACTATTTACATGAATACCCTTACTAATTTATTATCTACAAGAATACTTATATTCTCTTAACAAACCAGAAGTATGAGAAGGTGCCAGGAGTATGCTAAGGTCAAGGATGAAGCCGAGATAGAAGGAGAAAGAAAGAAGGATCTCAGTGGCAATGTGGTTTCCAACACAAGTTTTAGCCAGGAGTATGATAAGGTCAAGCATAATTCAGAGATAGAAGGAGAGGGTCCTAAAACTGCAGTATCAAAGGAAGATGTGGAATCTAATCCAGGGGAACAACAACCTGCTGATAACAAGAGTGAGATAGATGAGAATCAAGTAGGTTCTGCAAGGCAAAATGCCAGGTTCACTGATGTAGATGGAAGCAGAAAGTGTTGAGTTGTCAAGAGCAAATTAAGTGACCACTAAATTATTGCTGAAATTAACTGAAAGAGGTTGAACACCATTTCTAGCAAGTAAGCCTACATATAAAAATTACGTCTTTACTCTTAAAGGATGCCCTTCCATGGTGGTTCTCATCCTACTCCTTTCATTGCTTTATATTCATGCATTCAGTAAGTAATTTTACATGTAACAATTATGCACATAATGCTTGTCCATTGATATCTAAAAATATGTTTGGGTTTTTGTCTAAGTCCTAGCCCAATGATGCTCAATTAATACTGATGAAGAATCTTTAATTGTCATATAAATGTGTCTGTGCTTTGACTTAGACTTTTTGTTTTGCATTTCCTTTGGTCTGAAAGAGAAATATCCATCCTTTCTCTAATAATAGATAGGAATTGAATTGCGCTATGCTTAAGATGGGTAAAAATTGCTAAATGCGAAAACTTACCGGGAGAGTGCAAGCTGAAACATTAGGTGACCACCATCCTTATGAATCATTTTTGCCAACCTAAGATGTGTTCTTGTCCTAGCAGACTTGAGATTTTGACAGGTTGACTGAAATATCGGCAGGAATAGAGAACAATTAACATGGTTTCCTCTTCCTACAGCCTACTATTTCAGAAGAAAGAAAGACTAATTAATTAAATTATAATTATTCCTGCCACCAGTATAGATGTAATCACCTGTGATTTTGTTAACCCGGAATCCTTGGCCCTGTTTTGCCCAAATAGATTAGGCTGTATCATTTGTGCTTTGTACTAGAAAATCAACTTTTTCCCTTGGTTGGACCCTGGCTGCTGAGACCGCGATTGGATCCTTCATCCTTATGAAGGGTCTATAGCCGACTGTCTATTTCACCCATTACCGTAGCTCAGTTGATCAGCAAGACACAACAGTACATTCATGTGCACCAACAAGAGATTTGGTTATTTTGATTTGTGTGGTTCTGTAATTTTAAGCGACAATTTCACATGGGAATAATATCTAAAGCTTGCTGAAGGGCCAGAGCAAAGTGAAAGAATTGGGGCAAGGTTTTGTCAACAAATAAGAAGAATGAACTGATTGTTATAAGAAGAATTGGAGAAGCTTAATATAGAAATTAAGAAAAGAAATGGAGATGCAAAACATTGTCGGATTGTTGATGCGAATTTCTGGATCCTTTTTCTGTCATGAGTCATTGACAGCTGTAAGAGCCATAGTCATCAACCAACTAATGCTGCGACTTCTGAAAAAGAATTTGCATTGTGTTTCCAATCTGCACAGAAAAGGAATGAAGGATATTAATGTAACCAATTCTGGAAAATACTAGAGTAGTTCAGGAAGTTATAATAAACAATTGTCTATACATGAGTAGAGATACAATTTGTAAAGCCAAAAGTGAAAAAAGAATGAAGTTCGTCAAGGCTAGCACACACAACATGTTACAATGAAGCATGTTATGGATTCAATGAAATTGTTGCCTATTTGTGGAACTATCCACTCAATAACACAGTACAGCTTGTCTATTTGGATCAAAGGTTGTATAGGTGGCAAATAAGAATGAGCCTCTATAATATCTGTTCTCAACATGTTTGTTTCTTCATAAAGAACTTCCACGATACCAATTCTCTGTTTCACTGATTTTATGGTGATTCCACTGCATTTTTTAATTTTCTGTTTGCAGAAGAATATGTCACATGACATGGAGAAGCCCCTCTACAAGACTTTTTACATCTGGTCCCTACAGAATGCCATCCACCAGAATCCTGAATATTGGAAAGGTGATATCCGACCTAGTCCAGTCCCTTTGCTTTTTGGATGCTTTTGTCTGGAAACCAGATGAAGTACATAAAGCCTGTTTGGAACCTGAGTTTTTTGGAAGTTTGTCTAAAACTTTACTGTAGTGCACTGTAGAAGTTTTTGAAAAAATTTTGTAGAAGTTTTTGTTAGGTGAAAAATTTTGTAAAAGTTTTTGTAAGGTGAAAATTTTTTTTTTCTTTTTTTTTTCTTTCCCTTTCTTTTTCTTTTTCTTTTTCATTTTCTTTTTCTTTCTTTCCTTTTTCTTTTCTTTTCTCTCTTTTTTTTCTTCTTCTTCTTCTTCCCCATTACCTCCACCACCCCCAGCTGCAACTCCACCTCCCGCCGCCCCCCTCTGCCCCTTCCCCCTCCCCCCGCCTTCCCTCTCTCCCCCGCCGTCCCCCTCCCCCCGCCTTCCCCCTCCCCGCCGCCTTCCCCCTCTCCCCACCGCCTCTCTCTCCCCCATCTTCCCCCCGTAGCCCCTTCCCCCTCCCCCCGCCTTCCCTCTCTCCAGCCCCTTCCCCCTCCCCCCACAACCTCTCTCTCCCCCATCTTCCCCCCCGCAGCCCCCTCTGCCCCTCCCCCCGCCTTCCCTCTCTCCCCCGCAGTCCCCCTCCCTTCCCCCTCCCCCCGCCGCCTCCCTCTCCCCCATCTTCCCCCCCGCAGCCCCCTCTGCCCCTTCCCCCTCCTCCCTCTGCCCCCCTCGCCGCCCCTCTCTGTGCCACCCCCCTCTGCGCCAGGCGTAAGAGAGAAAAAAAAAGACAATGGAGGATGATGGCAGGGGAGGAAGAGGGGGAGAGGGAAAAAAATGGGGAAAAAAAAAAGACCAGCACCGGAATCGGAAATTGGTGACGGAGCCGGCAATGGAGGTGGTGGTGAGGGAGGAAGAAGAAGAAAAGGGGAAGGGAATTTTTTTTGTTGTGTTTTGGATATTTTAAGTGTGTAGGTTAAAAACTTTGATAAGTTTTTTGGGGTTGTTGTAGCAAAAGTTGTTAAAAAAACTAGTTTTATACAAATTTGGTAAAAAATAAAGCTTCCAAACAGGCCCAGTTATATCATTTTGAAAGAAACCTTAGGATTAACTTGTTTATGAAGTAGACCAATTCCACAACTATCTCCCTGATAGGGTATAACTTGTTAGTAATTTTATTATGATTTTCCTTTCTATCCCTGACAAATATTGTGTTAATTGCTGGTATTTAATCATATTTGGTATTTGGAATCAATTTCAGGAGTAAAGCAGAAATATTACCAAATGGAGGGACTTTCTAGAGCATATTACTAAGGGTCAAGTCAGCAGGGCCTAGCATTGGTAATTCATCTTCTCAATTTCGGTGGGGGCCCATGGAATAAAGACTACTGGTCATTTGGCCAAAAGCTGACAACGTACAAAGCCTAAGGAAACTAAGAAGAAATGGGGCAGCTTGTGGCCAATTGGTGGGGACCACTGGATATCTTTCCTTTGGCTTTAAATAGGGAGCTAACGTACAGAAGACGGACGGCCAGCTTTTAGTTTTAGCTTTTTAGTTCAGTTTTTTGTTTCTTTTCTTCCTTGGACTGGCCTCTGATACACGCCAGGTGTTCGACAATATTTCCCAACGGGGAAAATATCCTTTATTCCTTACTTTTTAGTAAGAAACAATGCCTTCGCAATTTATCAATTCGTGTGGTGATTTAATTATGCGGCGTGGCTAAGTCTTCCATCTAGTCAAGGGTCAACTCGACGGCGCAGTCCCGAAAATCTGTGAGATCTAATGAGTTTTCACGCGTTCCTTAATTTGTTAATATTTACACATTGCCTGCTTGTATTTTCATGGGATTATTTTATTAATTGGGTGTCAAGGGCCCGATATTCAATGTGATTTATTAATCTCGTGCCAATTTAGTCAATTAAATCCGTAATTGTTTGATTGATTAATATTAGTGGCAACTGGTGTGTTTACACATTAGGCGAACGTGCAATCTAATTTAAATAACCCTTGTAGCGTGTTATTGATTAGGGCTAGGTTTTTCTGGTTGTTAATGCTATTGGAAAATTAATTCCTATGGTCGTACTTAGGAGTACTTTTCTGGTTAGGGGTGATTAATGGTCGTACCTTGGTCACCTATAAATTAAGGAAAAATTGGTCATTAGAGTTCATCGATGACTATAACTAGCCTATTAATAAATTAAGTGAACCTCACTTGCATCAATGATCGGATAAATGGACTGTGCCTGAGTAGTTGCATCCTTGGCTAGAATTTATTTATTCCTGATTAAATTCCTGCTATATTTGTGCTAGTTAATTGCTCATTCTTATTTGACTTGTTTAATTATTGTTAGTTCATTCCGGTGAAATCCCCCCTTACCAATTGGACTTTAAAAGAGACAGGTATCTCCAGTCCCTGAGGAGACGACCCTACTTGTCACTGTCTACTATTTAGTAATTTTTGTCAACTAATTAATTCTGGTATATCGGGTTAAGCAAACTCTTCGGGAACAGGGTGAATCAAGTAACCCATTGCACACCTAGAGTCCTTGCTCCAGTACCTAGGATCAATTATTGACTGCTTTTAGTGGTAGCTAGGTTCTATATTTATTATTATTATTGCACAGGCTGACGACCTGTCAATTTTTGGCGCCGTTGCCGGGGACTGGCGTTATTATTTGTTTCTTTTTAAATTCTTTTTTTTTGTCCTAATTTTCTGGTTTTCTTCTAGTGTATGCCTCGATCTTCTCCTACAGGTAATTTGGTTTTTGACCCTGAGATAGAGAAGACCGCGCGTAGAACGAGAAAGAAAATCAGACAACTCAGAGAAGAGCACTCCAGTGCTACATCTCAGAGACCCGAGTCAGAAGTTGAACCAACAGATTCGTTTGGTAACACTTCGAGTGACTCTGACCAGGAGGAAGACACCGTGGCTAATGCACGAACGTTGAGGGAGTTGGCTGCCCCTAATTTAAATCAGCAGCCTCTATGCATTACCTTCCCCACATTAAATGATAACACTTCATTTGAATTGAAATCAGGTCTAGTTCATCTTTTACCTTCTTTTCATGACTTACCAGGTGAGGAACCGTATAAGCATTTGCAGGAGTTTGATGTCGTGTGCAATAGTATGAAACCCCCGGGAATCACAGAAGAGCAGATAAAAATGAGGGCATTCCCCTTCTCCTTGAAAGATTCTGCGAAGGACTGGCTGTACTACCTGTCACCAGGTAGTATCACCACGTGGGACTAATTAAAGAAAAATTTTTTGGATAAATATTTTCCTGCGTCCAGGGCTGCAAGTCTAAGGAAAGAAATTTGTGGGATCAATCAGCATCCAGGGGAGTCACTCTATGAGTACTGGGAACGATTCAAGAACTTGTTGCACAAGTGTCCCCAGCACCAGATAAGTGAGCAGTTGCTCATTCAGTATGTTTATGAGGGGCTCCTTTTTAGGGACAGGAGTATCATTGATGCTGCAAGTGGAGGGGCACTGGTGAACAAAATCTCTCAGGAAGCACGGGAGTTAATAGAGGGGATGGCAGAGAATTCACAACAATTCAGTACAAGAGAGGATGTCCTAATACGTAAGGTGAATGAGGTAGAAACACCCTCTATGCAACAGCAGCTAACTGAGTTGACCGCGTTTGTTAGGCAGCTGGCTGTGAAAAATGCATCACAAACCAGGGTATGCGGGATTTGCACTGGTATGGGTCATTCTGCAGACATGTGCCCAATGATTCAGGAAGAAACTGCAGAACAGGTGAACATGGCTGACCACGCGCCCGCGCCAAGGAAGCAGTACGACCCTTACTCAAGCACCTACAACCCCGGGTGGAGAGATCACCCAACCTCAGTTATGGAGGGAATATGCAACCCAACTTTACACCAAACAGGCAGTCTAACTTTGTGCCAAATAAGCCACCAGGGTACCAGCAGCAATACCAACCCCGACCACCTCCGCCCCCAAGCTGTGGTTCATCTTTGGAGGAGATGATGAAACAAATGATGACAAACATGGCGCAAAATCAGCAAAGGACGGAGGCAACCATTATGCAATATCAGCAAAGGACGGACTCCGAAATGCAGGATATAAGGAATCAGATAAGTCAAATGGCCACAACAATCAACCGTTTGGATTCCCAGAACCAAGGTAAATTGCCATCTCAGCCCGAATTAAATCCGAAAAATGTGAGCGCAATGACCCTAAGGAGCAGGAAAGAAATTCAAGGGCCTGAACCTGTGATTCCTAAGGATAAGGATGAGGAAAAGATCGAGAATGAGCTTGAGAGGGAGGCCAGCAATGGTGCAGATCCAAAGGTACTTCCTGACCCAATAATTACAGTTAAAACTAACCCGCCTCCTTTTCCTAATAGGTTGGAAAAATCGAAGAAGCAGGAGAAAGAGAAGGAGATCTTGGAGGTTTTTCGCAATGTGGAGATAAATATCCCCCTCTTAGACGCCATCAAGCAAGTACCAAAATATGCCAAATTCTTAAGGGACTTGTGTGTTAACCGAAGGCGGTTGAGGGGAGATGAAAGGATTATTGTTGGTGAGAATGTGTCAGCGGTCCTGCAGAGAAAGCTTCCACCAAAGTGCGGGGACCCAAGTATGTTCACTATTCCCTGTAGGATAGGTAATACTGTGATCAGGAGGGCCATGTTGGATCTGGGAGCATCAATTAATGTCATGCCTAAATCCATCTATACTTCTTTAAAATTAGATCTATTGAAGGAAACTGGAATAATCATTCAATTAGCTAACCGAACTAATGCATATCCTGATGGGTTAGTTGAAGATGTGTTGGTGAAAGTTAATGATTTGGTGTTTCCCGCTGATTTTTATGTATTTGATATGGATGATGACCACTCCCCCGACCCCTCACCTTTGTTGTTAGGTAGACCCTTTATGAGCACAGCACAAACGAAAATTGATGTTAATAAGGGTACCTTGTCCATGAGTTTGATGGAAAAATTGTGCATTTTAATATCTTTGATACTATGAAATACCCCTCGAACTCCAACTTTAGCTCAGTTTTTTCTGTGAGTGCTATTGACCCTGCGGTGCAGCAAGTGTTTGAAACTGTTGGCAGGGATGAGTTGGAGGTGGCTTTAACCAAGCACCTCGAGTTAGAGACAACTCCTAAGGTGGAGTGGAGTGAGGATCTAAAATGTACAATAGGTGTATTACACTCATTGCAGACCACCACGAAAAGGTATGAAATCTTACCTATTTTTACTCCCGAACCTCACCAGAGGGTGTTGCCATCTGTGGTGCAGGCACCTGTACTGGAATTGAAACCTCTGCCAGAGCACCTGAAATATGCATATCTGGGTGATCATGAGACACTCCCGGTGATTATCTCATCGGCACTGTCAAAAACCCAAGAGTAGAAACTGATCCGAGTCCTTAGAGAGTATAAAGAGGCGATCGGCTGGACCATAGCAGACATTAAGGGAATTAGTCCGGCCATCTGTATGCACCGGATTAGACTAGAAGAGGATGCTAAACCTGTTCGGCAGGCTCAAAGGAGGCTTAACCCCCTCATGATGGAAGTTGTAAAGAAAGAGATTTTAAAATTGCTAGATGTGGGGATCATTTTTGCAATATCAGATAGCCCCTGGGTGAGCCCGGTCCAGGTAGTCCCAAAGAAGGCAGGAGTGACGGTAGAGGCTAACCAAACCGGTGAACTTGTACCAGTGCGGAAACCCACTGGATGGAGGCAATATATTGACTATCGTAGGCTGAACGCCGTCACTAAAAAGGACCATTTTCATCTCCCTTTTATTGATCAAATGGTTGAACGTTTAGCTTGTAGGGCTTATTATTATTTTTTGGATGGATTTTCAGGATACTTTCAGATAGCAATTGCCCCAGAGGATCAAGAGAAGACAACCTTCACGTGCCCGTTTGGGACCTTTGCCTATAGACGAATGCCATTTGGGTTGTGTAATGCACCTGCAACATTCCAGAAATGTATGGTAAGCATCTTTTCTGAGTATGTTGAGAAAATAATAGAAGTTTTCATGGATGATTTCAGTGTGTATGGTGATAGTTTTGGTCCGTGTCTAGATAATCTGAAATTGATCCTGATAAGATGTATAGAGACTAATCTCGTACTTAATTGGGAAAAATGTCATTTTATGGTTGAGCACGGGATAGTCCTGGGTCATATTGTATCGTCTAAGGGCATTGAGGTTGACAAGGCTAAAATAGACGTTATTTTTGCATTACCTTACCCCGTGAATGTGCGGGAGGTGCGTTCTTTCCTTGGACATGCAGGTTTTTATCGAAGGTTCATCAGGGACTTTTCAAAAATTGGGGCCCCATTGTTCTAACTCTTGCAAAAGGATGTAGCCTTCGAGTTTGATGACAAGTGTGAGAGAACCTTCGACAAGTAGAAGGAATTGTTGACCGCACCTCCAATCATCCAGCCCCCTGACTGGAATTTACCATTTGAGATCATGTGCGATGCCAGTGATCATGCTGTTGGGGCTGTACTGGGGCAAAGATTAGGAAAGGCGGTTCATGTCATCTACTATGCATCTCGGGCTTTGAATAGGGCCCAGTTGAATTATTCCACCACTGAGAAGGAGCTTCTGGCGGTTATTTTTGCTTTAGAAAAATTCAGGTCATATTTGTTAGGTGCGAAAGTAATTGTATTTTCTGATCATGCAGTGTTAAGGTACCTAATGACCAAGAAGGATGCTAAACCGAGACTCATCAGGTGGATATTGCTACTACTGGAATTTGACCTGGAGATAAGAGACAAAAAAGGCTCAGAAAATCTAGTAGCAGACCATTTGAGTCGCATACCAGTTGAGGAGGACAGTGAGCCATTGAAGGATGCATTCCCTGAAGAGCATTTATTTTCTTTAAATTCACAATTGCCTTGGTATGCTGACCTGGTCAATTATTTGGTAACTGGTAATTTTCCTGCAGGTTGGCCAAAATCGAAAAGGAATAAGTTGAAGAGCGACGCCAAGTATTTTATCTGGGATGACCCGTACCTGTGGAAGAGGTGTGCGGATCAGGTGATGAGGAGATGTGTAAGTGAAATGAAATTTCAATCGATTTTAGTTTTTTGTCATACTTTTACCTGTGGAGGTCATTTTGGACCCAAGAGGACTGCTCATAAGGTTTTAGAAAGTGGATTTTATTGGCCTTTATTATTTAAGGATGCTTATGTGTTTTGTAAGTCATGTGATCGTTGTCAGAGGGTAGGTAATATAGCCCGTAGAGATCATATGCCCCAGGTCCCGATGATTTTTGTAGAAATTTTTGATGTCTGGGGTATAGATTTCATGGGGCCTTTTCCTACTTCATTTGGTTTTCTATATATTTTGCTGGCAGTTGATTATGTGTCTAAATGGGTGGAAGCTAAGGCCACTCGAACTAATGACTCGAAAGTAGTTGCAGATTTTATCAGGTCTAATATTTTTGTGCGATTTGGAATGCCAAGAGCTATTGTCAGTGATAGGGGAACGCACTTCTGCAACAAAACCGTAACTGCGTTATTTCGCAAGTATGGTGTACTCCACAGAGTCTCAACGTCGTACCACCCTCAGACCAATGGTCAAGCGGAGGTGTCGAATCGAGAGATAAAGTCCATTTTGGAGAAAATGGTGCACCCCGATAGGAAAGATTGGAGTCAACGGTTGGAAGATGCACTCTGGGCCTATCGGACGGCATACAAGACACCTATAGGAATGTCTCCCTATAGGTTGGTATTTGGTAAGCCTTGCCATCTTCTAGTGGAGTTCGAGCACAGGGATTTTTGGGCGATAAAGCAATGTAATATGAACCTAGAAGAGGCCGGTGCCCGACGAAAATTGGATTTGCAGGAGTTGGAGGAGATTCGCAATGAAACCTATAAGAATGCGGTAATTTATAAGGAGAAAAATAAGATTTTTCATGACCAAAAGATCTCTAGGAAGACATTCGAGTGTGGGCAAAAAGTTCTACTGTACCACTCCAAATTGAAGTTATTTCCAGGTAAATTACGTTCTCGTTGGATTGGCCCTTTTGTTGTGACTAATATCTTTCATTATGGTGCAGTGGAGATCCAAAGTTTGAAAACTGAGAAGAAATTTGTAGTGAATAGTCACCGTCTCAAGCCATATTATGAAGGTTTTCCAATTGAGCGGGTGGAGGTGATGCACTTGGAGGACTCAATTAGCTTAGTTTAAGCAAAGTTTTGGCCATGTCTAGCCAAACACATTAAAAAAAGGCGCTATTTGGGAAGCAACCCAAGATTATTTGTTTCAGTTTTCATGCATTTTTTAAGTTTTAGTTAAGTGTTAGTGTCAATTAATAGTTTGATGTTTGGTGGCAGGAAATTAGCAGTTAGACGTGCCCACGCCAGATGGTCACGCCTGAGGGAAAGAAATTTTCGTTCAGGATCTGCGGACTGCATAGCAGTTAGGCGTGCCCACGCCAGGTGGTCACGCCTGAGGGAAAGAAATTTTCGTTCCGGATCTGCGGACTACATAGCAGTTAGGCGTACCCACACCAGATGGTCACGCCTGAGGGAGAAAATTTTTGTTCAGGATCTGCGGACTCCATAGCGGTTAGGCGTGCCCGCGCCTAAGATTGCAATCAAAAAAAAATTTATTTATTATATAAAAAAAAAGGGGGGGAGACGGTATTCTAGCAATTACAATTTTCGGAATTTGAATTCAAAAAAAAAAAAAAAGATCCACGGAAACTATTTCTCTGTTTCTTTCTTTTTTCCTTCTTCCCCTCTTTCCTGCTTTTCCTTTTTCCTTCTCTTTCTGTGCACATCGCCGCCGCCATCAAGAGCCGCAAGGACCGCCATCTTCACCAGCACGCCGCGACTCCCCCCACCACCAGCTCGCGGCCAGCTTCGGCCGCAATCTCCTGAGTCGCGCGACTGCTGCTAGCGCGCGCAACCCCAGCGCGCAGCCGCCTGCCGATCTGCTCCACCTGCGCGCGCCCGCAGCAACCAGTTCTGCCCATCGCACCGCCCGAGCAGCTCCAGCTCTCGTGCAGCCCAGGCGTCCAGCTCCAGCTCCAGCAGCAGCCGCAGTCGAAGACCACATTCCACGCGCGCGGCCAGCAGCGCAGAAGCACCTGCGCGCCTGTCCAGCAGCATTCAGCCCCTTCCAGTTCGCGCGGGCCCAAGCGCGCTTCAAAGCGCAGCTCCTCAGCAGACCGTGCGCGAGCTCATTCACCAGTCGGGCTCAGCAAGTAGCAGCAGCAGCAGCCGAGCACTTTTGCGCTTCAGCCACGCGCGTGAGGTCCACGCGCATCACCTCTGCCCCTTCCACTGTACCTGTGTTGTTGCCAAAACCTCTCCGGTGATATTTCTCTTTAAGTTACTGTCACTTAGCTGAGGCCAGATTCTCAATTTTTGTTTAGCAGATGACAGATTTTTACTTACTTAGCTGAGGCCAGATTGTCAATTTTTACTTTCTTGATTTTGGGTGCTGTGATATACCTGTGGGTGATTGCTGACTTATTGTCAAATTTTGTGCTGTGATTTTGGGGAAAATTTGCTGCATTTAGTTAATTAAGTGATTTTGGATTGATTTGGTAGTGTTTGGGAAGTATTTTGCTGATTCACAGGATTAATTAGTTTTTGGGTGAGTTTATTGCCTGTTTTTGCACTTGTCTGAGATTGAAAGTTGTGACTGGGACTCATTTACTTTGCTAGCTGTTTGATTGACCTCTTTGGAATACCATTCACTTGCCTTTGCCCCACCCTCCGTTTTAAAATGACTAAACCCAAAAACAAAGGCAAGAACAAGGCTTCCACTTCCACCCCTCAGCCTACGGTCCCCTTAGGGGGACCTGCCCCCTCGACTGGGCCGGGAGGACCCCGTACCCGTCTTGGGCGGAATAGGGAGGTTCATATCTCCTCTCCGGCCCACTTTGGCAGCAATTTGACCTTCACCCGGGCTGCCGACAAAGAGCGGTATGCCTCGCCTTGCACAAGGAAGATAATTTCTTGTAAATACATCCATGGCCCTACACTTGATATGCTAAACCTGAGGGATGAGGTCACGCAGCACTTGACTAATGTAGGTTGGACCCGCTATGCTTCTATCAATCTACCTGCTTATACTGAGCTCACGTGGGAATTCTATGCTACTTTTGAATTTCATATTCCTGATGAATTCTCCGTTACCACTCCTGGGGTAGTGAGGTTTCGATTGATGGGTAGAGAGTTCAACCAATCTATCACTGAGTTTAATTTGGCTCTTGGGTTTATTGATATTCCCTACTCCCAGAGTGAGGAGTATATGCACAGTGTGTGCGAGTACTCGGAGCCATTTTTCTCTCATTACCTTGATTATTGGGGAGATTTGTCGGTTGACCGACACACCTATGACCCCAGTCAGTCTAAGGCTTCTTATCTTAAGAGCGCTGCCTACCGTTATTTACATAGATTCATGGCCTAAAGTTTCTCAGGTAGGAAGGATAGCTCGGGTACTCTGACCAAACCCGAGTTCTTTTTCGTTTATTGCATGGTCACTCGGACTAGGGTCAATTTGGGTAGCTGGTTTGCCCTACACCTCCGAACTGTGCTAAGTAAGAAAAATAAGCCATTAATCTTAGGCTCATTTATCACTCAGTTGGCTGTATATCTTGGGATTTTGGACTTAAATAATCATAACTTGCATCGTGCTTGTACTATGGAACCCCTCGATTTGGTATGTTTGAAAAAAATGGGTCTTGTGAGATAGGTGGCGGGCGTTTTTCAGTTTGCTCCCCCGGGGCCAATCTCCGTTCCTCCAAGGCGCAGCGCTTCCAAATCCACTGCCCCGGAGGCTGGTGGTCCTTCCACGGATGCCCTCGGACCATCTTCTTCGGCACCTCCACCATCTTCCTCCGTCGATAGCCAACTTGCAACCCTCCGGTTCCAGATGCAGCACATGGACATTCGTATGGATCGGATGGAGCGTCAAATGGGCGGGATGGCCCAGAATTTAGCGCAGTATCTCCATCACGTGGGCTTCCGCCCGCCTTTCCCTCCACAGCCGTGATTCATTTCTACCCTCCTCCGTTTTTAAGGGAAGTATCGTTGCCCCAATATCTCGGTTTTGATCTTTCTTTGCTTACATTGAGGGCAATGTAAGGTTTAGGTGTGGGGGAGGGTTAACTATGCTTTGGTTGTGTTTTTAGTTGTCGGATTAAATTTTTCCTTGCCTTAGTAGTTCTCTTCTTTAAACGATGATGAATGCAAATTGAGATATGAGCGTACATAGTAAGTTCATGCCACGGGGTGTTCTGCTATCCTTGATACTGAATTGATTGATTAATATGCTGAAATTGACATCAATTTGATCACTTGTGCGAGTTTTGAACCTAATTTTTCGTTGTTGAATGGTTATTGCACATGGTTTGTCATTCTAGAACTTGCTCGGTTATGCATGTCAAGGCTGCATTTGTATGAGTTTAATGCGTTGAAATGATAGGGCACCTAGGAATGAGCCATTTTTTGACCTTCTTAAAACCGACCCTTGGATTGTTTGCTACCATTAGGGAGCCAAGTTGAGCCTTAACCCCTATTCTTTGCTTGAGACCCCAGCTTTTAGCCGTGTAACCTCTTTTTAGACTTTCTTTCTGAACCTCGTGTGAAGAAGTGCTTTGATTCCACTATACAGCATATTGGAATAGTATCTGAGAGGCATTGCACATGTCAAAAAAAAAACCACAAAAAGAGGTGGAAAGAAGGCAAAATGCAAGAAGGCAACGAGTAAAGTTGATTCTTATGGTGCTAGTTGGGAGTTGCAAGTTAAAAAAAAAAAAAGAGAGAGAGAGAGAGAGGAGAAAGGAAAAGTCGAAGGTCATGGCAAGTGCCAACTCCCTCTCCTCGTGTGATGGTTGAGATGCCTTGAAGTTCCTAATATGCAAGAATCTGTGTAGTGAGTTTCTGAGCACTTTCTTTATACCTTTACCCCCTTTTGATTCCTTTTTATCCTACCTTCTCACCTTAGCCCCATTACAACCTTGCAAAGTCCCTTGATTGCTGCATTTAAATTCATAAGTAAGTGGTGGAGATATGATATATGAGCAAACTTATGGTAGTGTCATTCTATTGTGTTGATTTGAGAACCATCTTATATATATATATCCTATACACTTCGGAGTGAATGAATGCACTTTGAACTGTGAGCATTGTTGATTTGGTATATTTTGATTTCGATGAAGTTATTGGGGAATTTGGAGTGCCGTTTTTGGTATGAACTGCTGTAAATGGCTTCGTATCTTGATTGTACTTCTGAGATAATTATGCTTGAGGGCAAGCATGATTCAGGTGTGGGGGGAATTGATAGGGTATAATTTGTTAGTAATTTTATTATAAATTTTCCCTTCTATCCCTGACAAATATTGTGTTAATTGCTGGTATTTAATCATATTTGGTATTTGGAATCAATTTCAGGAGTAAAGCAGAAATATTACCAAATGGAGGGACTTTCTAGAGCATATTACTAAGGGTCAAGTCAGCAGGGCCTAGCATTGGTAATTCATCTTCTCAATTTCGGTGGGGGCCCATGGAATAAAGACTACTAGTCATTTGGCCAAAAGCTGACAACGTACAAAGCCTAAGGAAACTAAGAAGAAATGGGGCAGCTTGTGGCCAATTGGTGGGGACCACTGGATATCTTTCCTTTGGCTTTAAATAGGGAGCTAACGTACAGAAGACGGACGGCCAGCTTTTAGTTTTAGCTTTTTAGTTCAGTTTTTAGTTTCTTTTCTTCCTTGGACTGGCCTCTGATACACGCCAGGTGTTCGACAATATTTCCCAACGGGGAAAATATCCTTTATTCCTTACTTTTTAGTAAGAAACAATGCCTTCGCAATTTATCAATTCGTGTGGTGATTTAATTATGCGGCGTGGCTAAGTCTTCCATCTAGTCAAGGGTCAACTCGACGGCGCAGTCCCGAAAATCTGTGAGATCTAATGAGTTTTCACGCGTTCCTTAATTTGTTAATATTTACACATTGCCTGCTTGTATTTTCATGGGATTATTTTATTAATTGGGTGTCAAGGGCCCGATATTCAATGTGATTTATTAATCTCGTGCCAATTTAGTCAATTAAATCCGTAATTGTTTGATTGATTAATATTAGTGGCAACTGGTGTGTTTACACATTAGGCGAACGTGCAATCTAATTTAAATAACCCTTGTAGCGTGTTATTGATTAGGGCTAGGTTTTTCTGGTTGTTAATGCTATTGGAAAATTAATTCCTATGGTCGTACTTAGGAGTACTTTTCTGGTTAGGGGTGATTAATGGTCGTACCTTGGTCACCTATAAATTAAGGAAAAATTGGTCATTAGAGTTCATCGATGACTATAACTAGCCTATTAATAAATTAAGTGAACCTCACTTGCATCAATGATCGGATAAATGGACTGTGCCTGAGTAGTTGCATCCTTGGCTAGAATTTATTTATTCCTGATTAAATTCCTGTTATATTTGTGCTAGTTAATTGCTCATTCTTATTTGACTTGTTTAATTATTGTTAGTTCATTCCGGTGAAACCCCCCCTTACCAATTGGACTTTAAAAGAGACAGGTATCTCCAGTCCCTGAGGAGACGACCCTACTTGCCACTGTCTACTATTTAGTAATTTTTGTCAACTAATTAATTCTGGTATATCGGGTTAAGCAGACTCTTCGGGAACAGGGTGAATCAAATAACCCATTGCACACCTAGAGTCCCTGCTCCAGTACCTAGGATCAATTATTGACTGCTTTTAGTGGTAGCTAGGTTCTATATTTATTATTATTATTGCACAAGCTGACGACCTGTCACTCCCTATTTATGTTGTGAATCTCCTTTGAAGTATGAACTATATAGCCATATTATGTGTATCAATCTACATTTTTCTGTCAAGTTCCTACTTGTGTTGATCTCTTGCATGTATCTGATACATTTAGTTTCATAGTATACATAGAAGACCGACATAACTAAACTGCATCGTATAACTGGAAGGCAGTTAAACTTTTGGTTGATATATAGAAATGCTTGAACAAAGTTCTGAATTGTTTGTAAGAATTATGCTCCCTCTATACCTTCTGACAGCAATACTTATTTTAAATGAAATCAAATTAATTAGTGCATTTGGAATAAAATTTTTTTGCTTATACTTTTTATTGTAGCATTTTTTTAATATGTTTTATATGAGATAAAAACATGATTAAAAATAAAAAAGTACTAAAAAATATATTTAAAGAATTTTTAGTTTTTTAAATGTAGAACTCAAACAAAATACAAAGCAAGGTATGAATAGGACACAAAGTTATCAAATGACATTTTATTGACTCGTAAAAATCTTGTGAAAGCTACAAGGTAAATGAAAATTATCAAAATAAATTTGTTTACAATTTAAAAGGAAAAAGATAATCGATGGAAAACATGTGCTGATATTTTAAGAATTTTTTTTTAAAAAAATTACTCCGCAATACAACTTTTCAATTCTTTGGTATTATACTTTCTTTTATTTTTAAAATTTTTAAATCATGTGACCTTGCATTTTTTGTAATACGATGTTTCATATTCCGATTAAAAATATAGTATTATTCTAGAACTATTGTGTAAGGGCATTAATATCATTTTGTTAAAGTTTCGGATGGAAAATTCACTATTAACATTTGACTAGTCAATCAAGAGGGCAAAGTGCACATATTTAAAGTTTAGGAGGGCAAAATGTTATAAATGATCAAGTTTAGGGAGGCAAACTCTAATTAACCCTAATAAATTTGAAATCCCAAATTCCACGGTTCTGGTAGTTTCTGTTGAATTCAAAGCCTCAATTGTTTACTTTTACAAGCCAACAATTGTTGAAATTGGTGGTTTAATTCTTAATCCCACATTGGTTGTTTTAAGAGTTGTAGGATTACTTGAGAGCTATTTATAGCTCTCAAGCCTTCCAATTGAATTGTACCAAGAACAACAAAAAATTACCCATAAGGATTTTGTAATTCTTTGTATTCTTTCTTCTCTCCTAAATTATAAAAGTAGGTCGCTTGAGCGGTGCTCAGAAATTAGGCAAAATTGGCCGAACTCCGTTATCAATTTTTCGGATGCGTTCTTTCCATATCTCTTTTATTTATTCCGCATTTATTTAGTAGTTTCTTTTCTGTAGTAGTATAGTATTCAATATATTTGTCGGGTTTATTTGTAGTGTTTTATACGATTCATTTAGGTGTATTTATTCTTATTCGTGTGTACGTATTATTTATGTATACACGGGTCTAGTTGTGATAATACACCGTGCACGTAAATTCTGTCTAGAAGATTGGATTTTAAGTGGGACCGCTTGTGACCCCTCCAACCTTTCCTGGAAATTTATTTGGAATGGTAATTCTGTCTAAGGAGATTGTTTCGATGATCTTTCCTGAGAATTACTGAATCGGTTTAAGCACTAGTTGTATTTTTTTAGTGGAAAATTACCCGATTTCCCCAACAAGTGGTATCAGAGCCGAAAGTTCGTCCTTTGGCTTGTTTGTAGTTTGTTATATTGAATACTATTATTTGAGTCTGTAATAGTATCAGACAATTCCACGTCAAGAATTATATTTGTGGTATCGGCTTTCTCGTACACATGGTCGAGGATTCCAATGTCAAGTTTGAAGGTGGCGGTGGAGACATTTGATGGTACTGGCTATTTCGGCATGTGGTAAGGCGAGGTCATGGATTCCCTTTTCCAACAGGGTCTTGACATTGTCATTGAAGAAAAGAAACCAGATGACATAGAAGAGAAGGAGTGGTATGCCATAAATCGGTTGGCATGCGGAACTATTCGATCGTGTTTGTCCAAAGAGCAAAAATATACTTTCAAGAACGAGACTTCTGCATGAAAATTGTGGAGGGCATTGGAGGAGAAAATTCTGAAGAAAGAGTGGTCAGAATAAACTCCTAATGAAGAAAAGATTGTTCCGATTCGATTACCAATCAGGTACTACTATGAATGAACACATCACTATGTTTAATCAATTAGTAGCAGACCTGTCAAATTTATATGTAAATTTTGAAGATGAAGATTTGTCTTTGATGTTGTTGTCATCCCTTCCTGATAAATTTGAACATTTGAAAACTACGTTACTTCATGGGAAGGAAAATGTGTCTTTAGATGCTGTATGTTCTACTTTGTATAGTCATGAATTGAAAAAGTAAGATAAAATGAAAAAGAAAGTAGCTGTAGCAGATGAAGCGTTAGTGGCAAGAGGTCGTCAATAAAGCCAATCAAAGGGGAGAAGAGGAAGGTCAAAATCGAAAAGTAGAGTTGTCAAAGATGAGTGTGCTTTCTGTCGTGAGAAAGGGCACTGGAAGAAAGACTGCCCAAAATTAAAAAGAAAGGAAAAGCTCCGCAAGACGTAAATGTTGCAGAATGCAAAAGTGATGCGGAATCAGATTTCTCTTTGGCTGTATCACCTTTAACATCCTATCCAGATAAGTGGATTTTGGATTCAACTTGTACTTATCATCTGTCTCCCATGCGGGAGTAGTTCTTCGAATTTGAAGAACTTGATGGTGGAGTTGTGTACATGGGAAATGACAATCCATGTAAAACAGTTGGGATAGATTCAATCAAGCTGCGTAATCATGATGGATCCATCAGAATCCTAAAGGATGTTCGGTACGTGCCGAATTTGAAGAGGAATCTCATCTCCTTGGGACTCTTGGAATCAAAAGGCCTGGAAGTGAAGATGCGAGATGGAATTCTTAAAGTAACTTCGGGAGCACTTGTGATGTTGAAAGGTGTGAGGAAGAATAATCTGTATTACTACCAGGGTAGTACAGTTGTTGGGACAGCAGCAGCAATAACATCTTCCAGTAGCAAGAAGGATGCGGAAGCAACAAAGTTGTGGCACATGTGATTGGGACATGCTGGTGAAAAATTCTTGCAAAATCTTGCCAAACAAGGATTATTAAAA
The DNA here is from genome assembly GCF_036785885.1 of Coffea arabica. Classification (NCBI taxonomy): domain Eukaryota; kingdom Viridiplantae; phylum Streptophyta; class Magnoliopsida; order Gentianales; family Rubiaceae; genus Coffea; species Coffea arabica. The sequence goes on from NC_092310.1 coordinate 1,698,510, forward strand.
GGTACGAAAGTTTACAAATTAGAATTTTGTGAGTATTGTGTTCTGGAAAAACAAAGAAAAGTGAAATTTGGCACTGGTATCCATAATACCAAGGGTATTTTGGATTATGTGCACTCAGATATGTGGAGACCTGCCAAGACTCCATCCCTTGGTGGCAGGTATTATTTTATCATTTTTATTGATGATTTTTTCAGAAGAGTTTGGATGTTTACTATGAAAAGTAAGGATGAGGTGCTAGGGATTTTCTTTAAATGGAAAGCTCAGGTTAAAAACCAGAGGGAAAGAAAGATCAAGATCTTCCGAACAGACAACGGTGGAGAATGCAAGAGTGATCCCTTCCAGAAGATATGCCAAGAATGTGGCATAGTTCAGCACTTCACAGTTAGAAAAATACCGCAGCAGAATGGGGTGTCAGAGCGTATGAACGAGACACTAGTGGAGAAAGTACGTTGCATGCTGTCTAATGCTGGGTTAGACAGAAAGTTTTGGGCTGAGGCTGTGACATACGCTCAACATCTCGTCAATCGCTTGCCATCATCTGCAATAGGTGGCAAGACTCCATTAGAAGTATGGTCTGAAAAACCTGCAACAGATGATTTTTTGCGTGTTTTTGGTTCTACTGCATATTATTATGTAAATGAATCAAAATTGGATCCACGTGCAAAGAAGGCTATCTTTATGGGCCTTAATGTTGGAGTTAAGGGATACCGGTTGTGGTGTCTGGAAGCAAAAAAAACCATTATCAGCAGGGATGCTACCTTTGATGAATCTGCTATGTTGAATAAGGTAGCACAAGATGGGACCAGTGGTACTCCGCAACAGGTGGAGTGTACGCCGAAACAGGTGAAGTTTGAGCAAATAATGGTGAGTCTAGCAAACAGAACCATTAGTGACTCTCCTATAGCAGAAGAGGAGTCAGATGAGGAAGAGGTTTCAACCCAAGAACCTCAACAGCAGCAAGAGTCAATTGGCGTCAATAGGGCAAGACGAGAAATTCATAAACCTACTCGTTTTGTTGACATGGTGGCCTATGCACTTCTAGTTGTTAATGACGTTCCATCCACATTTTTTGAAGCAATTCGACGTACAGAAAATGATAGATGGAAAGATGCTATGGAAGAAGAGATGCAATCTCTTCAGAAGAACAAAACGTGGAAGTTGACACAACTACCGAAGGACAAGAAGGCAATTGGATGCAAATGGGTATTTGCAAAGAAAGAAGGATTTCCTGACAACAATGATGTTCGTTACAAGGCAAGATTGGTGGCTAAAGGCAACGCTCAGAATGAGGGAGTTGATTATAATAAGGTATTTTCTCCAGTTGTTAAACATTCCTTTATTAGAATTTTGTTGGCCTTGATAGCGCAGTTGAATTTGAAGCTAACTCAACTTGATGTGAAGACCGCGTTCCTTCATGGTGACTTGAAGGAGGAAATCTATATGTCTTAGGCAGATGGATTTAAAGTTACTGGTAAAGAGAATTGGGTTTGTAAGTTGAGCAAATTGTTGTACGGATTGAAACAATCACCGAAACAATGGTACAAACGATTTGACCAATTCATGATGGGCCAGAAGTACACAAGAAGCAAATACGACCACTGTGTGTATTTGCGCAAGTTACAAGATGAGTCCTACATCTACTTACTCTTGTACGTAGATAATATGCTGATAGCATCAAAGAACCAAGTTGAAATTGACAAATTTAAGACTCAGTTGAGTAAAGAGTTTGAGATGAAAGATTTGGGAGAATCCAAGAAGATTCTCGGCATGGAGATAAGTAGGGATAGAACGAGAGACAAATTTTGTCTGACACAGAAGCAGTATTTGAAGAAAGTACTACAACGTTTTTGCATGAATGGAAATTCAAAACTTGTAAGTACTCCGCTTGCTCCTCATTTGAAACTTAGAAGCCTATTATCTCCAAAAACGGATGAAGAGCGAGCATACATGGCGAAAGCCCCGTATACTAATGCAGTTAGTAGTTTGATGTATGCAATGGTGTATACGAGACCCGATATTTCAAAGGCAGTTGGTATGGTAAGCAGATTTATGCATGATCCGGGCAAGGGTCATTGGCAAACTGTGAAATGGATTGTACGGTATATCCAAAATACCGTAGATGTTGGATTAGTATTTGAGCAGGATAAATCACTTGGTCAATGTGCAGTTGGATATTGTGATTCTGACTATGCATGTGATTTGGATAAGCGACGTTCTACAACTGGCTACTTGTTCACATTTGCCAAGGTGCCAGTTAGTTGGAAGTCTACTTTGCAGTCAACGGTGGCTTTGTCAACAACCGAGGCAGAGTACGTGGCTATTACAGAAGCTGTGAAGGAGGCAATTTGGCTTTAAGAATTCCTTGAAGACTTGGGAATTGGTCAAAAACACATTAACGTGTTTTGTGACAGTCAGAGTGCTATTCACTTAGCAAAGAACCAAGTCTTTCACGCAAGAACGAAATACATTGATGTTCGCTATCACTTTGTGCGGGAAATTCTCGAAGAAGATGAGATTTTTCTCCAGAAGATTTGGACTACGGAGAATCATGCAGATATGCTGACCAAGGTGGTTACAAGGTCCAAGTTTGAACATTGTTTAGATTTGGTCAATATCCTGCATATTTGAGTTGGCGCCTGAGGGCGCAAATTTGGAAGCACCACAAGAACCGTTTGTTATTTTTGGGTGAGAAGATTTGTATTTTTAGGTAGGATTAAAAATTATGTCAAGATGGAGATTTGTTGAATTCTGATAAGTCATAATTTGTGCTAAATTTATAATTATTTTTCCCTTTGATTTTAGCCAAATATTATCTTAATTGATATATTCTACTTATATTTGGTATTTGGCTCTAATTACAGGAAGTGGAGCAAACAAGTGCTTAAAAAGAGACTTTATTGAGAAAAACACTCCACACATGGGAAGTTCTAAAAGGAAATACAAGCCGGGCTCCACAGGATGCTACAAAAAAGGGATTTCCTATCTTTATGCTGAAAATGGTGGACTTGTACTAGGAGTCTTACGGGTAAAGAGGAAACTAAAAAGAAGGACTTTGGCAAAGCTCCAATTCTTTGGCCCTTGGACTCTCAATTGAATGGGGACCACTAGAGATAGCATTAGACTTTCTTTTGGCTTTAAAGAGACAAACGTACAGAGAACTCTTAGGAATCAATAGTCTTTAGAGTTTAGTTTAGTTTTATTCTTTCTTGGCTCTTTTGATGGCCTGGATCTCAGTGGAATTACTTGAAGATTTTCTCATGAGGCGTGGCTAAATTTGTCTAGTCAAGAACAACGGAGGATTTGGTTCTACTAAATTTGTGAGATCGAATTAGTTTTTATTTATTTTCATTATTCACTGGTATTTGTCTATTTTCTACTTTATGTTCATATGGTTGTTTTATTATTCGATTATCCAGGGGCCGGATTCTAGATTAATTCAATAACCTGAAGCCAATTAGGGTAGTTAAATCCGTAATTGTTTAATTATTCTAAACTGGTGGCAACTGGTATGATTGGATTTGTGTCAGGGAGATAGACAGGCTAACTTAAAGAGACCCTCGTAGCGTGTTGATTGGTTAGAATTAGGCTCTTCTAATTATTCATGCAATTAGGGAATTGAACTTCTATGGTCGTACCTAGGGTTGTTTCCTGATTAGAAAAATAGTCAACGGTCATACCTTGGCTATCGACAAATTGAGGAAGAGTTGGTTGTTTATCGCGTGTATGACAACTATAACTAATTTATCAGATAGTAACTGGAATAATCCTTGTATCTGTGATCGAATTAAGTGAACCATCTCCGAAGTTGTCTCTTGGCTAGAGTTCGTCCATTATTATTTTTATTGTGATAATTAGTTATTTGAGTTGTAGTTGTTTTATTTTATTTTAATTTATTCCAAGTAATTTAGTTACTCTCATTTTCCAAAAACCCCCCACACTTCGAACTCTAAAAGAAATAAATTATCCCCAATCCCTGTGGATTCGACCCTGCTTATCGCTATATGCAGAATTTGTATTTTATTTGAGCAGGTATTTATTATTGCACAGGTTTGACACCCTGTCAAATTCAAATCCTCAATTGTTTACTTTTACAAGCCAACAATTGTTGAAATTGGTGGCTTAATTCTTAATCCCATATTGGTTGTTTTAGGAGTTGTAGAATTGCTTGAGAGCTATAAATAGCTCTCAAGCATTCCAATTGAATTGTACCAAGAACAACAAAGAATTACCCATAAGGATTTTGTAATTCTTTGTATTCTTTTTTCTCTCCTAAATTATGAAAGCAGGTCGCTTGAGCGGTGCTCGGAGATTAGGCAAAATTGGCCGAACTCCGCTATCAATTTTTCGGGTGCGTTCTTTTTTTATTTATTCCGCATTTATTTAGTAGTTTCTTTTCTGTAGTAGCATAGTATTCAATATATTTGTCGGATTTATTTGTAGTGTTTTATACGATTCATTTGGGTGTATTTATTCTTAGTCGTGTGTACGTATTATTTATGTATACACGGGTCTAGTTGTGATAATACACCGTGCACGTAAATTCTGTCTAGGAGATTGGATTTTAAGTGGGACCGCTTGTGACCCCTCCAACCTTTTCTGGGAGTTTATTTGAAATGGTAATTCTGTCTAAGAAGATTGTTTCGACGATCTTTCTTGGGAATTATTGAATCGGTTTAATCACTAGTTGTGTTTTTTTGAGTGAAAAATTACCCGATTTCCCCATCAGTTTCAATCCCTTCATCTCAAAAATATTGTGACATATCATTTAAACATCTTATGTCCGTCAACTGATCAACATTAGTTACTATCCATATAGGACAGAGATTGATCAAAATTAATTACCATCATTATTCTAAAGCAGAGTTCTACACGTCTACTATAGGCATGTAGCATGTGTCAAGTGTCGGATTCATATGTTAGCCACAATATTAGCAGGCAATAGGTCAGCAAAACCAAGATTTAGCTAGGCTTTGGGTGGCGTTTGGTTCGCACATCAGAATCGAATTTGGATTCTGATTTGGAATCGGATATCTTGGGTTTGGAATGAAATCATTCATTCCAATATACCTGTTTGGTTCAAGTACCTGAAATGCGTATCATAAGTATAGTTGATTTGGTTCGTCGACTCTTTCAGAATGGAATATAATAAATATATCATAAACTACATCGTAAATGATAGTCATTGGTTCTTTGTAAAAGGGATATAAGAAATTTCACTAATTAAATATAGTATAAATGTATTAGTAAATTCAATATAACTAATTAATAATTTTTATTAGTAAACATGTACAATTATTAGTATAATTGATAATATCAGTTATATTACATAAATTAATATAATTATATAATACATATAATTAATAATATTATTATTATAAGTTTATAACTAATTAAATTAAATATTATATATATAATTAAATATAAATATACAAATGTTATAATATAATTATACTAAAAATATTATGTAATTATAAGATTTTGGAATCACACTTGGGTTTTGGACAAAAGCCACCAACTTACTAAGGAATGGTGGAATGCTAAATTTTTAGATATCATTCCAAAATTTCAATTCCGATAGTAGTGAACCAAACATGAATCATGGGGTTTATTCTAATTCTCCATTCCGAAACCCTTTTACCAAATGCCACTTAGGAAACTGAGGCGATGACTACGGCCCCACAGATAACATATTCTTTAAAAATATTTTCCGTTATTTGATACTTTTCATTAATAAAATTATTTAAATATAGCAAAAGAAAATAGGGTGTGGTCTTTATGCAGAATTCTGATTCTGATCTTTGTTGGTCTGAGGATGGATTTTTAATATGTAAAATTGAAAGAAAGTATTGATAGAAATTTTGCTATGTACCTCGTGAAAAGTTTTGTAAGATGACTAGTGGGAAATATGCATGAAATAATTAATAAAGGAAAAGCATAATATAAAAGTGGTGTATACTCCTTCAAAATTTGGAAGAATGCAAAGTTAAGGGGCAAACCCTGGGCCTGGTGCTCTTCATTCACCAACTGAATTAAGAGCGATGTTGTATACTGACACTTCAATACTTATTAATGACATTTCATTATAATTTTAGCAATAGAACATGGAAAACATAGAGTGTCATTAACAAAAAAAAAAAATGGAACGTCAATTGTTAGCCATGAATTAAGGTTACTGAATATTCTCAGTTAAAGACACTAGCAATTAATTGGAATTTCTCGCCATAATATCCGAATTTTCCCAATTCTTTTTCTCCTGCTCTACTCGTCCAATATTTCCAAAACACGGACTTACTTGATCATCCCTTTTCATTTCTTTCTAACTGAGATTTTTATTTTTCTTGTGAATATATTCTCTCATTGACATTTGAGAATTGAAAAAACTAAATAAAAATATTTATATAACTGCTAGGGAAGTGCATCTTGTAAGTGGTTGAGGGAAGTGCAAAGCAGCTAGAATCTTGATTTTGATTGAGATGGCTCTTAAATCATCAGCACTAGCTTCTTTTCTTCGTCTCTGAAGTGCGTTCTTGTGAATTTGGCAAGGCTTCGGCCCGGCACAACTTTTGTCCAACATTTTCGCCAGCACAGTAGTCAGTCAGAACGTGTGTGTCAACTCTCCTCTTTGAATTTTTAAAGCAATTCATGCTCTGACGTCTCCAGCAATTTCAATATTAAACTTTTGCCATAGTTTACCAAACAATTGCAGATTTGGAGGTCTGATAGTTGTAGAATTCGAATCTACAGTTCCATATTGAGAATCAAATCTAAGAATAATTACTAGAAGCATAGCAGAATATCATTAACATCTCCCCAGTTTCCAAATGTATAATCAAATTTTGTAATCTCAATGAGCAGGTGATTCTACTGTGGTGATCTCCTCAGCTCGGAAGACTTTCTGATCTCCGGGCCACTTCATCAAGACAAAAATGACGGGAACGGTACGGCAGCGGGGATGACGCCCTACAGTCACCATCACTCAACAAGCTCACTTTTTCCAAGATCAATCCTACCTCAAAGCACAGATCTAATTGGACTCGTATGATACAGGTTGGGCAGCGACATACCACATTCTTACGACTTCAGAGTTAGAGAAAGCAACTAAGAAGCAAACACTTTTTAAGTGATAACACACTGACACTACCATAGTTTTATCATTCAAGAGTACTCAAAGTCAAACTACTTGGGATGAACATATATTTTGAAATTCAGATGAAAGGTCAGGAGGGTTCCCCAAAAATAAAAAGAAAAGGGCTGAAAAACCCAGGTTGAAGCATTTTGGTTTCATTGATGTTTGGGGAGTTGTCACTATTTCAGAAAAACCGAAGCTGTAAAATTTGGCTCTCAATTCATCAGCAACCTCTTTTCTGTTTCTATGAACTTCACTTATTTGAATGGGAACGCACGTAAGGCTTCGCCGAGCACAATTACAATCCAACCACAGCGAACAGTCAGTCACTTACTGCTGTATCACTCAATAACATGACTTTTCCGAGATTAGGCCAACCTCAAAGCACAGATGTAATGGAATTCAAAATGGTACAGATTATGCAGGAAGAGTACACATTCTTGTATCCCCTGACGCAATGTTCAAGGGAGAGAGAGAGATTTTTAACTAATAATAGACTTACATGACTATAGATGAATCACTCAAGAATCTCAAAATCAAACTGAGTGAGTCACTAGAGCATTAAACCTACCATCATCAAACTATTATGCTACCATGTTTGTAATATAGAAGAGACAGGCCTACCATCTTCAGGAGAAATATAATCTCTTCCCCTTGAAAAGCATAGCATCTGGAATCCATTCAACAACGTTCTCAGCATTATCAATGCAAGGATCAGTTACTTAAGCCTTCATCATACAGCCGGATATCATGGAAGCTTCAATCACAACAAGCATTCTTTCTCCCAAAACAACCTTCCTTTGTTTCTAGAATCACCAATTACTGCACTTTCATAAATAAACTTAAGAGCAACAAACCCAACTGTCTGGTAATAGAACATATTAACATGAAGACAAAAAAAATCTAAGTTTTTAGTTAATCCCACCATCAGTTTGCTCCAAAATCAGTAATGGATCAATTTCCTCGGAGACTAATGCATCTAATCTCCTTGAACATTTCCACCACAGCTTCAACCAAAGCCTCTTCTTTACCTTCAAAAGCATCTTTTACTACCAAGTAATCAACTCCTTCATAACCAGTAAAACCATTCATACAATTTTTTTTTCCCAAGAAAAAAGTTCTCTTATCCACAAGAGAGTTTAACTTCACTGCGTCAATATCAAGCACAGGGGTGTTCGAGAAGGTGTATGATTTGCTATCATCCATTACAATTCCAAGATGTCGATTCCACATTAGAACAAGATCACGTTTTGCAAGATCCAGCTTCCCCCACTTCTTCGAATCAGTGATAACAACACGGACAAGGGATTTTGGTAAGAAACAAAAGAAGGTTTCCATTAGTGAAAATATGCTGCAACCGATAGCCATAATAAATTCAAATATGTCTCCAGATAACCTTACTTCTCGAGCATAAACATTTATCGAAGTATCCTCAATATATCGTCTGGGGCAAATGAGAAATATTAGGCTGGATGATTTCATGTCAATCTTCCACTTCACTAGAGGTTCTTTCTCAAGACAATTGAGGCTGGGCCGATCATCCAATTCAAGGCAGTTGAATTCCACATAAAGCGATTCTAAGGAGGTGAATTTGCCAAGAAATTTGGAAGTGAGATCGGACAACAATTCCATGCCAGAGCAAGAGGACTCGGACTCAAAGGACATTGGAAACTTGTCAAAGATGGGAAAGAAGCCAAGTGGAACGGTAACAGAATGGAGTGGCTTTCCTGGGAGAATAAAAAGTTCTGGTTTAGCCTTTTTTGTGGTAATTTTTTGTTGAATTTGAAGAGGGATTTTGACAGAAACATTTTTAGTTTGATAAACAAGTGAAGAAAAACGTTTTGAGACTAAAGAGCATCTGCAGAGGGATTTGGCTTCCCTGATTTTGTCCAAAATCATGGAGATTATCAACTCATCTGGTAAGCATATGAAGGGATCGTCAGATTGATTAGCCGCTTGCCCTATCGCTTTTCCTCTAGCCCCTACTCCCACCTCATTTACCAAATCTTCCATATCTTTTTCTCTTCTGCAGAATTTCTGAACCGTTAAAAATTGCTCCAACAGAAGCAGTCAGCAGCAGCCCGAATGATACCAAATTGCTAAGATCCCTCCAAAACCAAAGGCTGAAAAAAAAGAGTTTATCTGCAGAATCAATTAATAAACCACCTAAATGCACAAACCATAAAACAGTACAGGAAAGGTGCACAATCGGAATCTACCTAATAATTCCAACACTGAAAATAAAAGTTACAAATCAAGCTCACAAAGAAATTCATGTAAGGATCGGGCCTGCATGTGAAAGAATGAAATAGTAGAAAGTGTTGATTATGTTCTATACGATTTTTGTTTAGTATGATCACCAAAAAATGAATGGCATGCATCTATAGTATGGCATCCCTTAGCTGAACTTCTACAAAGTCCTACATATGTAAATCCATCCTCAAAGTCCTACCTTTAAATCTATTATACTGCATCCAACTCCAATCACGAGGCTTCTGAAAACCCTTTAGAACTTCCCAGTGGATCCATTTTCCTCATCACATTGACAATACAATGCATTCAATCATCAACCAAAGACAAGATTACAGTACAAATCTGATGGGAAAAAATTAGATGGGACTTTTACAAAAAAGGCTGACCTTTTGTTGGAAAAAAATCGGAAGAAAGGATTGACAAGATTACAGTAGGCATCGAGGATTGCAGAAGGTGGCTTCCTAATCTTTGCAGAAGATAGTAGAAAGTTTCGGGGAAACTGAAACTTCCACTCCGCAAAATGGTCACCTAAGGCCAATTCTGAGAAGAGTAGCGGTGGGTTTATAGAAGATTAAATTTAATATGGTCTATTACTATTTTATTGCCAAAGTTATCTACTTTAGCAAGGGTTCTCATTTTTCAAATGCAAAGAGATAATAGAAAAAAAAAAGGAAAGGGAAAAAAATTAAATGAGACAATGGCAAATAAAATTATAATTAAAGGGATAATAATAGTAAGAGAAGGTATTGGATGAATTACACGCAGTCCTTGGTGTATTAATATCGATCACTATAATTGGTAATTGGCGTATTAGTACGGATCACCATAATGCTTTATTTTGATTGATACTCGTTATTGTCACATGGAACACATGGTGCACATAATTTTTTTTTTTTGAGGTAGTGATCTCATTGATCTGAATTTTAAAATTTAAGTTTACTTAATGGTAATTTTCACGAATTTACAAAGTTGGAAATTAGGCTTAATTTTCCTCTTGTTGTGAACTTGTAAGCATGTATATCAAAATTAATAAATTAGTTAGTCTATTGTTAAGTGAAAACTATGCTCTTGCAATAATGCAACACATAGTGAGGAATATAATTGTGGGTTTTTTCTTTTTGGTATAGGAAGTATAGGATTTTGGAATAGGTGATTGAAGAAAAGCTAAAGAAATTTCGCATTGAAATTCTAGGAGGAGATAATACAATTGATTTAAATACTAAGAAAATAACTTCCACGTAAAAAGTGCAAATAATAATATTTTTACTTTTTGAGCTTGTTTCAAAGTATTGATGCTAAATTTTTTTTTTTTTTTTGTACTTGAGTTTCATTTCATATGCAAGAAGAGGTACAATTTGACGTGTTCAGCTTGCTTTTGTTATTCGTTATTTAGAAGATTCTATACTGAATAATACATTTACGTTCACCAAATTATTGAAATTTATTTTTTTCGTTCATTAAAATTGTCTTTTTGCTAGGCAATTATGAGTTATTGCTTCACTATGACGAGTGAATGTAAGAAACATATTTTAAAACATTTCAATATATAGTACAATTTCATTGTGCATTTGTCAAAATTAAACACTATACAAATGAACAGACTGCATATGTATCTTAAGCTAATTTCTATATAAGCTTCCAATTAGGTCTTAATGTGAGGCTAATTTACAAAATTTGAGGTGTCAAGAGTAGGAGATCTTTATTTTAAGTCTCACGATTATGAAAAGGCTATTATAGAGCTTTCATCCCACTATTTGTGCCTTTGTTTTTTGTTTTGGGTTCTTTTGAATGGAGGGTTGCAACACGGCGACTAGATAATCAGTCATCCATTCTAGAGATCCAGTGTAATATTGTTGGTATGGTTGCAACCATTTTTTGTGCATTTGTTATGATGTTGTTAGTTGACAATATGTTTATGTTATGTTTTAAAATAAAAAAAAAATTCTTACTACAATTTGGCTATATCCTTTTTGTCTATAGTATTTGATACAAGTCGAGGTGACAAAAGGAATTACGAATGAAATAATTGCCAAAGTCCTCCTGCCATTCATCCACTCTTTTACTGTTACCCATTTTACTGCTACGAATGAAATAATAACTTTTCTACTCCCCATTTTAGACCGATCTTCTGACCCAATTTGGCAATGACCTCTGAGCGTTTCTAATCTAATTATGTATATGTGTTTCTTCTGTCTATGGAAAAAACAGACTTAGTATTTGATTTTTTTGGGGTTTTTTTTTGGGTAATAGAAGACAATACATGTTAGAACAACTTGGTATTTGATAATTGGGTCCAAGGCCAAACTTAATTTTTATTTTTGGTCTTTTTTTTTTTTTTTGTAATAGAGGACTATACATATTAAAGCAACTTCGTATTTGATAATTGGGCCTGAAGTAGTTAAAAGTCCAAATCTCTTTACAACCGTGACAACCATATCCTCTCCTCAAATAGTTATGATGATTTCTTTCTGCTGCTGACAAAATGGAAGGTGTAGAAGAAGCACATTTCTTACAGACAATTTAGAGCTTTGTTCAGGCATTTCTATATATCAACCAAAAGTTTCACTGCCCTCCAATTATATAATGCAGTTTAGTTATGTTGGCCTTCTATGTATACCATGGAACTAAATGTATCAGATACATGCAAGAGATCAGCACAAGTAGGAACTTGACAGAAAAATGTACACATAATATGGCTATATAGTTCATACTTCAAAGGAGATTCACAACATAAACAGGTTAAGTGCGGAATTCTGGTTTCTTTCAAAATGATATAACTATGTACTTCATCTGGTTTCCACACAAAAGTATCCTAAAAGCAAAGGGACTGGACTAGGTAGGATATCATCCTTCCAACATTCAGGATTCTGGTGGATGGAATTCTGTAGGGACCAGAAGTAAAAAGTCTTGTACAGGATGTCATGTGAGATATTCTACTGCAAACAGAAAATTAAAAAATGCAGTGGAATCACCATAAAATGAGCGAAACAGAGAATTAAAAATAATGCAGCGGAATCCCCATAAAATCAACAAAGATGTCAAAAGTAGTCTTGATTATTTATCACACCATAGATGACTTTGTATCAGTGGACCAGTAAAATTTACAATGACAATCCTTTTCTATTCTTTCCTCACAAGATACTTCAAAGATTTCCTGATAGATTTGAAGCCACTGGGGAGTACATTGGGTCCTGCAACCTAAGTTCTAAACCATAGTTGTTCGTGGGCTCTATCAGATTACCAAATAAATTCTATTTAATGCTGCTATAGGAACACAAATTGTTGAAAACATTTATGAAAACTATGTTAAGAATCACAAGTCAGAACAGTTTTGGTGTCTATTAAGAGTAGGGACCTTGAAGATGCAAATACTGGTCTTATTCCTCCATCTCAACCAAGAAAAAAGAAATGGCATAATTAAGAAGGGGGAGGAAAAACACAGGGAGAGGGGGTGACACAGGTAAAGACAAATAGCAAGTGATGTTCAACTGACATCGATCAGATTACATGTTCATTTCTGACCAGGAATCAGGCAAGCTAATATAGTTCATGCATTTCGTTACGTAAATGGGTCATGATGCAGCTTTTATTTCACTAGTTTTCTTTGTCAGAACTACTTGATCTTGGCCGCCCAAATTCCTTTTATTACCATCAACTTGATATTTTACATGAAAACTACAGGCTTGCTATCCTTAGACAAATATAATTCTCTTGGCAGTTTCCAAATTTGTATTGCGGAAGTTCTTTATGAAGAAACAGACATGTTGAGAACGCATATTATAAAGGCTCGTTCTTATTTCCCACACTTACAACCTTTGATCTAGATAGACAAGCTGTACTGTGTTATTAAGCGGATAGTTCCACAAATGGGCAACAATTTCATTGAGTCCAAAACATGCTGCATTGTAATATGTTGTGTGCGCTAGCCTTGACCAACTTTATTCTTTTTTTCAATTTTGGCTTTACAAATTGCATCTCCACTCATGTATAGACAAGTGTTTATTATAACTTCCTGAATTGCTCTAGCATTTTCCAGAATTGGTTACATTAATATCCTGAATTGATTCCTTTTCTGCGCAGATTGGAAACACAATGCAAATTCCCTTTTTGGCAGTCGTAGCCTTAGTTGGTTGATGACTTCAGCTCTTATAGCTGTCAATGACTCATGACAGCAAAAGGATCCAGAGAGAAGCATCAACATCCGATGACGTTTTGCATTTCCATTTCTCTTTTTAATTTCTATATTAAGCTTGTCAGTTCACTCTTCTTATTTGTTGACAAAACCTTGCCCCAAATCTTTCACTTTGCTCTGGCCCTTCAGCAATCTTTAGATACTATTTCCATGTGAAATTTTCACTTAAAATTACAGAACCATACAAATCAAACTAATCAAATCTCTTGTTGGTGCACATAAATATACCATTGTGTCTTGCTGATCAGCCTAGCAATGGTAATGGGTGAAACACACAGTCAGCTATAGACACTTCATAAGGATGAAGGATCCAATAGCTGTCTGAGCAATCCTAGATTCAGACAACCAAGATTCAGTTTCTAGATTCAGTTTAAGGCAGTACAAAGCACAAATGCTACAGCCTTTCGACAAAATCACAGGTGATTACATCTATTCTGATGGCAGGAATAATTATAATTTAATTATTTAGCCTTTCTTTCATCTGAAATAGTGGGTTGTAGGAAGAGGAAACCATGTTAATTGCTCTCTATTCCGGTCGATATTTCAAAAACTCAAGTCTGCTAGGACAAGGACACATCTTAGGTTGGCGAAAGTGATGCATAAGGATGGTGGTCACCTAATGTTTCAGCTTTCACTCTCCCGGTAAGTTTTCTCATTTAGCAGTTTTTACCCATCTCAAGCATAGCACAATTCAATTCCTATCTATTATTAGAGAAAGGATGGACATTTCTCTTTCATACCATAGGAAATGCAAAACAAAAAGTCTAAGTCAAAACACAGACACATTTTATGACAATTAAAAATTCGTCATCAGTATTAATTGAGCATCACTGGGGCAGGACATAGACAAAAACCCAAACAGTACCCAGCTACTTTTAGATATCAATGGACAAGCTTTATGTGCATAATTGTTACATGTAAAATTACTTCCTGAATGCATGAATATAAAGCAATGAAAGGAGCAGGATGAGAACCACCATGGAAGGGCATCCTTTAAGAGTAAAGGCATGATTTTCTAGAGCAGGCTTACTTGCTAGAAATGGTGTTCAACCTCTTTCAGTTAATTTCAGCAATAATCTAGTGGTCACTTTTGTCTGCTCCTGACGACACAACGCTTTCTGCTTCCATCTACATCAGTGTACCTGGCATTTTGCCTTGCAGAACCTACCTGATTCTCATCTATCTCACTCTTGTTATCAGCAGGTTGTTCCCTTCGATTAGATTCCACATCTTCCTTTGACACTGCAGTTTTAGGACCCTCTCCTTCTATCTTTGAATTATGCTTGACCTTATCATATTCCTGGCTAAAACTTGTGTTGGAAACCACATTGCCATTCAGATCCTTCTTTCTTTCTCCTCCTATCTCTGCTTCATCCTTGACCTTAGCATACTCCTGGCACCTTATCATACTTCTGGTTATAAATCCTGTTAGCAACCACATCACCACTGAGATCCTTCTTGCTTTCTCCTCCTATCTCTTCTTCATCCTTGACCCTAGCATACTCCTGGCTAAAACTCACATTGGCAACCACATCTCCAGCGGGATCCTGATTGTGTTCTCCTTCCATATTTGCATTGTCCTTGGCCTTAACATGCTCCTGGCTAAAACTTGTTTTCCCAACCACATGACCACTGAGATCCTTCTTTCTTTTTCTGGAGTGAAGTTATGCTTTTATGTGAAAAACCATCTTTAGGCTTGACCTCAAGTTCAAATTTCTCTTTCTTCAATTCCAACTGTTCTACGTCACCATCATCATAGTTTACAGTATGAAGCATCTTCTCCCCATTGAACGATTTAATTCTTCCTGCAAACCATTTTTTCAAGTCTGGCCAGTAAACCTTTATTCTCATCCCCACAATCCTTTCAATGTCGTTCTCATTCAAATCCACCATCTGGAATGAAGGTACCTCCTTCCTTGGGCGAAGTCTGGATGAACATTTGTCAATAGGAGATGCGATAGCAATTTCAACATCTGCACTGCGCTTTCTCTTTTTCTGCTCCTTTGTAACATTAAAAACTGTTCCTCTCCGGTGACATTTGGCATTTCAGCTTCTTCATTTCCCTGTTGGCATCTTCCTTTATCTGTTCCCTTATCAACTTTTACTTCTTGAATTCCTCGTCACTCCCCAAACCTGGTCTTCATTACACAGACTAGGAGCTTAAGGCACTTTAACTTTGTTGAACCTAAATACTGACCCTGCAAAGAACAACTAATTCATAAAACAAATAAAATAAATTCAGCACAGGTGATGTAGTTACTTCGTAACTGCCAAAGGAGTCAGCCATTGACAACATCCATGGTAACTTGCATCTATACACCCCAAATAACAAAAACTCTAATACTCAAAGAAACAGACTAAATTGCTGCAATCATAATAAGCATAGACTGATCTGGCACTCAAAAAGCCATTCAAACACAAGAAGCCCTCTCCATACAAAGCTAATCAAGTAACATAAATCTCAGAATGGCTTCAAAGTAACTCTCAAATTCTAAGGCTACTGAACAAAGTCAAAGTGAAAAAGAATGCTCCAACCTCTGTTCCCTATGGGACATAAAAAATAAAAATACTTTTGACCGCAAATAAAGACTCAAGATTTCTGAAAAGAAGGGATTTGAAATATCAGAACAGTGGAATGCTGGGATTTTCAGTTTTACTGCCATTGCTAACACAAGATTTAGTATCAAATCTTCACATAGAAAAACTTTGAACATGATATTCAGATCCCCGAAAGATACTGATTTTCAGTGCAAAGGATTGCACGATTTTGACCCTTAAGAACTTAATCCAAAGGAGTCCTGAATTTCAAAAATATTGAATTTTTTACAGCTCCTGTGATAAAATTCGTGTCTAAAGAACAGATTAAACGACAACATTGTAAACCATAGACTTGGGCAACGAAGCATAACGGTGTATAGATAATGATTCATCAGTAAACTCATTCACCAACGAACTAGAAACTAATGGTGTTACTAACTACCATTGATTACCTAAGAAATGAAATAAATGAATCTGATCAATCAAAAATATAACATTCTAAAAGCACTAAAATCTTATCCCCTTCAAATTTCTAAAACTCTGAAAACCTTAGCCTGTGGAATTTTTCCAACAGCCAATTTGACACTTTTTTTATAAAAAAATCTCAGCTTTTTCCCCAAAATCCTTCCAATTAAAGGGCCCTTTAGGCTATAGGTCAAAGTTCATGAAAGAAACAGTTGTAAAATTTAAGTAAGGCACAGCAATTTTACCAGGGCTTTTCCTAATATCTGAGAAATCAGGGCATAACAATCAAGAATAAGCACACGATAAAGAAAACGAGAGAAAACAAAACCCACCACAAGAATTGTACACCTGCTGAAAAACAAGTACTTATCCAACAAATAAATAACCAAAAAAATTGGTAAAAGAGGCGAGTTTAATCAAACCTGATTAGAATGCTAGAATGTGAGAGCGAAAACAAGAAAGCCCGGATTGTGTGAAGTCCTGGAAAGTAAAGCCTAAGCCCCATTGCATAGACTGATCCACTGAAAAATGAGGTGCAGTTTTCCTGTGTCAGTTTGTCAAAGGTCCAAGTGCCAAGAAAGGGCGGGAACCGAATGACACTTGGTGCTACTCTTGGCTTAACACTCTTTCTTTTTTTTCTTTTTGTTTTTTTGTTCAAATGTATTTGTTGTTAGGTACCACAAGTATACAATACGAAGTATTGGTAGATAATTTTGGAAATGGAGTAGTCTTAGAATTAGCAAGGTAGATACAATAAAAGATACAAAGTGTAAATGAATATAATCAAGTTAAATCAAAAAATATTAGTTGCATTATATGGATCACATGATAATGTAGAAGAATCAATTAAAAGTCACTGAGTATCATAATGAGCCATTTCTTATATGATATTTGGATAGCCCACCATTTTTATTCAACTATTTGTTGATAAGTTGTTAATATTAGTGCATTACATAACATACCATATAGTATACATGTTCCATCCAATAAAATCTAACACATTAATAGTCAAACTTGTTTGTTTATCTAAACAAGTTCCAAATTGTGATTAAACTTGAGTTGTTTCAATTACAAATGAACTTTTTATGGAGTCAAATTTGAGCCAAATTTGAGTAACTTGAATTTTCTATAATTATTCTAATTCAATCAAACTTATATCAAGTAATGAAATTCTTGATATCATTAGTGTCTTTTTGGGCGTGCGTGGTACACTGCATATCCATCACAACATGGCGTATACCCTTCAATATAATGGTCTACCCAAGCCATATACCAATATTCAGTAATTAAAAGTTTCTTCTTTAGCGATTTAAATTATAAATTTAAATGCAGACCTCCAACTCTCTACCAAATTTAAACAAAAAAAAAAGATAGTGACTATATACTTTGTAAAAATAATAAGACAAGTGCAGAAAAAGTGAGTATATGTAGTAGGGTAATTATCTTATTCTTAACCGAATTGTAATGGGGGGCTAACTTTGTTACAGGAGGAAGAGAAACTAGAGGGAAAACAACATTACATTTTTAGCTTAGAATAATACCTTTTTTGTTTTAAAATCCAAACTTTGTTAACGAGGAGCATGTTAAATGTTCTGCCCTAAATGCCTAGACAAAGCCACTTAGTTAGACAAGAAAAGGAGAAGTTAATTGATAGTAGCACAAAAATTTTGTGTGGGATTATTCTTGGAATTGTTGCACTCGATGGGGCCTAACAAGCAAGTGTAGCTATTTATTTATTTGAAGAAAAGAGAGAAAAATAGAACTTGTATTTATTTTCACAAAAAAGTGAATATAGAAAAATTGAAAAAAACATTTTTCAGGATGCCATAAGGAACACCTGTAGTCCCATTGACAACTGATAATATTTTATCACACCAGAAGAAAACTGACCCTCTCTTGCTCTGTAGCTCCTTCTCCTTTGTACAAAATCATATACTTCCCTTACTACATTAATCTATAAAAATGGATTTAGGATTACTTTTGAGGACTTCACAATCCTGCATTTCTTGTTTTTGCACCTAAAATCTATTCAGGTTGGTTAAACTCGCCTTTTTTTAATTTTTTTTGAACTACTTAATTGAATATTTTCTTTGCAGATGCACAATCTTTGTGATCCTTTTTTTTTTCCTTTTTCATTTTTCCCGATTTCTCTAGAAATTCTGAGATGTTAGAAAAGGCCCTAATCGAAATGTTATGTCTTACCTTCAAATTACAACATTTTCTATCATGAACTTAGATATGTGGCCTGCAGGGTAGTTTAATTGGAAGGGTTTGGGTTGAATTTGAAAAGAAAGATCAAATGGCCATGTGGAACATTAGGAGGATGACATTGTATTAAGGATGCACTTATTTAATACCAGAACTTGAGAAATTGAAGGCACAGAAGATTTTAGTGCCTTTTGAATGCAACAATTCTGACAAATGAGAAGATTTTTTCAATCATTTTCCCTTTCATTCTTTGGTATCTAGTGGTCATGATTATATATGATTTTCTCTACCTTAATATCATTTTAAAACTAATAGTCCAAATTTGGTACAAAATCTTTGTGTTACGTAGCAAAAAATAATAATCTAGTGGCAGGGAAAGGGAGGGGAGGAAGAAGAGGGACGGAGGAATATCTGGGAGAAGGAAATGGGAGGAGGAGGAAGGGGAAGAGGGAGGAGGAGGAAAAAGAAGGAGGGGGAGGGTGATGGGTGTGGTGGTTGGGGGTGGGGGGTATTTGTGAGTGGTAGTGTTAATTTTTAAAAAGTACTATAAAAAATTTTTAACTTTAAAAACTATTCCAAAATATATTTAAAAAACCCCTCCAAAGCACCACAAAAAACATCGACAGTAAAAGTTTTTCATATACACTGTTATAGTAAAATATTGAAAAAAATACCTATAAAAATAGCTAATCCAAACAGAGTGAATAAATTTGAAATCCCAGATTCCGCTATTTTGGTACTTTAAATCCCTTCATCTCAAAAAATATTGTGACATCCGGCTTAGTGAGTCCCTTCTTCCGTGATGAACTGTTGGCACCCGTCCTACATTTTGTCTCTGGGGACCGAGGAGAAAGGAGGCTCGGCGGGAAGAGGGGTGTGCCATGAGAGAAGCAAGGAGGTCAACCTCTTTCAAATATACAACACGGATTCTGGCAATGCAATGTAGTTGGACTCTCATGTCGATCCGAATGAATCATCCTTTCCACGGAGGTAAATCTTTGCCTGCTAGGCAAGAGGATAGCAAGTTACAAATTCTGTCTCGGTAGGACATGTATTTCTATTACTATGAAATTCATAAATATTCATAAATGAAGTAGTTAATGGGAACACCTTATGTCTGTCAATTGATCAACATTAATTACTATCCATAAAGGACAAAGGTTGATCAACATTAATTACTATCATTATCTTGAAGCAGAGTTCTAGATCGGGGAAAGAGAGGAGGGGATGGGCTAGATCGAGTAGGAGGGGAAGGGAGGGGAGGAGGAAGAGGGGAGTAGGAATATCTGGGAGAAGGGAGAGGGAGGAGGAAAAGGAAGAGAGAGGGGGAGGGAAAAGAAGGAGGGAGAGGATGATAGGTGTGATGGCTGGGGGTGGGGGTGTTTGTGAGTGGTAGTGTTAATTTTTAAAAAGTACTTTAAAAAATATTTTAAATTTAAAAAGCATTCCAAAATATATTTCAAAATCCTCTCCAAAAACACCGCAAAAAACATTAACAGTAAAAATTTTTCATATACATTACAATCGTAAAATATTCAAAAAAAACACCTTTGAAAATAAATAATCCAAATGGAGTGAATAAATTTGAATTCCCAAATTCCACTCTTTTGGTACTTTAAATCCCTTCATCTCAGAAGTATTGTGACATATCATTTGGACACATTATATCCATCAATTGATCAACATTAATTATTATCCATAAAGGACAGAGGTTGATCAACATTAATTACTATCATTATTCTAAAGCAGAGTTCTACATGCCTACTATAGGCATGTGGCATATGTCAAGTGTCAGATTTACGGGACAGCCACAATATTAGCAGGCAATAGTTCGGCAAAGCCAAGATCTAGCTAGGCTTCGGCTAAAGACTTAAGAAACTGAGACGATGACTAGGGCCCCACATATAGCATATTCTTTAAAAATATTTTCCATTATTTGATGCTTTTCACTAATAAAATTATTTAAATATAGCAAAAGAAAATAGGGTGTGGTCTTTATGCAAAATTCTGATTATGATCTTTGTTGGCCGGAGGATGGATTTTTTATATGTAAAATTGAAAGAAAGTATTGATAGAAATTTTGCTATGTACCTCCTGAAAATTTTTATAAGATGACTACTGGGAAATATGCATGAAATAATTAATAAAGGAAAAGCATAATATAAAAGTGGTATATACTCTTTCAAATTTTGGAAGAATGCAGAGTGAAGGGGCAAACCCTGGTGGTCTTCATTCACCAATCGAATTAAAAGTGATGTTATATATTGACACTTCAATTATTATTAATGACATTTCATTATAATTTTAGCAAATAGAACATGGAAAAAATAGAGTGTCATTAACAAAAAATTTGAACGTCAATTGTTAGCCATGAATTAAGGTTACTGAATTTTCTCAGTTAAAGACACTAGCAATTATTTCGAATTTCTCGCCATAATATCCGAATTTTCCCAATTCTTTTTCTCCTACTCTACTTGTCCAATATTTCCAAAACATGGACATACTCGATCACCCCTTTTCATTTCTTTCTGACTGAGATTTTTATTTTTCTTGTGAATATATTCTCTCATTGACATTTGAGAATTGAAAAAAATAAATTAAAATATTTATATAACTGCTAGGGAAGTGCATCTTGTAAGTGGTTGAGGGAAGTGCAAAGCAGCTAGAATCTTGAATTTGATTGAGATGGCTCTTAAATCATCAGTAGCTTCTTTTCTTTGTCTCTGAAGTGTGTTGTTGTGAATTTGGCAAGGCTTCGCCCCGGCACAACTTTTGTCCAACATTTTCGCCAGCACAGTATTCAGTCCAACATTTTCTCCTCTTTGAAATTTTAAAGCAATTCTGATCTACAGTTCCATATTGCCATTCGTTTCATGATGCTTGGGTAAATACAGCAACAGTTGACAGATTGGTCGATAAATTGAGACTCAAAACTAAGAATAATTACTAGCAGAATATCATTCTCATCTCCCCAGTTTCCAAATGTATAATCAAATTTTGTAATCTCAACAAACTCACTTTTTCCAAGATCAATCCTACCTCAAAGCATAGATCTAATTGGACTCATATGATACATGAAACCAAGAGATTTCTAACTATGAATTTTGAGATAAAAGATTTTGGTGATGCATCTTTTGTGTTAAGCATACAAATACATCGGGATCACTCTCAGGGTATTTTGGAACTATCACAAAAAGGTTATATCGAAAAGGTTCTTAAAAGATATGACATACAAAATTATAAATCAGGTGACACCTCTGTGGTTAAAAGAGACAAATTTAGTCTTTAGTGGTGTCCTAAGAATGGTTTTGAGGAAAAAGAGATGTAAAAGATTCCTTATGCGTTAGCAGTGGGGAGTTTGATGTATGCTCAAATTTGTACGCGTTCGGATATTGCGTATATTACCGGGATATTGGGTAGAAATTTAAGCAATTTTGGATTAAATTATTGGAAAAACAACCAAACGGGTCTTGCGGTATTTGCAGAAAACAAAAGACTACATGCTCACGTATTGAAAATCAGATAAACTCGAGGTCATTGGATATACTGATTCCGATTATACTGGATGCCAAGATACTATGAACGAAATGTAAGGATATATCTTCTTGTTGGCTGAAAGTGTCATATCCTAGAAGAGTGCTAAACAGTCTCTTAGAATATCTTCTACTATGGCCGCAGAGTTTATGACTTATTATGAGACATCCAACCATGAAATTTTGTTGCAAAATTTTGTTACAAGATTACGTATAGTGGATAGTATTGAAAGGTCATTCAAATTATTTTGTAATAATAAGTCAGCAGTTCTATATTCCAATAACAACAGGAGCTCGACAAAATCTAAATATATAGATATCAAGTTCTTGGCTGTTAAAGTAAGAGTGCAGAGTGGATAGTTATCGATAGAGCATATCGGGACAAACTTCATGGTTGTGGATCCGTTTATTAAAGAATTGTCGTTTAAAATGTTTCATGAGCATACTACTCGTATAGGTGTCATGTTATTAAATGATGCACCGTTTTAGTGGGAGTTTATTATTTTAAATATTTTTACAATAATTTTCGGTTATTAATGTTTTAAGGATATTTTATACATAAATAAAGTTTGGATTTATTACACTCTGACTTTGGTATGGTTTAATCTCATGAAAATTTAATATGGACCGGTTGAAAATGGACATTTTATGATCACATTACATAAAATTTTCATGCTATACATCTATATCATGATTCATGTCATTCAATTATATCAATATATGTGACCATTGATGGGTCGAGTTACGAAATTGTAACAAAGGCCGCTTTGATCCTACTCTAATGTGATTGCTGGACTGAATGACTATAAATTCATTTTAGTAATGACAGTAGAGTTGAGCTCATACGGTTAATTGCAAAGTACAATTATAAGATTACACATATAGTCCAAGTAGGAAATTGTTGAATCCTTAATCCAAAGTTGAACTTATATGTGAATGATTATGTGTTGCATACTGTCAAATAAGGTTAAATTTAATTAATGTGATCAAACATGGTTTAAATTTAATGTATCTAGTAGGGTATATGCCTTTAATGTGGGGAGATTATTTTCTATTTTTATGATGGGTTGAAATAGGAATTCAAAAAATAACAGAAATATTATTTATAAATAGGGTTATGGTCTCCAAGTCATAAGTATTTTTGAGAGCAAATGACAAGGACCTCAACGTCAAAAATTAACAGTGACTTTGTTAAAAATATGAGTGAAATTGGAACTAATATGCATGGGTTATGTAGTAGAAGTCAGTTGAGTTCAAGAGTCAGGAGGCGAGGGTTCAACGAATCAGACATGCATTATAGTACTGATTGAAAAAAATCATGATTTCTCAATGAAACCAAATTATAAAGTACAATGATATTCAAAACCACTAAAGTCATCCAACTCATTCGATCATGCTACATAAGGCCACCTTCGTTTAAGGAAGAGTTTGTTGGACATTTTTGCCCCTAAAAAATATTCCTGCATGAGTGAATGCCTTGTAACCAGATGATTTATCACTAGCATGTTTATGTGAGTTTAATGATCTTTTTTGTCACAAAAAAGTTTAATAACCAAAGGATGCTATTTTGAGTAGTTGAGCGATCATTCCGGCCGTTCACTCTATTCCCAATTAATCATAAAGTGAGCAAGTAGCGATCCATTCAATAAATCTTCTCACTACTCGCGAGGAAATGATCCCACTGAAGAAAGGAGAGCCTGGATGAAAGCTGCAAATGAGGAGACCTCTTGATGAACCCTTATCTTCGCAACCTTATTTTTATTTTTCTGCTCCTCTGCTATCAATCTATTGACCAAACAACCCACAGAAATGGATGTTCTTTCGGAGGACATCCTGATGGAGATCTTGGTGAGATTACCCGTGAAATGTTTGTTCCAATTCAAATGCGTTAGCAAATCTTGGTGCTCTTTGATCAAAAGCCCCCGTTTCACGCATTTGCATGTCACTCGAGCCAAGAACGGCGATCAGGAAGGTGTCATCCTGGTGAAGCGCTTCATCAAGGATGAGAGAAAAATTGTTTTATCATTCCATTCAAAGGATGAATCTTTATCTCTCCAGGTTGTGGCCCCTGATTTTGAGGTGCCGTACTCAACTTACCTCAATATGATTTTGGTCGGCACATGCCATGGCATAATTTGTCTTAAAAGTAATGAATCGGGTGGTATTTATTTGTGCAATCCTGCAACTCGAGAGTTTCTTACACTCCCTGATCCTCCCTTTCGTTGCCCACAAGGGTATTTTTGCCAGCTGGGTGAAATGGGGTTTGGGTTTGATGCAATCAGTGACGATTTCAAGATCATCACTTTTACAGAAATTACTCCTGACGAATACAATGATGATCTTAATTCCTGCAAAGTTGACATATACAGTCTCAGTACTAATTCTTGGAGAGAACTCGATCCAGACGTCACCCTGCCGGAATGGGTGTATAACCCACGCTTCTCTGTTTTATTTAATGGATGCTTCCATTGGTGCACACCATTAATTACTGATTCTTTTGGCCTCCAGATCCTTTCTTTTGAATTTAGCACTGAGCAATTTCGAGAAATTCAATTTCCTGATGGAGCACCAGACACTGAAGGAGAATATGGTATGCAGAAACTCATTGTCTTGGACAATTCACTTGCCTTGATGTGGTATAACATTACAGGGAGTCAAATTTCGGATCAGCATTTCGACATATGGGTGATGATGGAGTACGGTGTGCAGGAGTCTTGGGTTAAAAAGTTTTCCATAGGACCACTCTCAGGAATCGACTGCCCGTTATCTTCGTGGAACAGTAATAAACTGCTTTGGGAAATGAGCAATGGACAGTTGGCTTCATGTCCTGTCCTAGGTGATAATCGAGGAAGTCTTACAAAATACAACATTCATGGGTCTCCAACCACCTTGCAAGCTGATATTTATCATGAAAGTTTGGTTGCTCTCGGTGAACTATGCGGTCGTCGAATGAACTGAACTGGAGATCAAATGGGGAATTGGAAAAATCATGCTCGTTAGATGCGTTTAATATTGGTCGTATTTTTTTTGGTTTGATGCCTTAACTTTTACAATAAGTCTTTTCATTTGAATCATATGTTAGAAATTTGAACTTTAAGATTGTTACTTGGTGCATGTTTGATCTCTGAACCTTAATTGTTCTTGTTATATCAAAGTTAAAGAGGAGAAGAATGAGTTCCCCAAGGCTTCCCGTTGCCTAGAAAGTTGGACAAATTACACTTTATCCTCCTGTGATTTAGTGTTTTCCTACATAATCTTTTATAGTTTCAAAAGTTATACATAACCCCCTCATGATTTGAATTAAAGTGTCAAAGTGACGAAATGATCATTCGTAACGGAGTCACTTAAAATGTCAAAAATACCCTTATGTAAAGTTGAAAATTATTTATTAACCAAGGGGGATTATGTGTATATTTTGAAAATCATAAGGGGTTATATGATAAAGTATTAAATCATAAAAGAGTCATATGGTAAAACACAAAATCATACGGGATTAGTGTGTCATGTATTTATTTATAAGGGTAATTTTGACATTTTTAAAGGTTTAATTACAAATGATCATTTCCGTCACTTTGACACTTTAATCCAAACTATTATGGGATTAAGTATAGTTTTTGAAACTATAGGGGGTTATGTGAAAAATTACTAAATCACAGGATGTAAAAGTGTAATTTGTCCTAGAAAGTGTAATCGAATACTAGAAAATTCAACCCCGATACAATTACTCTGTCTTTATTGCCGGTGACCCCTTTCGTTTTTGAAAGAGATGGGAGTTGTAGCATTGGAATGAGATATTTATCCCTTACATGTGCTTTGGAGTACTTTAGTAACCAGAATTTGCAACTGGCAAAATGAACCAGAATGGAGAATCAAGTAACTTAGGAGGCGCTTGGTTCTTGCTTTGGAATTGAAAAGGGAAATGGAATAATGGATAGAGGGCCCATTAATGAGGATTTTGGTCAATTCTTCCCAATTTAGTCGGGAATCATGAATGGCCAAATTTTAAGACATGATTTCAATATTTCAATTCTCATTGTACTGGATCAAGTGCACAGTATTAAAATTATTGTAATTTCAAATACCAAAACCCCTAAACCAAGCGGCCCATTGATTTAATAGAGAAATGAGTTGGATGGTTGAGAACAAGGGAGTATAAGTGAGAGGGTTCAAGGTTCAAACCGAACCCTCTCACTTACACTTAAGAAAAAATTAACTTACTTTAGTCAATTGTGTGGACAACGAAAAAGGGATTTTGCATGTTATTGCAATTTCAAAAATAACTGATATTTAACCATGGTTTTCAGCATTTGGAGTCCGCAGTATGAGTCTCGCTGGACTTCAGTTTTTCGAAGAGTGAAAACTTTCAACTTCTGCTTCTTTATGATTCTGTTGAGGGGATTTGGAAACCATGGACCAAGTTCTTTTCCAACATGTGCCTATGTCTGCCGCAAACATTGCTACAGAGGTCCTTATTTGGAACCACAAAATAGATTCACATATCAAATTAGTTAGAAATAAAATTTAGGAACTACATTGGCACTAGTACAAAAGTTTATAAACGAAATTGGCTATTTACCCAAACCAATTTATCAAACTATCACCAATTTTGCCGGTCTTACAGAATGGCGGATTAGCCATTAAAATTTCTTGACTATCAATTGCATGTCTGCATATAGTTGATATATGGTTTAATTGTTTTTCTTTTTCATTTTTTCCTTTCTCCTATCAATTCATGCCATAGAATTCTCTCCCATATAATATTACCTTGTGGACCAATAATATCAACAGATTCAGTACTATTTTTGAACTTTACATGAGTCACAAAAATATCAAGGGTAAATTACATTTTACCCCCCTGTGGTTTACCCTTTTTTTACATAACTCCACTATGGTTTCAAAAACTATACATAACCCCCTCATGGTTTGGATTAAAGTGTCAAAGTAACGGAAATAGTCACTCATAACGGAGCTTCTAAAAATGTCGAAATTACCCTTATAAATACATGACACATTAACCCCCTATGATTTTTATATTTTACCATATAACTCCCTTATGGTTTAATACTTTACCAAATAACCCCCTTATGATTTTCAAAATATACACATAACCCCCCTTGGTTAATACATAAATTTCAACCTTACATAAGGATATTTTTGACATTTTAGGTGACGCCGTTACGAGTGACTACTTCCATTACTTTGACACTTTAATCCAAACCATAAGGGGGTTATGTATAGCTTTTGAAACCATATGGGGGTTATGTGAAAAAACGCTAAACC
Source organism: Coffea arabica (assembly GCF_036785885.1). NCBI lineage: Eukaryota > Viridiplantae > Streptophyta > Magnoliopsida > Gentianales > Rubiaceae > Coffea > Coffea arabica. The sequence continues at coordinate 1,726,105 of NC_092310.1, forward strand.
ACAGGGGGGTAAAGTGGAATTTGCCCAAATATCAAATTGCTACAAATGACAGTGGTTCTTATGAAAATACCAACCGAAATACAAATACACAATGCTATTAAACACTAAACATGTCGCTGTTCATCCTATTTCTTAACTGAATATGAGAGAAATTTCCAAGTTGATGATGAATTTTAAAAAATTTCTGCAAAAGGGGTGTTTTAAGTGTAGAATTCCACCAATGCAATGCCCCATTGAATTTCCAATCTGCAAAAGAAAAAAAAAAGAAAATTACTTCATACCTCGCATTAAACAGATGTGAGGCACGGAGCCTTTTATTTTTCGATCCAAGGCTCATGTGTTTCTTTTCTTTTCATTTTTTTGGGCAAAACTACGCAGGCCGTTTCCTTTTGGAGTGTGGATTTTGTTTTTTCTTTTGTGAAATTATGGAGAACGAATTTTGATAGGTTGCAATTTGTTGCTAAATTTATAATTATTTGTCCCTTGACCTTAGCCAAATATTGTATTAATTGATGAATTCTACTCATATTTGGTTAATGGTCCTAATTGTGTCAAACATTTAGCCATAGATTGCCTAAACTTCAGCAGGAATATGAATGATTTACAGGAGTTGTAAATTGTTTGATTCTCTAGCCTATAAGTTCTTGGGCGCTAAAGCAAACATTGCAACTTAGCACATGAGCAACATGGCTCATGTATGGTACCATTTTTTCCCTTTTTGTTTTAATCAAACAAGTCACATGTTGCATACTTGACCATAGAAAAAGAAAACATGTTGACCATAAAATGTTGCTTGTTTAAAATTAAATAAAATACTAATGCTATTACACCTTTTACTTTCCCAACTTAACAATAGAAATCAGTTTATCAAACTATCTCCAATTTTTCCAGTCTTATGGAATGGCAGATTAGTCATTAAAATTTCTTGAGTATCAAATACATGTTTGCAAATAGTTGATATATGGTTTAATGGCTTTTCTTTTTCATATTTTTTCCTTTCTCGTGTCAATTTATGCCATAGAAATCCCTCACAAATAATATGACCCTATGGACCAATAACATTAATAGATTTAGTACTGCTTTTGAACTTTATAGGTTTGGTTTGTTCTTCCACACAATTTAAGAAAAGTTAATTAATTTTGTTGGAAGAATTAATCTAGCGTATTATCTTTCTAAAATTCCCTTACATTAAATGGAGTATAACTAATTAGCTTTACATTAAATAAGTTTGGTTATACTCAATAACAACTTACATTAAAAATAAAGTATTTTAGAGAAATTATAAGTTAACTACATTCTTCAATTGAATAGTGAATTATAATTTAGAAGAATGAAAAAGTAAAATAAACCTAACAAAGTGGGACATAGGAAGTAAAATTTAATCAGCAGTTCTATAAATAGGCTCAATTATCCCTAATAGAAGTATAATCTTCCACTCTCCACAACCAAAAATTTTATGTGCCAATTGCTATACTGTTGTTGGGATGATGGACATAGTGTTTAAACTTGTCCTTCTGATTCTCATGCTTTGCCCCCTAACAATCAACTCAAGCTTTCAGTACCTTACTTTTGTGCAACAATGGCCGAAAGGCTAAGAAACCCTCTACCAACCGTTTTCACAATCCATGGTCTTTGGCCGGGCAACTTCACCAAAATTTTGCAAAATTGCACAACGACTTCATATACTCAACTACAGGTAATTTCTATAGGGCTTTCTTATGTCTTGAACATGAAATATGCACTTACACAGATTCACTAATGTAATTATCATTCTTGTAAGCAGAATTTCCAGGATTGGAACAATAGAAACTTACGGTGGCCAGACCTCGCCAAACCATTGCCAACTATGCAAAATTTTCAAGAGCCGAGGTTTCAATCATTTTGGGAACATGAATGGAAAAAGCATGGGACGTGCTCGGAAAACATGTATCCCGAAGCTACATACTTCAGCAGGACTATTCAGCTTAGTCAAAGACATAATATTTTGAACTATCTCGCCACGGGCAATATATTTCCCGGCAGCAATCCTACCGTAAGTTCGGTAAATTCTACAATTTACAGAGCTATCAGTAACCATGTGCCAGATTTGATGTGTGTGACTCATCCCCGTCAAACTCCAGCCTTGGTAGAAATTGGCATTTGTTTCACTGCTATTATGACAACGATTATTGATTGTCCTTCACAATTTCTGCGAACTAGGAGTTGTGGCACCGGCACGATAAGTTTCCCTGCATAAATCATCTCACCATTTCCACCACACTTTAGTACTTCTGATTTAAAAATGGCATTGAACATCGTTATTGTGATGGAAGATCATGTAATAAATCAAATGAATTCTGAGATGAAGTGTGTGAAACAAGGATAATGAAGACAAGTAAAAGTTACAACATTTCAAGAGAGCTATTATGGTATTATTGACTCGCTGTCCGATTTCATTCATTTGTCAGCTTTTACATTTCAAACTGAAGCATTAAACTAAATTCAATCATTAAATTTAGTTTGTTTTCGTTGCTTAAGTATAAGTTTCTGCTGACATTCATCTATATGACCATGCCTTGAAACAAACTTTTAGGTTTGGGGTGACAACAATGTGTGCAAAACAATTGCACCCAAAAGTTGTTAAAAAAAAGGGAGACTTTTATAGTTCTATATGAGATGTAGTCAGTTTACACTGCATTTAGATTGAACTCAATGGAGCACTTATGCACCTCAACTGTTCCTCCCTTGTTAACCAATTTAGATCGTGCTGGAAATAACATGCACAATAAATAGTTCACGCTCCAAAGCTGAATGTAGATGGATCTTCTTTGGGTAATCCAGGACCTTCAGAAGGAGTGGGGATTATACGCGACAATTTTGGTAATAACTTATTGGGGTTTTCAATTTTCTTCAGCCTTAAAACTAATACGGAGGCTGAATGTCTAGCGCTTTTAGATGGTGTATGCAGCTTTTGCCTCAATCAAGGTTACTATCAGGTGGAGGTGGACATAGGTTCCAAGAATTTGGTACAAATGACAGGGCAAGACAATAGTTCCCTAGAAGGTCATTACCATTCTCCACCAAATTAAGAGTATGATTCAAGGAAAGAAATTTCACTTTTACTCGCACATTAAGATTAACAAATTCTGTGGCAGATGCTTTGGCAAATCTAACTAGCTCTATCCAGACAAGTAAAACGTACAATCTTCTCAATTTACAAAGTTGGTTAGGCATGCTAAATTTAGATAGAATCCCCTGGTTTTTGTAATCCTCAATTAGCTTGGAAGGGAGTAGTAACCATTGTTTATATTTTGTTGCTTCGGTTTGCCATTAAAAACGATAAGTGGTATTGCATATAAAGTAGTTTTCATGTTAAAGATAATCTATCCAAATATCAGTAAAAATATTCACTAAAATACCGATTCATTTATCAACAAACATATATAAGAGATTTTGTTTTAAAATAAAAGATAATTGATCTAAAAAGAAATTACTCAAATACCAATTTTCTTTTCAGCCTTTACATTTAAGATTAAAACAATTACAATTTAGCATAAAACCCGTGTTTACTATTGGCTTCTTTTGAGAAGAGAAAAAAAAAAGGAGAAAAAAATCAAGGCTCAACTCTTTATGATATTCTATTCATCTACTTGGCCTAAATATAAGAGAGAACTACATTTTTTATCCCAATGTTTAGTTGATGTGCAAAACTAGACCCTAGTATTTCAACCAATACAAATGCAGCGCCCAAAGTTTTTAATTTTAGGCAAATTTAGAACAACTAAATATTACAATATTTAATGGTGAAAAACAAATTGGGATTAGTCAAAAGTTTTAATTTTACATTTTTGGTCCATAATTTTTGAAATTTTGAGCAACATGGTCCTTTATGTTTTAAATAGTTATATTTAAAGTTTTCAAATGAAACAAAATGTGAACTAAAATTAAATGCATAGCAAATATGTTCTAAAATCCCTATAAAAATTCTTCAAACCATTTCACATTGACACAACTTTAGACTCATTAGCACTTGTAATTTGTCCTTCAGGGACATTGATTTTAATCAGAGCATTTTCAGCAGGAATATGTGATTTAGTAACTCTTCTGGAGTCATTAAATGCATCCGGTAATTGATTTGCAATTTTTTGCAACGAGAATTAAGGAAATTCAATGATATTTTCCAAGTGATTTCCTTTTTCAGTTGATTTTTATCTCCCCCTAATCGAAAAATGTGATTCATCAAAATGACAATCTGCAAATCTCGCAGTAAATAAATCACCTATCAATGGTTCCATATACTTAATAATTGATGGTGATTCATAACCGACATATATCTCCAATCTTCTTTGAGGGCCCAATTTACGACGTTGGGGCAGTACAATTGGGACATACACTGCACAACCAAATATTCATAAATGAGAAATATTTGGCTCATAACCAAAAATTAATTGTAGGGGTGTCAATGTACCTCTATATACAGGTACTACAAGATTAAAGGAACATCAATCCTATTAAACACCTACTATTACAATAATATGAAGAAACTTATGAAACGGTTTCTCCACTACATGAGTAGATTTATGGATTGTAACTTCTATACATAATATAGCCATAAATCATAAATTAATTTTGTTGGGAATACAAGGGACATCCACACTTTAAATTGTTTCATAACATTACTTAAATTTTACAACTTTATCTTTTTCTTTCATGAACTTTGACCTATGGCCTAAAGGGCCCTTTAATTGGATGGGTTTTGGGGAAAAAGTAGAGATACGTCTTAAGGTAATTGGCACCATAATGCTTTATGACCTTTGATTGATACTTGCGTATTGTCACGTGGCACACATAATATTTTTTAAGGTAGTGACCTAATTAATCAGAATTTTAAAATATAAGCTTACTTAACAGTAATTTTCAAGAATTTGCAAAGTTGGAAATTAAGCTTAATTTTCCTCTTGCTGTAAACTTGTAAGCATGTATATCAAAATTAATAAATTAGTTAGTCTATTGGTAAGTGAAAACTATAGTGCTCTTGCAATAATGCAACACATAGTGAGGAATATAATTGTGGGTTTTATTGTTTTTTTTTTTTGGTATAGGAAGTATAGGATTTTGGAATAGGTGATTGAAGAAAAGTTAAAGAAATTTCGTATTGAAATTCTAGAAGGAGATAATACGATAGATTTAAACACTACGAAAATAACTTTCATGCAAAAAAGTGCAAAATATATTTTTACTTGCTGAGCTTGTTTCAAAGTTTTGATGCTATTTTTTTTTTTTTTTGTACTTTAGTTTCATTTCATATGCAAGAAGACGTACAATTTGACGCGTTCAACTTGCTTTTGTTATTCGTTACTTAGAAGATTCTACACTGAATAATATATTTACATTCACCAAATTATTGAAATTTATTTCTTTTTTGTTCATTAAAATTATCTTTTTGCTTTATGAGGCAATTATGAGCTATTGCTTCACTATGATGAGTGAATGCAAGAAACATATTTTAGAACATTTCAAAATATAGTACAATTTCATTGTGAATTTGTCAAAATTAAACACTATAAAATGAATAGACTACATATGTATCTTAAGCTAATTTCTGTATAAGCTTCCAATTAGGCCTTAATCTGATGCTAATTTACAAAGTTTGAGGTGCCAAGAGTAAGAGATTTGATTTTAAGTCTCACGATTATGAAAAAACAATTATGAGAGTTTTCATCCTACTATTTGTGCATTTTTTTCCTCTTTTGAATGGAGGGTTACAACACGAGAACTAAGTAGTCAGTCATCCACCTTAGAGATCCAGTGTATTAGTTTGCAACCATTATTTGTGCATTTGTATGATGTTGTGGGCTGTTAGTTGACAATATGTTAATATTATGTTTTCAAATAAAAAAAAATCATTACTCCAGTTGGCTATATCCTGTTTGTCTATAGTATTTGACACAAGTTGAGGTGACAAAATAAATTACAAATGAAATAATTACCAAAGAAACAAAAGTTGAATCAAGATGTTGTAAAACTAATAAAATGAAATACTACAATAGGAATTGAAGAAGTATCAGAGAAAAGAGTAGAGAAAGGGATAATGATATCCTTATATTTCAGCAAGATACAAAAGTACTTCCAAAGGTTTTCAATGTACCTCTATATATAGGCACTACAATATTAAAGGTACATAAATCCTATTAAATGTGATGCCCCGAAAAGTATGAGTGTGAGAAACCAAAAATTTTTATATATTTTCTCGACATTATTTTGTTTTCTTGTCTATAAGTTTGTTTTCTTCAATATATTAATTTTCTATTCATTTTTATAAGGAAATATAGTTTTCAAATCATTTTCTTGATCCAAGTTAGTCCACGTTAATTTTGAAGAGTATTATGGACGTGGGACCCGCAAGTACAGTAAATGCAATATATTTTTGACAACTTGTTGGAGTTTTGTGCTAAGTGATATTTTTCTACAAGGTGTTAAGAGATAATTATGGATTGGTATGAGAGAGACAAAAAGATAAGTTTTAAACCTAAAGGTGATAAGTGTCACCATCCAATTCACTCTTGACTTTGACTATTTAACTTTACCTTTACCATATAACAAAATTGACCCAAAAATCTCTTCTTATTTCTTTCTTGTTGGCCGGCCATGGAGGAGAGAAAGAGAGAGAGAGAGAGTTTCTTCAATTTTCCTTCATTTCTAGTTTGAATCTTGCAAACCTACCGGTTAAATTCCAAATTTCTCCACAAAAGTAAGTTGCTAAGCTAGTTTAAGGTGATTAGTGGAGTTGTTTGGAGGATTAAGGTGCCAAGTTATTCCTTTTCTTGCATTTCAAGGTGAGTAGCTAGGGAATGCTTCCTTTGGTCGTGATAATGTCAAAGTAATGATTTGTGGTAGCCTAAGAGGGAATTTTGTGGATTATATCTTGATTTTGGTTGAATTTTGTGAAGTTTTATAATTATTGATGATTTTTCTGATTTAATATGATTCATATGTTGTGGCTATGTATGATGATTGGGAAATGATCTAGAATGAAACTAGAAGGTGTATATGGTGGTTAATTGCAAGAAATTTCTGTTTCGGAAGAAAAATTGGAAAGTTAGGGTTTCAATTGTTTACATTCTGCCTGGCACAGTACCTCATAGTTAGAGGCCGAATTGGCCTTGGGTTAAAACATGAAAGTTGTAGGAAATAATATTTTAGAGATTCCTACAAAATTTCAGGTCAATCGGAGCAATGTAGCTTGTGAAAAGACTGAATTACCCCTGCTGCCCTGTTTCTATCCGAATTTGATAATTGCGTCTGTAATTGGTTATTTTGGTTGGGAATACTTCGGAATTGATTGTTGAGGTCTTCTGATGAATTGTAACCGTGTATCTTAGCTTTTGGATGGCTTTGGAATCACTTGATTTGGACTTAGGGAGCCTGACTTATGATGTTTGAACCAGAATACGGTTTGTGAACCTGTTTTTGCGCTTCTGGTGTAGTATATTGAATTTTTGACCTAGTTACACTCGAAACTGGATTGAGTGGCCTTCTTCAACATTGTAGCCCTATCTCTTAGCTTCAAAACCGTGTATCTTGCACCTCCATCCGATAATTGTAGTGCCAATGGTGCCGAAACCGCAAAATAATGTCAAAAACTGTTTTTATGGTTTAGAACTCAACTTTCATTTCCGGACTTTTTCCTAGCTTGAATTGTACTCATACTACTTGGAGCTTATTGAACGGTTATTGAATGAACTTATTTGTGTGACTTTGGGACTGGCTGAGGAAATAATGAAGCCTTGACGGCTGAAAAAGTAAGCAAATTTAGTGGAAGTGCTGTCCGAACTTTGAAAGGACTTGATTGCATTGAGTTTGTGATCTAAGACTTGAATTTGAGCAAGACAATGATATATGATGGTTGGTTCCTGAGCCGTGGAGGTGAGTGACCCTAAACTGTTTCCAAAGTTATTTTTGAACTGTTTTCTTGTATTATTTACTCGATTGCATATCATGCGTGCTTGCATGTGAGTGTTCCTTGTTTGTTGTATTTTCTTGACTTCATGACTTGTATTATTGTTTGATAACGTGTTAAGTGCTTTCAATGATTTCTAAAACGAGTTTTCTAGGCGAGTGTGTACTTTATCGCACTCAACCTCAGTAAATGTGAAATTTTCAAAGATGGAACGATTGAAATGTTACTTGTGCATGAATGTAAGCCTTTTGGCTGAACTGGCCACTGCCCCTTGTTACCGATCGACTCGAGTCAGAAGCGGACTCGGTCGGGCGATATGGTGACTTGGGTGAACGTTTGGTATACTCGAGTATTACCTTGTAGGTTGGTGGAGGTTGGTGGAGCCTGGTCAATGTCCAGGAAAGGTTGAATGAACGAATGAAAGAACGAGAGTTTTATTGATAAATGAAAAATGTATTTTCAAATGAATGAAGGAAAGGGGAATGACAGGAGAACGAACGAAGGAACGAATGAACGAACGAATGAACGAACGAACGTATCCTTTCATGTATGGTTTCTTGTAAATGTTGTAATTGTTTCTTGACTTATTGTTTGATTTATGACATCGTTGAAATGAATAATTGTGAAACCGATTTGATTACTGATTTTACTGGTTACTCGCTGAGCTTTTAACTCACCCAAAAACTATTTTATTCCCCTCCACAGGGCTCAAGGCGAAGGAAGGACTTGTAGTACTTATTCACGTGACTGGATGGCTTATATCTTGTACAGTTTGGATTTGGAATCATTTGATGTATAGTTGGGAATCGTTTCCGCTTCGCTTATAACATGTAATTATTGGAGAATTTGATGTAATTTTTGAGATTTAGATTGTAATATGTTTGAGGAATGTAGTGAACGACTGAGTCCCGGCGAGAGTTGGGCAGGCGGTCCGCCGAACCCTGGAGTACGCCCTAGGGGGAGGTGGGGCCGTCACAGGTGGTATCAGAGTTTAAGCTTCAGATCTCTGTAGTGTATCCTAAGTTTGAAGTTTAGGATGCCGGACTGTGGGTTTGATTTGACTCTTAGTATTTGCTTGGAATGCTTGAGTGATTTTTGCGGGATGTCTTGACTTGATTGGTACAAGAGGGAATGTCGAGAACGACATTCTTTTAAGGAGGGGAGTTTGTGACGCCCCGAAAAGTATGAGTGTGAGAAACCAAAAATTTTTATATATTTTCTCGACATTATTTTGTTTTCTTGTCTATAAATTTGTTTTCTTCAATATATTAATTTTCTATACATTTTTATAAGAAAATATAGTTTTCAAATCATTTTCTTGATCCAAGTTAGTCCACGTTAATTTTGAGGAGTATTATGGACGTGGGACCCGCAAGTGCGGTAAATGCAATATATTTTTGACAACTTGTTGGAGTTTTGTGCTAAGTGATATTTTTCTACAAGGTATTAAGAGATAATTATGGATTGGTATGAGAGAGACAAAAAGATAAGTTTTAAATCTAAAGGTGACAAGTGTCACCATCCAATTCACTCTTGATTTTGACTATTTAACTTTACCTTTACCATATAACAAAATTGACCCAAAAATCTCTTCTTATTTCTTTTTTGTTGGCCGGCCATGGAGGAGAGAAAGAGAGAGAGAGTTTCTTCAATTTTCTTTCATTTCTAGCTTAAATCTTGCAAACCTACCGGTTAAATTCCAAATTTCTCCACAAAAGTAAGTTGCTAAGCTAGTTTAAGGTGATTAGTGGAGTTGTTTAGAGGATTAAGGTGCCAAGTTGTTCCTTTTCTTGCATTTCAAGGTGAGTAGCTAGGGAATGCTTCCTTTGGTCGTGATAATGTCAAAGTAATGATTTGTGGTAGCCTAAGAGGGAATTTTGTGGATTATATCTTGATTTTGGTTGAATTTTGTGAAGTTTTATAATTATTGATGATTTTTCTGATTTAATATGATTCATATGTTGTGGCTATGTATGATGATTGGGAAATGATCTAGAATGAAACTAGAAGGTGTATATGGTGGTTAATTGCAAGAAATTTCTATTTTTGAAGAAAAATTGGAAAGTTAGGGTTTCAATTGTTTACATTCTGCCCGGCACAATACCTCATAGTTAGAGCCCGAATAGACCTTGGGTTAAAACATGAAAGTTGTAGGGAATGATATTTTAGAGATGCCTGCAAAATTTAGGTCAATCGGAGCAACGTAGCTTGTGAAAAAATTGAATTACCCCTACTGCCCTGTTTCTATCCGAATTTGATAATTGTGTCTGTAATTGGTTATTTTGGTTGAGAATATTTTGGAATTGGTTGTTGAGGTCTTCTGATGAATTGTAGCCATGTATCTTAGCTTTCAGATGGCTTTGGAATCATTTGATTTGAACTTAGGGAGCCTGACTTATGATGTTTGAACCAGAATGCGGTTTGTGAACCTATTTTTGCGGTTCTGGTGTAGTATATTGAATTTTTGACCTGGTTACACTCGAAACTAGACTGAGTAGCCTTCTCCAACATTGTAGCCCTATCTCTTAGTTTCGAAACGGTATATCTTGCACCTCCATCCGATAATTGTAGTGCCAATAGTGCCGAAACCGTAAAATAATATCAAAAACTGTTTTTATGGTTTAGAACTCAACTTTCATTTCCGGACTTTTCCCTAACTTGAATTGTACTCGTACTACTTGGAGTTTATTGAACGGTTATTGAATGAACTTATTTGTGTGACTTTGGGACTGGCTGAGGAAATAATGAAGCCCTGACGGCTGGAAAAGTAAGCAAATTTAGTGGAAGTGCTGTCCGAACTTTGAAAGGACTTGATTGCATTGATTTTGTGATCTAAGACTTGGATTTGAGCAAGACAATGATATATGATGGTTGGTTCCTGAGCCGTGGAAGTGAGTGACCCTAAACTGTTTCCAAAGTTACTTTTGAACTGTTTTCTTGCATTATTTACTCGATTGCATATCATGCGTACTTGCATGTGAGTGTTCCTTGTTTGTTGTATTTTCTTGAATTCATGACTTGTATTATTGTTTGATAACGTGTTAAGTGCTTTCAATGATTTCCAAAACGAGTTTTCTAGATGAGTGTGTACTTTATCGTACTCGACCTCAGTAAATGTGAAATTTTCAAAGATGGAACGATTGAAATGTTATTTGTGCATGAATGTAAGCCTTTTGGCTGAACTGGCCACTGCCCCTTGTTACCGATCGACTCGAGCTAGAAGCGGACTCGGTCGGGCGATATGGTGACCTGGGTGAACGTTTGGTATACTCGAATATTACCTTGTAGGTTGGTGGAGGTTGGTGGAGCCTGGTCAATGTCCAGGAAAGGTTGAATGAACGAACGAACGAACGAACGAACGAGAGTTTTATTGATAAATGAAAAATGTATTTTCAAATGAATGAAGGAAAGGGGAATGACAGGAGAACGAACGAATGAACGAACGAACGTATCCTTTCATGTATGGTTTCTTGTAAATGTTGTAATTGTTTCTTGACTTATTGTTTGATTTATGACATCATTGAAATGAACTATTGTGAAACTATTTTGATTACTGATTTTACTGGTTACTCGCTGAGCTTTTAACTCACTCCAAAACTATTTTATTCCCCTCCACAGGGCTCAAGGCGAAGGAAGAACTTGTAGTACTTATTCACGTGACTGGATGGCTTATATCTTGTACAGTTTGGATTTGAAATCATTTGATGTATAGTTGGGAATCGTTTCCGCTTCGCTTATAACATGTAATTATTGGAGAATTTGATGTAATTTTTGAGATTTATATTGTAATATGTTTGAGAAATGTAGTGAACGACTGAGTTCCGGCGAGAGTTGGGCAGGTGGTCCGCTGAACCCTGGGGTACGCCCTAGGGGGAGGTGGAGCCGTCACATTAAACATCCACTACTACAATAATATGAAGAAACCTATGAAATGGTTTCTCCACTATATGTATAGATTTTTGGATTGTAACTTCTATACATAATGTAGCCATAAAATCATGAATTAACACTCCTCCTTAGATGTCCATTACACAAAAAATATACCTCGTTAAAACCTTACTAGGGAAAAATCCAGTGGAACCAAAAACCCTAGTGAAGGAAAAAGAGTACACTATTCTTGTGTAATAATTTCTCCCCCTGATGCAAACGTCATTTGAGATCTTTTAATCGTCGCATTCCAATACTCTTAACCAATTTCTCAAATGTCACAGTTGGTAATGCCTTGGTAAATAAATCGGCCAGATTATTATCTGATCGAATTTGTTGCACATCAATTTCACCATTCTTTTGTAAATCATGAGTAAAAAAGAATTTTGGTGAAATGTGTTTTGTCCTATCTCCTTTAATATATCCTCCTTTCAATTGAGCTGTACAAGCTGCATTATCTTCATATAATGTAGTTAGAGAATTTTCTTTTCCGGAAGATAACCCACAATTCTTTCGAATATAGTGGGTCATTGATCTTAACCAAACACATTCTCGACTGGCTTCATGAATTACTGTTATTTCAGCATGATTCGATGAAGTGGCGGCTAGTGATTGCTTTGTAGATCGCCAAGAAATGGCTGTGCCTCCATATGTAAATAAATAATCAGTCTGAGATCTTGCTTTATGCGGGTCGGATAAATACCCAGTATCAGCATAACCAACCAATTCAGGTTTAAATTTATTTGAATAAAATAAACCAAAATTATTGTTCCTTGGAGATAGCAAAAACTATGTTTAATACCATTCCAATGTCGTCTTGTGGGCGAGAAACTAAATCTTGCTAATAAATTTACTGCAAATGATATATCAGGTCTTGTACAATTAGCAAGATACATTAGTGCACCAATTGCACTGAGATATGGTACTTCAGGACCAAATATCTCTTCATTTTCCTCCCGTGGTCTAAAAGGATCCTTATTAGGATCCAACGATCTAACAACCATTGGGGTACTCAATGCATGTGCTTTGTCCATATAAAATCGCTTTAATACCTTCCGGGTATAAGCAGTTTGGTGGACAAAAATTCCACCTTTCAAATGCTCAATTTGTAAACCAAGGCAAAATTTGTTTTTCCAAAATCTTTGATCTCAAATTCTTTCTTCAAATATTCAACACTATTTTGAATCTCTTCAGGAGTTCCAATCAAATTTAGATCATCAACATATACAGCAATTATCACAAAATTTGATCCATTTTTCTTGATAAAAACACATGGACATATTGGATCATTGGTATAATCTTCTTTTGTCAGACATTCATTGAGTCGGTTATACCACATACGTCCAGATTGTTTGAGCCCATACAGAGACCTTTGTAATTTAATAGAATAAATATTTTTAAGATTTGATTTGCATGCTTCAGGCATGTTGAATCCTTCGGGGATTCTTATATAAATATCATTTTCAAGATTTTCATATAAATATGCAGTAATAACGTCCATTAGACGCATATCTAATTTTTCATGTACTGCAAAACTCACAAGATATCTAAATGTGATAGCATTCACTACAGGTGAATACATTTCATTATAATCAAATCTAGGTCTTTGTAAAAATTCTTGGGTTGCAAGTCTTGCTTTATACCTTACAATTTCATTTTTCTCATTTCTTTTTCTCACAAATACCCATTTATATCCTACTAGCTTTACACCTTCAGGTGTTTGGACTACAGATTCAAAAACTTTTCTTTTAGCCAGTGAGTCTAATTCAGATTGGATCGCATCTTTCTATTTTGGCCAATCATTTCTACCTCGACATTCATCAACCGATCTATGCTTATGATCCTCGTTTTCTGCCATAATATCAAGTGCTATATTATATGCGAAAATACTATCAATAATTATTTGTTTTCGGTTCCAACTTTTTCTTGAAGTGACAAAATTTATTGAATTTTCTATAATTTCATTCTCTTCAAGAATTGGCTTTTTAGGAGCGACCTCTTCAGGAGGTTGAATTTTGTTACTAATTGTTGATTAATATACTCTTCTTTTCTTTCGAGGATTTTTATCTTTGGAACCAAGAGGTCTCCCACGTTTCAAGCGTGCTTTAGACTAGAGCTGGAAACGAACCGAATCGAACCGAGTATCTCATGTTTGAGCTCTGTTCGTTAAGCAGTTCGAACAACGTTCGTGTTCGTTCGTTAATTTTCGAACTCCAAACCTGTGTTCGTATTCGATTCGTTAAGTAAAATTCGTGTTCGAGTTCGAGTTCGAGTTCGGCTCGTTTAACATAAACGAGCCGTTCGCAAACATGTTCGAAATGCTCGAATCCAATTTATTTTATGCCGTAAATATGCCGTGCAAATTATTAATCATTCTCAAAAATAATTAAAGCACTAAGTGACTAAATTCTATTATTCAGTAACTATATAACTAACATTAACATAAAAGCAACAAATAAAACAAAGAAATTTGCCCTCCAAATATAAAAGTCCAGCCATAAAATTAATTCTAAAATTTGTCAAATGATAATTATGTCTATGTTCGTGAACGTTCGTTGAAACTCGCAAACATGTTCGTGTTCGCAAACGCTCGTTTAGCATGTTCGCGAACGGTCGTTAAAACTCGCGAACATGCTCGTGTTCGCTCGATTATTAATCGAACAAAAAAATTCGTTCGAACTCGGTTCGTTTAAAATTTCGAACGAGCCTTTCACGAACACGAACGAGCCGAAACGAACCGAGCTACCAAACAGCTCGGTTCGTTTAACAGCTCTACTTTAGACTCATTAGCACTTGTAATTTGTCCTTCAGGGACATCAATTTTAATCGGAGTATTTTCAGCAGGAATATGTTATTTAGTAACTCTTCTGGAGTCATTAAATGCATCCGGTAATTGATTTGTAATTTTTTGCAAATGTATAATCCTTTAAACTTCTAATTCACATTCTTTAGTACGAGAATCAAGGAAATTCAAAGATTTTTTCCAAGTAATTTTCTTTTTAGGTTGATTTTTATCTCCCCCTAATGTCGAAAAATGTGATTCATCAAAATGGCAATCTGTAAATCTCGCAGTAAATAAATCACCTGTTAATGGTTCCATATACTTAATGATTGAAGGTGATTCATATCCGACATATATCCCAATCTTCTTTGGGGGCCCAATTTACTACGTTGGGGTGGTGCAATCGGTACATATACCGCACAACCAAATATTCGTAAATGAGAAATGTTTGGCTCATAGCTAAAAGTTAATTGTAGAAGAGAATAAGTATGATAACTTGTCGGCCTAATTCTTACAAGTGTTGCTGCATGTAAAATAGCATGTCCTCAAGCAGATGAAGGAAGTTTAGACCTCATCAACAATGGTCTAACAATTAATTATAGCCGTTTAATAAGTGATTCAGCTAGATCATTTTGTGTGTGAACATAAGCTACAGGATGTTCAACAGTTATTCCAATGGACATACAATAATCGTCAAAAGCATGTGACGAATATTCACCAGCATTATCTAGACGAATTTTCTTTATTGAATAGTCTGGAAATTGTACTCGCAATTTAATTATTTGAGCAAGTAATCTCGCAAACGCCAGGTTGCGAGTAGATAATAAACATACATGTGACCATCTAGTTGATGCATCAATTAGCACCATAAAATATCGAAATGATCCACATGGTGGATCTACAGGTCCACATATATCACCATGAATTCGTTCTAAAAATGCAGGGGATTCAGTCCCAACTTTTACTTGTAATGGTCTAATAATTAATTTCCTTTGAGAACAAGCAACACAAGAGAATTCATTGGCTTTTAATACCTTTTTATTTTTCAATGAGTGGTCATGTGAATTCTCAATTATTCGTCTCATCATTATAGATTCGGGATGTCCGAGACGATTATGCCAAACCATAAAATCATTGGAATGAATAGACTTCTGGTCTACTAGGTGATGAATTTCAATTGCACTAATTTGTGCATAATATAAGTCAGAAGAAAAAGAAGGCAATTTTTCTAATACGCATTTCTGCCCAGAAATAATACTTGTGATTAATAAAAATTCACCATTTGTCTCAGTCATTGTCTCGATATGATATCCATTTTTGCAAATATTTTTAAAACTCAATAAGTTTCTCCGAGACTTGGAAGAGAGTAGTGCATTATTTACGATAATTTTAGTCCCTTCAGGGAGAATTAGAGTGGCTCTTCCGGAGTTTTCAATCAATTTTGCACTACCACTAATGGTATTAACATTTGTCTCTCCCATTTTTAAATAAGAAAAATATTTTTTATTTTTCAATATGGTGTGCGTAGTAGCACTATCAATGAGACAAATGTCATCATCACTATTATTTAATCCCAAATATTTGACATCCATTTTTTCTTCAGGAAGAAAATTTCAAACAAAAATAAATATTAATAAAGATGCGAAAATAAATATTCAATAGAAAGAAAAATTACATAAAAGATAAAGCATCATAAAAATATTTAAATAATCATGGAGTATTTGTTGACATTTTCAGGATGCTCAAAAAAATCAGCAACATCGAGATGTGTCATATCAGCATCATCACCATCATCATAGTCATTTTTTTTTATCAATGAAATTTGTCTCAACGCCTTTGTCTTTCTTTTTCAATGATGCTTGATAGAGGTCAACAAGATGTTCGGCCGTACAACAGATACGAGACCAATGACCTTCCATACCACACCGGTAGCATTTTTCTTCATAAACTTTCTTTTCTCCATTTTTCTGATCGTAGTTATTTTCCCTCTTTTGGGAAACATTTTATTGTTTGCCACGTTTAAAATTTTCACGAGACACAAATTTACTACGATCACGTCCACGGCCACAGTCACCTCTACGGCCACGTCCACGAATTCGACCAGAATTTTGAAATTGGGTCGCATTCGCTTCAAGGAATGGATTTGTACCAGATGATCGGGACTCATGATTTTTTAGCAATAATTTATTGTTTTGTTCATCCAAGAGAAGACATGCAATAAGTTCAGAATATTTTTTAAATCCCTTCTCTCGATGTTGCTGCTGCAGGAGCATGTTAGAGACATGAAAAGTAGAAAATGTTTTCTCTAACATATCTTCATTAGTGACTTTTTTGCCACATAATGATAATTGAGAAGTGATTATGAACATGGCTGAATTATATTCGTTAACAGATTTAAAATCTTGCAGCCGTAAGTGAAGCCAATCATATCGGACTTTTGGAAGAACGACCAACTTCAGATGGTCGAATCTTTCTTTCAAATCTTGCCAAAGGACAAGAGGATCTTTGACAGTAAGATACTCTATTTTTAATCCTTCATCTAAATGATGACGAAGGAAAATCATAGCTTTGGCGCGGTCTTGGTTTGAGAATTCATTTTTTTCAACAATAGTGTTACCAAGACCCATTGCCTCAAGATGGATTTCAACATCCAATACCCATGATAAATAATTTTTTCCAGAAATATCAAGAGGTACGAACTATTATTTTGTAAGATTAGCCATAAGAAATTAAAATAAGTTTTTGACTTAGAAATTTACCTCAAAAGTCACTTGAAGAAATACGGACAGAATTTCGGCAAAATCTTGTGCTTCACTTTTGTTCAAAGTAGCGCATCTGTTTTCACCTTTTGCTCAAAAGTAGAGCTTTCGTGCTGATAACGTGTTGTAAAACTAATAAAATGAAATACTACAATAGGAATTGAAGAAATATTAGAAAAATGAGTAGAGAAAGGGATAATGATATGCTTATATTTCAATAAGATACAAAAGTACTCCCAAAGGTTCTCAATGTACCTCTATATATAGGCACTACAAGATTAAAGGTACATAAATTCTATTAAACATCCACTACTACAATAATATGAAGAAATCTATGAAACGGTTTCTCCACTACATGTATAGATTTATGGATTGTAACTTCTATATATAATGTAGCCATAAAATCATGAATTAATTCCCTTGGGAATACAAACGGACATCCACATTTTTTGTTATTTCATAACACAAGAGGAGTTTACTGCTACCTTTGTTTTTCTTTTTTTCCCTCCTACGACATCCACTCTTTTACTGCTACTTTTTCTTTCTATAGTAATAATAAATTTTCTGCTACCCAGTTTAAACATCCAGACTTGGTATTTGATTTTTTTTGGAATTTTTTTTGGTACAGAAGACAATACATATTAAAGCAACTTGATATTTGATAATTGGGCCTAAAGTCCGACTTAATAATTTATTTTTTGGGTTTTTTTTTGGGTGATAGGGGACTATACATATTAAAGCAACCTGGTGTCTGATACTTGGGCCTAAAATAGTTAAAAGTTCAAATCCGTCTACGACTGTGACAACCATATCCTCTAGTCAAATAGTTATAATGATTTCTTTCTGCTGCTGAGAAAATGGAAGGTGTAGAGGGAGCACATTTCTTACAGACAATTTAGAGCTTTGTTCAGGCATTTCTATATATCAACCAAAAGTTTCACTTTTCTCCAATTATATAATGCAGTTTAGTTACGTTGGTCTTCTATGTATACTATGGAACTAAATGTATCAGATACATGCAAGAGATCAACACAAGTAGGAACTTGACAGAAAAATGTACACATAATATGGCTGTATAGTTCATACTTCAAAGGAGATTCACAACATAAACAGGTTAATTGCGGAATTGGTCTACTTCATAAACAAGTTAATCTTAAGGTTTCTTTCAAAATGATATAACTATGTACTTCATCTGGTTCCACACAAAAGTATCCTAAAAGCAAAGGGACTGGACTAGGTCGGATATCAACCTTCCAACATTCAGGATTCTGGTGGATGGAATTCTGTAGGTACCAGAAATAAAAAGTCTAGTAGAGGGGCTTCTCCATGTCATGTGAGATATTCTACTGCAAACAGAAAATTAAAAAAATGCAGTGGAATCACCATAAAATCAGCGAAACAGAGAATTGGTATCGTGGAAGTTCTTTATGAAGAAACAGACATGTTGAGAACAGATCTTATAAAGGCTCATTCTTATTTCCCACCAATACAACCTTTGATCCAGATAGACAAGCTGTACTGTGTTATTGAGTGGATAGTTCCACAAATAGGCAACAATTTCATTGAATTCATAACATCCTTCATTGTAATATGTTGTGTGTGCTAGCCTTGACGAACTTTGTTCTTTTTTCACTTTTGGCTTTACAAATTGTAGCTCTACTCATGTATAGACAAGTGTTTATTATAACTTCCTGAACTACTCTAGCATTTTCCAGAATTGGTTACATTAATGTCCTTGATTCCTTTTCTGTGCAGATTGGAAACACAACGCAAATTCTCTTTCAGAAGTCGCAGCATTAGTGGGTTGATGACTATAGCTCTTACAGCTGTCAATGACTCATGACAGAAAAAATTAGCATCAACAATCCAACAACGCTTTGCATCTCCATTTCTTTTCTTAATTTCTATATTAAGCTTGTCAGTTCATTCTTCTTATTTGTTGACAAAACCTTGCCCCAATTCTTTCACTTTGCTCTGGCCCTTCAGCAAGCTTTAGATACTATTTCCATGTGAATTTGTGGCTTGAAATTACAGAACCACACAAATCAAAATAACCGAATCTCTTGTTGGTGCACATGAATGTACTGTTGTGTCTTGCTGATCAACTGAGCTACGGTAATGGGTGAAATAGACAGTCGGCTATAGACCCTTCATAAGGATGAAGGATCCAATTGCGGTCTCAGCAGTCAGGGTCCAACCAAGGGAAAAAGTCGATTTTCTAGATTCAGTTGAAGGCAGTACAAAGCACAAATGCTACAGCCTATCTATTTGGGCAAAACAGGGCCAAGGATTCCGTGTCAACAAAATCACAGGTGATTACATCTATTCTGATGGCAGGAATAATTATAATTTAATTAATTAGTCTTTCTTTCTTCTGAAATAGTAGGCTGTAGGAAGAGGAAACCATGTTAATTGTTCTCTATTCCTGCTGATATTTCACAACCTGTCAAAATCTCAAGTCTGCCAGGACAGGGACACATCTTAGGTTGGCAAAAATGATTCATAAGGATGGTGGTCACCTAATGTTTCAGCTTTCACTCTCCCGGTAAGTTTTCGCATTTAGCAATTTTTACCCATCTCAAGCATAGCACAATTCAATTCCTATCTATTATTAGAGAAAGGATGGATATTTCTCTTTCATGCCAAAGGAAATGCAAAACAAAAAGTCTAAGTCAAAGCACAGACACATTTATATGACAATTAAAGATTCTTCATCAGGATTAATTGAGCATCATTGGGCCAGGACTTGGACAAAAACCCAAACATATTTTTAGATATCAATGGACAAGCATTATGTGCATAATTGTTACATGTAAAATTACTTACTGAATGCATGAATATAAAGCAATGAAAGGAGTAGGATGAGAACCACCATGGAAGGGCATCCTTTAAGAGTAAAGACATAATTTTCAGATGCAGGCTTACTTGCTAGAAATGGTGTTCAACCTCTTTCAGTTAATTTCAGCAATAATTTAGTGGTCACTTACGTTTGCTCCTGACAACTCAACGCTTTCTGCTTCCATCTACATCAGCGAACCTGGCATTTTGCCTTGCAGAACCTACCTGATTCTCATCTATCTCACTCTTGTTATCAGCAGGTTGTTGTTCCCCCGGATAAGATTCCACATCTTCCCTTGATACTGCAGTTTTAGGACCATCTCCTTCTATCTCTGAATTATGCTTGACCTTATCATATTCCAGGCTAAAACTTGTGTTGGAAACCACATTGCCACTGAGATCCTTCTTTCTTTCTCCTTCTATCTCTGCTTCATCCTTCTATCTCTGCTTCATCCTCGACCTTAGCATACTCCTGGCACCTTATCATACTTCTGGTTATAAATCCTGTTAGCAACCACATCACCACTGAGATCCTTCTTGCTTTCTCCTTTCTCTGCTTCATCCTTGACCCTAGCATACTCCTGGCTAAAACTCACATTGGCAACCACATCTCCACCGGGATCCTGACTGCGTTCTCCTTCCATATTTGCATTGTCCTTGGCCTTAACATACTCCTGGCTAAAACTTGTTTTCCCAACCACATGACCACTGAGATCCTTCTTGCTTTTTCTGGAGTGAAATTATGCTGTTATGTGAAAACCATCTATAGGCTTGACCTCAAGTTCAAATTTCTCTTTCTTCAAGTCTAGCTCTTCTACGTCACCATCATCGTAGTTTACAGTATGAAGTATCTTCTCTCTATTGAAGGATTTAATTCTTCCTGCAAACTATTTTCCCGAGTCTGGCCAGTAAACTTTCATTCTCATTGCCACAATCCTTTCAATGTCGTTCTCATTCAAATGCACCATCTGGAATGAAGGTACCTCCTTCCTTGGGCGAAGCCTGGATGAACATTTGTCAGTAGGAGATGCGATAGCAATTTCAACATCTGCACTGCGCTTTCTCTTTTTCTGCTCCTTTGTAACATTAAGATTCTGTTCCTCTCCGGTGACATTTGGCATTTCAGCTTCTTCATTTCCCTGTTGGCATCTTCCTTTATCTGTTCCCTTATCAACTTTTACTTCTTGAATTCCTCGTCACTCCCCAAACCTGGTCTTCATTACACAGACTAGGAGCTTAAGGCACTTTAACTTCGTTGAACTTAAATACTGACCTTGCAAAGAACAACTAATTCATAAAACAAATAAAATAAATTCAGCACAGGTGATGTAGTTACTTCGTAACTGCCAAAGGAGTCAGCCATTAACAACATCCATGGTAACTTGCATCTATACACCCCAAATAACAAAAACTCTATTACTCAAAGAAACAGACTAAATTGCTGCAAATAAAGACTCAAGTTTTCTGGAAAGAAGGGATTTGAAATATCAGAACAGTGGGATGCTGGGATTTTCAGTTTTACTGCTATTGCTAACACAAGATTTAGTATCAAATCTTCACATAGAAAAACTTTGAACACGATAATCGGATCCCCAAAGATACTGATTTTCAGTGCAAAAGATTGCACGATTTTGAAGCTCAAGAACTTAATCCAAAGGAGTCCTGAATTTCAACAATATTGAATTTTTTACAGCTCCTATGATAAAATTCGTGTCCAAAGAACAGAGTAAACCATAGGCGTGGGCAAAGAGGCACAACAATGTAATAGACAATGACTAAACGAACAAGAAACTAATGGTGTTACTAACTACCACAGCAATTTTACCAGGGCCTTTTCTAATATCTGAGAAATCGGCATAACAATCAAGGATTAAGCACACGATAAAGAAAACGAGAGAAAACAAAAACCCACCACAAGAATTGTACACCTGCAGAAAAACAAGTACTTATCAAACAAATAAATAACCAAAAAAATTGGTAAAAAAGGCGAGTTTGATCAAACCTCATTAGAATGCTAGAATGTGAGAGCAAAAACAAGAAAGCCCGGAATTGTGTGAAGTCCTGAAAAGTAAAGCCTAAGCCCCATTGCATGGACTGATGCACTGAGGCGGGATATGATTCTGTACTTGCTTAAGACTAAGGAGCACCAAAAGGACAAAAGAGGTGCAGTTTTCAAAGGTACAACTGCCAAGAAAGGGCGGGAACCAAATGACACTTGGTGCTTCTCTTGGCTTAACACACTTTTTTTTCTTTTTTCTTTTTTGTTCAAATGTATTGTTGTTAGGTACCACAAGTATATATATGAAGCATGTTGTTTTTTATCTGGCAGAAAATTTTGGAAATGGAGTAGTTTTCGAATTAGTAAGGTAGATGCAATGAAAGATATTGTGTAAACCAGCATAATTAAGTTGAATGGAAAAATATTAGCTGCATTATGTGGGTTACGTGTTAATGCAAAAATACCAATTAAAAGCCACAAAGTATTATAAGGAGCCATTTCTCGTGTCATGTTTGAATAGCCCGTCATCCTTATTTAATTATTTAGTGACAAGTACATACCGTGTATTACATATGTTCCGCTCAATAAAATCTAAGACTTTAATAGTCAAATTTATTTGTATATCTAAATGAGTTCGAGATTGTGATCAAACTTGAGTTGTTTGGAGTAAAAATGATCTTTTTATGGAGTCAAACAAATGATCTTTTTATGGAGTCAAACTTGAGTCACGTTTGAGTAATTTGAATTTTCTATAATTATACTAATTCAATCAAACTTATATCAGGTAATAAAATACACCGTTGTTTATGTTTGACTTGATTAGTGAGTGAATCAAGATTGCGCAAACTATTAACAATTGAGCTTAATTTAAGTGTAAAACAGCTTGGTTCGTATTTCAACTCTAAAGAAAAGTGGATAAAATTTGCATAAGGTTTTGGGCATGTGAAATTCTTGATATCATTAGTGGCTTTTTGGGTGTTCATAGTACAATGCATATCCATCACAACATGGTGTATACCCTTCAATATAAAAGTATTCAGTAATTAAAATTTTCTTGTTTAGCAATTTAAATTATAAATTTAAATGCAGACCTCATAATACTAGTGCAAATTTTATCCTCCTTCGTTTGGCATTGCATCTACCATTATAGATTTCTATACCTAATCCATTCGTCCAACTCTCTACCAAATAAAAAAAAAGGGATAGTGACTATATACTTTGTAAAAATAATATGCCAAGTGCAGGAAAAGTGAGTATATGTAGTAAGGGTAATTATCTTATTCTTAACCGAATTCCAATGGGGAACTAACTTTGTTACTGGGGGGAAGAGAAACTAGAGCGAATTAGACGTTACATTTTTAGCTTAGAATAATACCTTTTTGTGTTTCAAAATCCAAACTTTGTTAATGGGGAGTGTGTTGAGTATTCTTCCTTAAACGCCTAGACTAAGTCACTTAGTTGGACAAGAAAAGGAGAAGTTAATTGATAGTAGCACAAAAAATTGTGTGTGAGATTATTTTTGGAATGGTCACACTCTATGGTACCTAACAAGCTAAGTGTAGTTATATATTTATTTGAAGAAAAGAGAGAAAAATTTAACTTGTACAAAAAAATGAATATAGAAAAATTGGAAAAACATTTTTTAGGAAGTCAAGAGGAAAACTTGTACTCTTGGCACCTGTAATCCTGTCCACAACTGATAATATTTGATCACACAAGAAGAAAACTGGCCCTCTTTTGCTCTGATGCTCCTTCTCCTCGGTACAAAATCATGTACTTCCCTCAATAGTCACTACCCTAATCTATAAAAAATGGACTTAGGCTTACTTTTGACGACTTCACAATCCTGCATTTCTTGTTTTTGCACCTACAATCTACTCAGGTTGGTTAAACTCGACTCTTTTTAATTTTTCTGAACTACTTAATTGAATATTTTCTTTGCAGATGTACAATCTTTGTGGTCCTTTTTTCTTCCTTTTTCATTTTACCCTATTTCTCTAGAACTTCTGAGATGTTAGAAAAAGCCCTGGTCAAAATGTTATGTCTTACCTTCAAATTACAGCATTTTCTTTCATGAACTTAGATCTGCAGCCTGAAGTGTAGTTTAATTGGAAGAGTTGGGGTTGAATTTGAAAAGAAAGAGCAAATGGCTATGTGGAATATTAGGAGGTTGACATTGTATTAAGAATGTACTTATTTAATATCAGAACTTGAGAAACGGAAGGCACAGAAGATTTTAGTGCCTTTTGAGTGCAACAATCCTGACAAATGAGAAGATTTTTTCAATCTTTTTCCCTTTCATTCTTTGGTATCTAGTGGTCATGAGTATACACGATTTTCTCTGCCTTAATATCATTTTTAAACTATAGCCCAAAATTATGTACAAAATCTTGTGTTAGCTGGCAAAAAATAATAAATTTGAAACCCCAGATTCCACTGTTATGGTGCTTTAAGTCCTTCCTCTCAGAAATATTGTGACATATCATTTGAATGCCTTACGTCCATCAGTGATCAGCATTAATTACTATCCATATAGAATAGAGGCTGAAAGAATTTCTTTCATTTTTTTGCCAGTTTGAGAATTAGTGAGTTTGTATGGTAGCCTCTATATTTTTAGAGAGTTACTTTGAAGAGATCCTAGGATGTTACTAGTCAACTAGACATTGTGTGAAGAGGAGCTCAAGTGTTTGAAGGACTCCTTGAGTCGCAAACCATTTCAAGCTTAAAGCATCCACAATGGTTTACACTCTTTAGAGTGTAATCCACATGTCACGTCAGCATTCTATTTTCTCCTCTTTTATTATACTTTCACTCACAATGGATTACACTCTACAAAGTGTAAAGCATGGATTCACAATTAAATCAAATATTTATTTTAATAATGCATGATTCATATCCCATAAATAAATAAAGTAATTTTTTTAAAAATAATTTTGTTATTTTAAAAAAATAAAGTATCAACTTTCATTAAATTTTTAACCTTTTGGTTTTTTTTTCTAAAAAATAATATTATTAATTTTTAGAAAAGAAATAATAGAGTTGTGGAAAATGAGTGAGAGAGTAAAAAGAAATAATAAAGTAAAATAGTAGGGTATGAAAAATAATGAGTGTGTTGTGTGTTTATATAGAGAATTAAAATATAACCGTTGGAAAAAAATGAACGTTGGTAACTTCAACGTTGCTGGTATAAATTTTGTCATTGCTAAATTTTGACACTGGCTCACCCATTACACGCATTATCAGAATGATGCGTGTAATGGGCATTACACGGCCACGATGGGTGACTATGTAATGGACCCGTGTCATGACAGGCATTGCATGCATCATTACACTCCGTTGCAGATGTCCTTATGATGATTGTGGCAATTTAGATTGGTTTATGGACTATTGGAATTTTTCATATTTGGGGTACATAATTAAATATCTGTGTGCGCGCACGTGTATATATGTCTATGTATTCGTATGTATGTATGTATGTATGAACTACCAATAATATTGTTAATGACAGATTCCTTTGGCAGTTATGAAGTAATTACATCACCTGTGGTGATTTCCGGTGAATTGATTCTGTTTTGCACGGTCAATCATCTAGTTCGTTAAGGTGATCAACCTCGTAGTCTTTTAATGAAGACTGCTTATAGGAAAAAGTTGACAAGAAAACAGATGAAGCATCAAGAGACAATATTAAGGAAATTGCTTTGAACAAAGGTGGCAACATCTGAAGAGTTGCAGTTGAAGAAAGAGAAATTTAAGTAGAAGCAAAACCTGAAGATAGTTTTCACATAAAAAAAAAAAATAGAACTCTGCTCCAGAATAAGCAAGACATATTCTCCATAGGGTAAGTTCAAGAATAATGTAAAGAGCGGAAGGTATAAAATTCTGAATCAGCAGAATCAAAGGCAGGATTTGAATGATCCAGGGAAGCAAC
Source organism: Coffea arabica (assembly GCF_036785885.1). Taxonomy (NCBI): domain Eukaryota; kingdom Viridiplantae; phylum Streptophyta; class Magnoliopsida; order Gentianales; family Rubiaceae; genus Coffea; species Coffea arabica. Next base: position 1,752,277 of record NC_092310.1, read on the forward strand.
CAGAGTCCAGTACAAGTATTAATCAATGGACTGAAATGGAAAAGTGTATTAAGCTGCAACTTACAAATCAAGGTACAAGTTTAGCACTTAGCCTTCTTAACTATCAATTACAGTGCTGTAACTTGGTAAAAAGATCAAATGTCCGTCCATTTTGTAGGTAAAACAACAACCACAACCATTTGCCTTTTGAATTATATAAATTATCTACAAATATTTTATTTTCTCTGTGAATTTATCTCTTTTTATATTCTCTGTAGAGATAAATAGCAAGTCAAGATTAAGAAAAAAATGATAAAGTGACTATTAAAAAGTGCCAAAAGAACATATGTAACTCCTTTAAGTAAACGAACTTATCGTCATTTTAATTGTGAAAAACTTGCTATTTTTATCATGTTTAGATTATTAAATTATTCTACAACACTGTATTTTGTTAAGCAAATCATGTTTGATGATGTCCAGCAATTTATTTAGTGAAATTTCTTCTTTTTTATTTAACAAAACAAGGGGGAAAAAAGAGAGAAAAAACTTGAGGGCACCATATTGCTATAATTGTTAGTCTATAAGGCAGAGTGCTAATGGGGAACAGTTGAGGCAAAGTGCACCATATTTTGTTAGTTCAACATCTCTTGTCGAATCAATAGTAGCAGTTCAACATCTTGATGAACCAGTAAGAAGTGAGGATGCTATTGAGCATCTTAACCTGGTGCAAGGAGTGAAATCACTTTTGTCTAAGAGAACACATTCTGGAGGTAGTTTCCTTTCTGTTTTTCTTATGCTTTGGCTCGTCTCAGTTGACACTAACAAGTACCTGTGTTTTATGATCTTTTTAATTTGCATGAAGGCTTTATATGACGCCAGAGATTTTTTTTGCCTACTTTCCAAAAATTAACCACTTTGGAGATTAAAACGAGCTGCTTTTGGGAGGACATTGATCATTCCCGTTCCTGGAAAACAGTGCCAAGCTCATTTCAGAAAGTTGCTTTTCATGAAGTGAGTTAAAATGAACTGTTTTATTATACTGTTCGATCGCAATGGGCTTTCTAGGATGTATCTTCTTCAAATGGACAGGTAATTTTGGAGAATACCGCTCAAGACAAGGCATTTGGCTGCCTCCTTCCTTCTGGAGGCTTTCCCGACATGCATCATGAAACAGCTCAAGGAAGTACACTTCAAATTCTTCCGCGCTGAGGAATATGAATTCAAGCTAGTTGAGTATTTTTTTTGCAGAATGGACAAGCTTTAAAGAAGATGACTGTTAGCTTTTTCCAAAACCCGTCGGTTAGCGAAAGAATATTGTTGTCAATGCAGAAATGCTCTGAAGATTGCCTAATTATTTTGGATGAAGTGTGAATGTATTGCAGGCTTGCAGCTCAATCTCTGAAGAACGGTAAAACTTAAAAGACAGGATCATGTCTTTTCTCAGCTATGTTGCTTTCTCCCTCCATGGCGATCATTGTATGCTTAATCCATGATAATCATTGTATGCTTGCCTTTTGCTTCATAAGCTGCAAATCTTTGCTTACCCCAGAGGAATTTCTGGTAAATCAACCTTTTTTTTATGCTTGTGAGGCTGTTTATGATTTATGTGAACCATATAGAATAACAACATCAATTAGCAGGGCAGAGTCAACTATGAGCTTGTAGTACTTTAGTGGTATTTATCAAAAACTTTAGGTGTCCCTTATTTGTTACAGGCGATGGTAGCTCAATCACTTTGTTTTGGTTTTTCTCCTGACCATCCATATCTTCTTCTTGTCTTTTGTCATGCGAAGAACAAACTCAAAATTCGAACCTTTTGGAGTTGCAATATGTGAAGGAATGAAAAACGAGGTGATCGTTCACTACTGATGAGAGTGAAAACTACAGAATTTTGAGACTATATTCATGATTAAATCTCTCAAGTCACTGATGTGACAAAGAGTGCCCTTGAGAATGCTCATGATTGAGGATGCGACAGTTTCATGGGTGTTGGCTCTATATTATTTATACTGGGAAATGGGGCTCCAATTTGGAAATGAAAAATCAATCTTCGCGAGTTTTGTATTGGTTGCACTTTTTTCTGTGAAGTACAAGAACTTGATGGTTGTCTAGGAACTTCAGAGTAGATATATCGAGATCAATTGCTGCGTTGAATTTCATCTGCAGAAACCTTGGCTTCTTTAAATCCTAGTCGGCTGGAGAAACTGGAACTGGATTTGTAAACACCCAGTTAAATTATTATTACTTTTTATTGTTTCCCTTTTAATCTGAATCTTAAGGGATTGTATTTGCTGGATATGAAAAGTAGTAGATGATTCTGTTCTAGGACTTATTCAGGGTAGTCCATTGCCTCAAGAACTGCACTTAGGCTACCCATGCAGATGCTAAAGCTGAAGTCATTAACAATGGAATTTAGGGATTGTGGAGTCTTTATCTTGATTAAGAGTTCTATGTTCGACATCATTATCGCAAGTTATCATCATCGTCCCAAGTCTCAAGTATGGATCAGGCGTGGTAGCTAAATGCAATAAAAACTTTTTGATTCTCTTCTCAGAGCCAGAATTCCAGGTGGGTTGACTCGATTATCAACCAAGAAAGCTTATCTTTGTCTAAATCGGGCGCAAAGTGTAAAGTCACTTTTCAGAGATGGGATATGTTAAAGAAGGCGAATGTTGGCAAATTTTCAGTACCTTCATTTTGAATAATAGACATTGTCATCCAAGAAATGATCACAGGATTGCAAAAATTACTAAGGGAATCCGTGTGTAGCACTCTTTTTTTCTCCCATAACCACCAGCCTACTTGTCAGTTACCGTAATAATAATATGCATGACCAATCGGAAAACTACAACGCAGTAAACACTATTACTATTCCAATCTATCCGCCCCGCCACAACCGGAGGATAAACATAATGGATGTGAACATCAGAATTCACAAAACGCTGAAGCTAGCATCAAAATTACATAATTCCAGCACATATTTACAGCTACAGAGGTATGTACAACAGTTGCATTTAACTGCATGCCACGGCGATAAAGATGTCTATCAGCACAATGGTTAATGCCAAGGAAATAAATAAGATCCTCACACCAACCTCGAGTTTCAATAGTTCTGATCTAAAGATGAGTGCGGATTCATGGAAGCAAATGCATACACGAGATTCAAGTGAATGCGTCCTCGCGGTCTCCTTCTGTAGTCTCACCCTCCTCCAAGTTGCTGAACTCCAAGAAATGGGTGGGCCGATGATCCTCATGATAGTACTCCCTAGGTGTTCCCAGCTTTACTCCATACTTCATGCTCGCAGTATGCTTTACTCCCATGAAATTGTAATTCCATGGTCCATTATCAGGGATCTGAAGATCAGAATGGTGAAAAGCAACATTAAATACAACAAAGGATATAAGGTTATGTCAACAGACAATTTTGTAACACCAAATAATACTTGGTGGTTGGCATGTCCTTACCATGTAGAAACCAAGGAAGCGATCACTTAGAAGCATCTGCACCTTCTCATAGTGCGTGGGCAAATAACCTTTAGGATTACTTCCTGTATCTTTGTTTGTGCGTCCCCATTCATAACCTGATGGCATCAACTTATATGCAGTTAATGAGCAGGAACCGGGTGTAAAACTGCAAGTTAGTATAATGCACTTCTCTCCATCCCATTGCTTGTTGTTCTCCAGAATTTGAGCATGATTTGTCAGATCCTAGAATGCCCCAAAAAAATTTCATGTTAGATAAGTTGAAAACGAAAAAGTGCAAGGTACAAGTACTATGGATATGTCCTGATTTCGTAGCAACATGTAGAGCATCAAAAGCACAGATCAATAAATAAATGTATATAGATGACAGAATAACTTCCAACCTGAGGAGACAATTGAGGAAGTTCATTTGGCTGTGTATGCATCCATCCCAAAGGCTCCAAATCGTCGAGGAAGTCATGCTCTGGAAGAGCTGATGGCAGATGCACTTGCTGATGAGTTGCCCATTGTGGTGGCATGGCAATACAACGAATTTCCTTCACCTGAGGATTATCTGGAGGGCTAATGCCATACATATAGCCTGCAATTTGAGTCCGCAAATCTGCAATGCAGATGAACTTCTTCAATATGTTTTTGGGCATAATGTAAGTGTAGCCAGTTTCCTGCAAAAGAAGCAACACAATTATATCAGAAAATTGAACCCAATCTCCCAAACGAAAAAGGTTAAGCATGTAACTACCTTTATATCCTCAGAATTTACATATATATGATTGACTCGGAGATAAAGATTTGTCGCTGAAATTGCTCTAACACGCCAGTCAGTTTTAGAAATATATGGATTTTGCTCGTATGGGCTTGTAGTCGTAACAATCAGTTCATCCCCATGGACATTGGTGGTTTTTGTGGTGACTGCTGTCAGCTGACTTGCTTCCTTGGCCTAAAAAAAGGAGCAACATGATCGAGTTATATACCATAACAGCATTCAGCTGATCACCTTTCATGCTAGATAAGACACAATCAAAACATAACTCACATGCTTTTCAACCTCAGCAATTTGTTGTCGCTGCTGAGAAGGTGGAGTAATTTCAGCTCCAAGGATTGTATCACGAATCTCAGATTGTGTAAGCGCTGAAGTGTTCACGTTGTTCTTTTTGGCATAATCTGACAATATAAGATCTCTCAAAGCAACCTCAACCTATATAACAGAAATCCACTATTAGTTGTAGTACTGAAGAAAGAATCCAACAAAAATTCAGTCACAGAAACAGAAAATCAGATTTTGATGTGCTACTCTTATTCCAAGAGGAATATAATAGACAGTTCAGTCCTCTTTTTGGGCATGGATTGTCTTTTATTTTTGGGTACATACTTCTCTCTTTACTGAAGGAATATTTCAGTGAAGTAAGTTTACCTTCATCCACTGATCATCTGTAAGAGAGGGCCAAACGTGATGTGGTTCAGTGACAATTGTCTTGTCAGGCTTCAGTAACATCTTTGCCTTCTCATTGTTCACATGGAGTGCACGCAAGATTAGAATCAATCTGGAGAAAGCCGTATATGATGAAATACTTTTGAGCCAATCATCGTAGATGTTAAACAAAACCATTTGTGGTTCTGTAGCTTTCAGTATCAGATCACCAAATTTCTCAATTTTCAAGCATGCTTGGAATGGTAGTTGAAGCTCACTTCCTTTAATGACAATATTTGGAAAGTCCAGCAGGTGAACCTCCAAGGGATCCAACATTCCCTTACGAGTGACAATGATCTGCTTTGGCTGTTCTTCAACAGGTAAAGAACGTACAAGGGCCGCTACTTCTTCGGCAGTCTTCCACTTGGCCAGCTGTCCTAAACGCTTTTGCCCAGCCCAAACACTAGTGTGAATAACCTGCAAAAGGCAAACATCAATCGCATGCCAGAAAAACAAAGAAAAGAACCACCATGAGTAATGCCAAAAAGCAAACCTTGAGAAATAGCTGCCCTGTCCTCGGATTGAAGATGAAGATGGCACCATTGATGGGTTTTGTAGTTAGATTGCCTTCAAAGGTCTTGTGAATTGTCACCCTGTAGACATTAGTGTCATCAACGAACCAGATTATCTGGTTACTGAAGATTTCACCGTAATTTTGAGATGACAGGTATGGCTCTGTTGGCTCTGAAGAATACAGTTGTAAGCCTTTCCTTATTCGTTCCCTCAAAACATATAAAGCAGGATTTGACTGCATACAGAAAATGGACAGCTTGTGATCTTTGTATGAAAAATCATAAATGAATCAAGAGAAAATAAGTACCAACAACATTCCAATGAAGTCCAAAAATTTAATGCACCTTCATGATTTTATTCATGGCCTGAGCGAGCAACGGTTTAGAGCCGGGGAACCAGTTACCAAATGCGGAATGCAAGTTGTAAGCAAGATCAATCCCAATCATTAACCCTGGAAAGAGCAATAGACTATCAAGATTGTGAAGAGAGAGAAGCTATTCTAAAACCTATGCTGATGACGTACCAGTTGGTGAAGGATATATAGACATGTTGTCTGTGGTGTAATCCATAAATTTTGCCCTAGTGTACCGCTCAATGTCATGAGAGTCATAATCACCCCAACGAAGCTGAACATCTATCCAATATTTATTGCTAGCCTTCTGATCAAAAACATCCTTAGACTCGGCCACAAGACTAGGCTTTGACATAGGCCATCTATGGGCCGCAAAAAGAATAATGTCAGCACAAGAGCTGTTCATTTTGTAGCTTTTTCTTGGATGGATAGTTTCCTTCTGCACAGTCTCAATTTCCAATGCATCAAGTTCTTGATCTAAGACCTGGCAAAGATCCATCACAACGCTTTCATGAATCTTCTGCCACAAGTGAGCACGGAATATCTGTATTAGAGATATCTTCAAAGTTGGGATCTTTCCATGCATAAATATCCCTGTCAAATCCAGCTGCACTTGGAAACCAACATAAACATTTGCTCGATTTATTGTGGGTGACCACCAAAGCGTAAATCTACGGTTAGGGATTTGGTTGAGCCCAGATCTCTGTGCATTCGTTAGCTTCTTATACTTCATGGATTCCTCAAAACCTGATGCCTTTTCCCAGAAGAGACCCTCCCAAGTAGGGAAGCTGAAATGACAAGGTAAACAAATCAGATCCAGGAATGGCTAAGAACAAATGAACGCACACAATCAAACAGGAGATGTGCTCAGGCAACTCAACTAGCCAATAAACATACCCAGTATCGACTAGTAAGATATCCGAGCACAAAGGGGAGAGAGAGAGAGAGAGAGAAATTCTAGACAGCCTGAGCAACAGAGAAAATGTTTCTTGCAAACTAATGACCAGACAATGGAATCTGGGACTTTTTATTTTTAAACACTTCTCTTCTTTTTTTTTTTTTTTTTTGGGAAAACATGGAGTTTCCCTTTCACATCAGATGATGACATCTTAATACCATGGATTAAAAAATAAATAAACACACACACATATGAAGTAAAAGGTTACAAGAATAGTCCATGTGGTGCAGAAGTAGGCAGGAATGAGACCCAAGTAGTCAAATGAAGAAATATATTTGAGACTTACTATGTCCCTTTGAACAATGTGTGCTCCAGAATTCCTTCAACTCCTCCTAGTGCCTGAATAACATCAGTTCTGTAATTGTTCAAGTTCCATAGCTTACCATCATGCCTCTGGTGCGTCCACCAAAACGGGTTCTGTTTCAGAACTTGATATTGCTTAAAATCTGTTCTCACTCTCCATCCCTTGTCATAGGCAAGGGTGTGTCTATCTTTCTGGAATAAAGTGTTGATTCGAGGAATTCCACGGTCCCATGAATCCTGTAAATAATTAATAAAATATTAGAAGTATTGGAGTAAATAAAGAAGAGCTAAATGAAGCATCGCACAGTTGATGCTAGTTTGTGTCCTTTTCAACAAGATCACAACAATTAACAGGCCCACAGCACAAACTAAATGAAACAATTTTCTGTGCAAGCACTATGTAATTAACAAACCTGACTTAAACAAGGCAATGGAGATAATAAGAAGGTCCTGATTAATTAGTATAAAGTCTTTAATTCATACATAAAACACAATAAAAAAGGAATTTATGAATCCAAATTATCAGCAATACTTACTTCCAGATCTTCAAGAGTCAAACGCCTGTTCTGTGCCTGAGACTCTTGTCTCTTTAATGCATATTCAGCCCAAACTCGCTGTGAATCTATGAATTCACTCTCCCATGGCTGTCACAATATTAAGGCAGAGTTTAGAGGAGTTTAGTTACAGCAAATAAAGAATAAAGAACATTGCAACATACACAACCATGATACCTGTATATAGCGATAAAGATTGGGAATCAACTGGTCTTCTTCATGACTCATTCCACTCCTGAAATGTGTCACACCTACATCTGTCTGCTGACTGTATCGGAGATCACTCTGTGGAATCAATATGTGACCCATTGACAACATCCCTAGTCCCCCAATTTCCTTCGGTGTATAAAAAATAACAGGAGGAAACCTATATGAAGGACTCATTTTAGACTAAAGCAAACAGCAATATTATAGGAGAAAAAGTTATAACAAAATAAACCCAGAATGATTGAACTTTACCTGCTTGGCATTTTTGAATTTAAACCAATCTTAATACGGGTCTGAATTTTATTTTCACATTTAACCAGTAAATCCAGCAATTCCTGTGTATGAATAGTTGCTTCCCGGAAATATGTCATTAGACCTGTCATATTAAAATCAAAGTACATCACCTCAAAAGTAGCACAGGATAGAAGCACATGTGAGTTAGGACAAGCACATTAATTCAAGAGGAGGGAATGTTTTGGTACCTATCAAAGCTGTATTCCATTTGTTGACAATTTTGGTGAACGTTGTAGAACCTGATGACATAAGAATCTGCCTCACACGATTTTCAAAAACCTTCATGTGCTCATCATCAACACGTAAGAAAGCAACAGCAGTACGCTCTTTAGTCTGCTCATTCTGCAAGTTCCAAACCCCATCTCGAGTATTGCTGAAAGCTTCTTGACTCATCCTTATCTTTGGCAGTATACGAACCTCAAAACCACACATGCTGAAAAGCAAGTTGGGATTATCTTTGCTGTAAACAGAGACAAAGCTGCTCTCCCATTCTAATGTGGTAATGCTTCTAGGAAGACGATTCTTCATGTCCCAGAACACACTTCTCCCAAGATTGACTGGATTAAAAGATTGAGCAAATATCAAATAAGTATTCGGATGAAACCTGTAAAAAAGAAGTTAAAAATGAAAATTCAACAGAACTCACCATCATGCTTCATAAGCCTCATGCGTGCATCTCTTGGCCAGCACTTCTTGTTGTTATAACCCACCATATTCTCATTATTGGGATCAGGATGTTCAGTAAGGTACCGCTGGATAAGGTCCCGTGCCTCTTCCTGAGTAAATTGAAACAATATGTGCACCTTATCAATGTAACGGGAGTACAATCTTATGGGGTGTCGTGTCTCCACGTTAGTGTCCCAGTAAGTTATGAACTCATTCGGCATCTGTGGAGGGCCAGCAATTTCACTGGCTCGAGTCAAACCAAGAAGCAAAAGATCCAGCACTAGTCCATAGTACTGTACAACAAAAGAAGCAAATTGGAGACCACGAATAAGGCCATAGGAGTTGGTATGACTCATATCCTTATAGGACAGCACAACATTGTTCTTGGCCGTGACATAATCAGCAATATTGTGATCAAGAACCAACCTTAGAAGCCGATTTAGCATGGTCAAATCAATTTTTTCAAAGAATTTCTCCAATTTGGTTTGAAGCATCACAACACATTGACCTTCACTTGTATCCCAAATGCCTTGCAAGTTATTTATGCCCTGACACCATTTATAGACCAACAATGGGGGTGGCTCTGAATCAGCTGGCTTTATCCAATTTGGAAACAAGTGGCGCTTGTCGCCTTCATACCAGAGATATTGGTCAAGATATGCATCTGTTATCTTCTCAAGGGGTTCAATCTCATAAACCGGTATCAAATAGCTGTATAAATCCATGAACTCAATACCAACTTCTTTGAAGGCACGCTGGGTCAGAAGATGACGTTTAATCCGTGACAAAGCCTCGTGTGGATTATCATATGCTTGTTCAATGAGACCCAACTCTTCTCTTTGTAGTTGATTTAACCTCACAGCCACGCTATAAGATTCTTTCAACCTTTCAAGGGCAAGGATAAGAAGCTTCGTATCATGCTTGTATGACAAGGGAGGGAATGGAATAGGTGAGAATTTTCTTGACTCCAACCAGTGGACAGTGGTTGTGTAAACGGCCACAGCTTCTTCAGGTGTCACATATGGGCCATCTTTTAGATAATTGTGCTGACGTTCCTGTTCTGCTTTAAGCCAAAGACGGGTCAATCTTCCAAGGTTCTTACGACAGACTGTTTTGTCTACAGTTGCACCTCTTCGTATGCGTTCACGATTATAATGAGCGACATTTGTCCACCAATCAGCTTTTGACTTAACATAGCGGAGAATCATGTTCTCAATTGGAACAGGCAGACCAGGCACCTTCCAGGGAATATTGGCTTTCCAGCAACGCCAAGCTTCACTTAGATGCTGCAAGATCGTTCTTGACTTATTTTGCTTAATGCCTTCTGGCATGGCATCAAGAACATCATGCATTACAGCAGCACGAAGCTCCAAATCAAAATGGCTTTCGACACGCTGCTTGGTAACAGTTTTTGCGACCCCTTTAGAATGTCGTCCCTCAAATTGTCTTGCCAATAAGTTTCCCAACCACCGCTCCAGAAGAGGGACTGTCCCACGAAGGAAAAACAACCACACTCTCCACATAGGTGCCCAAAAACCACAGCCTGGTCCTTTCCCAACTGGCCCAGTATTAAATCGGTAGTAAATCAAGTGTTTCAAATCCTTGCACATTCGTATCTGCCGCATAAGCCTGTATTTATATCTGTACATACCTGTCAACTGCCCAACATGCGAAAAAATATATTGCAAGCCATCTGCCAACTGAAATGCATCCACATTTCCCAAGCGGAACTGGATATTTGCATCAACTACAAGCTTTGTCAACCGAAGTATTTCACGACAAAGATGAAAAGCATTTCCAAAACGAGACTTCTTGCGCTCCTTTGTAGTAAGAGTCTTCACAGGTTTCAGGTTGAAATTATAGTCCAGATGAAGATAATTCAGATTTTTCCTGTGAATCAACAAATTTAACATATTGTAACCCTGCTTACAAACTTGGAGCCCAGCTTCAGCCCAATCAAGTTCTGTAGTTTGGAAAAATTTTGTGGCTGCAAGAGAACGAAACAGGTGCTTCTTTTTCTGAGCCTTAGGTGGTCTATGATGCAGCTGATTTAACACAAAACACTTCAACAACTTCTGATAACTCACACGAACTTTGACAGGATATGATGGAGGACTGCAAACAAAATAAAGCTCAGAAAGATTAGAACACTTTGATAACCATGGATAGAGGAAAAACAGTATACCAGAAGTACAGATACCAAAGCTTACCAGTGTTCCTTATACCACTCAGATACAAGAGGTATATCTTCAGCTCGTCGCATTCGACCAGATCTCATGTTAAAAAGTCGTGGAGCAAAAAGAAGTGACATACCAGCAGCAGTAGTATCAGTATATAAGGGAGTACTTCTTAGAAATGGTTCAACCCCTTCAGGTAATGAAAAGTCATCATCCCCCTCATCCTCGTAATTCTTCGTCTCCCACCTGTCTTTATTGGCGCTGGTTATGGGGTGAATTAGAGGATCATAGTAAAATGCAGGCAGATCAGGATCCTCCGTCTTTATGTACATGACCATAGGGGTGTGATACACTCCAAGCTTCACCTTCCGGGGTCTGTTGTTATACAAATGAGGGAATGCAATTCTGTACTCTGTCCTTAGAGGTGACCTTATGATAAGCTTGTTGATGTCATTAAACTCATTCCAGTCTTCATCTCCTTTTTCCATGTCCCGATACAAAGGTTCAAATTTAGGGCCACCTGAAGAAAAATAAATTACTGAGTTACTGAAGAGAACAAAATCCAACTAGGAAACATGATGAACTTAAGCACATTTTCTGCAAGTAAATGTAAAGTTCACTAAAAAGTTGACGGGTTTAATTTTCCATAAATCATCTCCAGTTTTCAGAAATCAAAAATCAAATTAAGTGGAGAATTACCAGGTATGCACATGTTCAATGCTTTGGCAGTAAAAAATGACTCCATATCAAACAGGTAGAAATAATTGCGATCAATGAGATCTGATAGGAGCTGCCCAGCAAGACGATGAAGTGTTGCCATGATTGGGAGGGACAAATGCCATTTTCGGTAACTAGGGCCATTTATAAGCTTAGTTTTTACAAGAGGCTTATGATCATAAAACCAAGTATATACAGCAGAATCTTCTTCCTCATCTAACTCCAGCTGAATTGGCTCCAAAGGATCCACATCCAACAGATTGTCAGCATAATCTAGTGGAGGCTCCTCATCATCAAAAGGAGGAAACCTCATCCTCTTGAAATGCCGCCGATCTCTCTTCTCCCTTCGCATCATAATCCACATTGTACCCCACTGCAGTATTAGTTGAAAGCAAAATCAAGCACATAATTATAAAGTTGCTAAGTAGATGTATTACAGGAAAGAGATAAAAGAAATACAGTGAGACGAGTCCTCCAAACTACAATTTACTAAATAAGAAGTATAGGGGCTTGAGCAAATGTATAGACAAAAAAGACAAATAGTATAGAACCTAAAGTGTGAGGATATACCTGTGCTAGATAAATCGGCTCAACAACCCAAGGTATTTCATTCACAAATGTAATAGCCCCAGTTATATGATATAAGACCTTCACATCACGGACCTATAAACACATACAGCATCAGAAGATCAAGACATGGATTAGATGCATAGAAATCGTGGTAACTCAAATAGCCTGCAAAAATAAGAAGGTGACAATCATAAAGGAGATAAGTAATGATACCTGTTCCCAAGGCATTGGCATGTTCTCAAGGAGTTTATAGACAGCATGTGGTACAAACTTGAGAGCTCCTAGGTATACACGTTTATCATGTCGATATTGTTTTGAGGACATATCACCATGATCCCTGCAAAAGAGGAATTGCAAAACCATTATGTATGTATACCAAGGAAATAGACAGTGAAACATCTGACCATCTATTGCAGATATACAGCTTTTCTAAGACAGCAGTGAATTGACATGTAAGTTCAGGAGAGTCAGGTCAGAGACCTGAGTAATGGAGAAAAGACTATCGAGATTGAGCAATAAGCATTCAAGGAGGAGAAGGTCAAACATTTAAAAATGGATTATCACAATGACAAGAAGTCAAAATCCCCAAACTTCCACCAGGAAAGTCAAAACATAAAACCCTAATTTTAGATAACAAATACCAAGAAAGCTCACCACCAGTCAAAGCATTGCCATCTTACAGCCAATCAAAGATAACATACATATCAAACATGGCATAAGAATTAAAAATTAGTCACAACAGTAGTGTAGAAATATGTTAAGCTAGGGCATACTAATGCTACTGACAAAAAAGTTGACCAAAACCATTTGCTGCAGGAACACATATACTGAAGATGTCTGAATTACATGTTCATGTCCTATTAAATAATACGCCACAAAGAGGAACTAAAACTTCATTATATTGAGTTCCTATCCTGAAAAGATGATAGAAGCTACTTCGAAACCTAGGCTAAGACAGTAACAATAAAAAAATGCTATGGTGTTATCATTTTATATATCATTGTTTGACATTAGCCTTTCTAATGACCCTTAGGCAACTAATCCTAGTTAATAACAATAACATGTTAAAAAGGAATAACTATAACCAACATTCCACTTATTTAGCTATAGCTCTCAATTTGTGGCCAGCTAATGCATAGCTAAACTTAAAGTTTTCAATTGTTCTTATGGACCTTAAAACAGAAAAATCATTTGGAGAAATATATAAATAAATAAGTTTCTGTGTCAAACGTCAGTGTAGGCTTTTATAAATTTCAGATTAGTTTAAAGCAAAATGATTAAATCCAAGGGTTGCAGGAGCTTCCTTAAGAACATGAAAAAACTTAAATACGAATCCATGCAGCGGCACTTTTTTACACAAAACCTCCCATCAATGGACAGAATATTGATGCAGAATAGATGTTAAATAGGTAAAAACCCTTAGCGTGCAGTTTCAATTCTCTTTAGATCATCGATTATTTAATGTAACTGAATGTAAAAGAATGACCATACAAATGTGTAACTGAAAGCCAACAGCAACTTACATGATTGTCTCATGGTCAAAGATTCTCAATGGAACTTGAATTCTTGAAGTCAGAGACTATTACTTGTGAGCCATTAACCAAGCCATGTGTTTCTTTATTTGAAAGGCAATTAGGAGAATGTACCCTACAACTGCATCACATAGATATAATTGACCAGCTGAACGTACTCCAATAAACTCATGATAAAAAACCAAAATCCCAACAGTACATGGAAAAAATGACCTTAATCCACAAGTCACGAATAATTCCACCATCCCCAACCCCATCTTCAAGCCTCACAATATCTTACAAGAAACTCGGACCAGTGAATTCATCAGACATTCAACCTTCCAAACACCCCCCACCCCCCCCCCCCCCCCAAACAAAAAAAAAATGCATCCAAATCTTTTTTACAAAAAAAAAAAATTCAAAGTCATAGTCGAAAGAATTCCCAAAATGCACACAGAACCTTTGTTCCAAGAAACGATTGACTCATCAATAAACACAATGATTTCATCCCTCAGCCCTCCGTAAATCCATCAAACAGTACTTGCATTGACAACAACCAACCTAATAAGATAACTAAACTATCAACCAACCAACTAATCAAAACAAATACGCATTCAAACCAAAGTAAGCAAAAACTCACCTTATAATTTTCCTCACATGCTCCGGCGGCATGTCTTCCTTCTGAGTTTCAACAAATCCAAACTTCCTCTTGTCACCATACCTCTTCGAATTAAGCTGCATCCATTTACGAGCCTTCTCCTCGAGCTGCGCCTCAGACGGCAGAACAGTATAAGAAGCAGGCGGTGGAACAGGTGGAGGAACACCACCACTAGGTCCTGCTCCTCCACTAGTCCCCGGCGGCATTGACGGCGGAGGTACCCCCGGAGGCAGTGGCGCAGCCATATTGCCACCACCACTACCGTCGTTACCACTATCGTTCCCCCACAAATCTCGCGAATTTCCAGTATACATTCTTCTCTACTGAATTTACAAACAAACCATAACTATTCGACACTACCTGGAGAGGAATTCGTGAATCGATTCAAGAATCGAGCGAAATTGGGAGAAATCTGATTTCTTAGGGGTTTTTTCTTAAACTTTTTTTTTTTTTCCTTTTTGAAAACGAAGGACCTGGAAAGAGCGCGAGCAATTTGGGGTTTATATAGTGATGGGTGCATGTGGGGTTAAGGCGGTTATTGAGGCGGTGCATCGGACCGGTATCAGCCGATTTGACACCCCAAAAGTGGGACTAAGCCACTATGGTCTGGACCACTTTTGGGCCTCGATTCTTGGCCCATTTGCGCAATGGTTAAGTGAGACCTTGAATTCAGTCATTTGTTAAACTAGGACGAGTTCGGACATTAAATTAGTCTCATTTTTCAAATAAATTAAACTCAGCTTGTGAATAATTAATTTAACTTCGTTTAGAGTCGATTATATATTTATTTAAATTAGTATCTTTAAATTTTTTTCTTAATAATTAGTATACAGATTTAACTTGTTCTGATTGTACAAAATTTGTTTTCTATAAAAATATGGACTATCGTATCGTTGATAAAATTTTTCTCGTTTAATTAACTAATTTAATTGGTTAATTTTAAATTACAAAAATTAGTAGTATATAGATTTAGCTTGTCTTGATTATATAGAATTTGTTTTTTTCTGAACTAATTAAATTGGTTAATTTTTTAAATTACAACATTTATTTATCTAAGATATTCAAGTATCAAGTATATTTGAATTTTTTTTAAGTTCGAACTTGTTGTTAATGTGAAAATTTAAATTGAAATTTTATCTACGATTAATTTTCAAACATGTTAAACTAGAGTTTGAATTAATTAATTTTTAGACCGACTCACTTATATAATAAGCTCGAACTAGTTGATACTTAAACTTGACTCTGAAATTTTATTTGCCAGCGGATTTTGGGCACGTTAAATAAAAGATGGGACTTGTTAACTTAATGAACGGATTGAAAGCCGAAACCTTCCCAATTTGAGTTCCCGCCATCTCGAAATAATGGGATATTTATTGAATCACTCCCTCGTTCAATCAATTATTCAATTTTAGGGTTTCTTTCTCTCTCTCTCTGTATTGGGTTTCTTTCTCCGGCGAGAAATTTAGTTCCGTTCCATCAATCTGCCGGCGAACAGATATGCCGGCGTCGACGTCGCTCTCCTCGAAACATCATACACTGATTCAAGCTCTACTCTCCCGGGGGCCACTCAAGGAATCTGAATTTCGCTCCATTTTTCACAAAGTCACTGGAAAATCTCCAGGTCTCTCTCGGTCTCTTTACTTCGTGTTTAAGTAGGTTTTTTCGTCTTCTTGGTTTCTCCGTCTTATTGGTTTCTCCTTTTAACCGAATTTAATGCTGTTATAGTTCATGTAGTGATGATAATCTGTAATTATATAATTTTGTCCTTGTAAACCTTATTTCTATGAAGATGTTCTTTTTCCCCTTTTTTCACTTGAAAGATCCTTCTTTTCTGTGAACAAGTTCTTTATATTGAGCTTATGATGGTTATGGGAACTCGCAGAATTATGTTCAAAATATAAACATAATAAAGCGTCAAGTTTTGTCCTTTTCGACCTTTTCTTTTAATTCTTTTGAAGAAAAAGAAAAAAAGCATTAGCTCTGGACATTTTTTTACAACTCTGGAGAATGCAGATAAAGCTTTAAATGAAAAGTTGGGTGTCTCATGCTTTTTGGGTATGGTATGTGTTTATAATTCTGTTTGTTTGTATGTTAGGTATTGAAATCTTAATTATCAGCATGATTTTATGAAAAAAGTTGATATCTTTCAGTAATATTTTTGGTAAGAGATGGTAAATGCCTACTCTAGTCGTGCGTACTTTCATGTGTGATTGATATAAATTGTTTCATTTAATATTCCTCTGAGTCCATATAAAGAAGGTGTACGTAGGAAAAAGCATGAAGGATTAGATACTCCTAGCTAGCAGCATTATGGTTATTGATTGGCTTTGATATTATGGTTTGGTATGTGTTTGCAGATCATCAGGTATTCAATGATTACATTTCCGACATAAATGATGAATTAAGTTATGTTCAACTTGAATTGCGCAAATGCCTAAATCAATACGACGGGAAGGCGTATTATGGTGTGGTCAACACTGTTTCAGATGAGCACTCCAAGCTTGGAACTAAATACAGTGTTCCTCAAATTGCTTTATATAAAGGAATTGTAAGTTTCATGTTCAAAATAGTTTCTCTGCTCGTAATTGTAGATCTTGCTAGCTTAGCATAATTAAAATTCAGAATCAGATCTGGAGGCCGTATCGAAAAGAGAAGAGGACTGGACTTGGTTGTATTGAGCTGCGCTGGGAATTGAAGCAGTTCAAGAAATGGATGGGGGGATTCAGGGTATGTGGCCTTGGGGAAGGGCAGCAGGAAACTGTTGTGTTTTGGGTGTTGGCTGCATTTTGGTAATCATGTTGATATCACAGATGCAAGCTTTTTTGCAAGAAAGTTTGCATTGTGTAGAAATGGCTGGGGCTGGGGTAGATAAAAAGAAGGAAAAGGAAAAGAAAATGGCAGAAGGAATAACAGACAAAAACTACACAATCGTTGTAGTGCACTAAGTTGTGGACCTACGCCCTTAGCTAACCAAGTCAAACATTAGTATGTGGACAAATTTTGGATGTACAGGCCCAATCAGGAACTAACTTTTGAGGGTCTCAATTTGACATTTTTGTTTCATAATGTAGTGGTCTATTTGGAGCTAACCCTGAGGATTACTTGTCACACACAGCACTTACTTGGATGCTTTTCTTGCATAATCTGAATGCAGCTTAATTGAAGTCTCCCTTGGACCAAAAAAATTTTTTTTTCTCTTTTAGTGAAGAGGTGCTTCCATTTTTCTATTGTGAAAGTCTTGTCCAATGAAAACAAGGAACAAAAATTTGAGGTTGTACTTGCATGCAATATGGCTACCTGCAGAGCTACTCATCTTTTTAGCAAATTTACTGCATAGGACTGAAATGTCTAACTTTTCTTTCCCATTTCTCAAGTACTGAAATGTCTAACTGAAATGTCTAACTTTTTTATTTCTGAGTACTGAATGGCTCCAATTACAAATGTTAGCTTGAAGCTATTGTTCAAGATACGGCTGGTGAAGGTAGCATTTCCAACATTGATGCTCTTAACATAAGGCTGGAGAACCAGGTTTGACATAGTCAGATACTTCATGATCCTGTATTTACAAATTATGTCTTTTCTATCCCAGTTCATTCATGTACCATTTGTACCTGGATGTGGTCTCCTAGTTTGTCTGATTTTGTTTTGACCCCACAATTTCACCTTGCTAACTTTTACTATTTTTATCAAATGAATCCAAAAGAAATGCCCCCCACCCCCTTTGTTAAAGTTTCATATAACTTATTGATAAGGATCTTTAACTAATTCTTTTTGCACCATCATTTGTTAGCTGTCTAATGGCTACCAAGCAGTTTAAGACACATGTTCTCATTGAGAGTCATTTCTCATTTGGTAAAAGGTGGTATTATTGGTGTCATCAATGGATTTTTTTTTCTTTTTTTTTGTTTTGATTTTCTTCTTGTAATGGCTGTCAACTTCAACGAAAGAGCACCCTTGTAGCAAGAAAGTCATTTATGTTGTACTTAACCATGGCCTTAAGTTGTTTTGTTCTGCCAGTTGAAAAATTTTAGAGCTATTTTATACTTTTTAAGTTAGTTATTTTAATCTCATTTCAGGCAGTTCCAACTATTTCAATGTTCAAATTGTTCATGAAGCTTGTCTATCAACTTCATCTTTTCTTACATAACATAGCATTAAAATGAACTGCCTTTTTTCTTGTGCATGAAAAAGTTACATTTCTGTAGCATTTCGGTTTTAATTGATTTTTTTTTCAGTTTTAATTGATTTTTTTAAAAAACTTTGACACTTGGTAAGTATTAGCTGGTTATCTGCTATGGGAAATCTTGGAAATGATGCAAAATATATAGTTGTCGACTTTGCTTCTTGTTCTGGAATCCATATGCTGTTTTTAATTTTTAAAAACTTTGTTCTGACTGAAGAAAACATGACAAAATTATTAAGTATGATGGACCCTGCACTTTAGACTAATCATTGCATCTGGTTGAGAAAGGAATATGTTACTATCATGACACGATAGAAGTAGATATTAAGTATGCATTAGGGATGCATTTTTTGTGAAAGAAGGAAAAATTACTTTTTTTCCAATTTCTATCTGTCATTGAATCTTTATTATCCTAGAATTATTAGGGTTGTAGGCTTCCCACTTCCAGACTGTATGGTGAATTTTTTATCTATTCTCAATTCTTTGGTATGGCTCTGTACTCCTGGACACTTGTAGTTACATTGAAACTGCATGTTATCGAGTTGCAATAGCAACTATGTTCTTGAATTTGTGTTTGAGCATTTTTTTGTCTCGATACTGTAAATGCATTTTCTCTGCTGATGATTTGCTACCTGTTGCATCAGGAATGTGATTATTTTGTAAGTCATATTGGCAAGGCCTTGCAACTTGGTTATTCTGATCTTCCTGCGAAGAAATTGCATTTTCAAATAACTGATGGGGTTTTTTACCCCCTCTTTTAGTAGTACTCTGAAACATTGGCATTTTCTGGCTGTAATTTAACTGAATTTAGATTGGCAAGTATTGCACTTGTAAGTAACCTATTTGTCAGGTATGCTACCTTTCCTTTCTCAGAACTTGCTTAATGAACATCTGTAGTTTCTTAAGATGCATATCTCCTAGTATATAGCATTGATTATTGAATCGATTAGAAATGAATAGAAGTGTTTATCTAAACCTCTTCCTGCTTCAGGCACCAGTGTTTGTTTAGTTGGAGCATGAAAGTCAAGGGTGAAAGAGTTCTTATATATTGGCTTAACCAGTCTTTTCTCAATTTCTTTTAGGTTTTAAGTGGAGTGGATTCACAGTCACAGGATAATTCAACTGAAATCCCCTCCGCTTTGAAGAACTTCAGCATGTCCCAAAAAGATAAAACTCTTGAAGAGTTTGTGCACGACCAGTGGCTTTGTTCAATATCTGATGGACGGATTGGACTTGGGGTCAGATCCTTTCTTGATTTACGAAGTTGGTTCCATGATAATGAAGTTCCCACTTGTCAAGTTTGCAACGAGGCGGCAGTAAAGGTATGTGTAGTACGTAATGTCTCTCCCCGCTGCATTTTGAATTTTGTTTTATGATGCTGAAACAGTGTCATTTTCTTTGGCTGAGAAGTCTATAAGGTGGCCAGGAAGTTCAAAAGCATTTGATTTACATATCAAGGAACCAAATGGTTCCGTGACGCCTCCTTTTTTTTATTTTTAAAGAAGTGGCAGCACCTACACTACCTCTACTAAGGGAGGGCCCAACTCGGGCAAGGGGGGCTAGAGGAAGAGAAACCTGCTTCTAGACTAGAGAGGTGCACTACTGCGCACACACTGGATTTTACTGCTGGTGCAAAGGTTTGAACCTTTGACCTGCAGCTAGAAACGCTTGTTATAGTTTGCCTGATGTTTAACTCATCTAACGTGAATTAGTCGGCTCTGTTACACTTAGTGAACAGATAATAATCCACGAATATGGTGTTGTACATAAAAGGCATATGGTGTTGTACATAAAAGGCATATGCTGTATAACGGCTGCTGGTTTGCTCTGTATTTCTTAATGTAGAGGTTATGACCTCGACAACTCGTCTCTAACATGTCCAAGGTACTGTGGACCTTGACTTGTTCAGTTTTGATTAAATTGTGCAGGCAGAATTTTGCCAAAATGAGAATTGCAATACGCGAGTGCACCAATCTTGTCTGAAAAAGTTGTTTTCTCTAGCAGGGGTATTACTTTTTCTTAGCCTTTTTTTTTTTTTGGCAATGTATCACATTGTCATTGGGATTGATCAAACTAATCAATATGCCAGTTATAATTCACAGGTTAAAAGAGTTTGTCCAGGTTGTGGTACACAATGGCGTTTAGTGGCTAAAAGAGAAGCTGCAGAAGAACAAGAAGCAGATGATCAGGATGGTCCCTCTGAGAACACGTCGCAGCCTGATCCCTCTGCAAGAAAGAGGCTAAGGACCTCCAAAGGAGTTGATCGCAATACCCAGGAGTCAGATTCTACTATAACTTCTTCAACCCTTTCTGGCTCGAGGAGGTTAACTCGAAGTTCCGCCAGGCGCGCTGCTGCTGCTTAAGCCTAAATGCACATTCTGTTAGTTTTGCTTGGTTCCATCTTTCCTTGGAAACACTGCATCCGAAACCTAATATGCGGAAGCTTTCGAAATTCGCTTTCTTGGCTCCTGTTAATTATCTTTTGTATGTGTATAGTAGGAGTATATATCTCAAGCTCAAAGTAAGTTGCCTAGCCTATGGGAGAGCACAATATCTGCAGAATGAGAATTAGCTTTTGGTGTGTCTGTTTAGTATGTGTGTTCAAATTTGTACTGTCATTCAGCATTTTTTTCCAGTGACAAGGACTAACAACAGCCTGTCAATGGGAGGGGTGGTGCATTAGAATAACTCGGAGATGCTAGGTAAGTCCAGGAAACAGGGGCAATGAGAAGATTAAAACAAGAAGGCTAGGTGGATACAATTGTATGTGGCTAAAATACCCTGGAGTTCTCTAAACTATTTTTACCCTAAAGCTTGTCAAAAGTTCCAAACAGCCCAGCAAAATTCTAATTTGGTAAATAGGTGATCCGCCCGACTCTTTTTTTCTGACATTTTCTTGACGGAAGTCAAGAATTCGGCAAATAAACCTAGATCTCCGAGCAACCTTCAAAAGCCGGCAATTTTTTAAGGCGCCCAAGGGACTTATCTACTCAATCCCAAACCCTCCCAGTACCGATGTGGGAAAGAACCCTCACAGGGGCAAGTCCAACAGGGCGGCTTCTACTAAGAGCTAACGAACCCTCACCAACCCCGGTATAGCTACCCCAGCGATTGTTTTTTTTCTGACATTTTCTTGACGGAAATCAAGAATTTGACAAATAAATCTAAATCCCCGAGTAACCTTCAAAAGCCGGTAACTTTTGAAGGCGCTCAAGGGACTTATCTACCCAATCCCAAACCCCCCTCCCATTACCGATGTGGGAAAGAACCCTCACAGGGGCAATCCGCCCGACTCTTTAAAATGGTCAAGTTTACGGAAAGTTCTGCCCAAATCTGACACTCCAAAAATGAAAAATTAGAAAACCTCTGGCTGCTTTGTGGTGTTTTTCTTTTCTGATATGTTTTTATGATTTCTTTCCTTTTTTTTTTTTCAAATCACGGTGTACGGGGATTTAATTGTGAGTACTATATTAACAAGGCAGCCACTTTCAAATTTGTAAAATTGAACTTCAACAGCAATATGCCTAACACAACAAACCAAAAAAGAAACACAATTAAAAAAAAAAAACCCCCCCTCGTTTTTGTTGGGTTACAATTCTTTCATGTTAATACTCATTTTAATATGGTTTTGTTTAAGATAGTTAATGCAACCGCCAAAAGATTAAGCACCTAAAAAATTCAAGGTAACTCAATTAAATTTATGTTGGACTGTTGGAGTATGAATTATACCTGTATTAGACCAATTACCTATTTTGTGCAATATGGATAGTATTTTTCTATAGAAAAATTTCGTCATTTTTTTTGTATGAATATTTCTTCTGTGTAATTTTTAAAAAGAGTAAATATATATTGACAGTATATACACTATCATGATTGAATATACGATAAAATTTAAGTTTCAAATTCAGGGTCTTTTATATATCAGGTATTTAATGGTAAAAATATATACACTATTAGTGTATAAAATATTATTTTATCATTTTTTTATGTGTGAGTACACAATTTTTAACTTAAATTCCAATTTTTTGGAAAAACTCTTAGAAAATGCAATCCAAACAGGAAGAGTTCATCAAATACCGTGCCAAATAAATCCTTCCTTATCTCCATAACAGAATCCAAAGCCTAGAATGAATATTTAAGATGATTCCAACGTGGCGTATCCGAAATGTCTCCTCCTTTCAAGCTCTCCCATGAAGAAAACATCAAAAAAAATTGCTCTAACGCCTGACTCAGACTCACCATTAAAGAATCCAACAAAATCCCATTAATGCCATCCTCATACGACTTCCACATTGCAACTTGTAAATGTCGCAGTAGATCCCTGCCCAAACCCACCTACACGTGCACATCATGGGTTTTAACCAACAAGGACATGTCAATTTCAGGATTATTATTTAATATGATGGATTACTTTATGGTATTTTGGATTCTGACCACTGAAATCTTTGACTAATCTTAGATCGTAAAACTAGTATCAGTATTATTATAGCCTTGTTTGACAGGCAAGTTTTTTGTTAAGTTTTTCTGTTATAAATTTTTAAAAAATTTTAACTATAATAATTTCAAAAAAAATTTTAAAAATTTTAAATTATACACTTTACAATATTTAAAAATTTATACACTTCAAAAATTTTTTTAAAATCTCTATAATAAAATTTTAAATAAATTTCCAAAAAACTCACTTATCGTTGCACTATTAGCAAGTTTTTCACTTTTCAGCACTTTCATCTTGTACACGTAGGTTTTAAGGAAAATGTTATGAAACAATTAAAAGTATGGATGTCCCTTTGTATTCTTAAGATGATTAATTCATGATTTTATGGCTACATTATGTATAGAAGTTACAATCCATAAATCTATTCATGTAGTGGAGAAACCGTTTCATAAGTTTCTTCATATTATTGTAATAGTGGGTGTTTAATAGGATTTATGTACCTTTAACCTTATAGTACCTATATATAGAGGTACATTGAAACCCTTTGAGTGTACTTTTGTATCTTGTTGAAATATAAGAATATCATTCTCCCTTTCTCTATTCTTTTCTCTAATACTTCTTCAATTCCTATTGTAATATTTTATTTTATTAGTTTTATAACACGTTATCAGCACGAGTCTCTATTTTTTAGCAAAAGGTGAAAACGAAGGCTCTACCTTGAACAAAAGTGAAACACAAGATTTTGCCGAAATTCTGCTCGCATTTCTTCAAGTAAATTCTGAGGTAAATTTCTAACTCACAAACTTATTTCAATTTCTTATGACTAACATTTGAATGATCAAAAAAAAATACAAGTGCCTATTGCTGAGCAATCATTAAACACAAATATATACTGTTTGACATCTTTGAGGTAATATTTCTCCTTTTAATTCTACTTATTTATCTTTAGAATTATTTGTTATAAATACTTATATTCTGATGCATTGAGTTTTGGAGATGCTATTATAGAAAATCAATTATATTTGAGGATTTACTTGTCCTTTGAAATACTTAAAGAAAAAGATTCGATCACCTGAAGATGGTCGTTCTTTAACGAAAATATTTGGCCACCAGAAAATGGTTATTATTTCAAAAGCCTGGTATGATAAATTTACCTATGGCTACAAGAATATAATTCTGCTATGTTTAGAATTATTTCTTAGTTGAAAATAATATTCTCTACATATTTCTCAATTATGCGCTTGTAGTAGCAATATTGAGAGAAAATTTGAGAAGTATTCTATACTTATTGTATGCTAGTTCTAGTCCATTCCCAGAAGTGAATGTGACTAAATTTCAATTTACTAGTTATGGTTGATGCCATGACTATGATTTTGGTAAATATGTATTTTACCATGACAAGAGAAAAAACTACCATTTGAAGTGGGATAATAATGATAAGGACAAGAAAATAAAGGTCCTAAAGATAAATGTCCCGAAGTACATTTGACGAATCAAAATTATAATAGCATTTTCATATGGCAAATTTCTTTAAACGCCCTGAAGGTGTATGATGATTGATTTAATTAACTTTTCTTCCCGAAAAAGAAATGGATGTTAAACATTTGGGATCAAAGGATTATGGTGATGATATTTGTCCCATAAGAATTATGGTGACAATGATATGTGTCTCATTAATAAGTGCTACTATAATACACTATTTTTCAACAAAAGAGACAAACACAATCAGTGGTAGTGTTTAAGTGATTGAAAACTCCAGAAGAGCTACTACTATATTTCTCCCTGTAGGAGAAAAGTTTATTATAAATAAAGCACTACTTTTTACAATGTCTCGAAAAATTTATTGAATTAGAATATCCGTCGAAAAGGATATCAAATTGAGACACTAAATGAGACAATAATAGAGATCATGTTTAGAAATCAAATGAGATAAAGGTTAATTATATCATAATAACCATTCGAGAGAGAAATGGTTATCGATATAGTTGTCTTCATTCTCATTTGATTTATAATTATCACCTGCAGTAAACCAGAAGTTTACTGATCCCAATGGATATATGATTTGACAAAAGTGAGAATATTTGAGAGCCGACAAGTATTTATACATACCCCATTTATATTATATATGGCTCCAAAAGAAATTTAGAATTTATGTCGGGTATGAATCACTTTTTACGATTAAATATCGTAAAATATTTGATGAGTGATCTATTAAATGATTTATTTATTCTGATGAGTTACGATTCCCGACATTAGGGGGAGGAAGAAATCAACCGAAAGGAAATCACCTGAAAAATTGGATTTCCTCGATCCTCATACAAAATAACGTGAACTGGAAGTTCAAGAAATTATTCATTTACAGAAAATTGCAAACCAGTTGTCAGATATATTATCGACTCTAGAAGAGTTATTAAATCAACTGTTCCTGCAGGAAATACCTTGATTAAAATTGATGTCCCTGAAGGATATGCACAAGTGCTACAAATAAATTTAAGGTCGGCCTACCTAAATAAGGTATAAATTGATTTCAAATATCTCCGGAGATTAAATGTCATGACAAAATTCAACCTCTTGAAGAGGTTGCTCCTGAAGAGCCAACTTATGAAGAGAATGAAATCATAGAAAATTTAATTGGAGCCTAATAAAATGTAGCACTTGATATTATAGAAGTTGATGAGGATCATGAATCTAGATCGGTTGATGAATGTCGGTATAGAAATGATTGGAAAAATGGAAAGATGCGATTCAATTTGAATTGGACTCACTGGCTACAAGAAAAGTTTTTGGATCTGTAGTCCAAACACCTGAAGGTGTAAAGCCAATAGAATATAAATGGGTATTTGTGAGAAAAAGAAATGAGAAAAAAGAAATTGTGAGATATAAAGCAAGACTTGTAGCCCAAGAATTTTCACAAAGGTCTGGATTTGATTATGATGAAACGTATTCACCTGTAGTGGATGCTATTACATTTAGATATCTTGTGAAGTTTTGCAGTACATGAGAAATTAGATATGCGTCTAATGGACGTCGTTACTGCATATTTATATGAGAATCTTGAAAATAATATTTATATGAGAATCCCCGAAAGATTCAACATGTCTGAAGCATGCAAATCAAATCCTAAAAATATTTATTCTATTAAATTACAAAGGTCTCTGTATGGGCTCAAACAATTTGGACGTATGTGGTATAACCGTCTCAATGAATGTCTGACAAAAGAAGGTTATACCAATGATCCAATATGTCCATGTGTTTTTATTAAGAAAAATGGATCAAATTTTGTGATAATTGCTGTATATGTTGATGATCTAAATTTGATTGGAACTCCTGAAGAGATTCAAAATATTATTGAATATTTGAAGATAGAATTTGAGATCAAAAATTTTGGAAAGACAAAATTCTGTCTTGGTTTACAAATTGAGCATTTGAAAGGTAGAATTTTTATCCACCAAACTGCATATACCCGGAAGGTATTAAAGCGGTTTTATATGGATAAGGCACATACATTAAGTACTCCAATGGTTGTCAGATCATTAGATCCTAATAAGGATCCTTTTAGACCGCGAGAGGAAAATGAAGAGATATTTGGTCCTGAAGTACCATATCTCAGTGAAATTGGTGAAGAGTATTGGAATACGATGATTAAAAGATCTCAAATGATGTTTGCATCAGGGGGAGAAATTAATGCACAAGAATAGTGTACTCTTTTTCCTTCACTAGGGTTTTTGTCCCGATGGGTTTTTCCCTGGTAAGGTTTTAACGAGGCATATTCTTTGTGTAATGGACATCCAAGGGGGAGTGTTATGAAACAATTAAAAGTATGGATGTCCCTTTGTATTCTTAAGATGATTAATTCATGATTTTATGGCTACATTATGTATAGAAGTTACAATCCATAAATCTATTCATGTAGTGGAGAAACCGTTTCATAAGTTTCTTCATATTATTGTAATAGTGGGTGTTTAATAGGATTTATGTACCTTTAACCTTGTAGTACCTATATATAGAGGTACATTGAAACCCTTTGAGTGTACTTTTGTATCTTGTTGAAATATAAGAATATCATTCTTCCTTTTTCTATTCTTTTCTCTAATACTTCTTCAATTCCTATTGTAATATTTTATTTTATTAGTTTTATAACAGAAAATAGTTTTTAAGGATTGAGTTTGTACACCTCATCACTCACCCGAAAGGCTAAAAAACCCAACTTTTCATCTGTTGCTCTCCAATTTCTTTTTATGTGATCCTGTTTTGTTTTCTTTGGAAAGCAATCATTACCCCATTATTGATTGATTTCCCGCAATGGGTTGATCAATCAGGCTTTTAAGTACAATAGCTTATCTGGTTTTTCTGTTCTTGGTAGGTTTTGCTGCATTTACTTTCATTTTTTGCACTGTTGTGGTTCTCAATTTGGCAGGCAAATTTTGGCCTTTTTTGGGCACCCCTTTTGGTCTCTTTTGAAGTTTCAGGACCTTAACTTTCATTCTTCTTTTCTAGGAAATCTTGGAACTGTTGAAAATTTCGAGGGATATTGTGAAAAATTTCGAAGGGTGTAATACTAAGACAGATGTGTAAACAATTTGGAGCGGTCTGTCACTTACCCAAAAAATTTGGAGTGGTCTGTGGCCATGTTTTAGTGTAGCTAATTCTTTAGTATTCTGTTACTGGAAGAAAAGAGTTGGTAGTAGTTGATCACAATGTTTAGCCTTGGACCTTTTCTCCCCTGTTTCCTTTTGATGTTGCTACTCTTGTGGTTGTGGAGATAAGGACTTGCTCTTTTTCTGTTTTTCCTTTTTTTTTTAAACTTCTTTTCGTGGTAGTTGCAATTGTTGCATGATGCTGAATGAGCCACTTTGTGCCAAAAGATTGACATGGTATCTGTCCCATTTTGATCTAAGTTTTCTTTGCATTGTCTCTACGCAATATTCAAATATGTGTTTTTTGAAGTGAGTCACAGTAAGATTTTTTTATTTTGTGGCGGATTTTAATTGCCTTGACTAAGTCGGTCGATTGCATCATTTGATTTTCTTTATTATTTTCTTCTACCTTTTCTTTTCTTTTCTTTTTGGTGCCTGTGTGTGTGTTTCTTTTATCAGGAATGGCACTTTGATTAATTTTGCCCCTTTCTCTAGTGAAAAGTAATGTTATACTTGTGCGGTTAAAAGGTATTTTTCAGGGGTGCCTTATCTCAGTAAAGCACTGGTGTATGTTTCTTTTTTGCTTAGAAACATGTTTACGGGTTCGGTTGATCTGGCCTTCACACTAGTTTTTTCCTTTAAGCTTGACGTCACCAATTCTCACATTTGCTCTGCAGAAAAACAGAGTAGCAGTCATGGTTGTTTCATTTCCGTTCTTTCGAAATTAAACATTCAAGTCATGGCATGTCTATTCAGTAACTTTTTTGGCATTTTGGTTTTGAGCAGGTCAGATGCAGAGGGAGCTGAAACCCAATGATGTCAAACATTTCATCTGATAAAGGTAAATTTTTCGACTGTCTAATGTTGTGTGTTTTGATGCTCAAAAAGTTAGTTTCTTTAGATCTTTGGATTAAGTTAATCCATTTTTTGCCATGTCTGTCAGATATAATTTGTTGACAGAGCTTGTCTTACTGTCAAGTTAGTTATGTTGTTGTACAAGGTATTTTGCATCTGATATGATGCTTTAATTGAGGTCTGCAGTCGATAACATTTTTGTGTTAAGGACAGCCACGTTAATGGTGCTAGTAGGTCTTTTCATGGTTTTGACTATTCTTTGTTTATGAAGTGAAATTGCAGTACCTTGTCTTAATTATATGCATAAACTGAGAAATAAAAATCCTTCAAGGTTTCTCTGCAGTTATTAGTTACTCATAATCGTGTATATAAAGATTAATGTTTTGCTAACCAAAAGTTTCAAACGATCAGCTGTTTGCTAAACAAGTAGATTTCTCTTAACCTGCAAGGGCATTTCTGGTTTGCCATTTTCATCAGTATTGACTCACATAGTGCACTGCACCATAGCTTTATTTTGGAAAGCTCTGATCAGCATGTTTGAAGTAAGTGTTAGAGGTGTCAAAGTAGATTGTAGGTATTCATAATACACTGATCATACTTTGTTCTGGAAGCTTTATGGGTAATGGTTAAACTACATCGGTTTATGATCCAATTCCTCCACCTTCTCCAAACTGGCCCCATTCCTGTACATGTTTTTCCTTTTCCTATTCTTGTCATTTTCTTTTTTTTTTCCGCCCTTTTTTTTTGTTAGTTCTTTTTCCTTTTGTCTTATTATCAAATAAAACTTTAGCCCCCATCACTTACCCTTATGACGCGCCGCTAGACTTGGGTGACCAACAGAAGCCACGCAATTTATCTTGAAAACTTACCAAAATTTATGCAACCTAGAAACTTCCGCTAAAATATCTGCAACTAAATAAATTAATAAACATAAATAACTGAATTCAGGGGCATCGGAGAAGGGCTCCGCTGCCAACTAGCCAATCCTTCATTGCATACCGCATTGTTTCAGATCCAAATGGTTCAAGGAGAATTTGCGGTAAGTATCTTTCCATTCAATGGATCATAGGCTGGCATTTAGTTCAAGATTAGAATTGGATTTTTAGGCTTTTGATCTGCCAGTTATATGCTCGTTCACCTATTAATGGAGTTGCACTTTTATCCTTGAAATAAGAGCATCATTTGTTTTTGACAAATTTTAGGCCTGGTCGGTGCCACTTTTACTGATGTGTTAGGATTTTGAGTTGAGATGATATTTAGATTCTATTTTTGGTGAACAAACACTAGCATGTGGCAGGCTGACAGCTGTGATCTTTTGTGGCTGTTCATGCTTTTGTGCATTTGGTTGTGGTTTCCATACTCGTTATCATTGTTTTTAGATTATTGTTCAGTAGATGGATTAAATTGGATTAGATGGATTATCCACAAAAATTACCAATTTAAATGGTTGAGATGGACAGATCATTTGGAGACAGTACAGTTTCTATTGCAATCCATGACCTTTTTACAGCCAGTGTATTTGGAAGGAAACATGGCCTTCAAACGAATTGACACATCTAGTTAGTGTTGAATGAATTCATTCAAAATAAATTCTACAATTGATGCTGAGTGCTTCTAGTTGCATTGTTGGTTTCGTGCTTGCTTTGGTATTAGACAGGTGTAATGCATCCAAAGTAGAGTCTGTGTTTTAGTCAATATGGCTGTAGCTGAGGAAGCTGTTAACTTGTCCCATATTTTGACTGGTATTTTCATATACATATAGATGTGTGTGTGTGTGTGTGTGTGTGTATAGATGCGATAAATATACATGTCTAAGAGTTTTGAGAATATTTGATTAGCACCTTGTTAATGTTGATGATTCATATAGAACATGTCAGTAATGGCATTTTCCAAGTTGAGTGGAAATTCTTATTCTGTTAACTCGTAGAAGCAGTGTTGAACAGTTGATATCTCATTTTCAGGATAAATCTATCCTAGCACACTAAAAACTTAACCTGGTCAGAGGTATTTGACTGGTGAACAGCAGTGATAGCAGCACCATAGCCAAAGTCTTGGTCCGACATGGCTCCTGGAGGCAGTGCATATGAAAATGTCTGTGAATCCCACATTGCATTCTCGGATTATGGCATTGTACCTGACAATCCAGAATTTATAAGCTCCCCTTATGGAGAAGTGGCTGCAGTTGTCAGTGGGAAGCTTAGGATGCCAACAGATTCTGCTGTGCATGACCTGCTGGAGTGTCCTGTGTGTATGAATCTAATGTACCCTCCAATTCTGCAAGTAAGTTCTGATTGGATTCTTGTGAGCAGCATTCATGTATTTTAATTCTTTGTTTCCATTGTTTACCAGTATAGCGTATAAAGTTCTTTACTGTGGAGCTTATTCTAGGATTTCAGCTGATAGACTTGTGTTGAGTAAATTTTTGTCTCAGCACTTCACAGCATTCACCACTTGTAATATGCAAAAAGCAGGATTGTGAATGGACCAAAACTATTCCACGCTTCAATACACTTTCACAAGTCTATTCTTACCCTTTTGCGGATTTGGCTTTTTATGCTTTGCTCCATATTGTAGGGTGCACAAGCAGAATTATAAGATAGGATATCATAATTTACTCTGTGCTTATATATGACTCTGTTGTAGAATAATCTATTATGTCATACTTGTTGACATTTCTACGATTTTTTTGTTTGTTTAGTGTCCAAATGGCCACACACTCTGCTCAAATTGCAAGTGTAAAGTTCGTTGTTGCCCAGTATGCCGCCGTGAGCTTGGTAACATACGGTGCTTGGCCTTGGAGAAAATTGCAGAGTCACTAGAATTGCCATGCAGATACCAGATTTTTGGTTGTCAAGATATATTCCCTTACCATAGCAGGCTTAGGCATGAGCAGCTTTGCCAATTTCGCCTGTACAACTGCCCTTATGCTGGAGCTGAATGCTCTGTCACTGGTGATATTGAATACCTTGTTGCTCATCTCAAAAATGATCACAATGTTGACATGCATGATGGATGTACCTTCAACCACCGTTATGTCAAATCCAATCCACAAGAAGTTGAAAATGCCACATGGATGTTGACGGTAAGCATTCTCCATCCATTCA
This sequence comes from Coffea arabica, assembly GCF_036785885.1. Classification (NCBI taxonomy): domain Eukaryota; kingdom Viridiplantae; phylum Streptophyta; class Magnoliopsida; order Gentianales; family Rubiaceae; genus Coffea; species Coffea arabica. The sequence goes on from NC_092310.1 coordinate 1,783,901, forward strand.
AATGTCAAAATTTCTCCGAATTGTTTAGTAGGAACAAACATGAAATTTAGTTTCTCCACTGAAGAATTCCTTTTAGCGTGTTGCACACTGAACTTAATCGATAGGGCATGTTTTGTGATCTCCTGAGTATTCATCTATGTGCCTTAGAGGGCTATTGTTAATTGAAATTACAAGCTAGTCTAACATATTCATGATGTCCCCCCCCCCCCCAACACCACAACCCCCCCCCCCAAAAAAAAAAAAACCCCAAACAACCCTAGAACACCTTCCAATAAAGGAAATTCATTACATTTTCTCTATAACCGTGCTGCAAACTCCTTGCTGCTTTTTCTGTCCATTTTTTTCTCTCAATCTTAATTGGCCCATTGGAAATTTTTTTGGATCATAATCCTGCAGATTCTCTCAGAAGAATCCAAATCTAAAATCTGGAGCTGTATCTTTATCCATTAAAAGAAGAGTTGAAAGAAAACAAGGTTTAGTAGTTATTTTCACAATTGGATATTCTTCTAGTAATTTAGGTTGGTTGCTTAGCTGTTTCAACAATTGCTTATTCCAAAGTATAATCTTTTCTTTGTCTGCTTTGATGGACTTGTGGTCAGAAGGTACAAAAGGTGATGGACAGCAAGGCTTTTGCTAGCTTTTCTGACGTGCCAAAATTTAAACTATTACTGAGAAATGTGCTGGATGTTGCATCCTATAAAATTTGTCCAACAGATGTGCACTTTGGTACATGCAACAATAGCAGTCAATATGGAATGGTGGGTAAAATTTGTTAACACCTGCTGGATGATGTCAATTGACTTTTCTGAATGGCAATCCAAGCATTGCTTTTGCTGTATCCCCTTAAGCCTAAAATGGGGGTTTGGTGCATGAATTCTGGAATTAGGAAAATAAGAAAGAAATGTAGTTAGACAGGAGTAGATATCACGTCATAATATCAAGAACAATAAAATGGAACTAAGACCTGAAAGTTTTAATTGCTCCTGTGTTGTTAGCTTGAACTTTGTAAAGAAAAATATCCTCTAGTGGATAAACCAGATATTTTTATTTTTCTCTATGTCCATCCCTGACAAAGTATAGATGAGAAGGGAGATGCAGCATGACATTTACATTTAATACATAGGTAGAAGTACAAATTCTTACATGGTAAGCAGCCTAGTGGGGCAAGTGACCTTTCCTCTGAATTTTTTATCTGGTACATATTCAGGGGTGGTAAAGTCATTACTGAATAAATTTTGCATTCATGGAACAGCTGCATCTTTTTATTGCAAAAGAGTGAATCATCTCTAGTGAGTGCCTGGTTTGGGGAGTGAATTTGGTAATCAAATCTTATAGTAAGGTAGTGATAACTCTTTGATAGAGGCTTGAAGTACCATAATATGATAATAAAATAGAGTAGACCATAGGAGAGAAGAAAGGAGAAAGTGAGTCTGTGTCTACTTCCTGTCTTGCATGTACTTCTGCTGCAATTCATAGGCAAAAGTACATGGTTTGGTATTCATTTCAGTAGGTTTGAAGTAGCAAAAACAAGCAATTTATTTTTTGAGTAAATGAAGTTGTCACATGGAAGAGGGATATGGATTTCTTGTATCTTCTCAGGGAGAGGATCAACATCGACTTTTTCACATGATTTGGTTGTTTGTGTAGAAGTTACTGATTCAGTTGATTTTTGTCCAGGCCTAGTTGACTATATTGAACAGGAATTCTAAAATAAGTAGGATTTTTTGTTTTCTTCTGGTTGGCAGGATGAGTGGCCTACGAATGGGTTGTTTTCCTTACTATCCACATGCATAACTTTTCATGTTCACTTTCTTGCTTAGTAAACAATGTTTTCCAGCGGTTAGTACTGGAACCAATCTTTACCTTCTATAGGCTGTATAGTTATACAGATAATGCTGTTTGAACAATGGAAACTGGAACGTCCAGTGTAAACTACAGCTTGGGCTGGAGATTTGGTTAAGAACTTTTGTTGCTGCCATTTTGCTCTGTTATTGGTCGAAGATAAGCTGGTCAGAATTTTTGACCAAGTAGTCTTGGGAAGATTAAGATATTTTTATTGATCATATTACTTACCTGGTTAAACCTTCTTTTTGTCACATAAAACGCTGGCATGCTTTCTTGGAAATGATGCTTTTGAGTTATTAATACATGAGAGTCGTAGTATGCCTTTGTAAATTTAATCCTCGCAATAGTATTACATACAATCAGAGGAAAAGAAAGAATCAGATGTTTCTACGTCCTACCAAAGTGCATGCCTTTGTAAATTTAATTCCTGCAACAGTACTACGTACAATCAGCGGAAAAGAAAGAATCAGGTGTTTCTGCGTCCTACCAAAGTACACAAGGTTTTCTGGACACATTAGAGGTTTGCCTGTTGATTTTATCAAATGTAAACCCTGTCTTCTTTTCTTGTCTGCGCAGGTTTTTAACTGTTTTGGCCACCAATTCTGCTTGCACTTTGAGGCGTTTCATCTAGGAACAGCTCCAGTTTATATGGCCTTCCTGAGATTCATGGGCACTGATGAAGATGCAGAAAAGTTTTGTTATAGTTTAGAAGTTGGTGGAAAAGGTAGAAAGCTAACATGGCAAGGTGTTCCAAGGAGCATTCGCGACAGTCATATAACAGTTCGAGACGGTATGGATGGACTAATTATTTATAGAAACATGGCACTCTACTTCTCCGGAGGGAATATGAAGGAGCTCAAGCTTAAAGTGTCTGGCCGTATATGGAGAAAAGACATGTAAAAAAAAAAAATTCATGGTAGTGTTATGGTGTCTTCTGTTTCTTTTGGAAAAGAGTTAATGGTGATCTGTGTTAATTTCTAGGATTGGTGGATGAATTTTGCTAGATATGTAGTTTGTATAAAGATAATGGAGGTTCTTGGATAATTTCAGTTTGATAGATTTATTCTACTACAACTTAGAGGTGGCTTTTCCTTGGTATATAAGTTCTAGAGTTTCCTAGCTCGAGGTCTCTGCTGTTTCCACACAAACTCAAACTATTCTACTTGCTTCTTACCTCAATATAACTACTGACTGTTGATTGGTTTAGTAGAGTCTGAAAACAACTACAAATAATCTGGAGGGGTGGTGGTTTGGAGGCCTAATGTTTTCTCTATGGCGGTTTAGATAGGGATGGGTAGAACCTGAAAAGGAAGTAGGGAGAGGAGCTATAATGGATGTACCATTATCTAGGACGAAAAATGACATTGTCAAAATCTATATGCAATCTTAAACAGATTTCACGTTTAATCATTTGAAGAAATTGTATCCAAAGTCAGCATTTTCATGATCAATATGTCAAAACCTACGGTGATTTGTTGTTAAAGCATCTTCATTTACATATATGCATTACAGGCAGCAAGAAGTTCATCCTTCTAATCTTTTAAAAAAAGGACTGGTCTCAGTATTCCTCTGAATCTGAATGTAAACATAAAGAAGTATTCACAATCCTTTTTGATCTAAGACAAGGATTTTCAGATTCACATTTCCCCAGTTCATCTGTTCTTCCTTAATCTCTTGAACCAAACTTCCAACATGGCCCGGACACCGATGCACCTGAATCAATTCAAGAAGGGAGCTCCTCCAAGTTCAAGCAGCTTTCCAAAACCAATTTCTGAAGACAGGGGAGATGATCACCGGAGCACGTCCACCTGACAATGCACAACAATTCCAATTTCAAGAATTTGAGTTTAGGGAATTCCCCTTCTTCCATGTTCCATATTTCTTCCCCACCAGCTTTTGTACCCAGTAATTTGAGAACCTCAAGATTAGGTAGGCTTCCTATTGAGGAAATCATACTCCAAGGAAATGCTTCCAGGGTCAACTTTTTTAGATTCATGGGGAAACTGAACCCATAATCCTTATCTTTCACACGGTAAAAAGACAGCTTCAGTGATTCCAGTCGTCTCAGAAAGTCCATTGCCACAATCTTGCTCCAATCCCCACATGCTTCTTCTGTTTCATGGAGACTACATTTCAGTTTGCGGATATGTGGAAACTTCTTCATTATCTTATCCATGCTTTGCCCCAAGTCAAGCTCAAGAGCTGATATAGTGTCTAGGTTACACAAATCTGAGGAGCTGTCCAAGTTGTCTTTGGCCAAACTAAGATCAAAAAACTTACCACTTACATGGAGACACCTCAATGTCTGCATATTCCAAACAGTATCTGGGAGAAAAAGTCTACCATGCAAAGATTTTAGAATAAAAGTTTCCAAATTCCAAAGGTTTGCTATTGATGATGGGATGTAATTCATGCTACCTGCAAACGCCAAGTATCTCAATTGAACAAGCAAAGTAATTTCGCCAGGAAAAACAAATCCCAGATTAATTTTTCCCAAATCCAACACTCTCAGAAGTTTGAAGACGCAAAAAATGGATGATACATTGTATGGAGTTCCATATTCCTCGCTCTGGATGGAGACCACCAGAGAGCTTAGAAGAGGACAAAATAGCCTTGACTTCTGAAAATGCCTTGCTTTAGAGTAAATAAACAATCGACGTGTATTACTTGGCTCATCAAACTTAGGAAGTCCTGCATCATCACGTCTCAACTTTAGAAGATTTTCTTCTGTGGCTTTTCTCAAACAAAATTCATGCAACAAGTCATGGATGCGGCAAGTTTTGACTCCACCCGTAGATTTTGGTTTGTCAACCATAACCAAGCTTCTCACAATTAGATCCATTATGTAGTCCTCAGCTGTGTCCTCTAGGCTCTTTACCTCCGTCTTTTGAACAAAGCCTTCAGCAATCCACAACCGCATCAATGTCCAGATTGATATCTCTTGGTCTTCTCGAAATGCTCCAAAATAAAGAAGGTATGGCTTCAAATAATGAGGTACATGTTTATAGCTCAACTCTAATATACTTTTGCAATGTTCTGTGCCAGACACAGTGTCCGAACTTAGACTTTCTGCAATTTCTTCCCAACCATCTTGCTCTAAATTTGATAAGAATCCCAGCTGTGATAACAACTGTTAGAGGCAACCCTTTACAACCTTTTGCTATATGCTTTCCATGTATTAACAGTGCTGGAGGATTTCCACCTCTTTCTGCCAGCTTCTTTTGTAGTAATTCTAAGTACTCATCATCAGTAAGTTGACGAAGATGGAGAGGTTTACTTGCAGGTTTAACTTCCAAAACCAACTTAGAAATTCGACTTGTTAAAAGAATTCTGCTTCCATTGGCATCATTAGGGAATGAAACTTTTAACACATTCCAGGCCTCAATGTCCCAAACATCATCCAAAACTAGGAGATACCTGCCCCTTTAAACAATGGTAGGTGCTATAGCAAGATCATCAGCATCCATCCTAGAGTATTCATCAGAGTCCAAAGGATCAATGCAAGCCAAAATCTGAAACAACACATCTTTCTTTCCATATACTTGAGAAATACAACACCAAGCACGAATATGGAAGTGGCATATAATCATAGGATCTTGGTAAACTTTATTACCTAAAGTAGTCTTACCCAGTCCAGGCATGCCAACAATAGAAACAACGTCCAACTCTCCTGATCCTCCTGTAAGCTGAAAGATTATTTGTCCTGCCTCATCATGAAATCCCACCACAACTTGATTGGATGTTGGCATAGTCCATTGCAACCAAGAACGGGGTGGAGTTTGCGCTTTCTTTTGAGCTCCACAGGTGAATTCATCATCACCAATCCCCACATATTCCATATTAACAAGATTAACCTCTGCCATGATGGTGCTTACATAATGTCTGTCTCCAACTTCTGCCTCAATAAGCTTAATATTTTTTTGAAAAGCAAAGAACACATGATCCATATCCTTGGTTGAGTCCTCTTTCAAATCATGCATAAAAAGTGAGTGGATCACACTTTTAGCTTCACCAACAGCATCTCCAATAATATCCTTCACGTTTTCAGGTAGCTTATCAAAGTTCTCATGCTGGTTTTTAAGAATTGTTCTCAAGAATCTCAGTCCCTCATAGACTATATGCATTTGACTGGTTGTAGAATCCATTAAGCCGGTATTGCAATTAAGTAGCTCCCAAAAATTATCTAGGAGAGCATCAACAAAATTCCCCAATCTATGCTTATTAGTCTCCTTTGACATAATGCATGATCCTGATGAAGAAGCTACTAGGACTTGGATATAAATGTCACGGACTTGAGGATCAAAGGGGTTGATCTTCTGTAATAGTTCTGAAATCTATGTTGCACTTGGACACTAGTTCACCTTTTATGTCAAACCAACACATGGAAAAGAGGTCTGCAATTGATGTGGGATAAGGCAGCTCCCAGTTGCCTTTGCTCAAAACTCGCAACACAGCAAAGCGAATCAAACTTTGGAAGAACCTCAGCTTCTCCTGGAGGTCTTTGCATGGTTCCAGCAGATCTTGGTCATCATATCCAAATATGCAGAGAAGAACATCCACCAGATTCTCGAGCACAGAGTCGATGAGTTCCATCAACTCATGTCCCGTCAGACAATTACTGGTTTGCGACAAACTATTCGAGAAAATGAAGTAAAAATGGTTGATTGTTTGCTTAAAACTTTTGATACTACTTTGAACGCTACGAGTCAAAATAAACAGCCGTTTATTGAATACTCGGTCTGTTTTCTGCTCTATTTGAAGTCTGAGTGCAAGTTTATGGATATCAGCTTCAAGTTTAGACATGAAAGATTCTAGATAGCTTACATGCTCGTTGTTGTCAGAAGTGTTCCATATTCTGGCGCAGAGAAGAAATGTCCTCATGAGTCTATACTCCCGCTTCAGTTGCTCAGATTGATAAACATTTAAATCCCAAAGGCCATCCAGATTTTCCAGAGCATTCAAGACTGAATCTACACAGTTGGAGGAGGTGGAAGTGGAAGAGGCCATCTCTTAGTGGGGTGTTGGATTGCTAAGCAGCTATGGAACAACAACGTTCAAATCTTGAACAGCTAAACTAATCGGTTGATGCTAAACTCAAGAATGAAGAAGAATTCTTCTCTGCACCTCAGAAAATCCTTTTGGTCAACCTCCTTGTTCAGCTAGAAATGTAATGGTTGAAAGTTTTCACTCAAGTTCGAACTTTGAATCAATGGAGTGGTCTTAGTCGATTGGAGAACTAGCAGCCTTGGTGAAACTGTTGACCGGTCAAATTCATGCGGCATAGAGTTAGGGATGGGCAAAATTATGCGCTAACCCAAAAGTCCATCGTATCCAATTCAATCCCATTCGAAAATTAAAATATTTGATTTTTATTATTTGATCGGGTCAAAAGAGAATCGGATACCCGCTAAGATGCAGGACGGGTTAGGGTTACATAATTAAAAATTTGCGGATATCCAATCCATCCCGCATATATATATTTTTTATTTTTATACACACACTATAAAATAATAAGTTAGAACTAAATAAGTAATTTTATTGAACAAATTGTATTATAAATATGAGAGACTATAGTTTATTTACAAGATTCATTTGTAGAGGCCATAATCTTATATTTTATAGAAAAAAGTTTAATTAATGTGGAACATATATATTAAAAATTGTGCTACTTATTTCAAACTTTTATTGATTTTGAATTCTTTTAATTTTTTTCCTTTATCTTATATTTTCTTCACATGCTTGTTTCTTGGTGGGACACCTTTTTATAGAAAAAAAAATTTTATTAAATCTTAGATGAATGTGTAACATATAAAATTAAATTGGTATAAATCATTTTTTTAAAAAAATTAAATGATAAATGAGGCGGGTCGGATACCCGCTGATATGCAGGGCGAGTAAAGGTCAGAAAAAGATCAGCCAAATGATAAATTGGATAGGTATCCGATCAGTGCTCACCCCTAAATAGAGTGATTGGTCATTTGGTTTAGTTAGGCAATTTGATGAGCCACTTCAAAGTGGCTTGTCATATTTTGCGACCAATAGTGGGAGGCAAGGTTTGATCCCTGGCCTCCCGCCCCACCAACTTTGGTGGTGGCTGGTGGCCACTGAGCTAAGGAACTAATTTGGTTGGATGAGTTGATTTCTCATTTCTGTGATCGAAAATTGCCAAACACCCAATAAGTTTTCCTACTATTTTAATTAATTTTTTATCTCGCATAAATGTTTTTGGAAGTGGAATCCTAGCATAAACTTTAGTGAAAATAAATCTAAAAAAAATTCCAATAATAAAAATGGAAGATTTGCATAGTCTAGTTCTCTAATAACATACTCTATATAACAATTATTGAGTATAGTTATTTGCTTGGCTATGTAGTGATTTTTTAGTTATGTCATATCGCCTCTAATCACTTTCTCACAAACTTATTCCCTCTTAAGTCTTAATATGCGATGCTTCGCTTTGTGCCTCAGCGTTTTATCGTATGTTTCAGCTACCCCGAAGTCCCCCTCTGTCCAAATTTTAATACCATTTTTGGCTTTGGCGAAGAGGATTACCTGCTCTTGCGAGAAGCTGAATGTCTCCACTGTAGTTTTCCCCATGCCTAATTGAATACTCATGCCATGCTCCCTTGTAATAGTCCAGTACCCCTAATAGCAAGGACCCCCATGTACCTTGTGACCATGGCATGACACTCTGCAAGTGTAAAAGAACACCAGTCCACTTTAGGATTTAAGGTTTAGAGTTTAGAGCTCAGGGTTCTATGTCATGATGTCTGGATTCATGGTAACACCATGCCCTTGAATCATGGCATCCATATCGGCCCGGGCAAACCAAAAGTTTAATAACAATTCCCAATGCATTAAGTAGAATTAAGAGGAGAATGATGACACTTAGTCTAGTGACTAAAACTGAGATATCAGGAATTAGAGGTTCTTTGTTCCAATCCCCCCGTTCTCTCCCCGTTCTTAAATACCCACCCCTCTCATGCTAGAATTGGAGGAAAAAAATAGGGAGCAAATGATGAAAGCATGAAACAGCCATCATATTGATTTGCCACCATTTCATATCATCTATATGTGCCATCATTTATCCAAAACCAAGGAACTCAGTCACGAACTAAAAGCTACCAACAAAGAAGTCCATCAATACTGCAAACACGTAAGTTCATGAGCACAAGTACTACTTCAGCTAACACTGGAGCATAAACAGCTTTAGCAAATCCAATAGCCAACCATACATCATGATATCTGATATCCAAACATAAGCAATAACATAGCACAATGACATGGTGAATGCAGACAAAATGTCTACCTTGGACCAGGGCCACAGCGCTTGACATCTAATATCCAAGCATAGTACAATAACATGGCACAATAACATAGCACAATGACATCTTCCGTTTCATCCTCTAACAAATCCCCTTCAGCTGCCGCTAGATATGCTTCGACCGCTTGCAAAGCTGTCCGACAATGGAACATGTCATCGGTAGGGGCAGGAGGGGAAGGAATACCAATTGATGGAGACATGCAGGACTCTTTCCTCTTACTGAAGTGGGAGCTAATACTGTCAATTTCAAATGACTGAGTATTTACTTCCCCAGGGCTTGAATTGCCAAACTTCCTTGTACGTTTAGGCATTTTCAACTTCCCCTTATTCATAGCTTTTCCCCTCTTTGGAGCCACAACCTCAACATGATCATCAGTTGAATCTAACTGGATTGCTCTCTTTCCTTTTTGAAGTTTTGCCATCTTATTTTCCAGCTCACGCTCATCATCAGTATAAAGAGGTGCCTGGCCAGATTTCTGACTATACTTCCCTGATGCACCCTGATCATGGAACACCTTGGTCAGCACATGAAATTGCAAACAAACATTAAGCCTCTTGTTCTGATGAAGCAGACTTAACTTACTTTAGTCAACTCATCTTTAAAGGTTTAAGTTTAGGAAAAAAAAAAAAAGGACACAACACTAATAAATTGCAAGGCAAGGCCATTGGGTGTTAACATGAACCAATTAACTCATACAGAAACCAATAGATTTATACCTTGAAGTAATTTGTAATGCAGAGTTTCAAGTCATTTTCGCCCGAAATGGACTGTACACTGTCACAGAGAACGCCAGCTTTTTGTCTGGCTACTGCAAGTATAAAGAAGGCATGATAAGAACCTATAAATCGATTTAACAGGCACAACTAATCATAATCAGCGACATACCCTTCAAGGAGGACCTTGTACAGGGAGGCATGAAAATACGTTACAACAAAACAACATTCAACACGAATAGCCAAATATCTGAGGAAAGGATACGAGGTGTGAGAAAAGGCAGCAATCATGATACTTATGCAATAGCAATGAAATGGAGGCTACATTTCCAAAAGACGGCAGTAAATGCAACAGCACAAGTATGATCAGTCTGGAACAAAATTTTCATTATATGCTAATTCAGAGCCAGCTACAATGTCACACAGTAACAGGCAATAGACATGAAACTTCCAATACAAGCCCTCACATAAACTCCCAATTACAAGGCTAATTTCTAAGAAATTCCTGGGGAAGTGTTACCATAGAAAAAGGAAAAGAAATTGTTAACTGATTTAATCCGTTTCTTTGGATTATAGGGATAACAGCACATTTTCTGTGTCCTAATTGGTCCGAACAGAGACGAGAAATCTGGCCAAATTAAAACAGAGAGGTCGAAGCTACAATGTTTGCAATTTCAAGACCTATACATTTAAAATAACGTTAATGACTACCGATGATGATCTTCTTTCATTTAAATAGGTTTTTGGAACCTTTTCAGTTCAAATATGTCTGAAATTTTCTATATTTCTGTCTAATTTCTTTCCATAACTTTCCAGAGAAAAAAAAAGTGCATATAATAAGTAGAAAACACAAAACAACATTTTAGCAAAAAAAAAAAAAGAAATTTCATAACGAATCAGTGATCAAAACTTGAACTTCATAAACGTATATTTACTGCAGTGTCTTGACCTAATGTAAGTTTGCCAGTGTCAAGTGAAAAGAGCGAATAATCTACAACTCTAACCATCAAATGATACCACCACGAGATAGGCTAGAAAAATTCTTCCAAACGCAGTTAAGATCTAAGTAGAAATTCCAGAAACCAGTTACATTGCTCGGAAATTTAAAAAGAACAAAAAAAAAAAGAAGGGAAAAAGGAATTGCTTAGAATCAGAGGGAGAAGAGGGACTTCCGAGACCCGCACTAAACGGCGGGGACAATTCCAGCAGGTGGATGGCGATTGCCGGCAAATGGCAGCAGCAGCTGTGGAGGAGAAAAAGGAATGGAGTTTCGAAGAAATTCAAATGGAAGAGGAGGAGGTCCAAATCGCATATATAAATCTTCAAACGGTATCGTTTCCTCTATTTATTTACTATTTATTTTGTAAATTCACCTGAAAAAAAAAAGGCCCCTTATTTTTTTGTGCAGAAATAAGTTCATCTGAAATTTTTGTGCGGAAAGTCGATTACATCTTTGTTTGGTTTGCTGTTTATTCTATTAGAGGAAACTAGGCCTCCCCAGCCTTTATTTTTCTTTTGGGCGTGGATAGAAGTTCATCCGAAAATTTTGAAATAACTTTCCTTTGTTTGGATTGATGTATATCTATTATCTATCACTATATAAAAATTGTGTGAGTGTAAATAGTGTGAGTGTGAGTGTAAATAAAAATTGATCTTAGTTTTTGTGATATCAATATGGGTCTTGATACTAATAAATGGGCAGATTATATTGTATTTCCCTAATAATAATTAGTAAGAATTATGCTAATAGTTATAAAGAAACCTTCTTTAATCAACTATTTCTAGAGTAGTTGACCATCAAGAAAACTTTAAAGTTCAACTATTCCTGCACTATAAATCTCGAATTTCCTGAAAAAATTTTGTCAGTGGGTGCGTACGCACCCTTCTAGATTGGTGGTGATAGAATCTATCATGTCCAACAATATATATATACTTTGAATTGTGATGATTCTAGTGAATTAAACCGAAAAAAGAACAACTAGTTCATTGCATTTCATCAATAATTAATATCAATTATATGCCAACAATTATAAGAACGAAAAACATTCCCTTCAGTTATAATGAATTAAATTTAAAAAAAAACAAGAACAAATTTTATTTTTAAATTATAAAAAATATGGTCAATCTTAATTGTTAATAGTGGAAGCAAAATAGGATATTAGTTTATATGATACCAAATGCACTCCTGTTTAATAAATGGACAAATTGTTGCATTTCATCATTAATAAATAATATCAAACATGCGGGTGGTTCCAAAAAATGAAAGGTTCCATACTTCTTTATTTACCAAAAGAAAGAAGAACAAATTTTATTTACAAAATCCAAGTTTAAAGAGTACTTCAAACATGAAACAAAACGTAATAAATTGGTACTATGAATCTCTCAAAAAGTATCACGAATCTTTTTATTTCTTGGATACAAATAAACTAAGCCTTTAGAGCACCTTTTTTATATGCGCACAATATTATTGAGTAAAAAAAATTAATTCAAAATATAATAGGAAATGGAGTACTAAGGTAGGCAAAAAGTTTGATGTTGGGAATTTATTTATTTAAATTGCAATAAAGATTATATTTAATAAACTTTATCAATCATATTCTTGTATCAACTATAGTATTAAACTACAATTAATGAATATTATATTCATCAATGCCAATCATAAAAATAATTACAAAGGTGAAACATCCTTTGAATTATGGTCATAAAAATATATCCAGGTTAGTTTGACTATTATATAATAAATAATCTTAACATGTTACAATTTTTAATCATATTAACTCTATAATTATAAAGCATGCCATCAAGGAGAAAGACAAATAAGTTTCACCAAATCAAAACATTTCTCTTCAAAGTTAAGCTATTTAAATTCGAACAATGGAATTTCAATATATTCAGATACTATTATAATTACAATAACATTATAGATCATTTTACAATCCACTGTTAGCAAAATAATAATAATAAGAAAATCTCACTAAAAGTAATAAACAATTCATAGAATGACTTAAAAGGGAGCAACGAATTATTCAAAAATTAAAAGTTTAAATTCAAATGGCATAAAAATGAACATTTAGGTCATCTAAATTTAACCAAAACATTATTCTTGAAACAAAGAATGATTTATTGTTTGTGCATTTGTATTGGTTAAGGCAAACTAAGTTCAGAAAAAGTATAAAATAACATAAGTATTAAAAATCACATTTTTTTTGTCTCAATTACATTTATTCCTTCAAAATAATTGGGGATAAATTTACAAATCTCCCCTTAAAAATTACATATGCCTCCCCTATTTTTACTATTTAGTAACAATGTAGGTCTAACAAACTAAATTTCTCTTAAAAATTCTAAATTGCCCTTCTGTACAAAATTAATAAAGAAAATATAGTGTACTCAATCATTTTTTTTCCACACTTTGCACAAATCAACAAGTCTAATCCCTAACAACCATCCAAACATAAGTTCTAAAATCAAATAACTCTTCAAAATATTCCAAATTGCATATATAATATCAATACTTGTCACGCAAAAACAAAAAAGAGAGGGAAAAAGACAAGCCCCATTGATAACCAATTTTTTACTCCAAAATTAAATATCAATGCTCAAATACCTTTTCAATACAAGCTAATTTGATTTAAAACCACCATTACAACACTCATATGGTCTTAAAAATATTAATGTCTCAAAAATAGAGAATAAATTCTACCTCCATAATAAAATCATAATAACAAATTCTAATTCAATGAAAGAGATCCTTATGTAATTATTGATATTTTATAAAAGTTTTTTGACAACAAGCAAAATATGACAATTTTCACATATTTAGTTTTTCTTCCTATTTCAATTATCAGTTTCATTATTTATTTCTCTATCATTGCGAGTCTCTTCATTTCTTTCTAATTTGAAACATATTCTGCTCCCTCTGTGATTTTGTAATTTTAATTTACTAATATTAACAAAACTGAAGATAATAAAAATAGGTTATAGTAACTAGAAAAGAAAGGAGCGAAAATATTAGACAAGAGACAGAAAAATAGATTATTTCTTAAACTTGAGGGGATTTGAGAGAAATTGTTAGAAACCTCAACAGAGGTTTCTGAAATTATCCCAAATAATTGATTTTCTAAAAATTTTAAAGGAGAAATATCTAAAAGTATCAGGTTCACATGCAAAGCACGTGCTCCATTATTAGTGAGATAAAAAGGTATGCTTGAAAAATATGATCATAGAAAACGTAAAAACTTTAATCCAGATAAATATTTATACAATCACCAATTAGTTATTGCGATTACTATTACTACTTTTTATACTGTTATAGATATAAGAGGGCATGGAAATGTAGAAATGCTTTTCTTGTAACATATCGCTGAGCTATTGACAGGTGCCGAACCTGTGCAATAATAATAATAAAAACCTAAATACCACCAAAAGTAGTCAATAATTAATCCTAGGTACTGGAGCAGGGACTCTAGGTGTGCAATGGGTTACTTGATTCACCCTGTTCCCGAAGAGTTTGTTTAATCCGATATACCAGAATTAATTAGTTGGCAAAAATTACTAAATAGTAGACAGTGGCAAGTAGGGTCGTCTCCTCAGGGACTGGGGAGATTTGTCTCTTTTAAATTCCAATTGGTAAGGGGGGATTTCACCAGAATGAAGCTAAAAGCAATTACACAATTCAACTAAAACTAAATAATTAACTAGCACGAATATAGCAAGAATTAAATCAAGAATAAATAAATCCTAGCCAAGGATGCAACTATTCAGGCACAGTCCATTTATCCGATCATTGACGCAAGAGAGGTTCACTTAATTTATTAATAGACTAGTTATAGCCATCGAGGAGCTCTAATGACCAATTTTTCCTTAATTTATAGATGACCAAGGTACGACCATTAATCACCTCTAACCACAAAAGTATTCCTAGGTACGACCGTAGGAATTAATTTTCCAATTGCATTAATAGTCAGAAAAACCTAGCCCTAATCAATAACACGTTACGAGGGTTATTTAAATTAGATTGCACGTTCCCCTAATGTGTAAACACACCAGTTGCCACTAATATTAATCAATCAAACAATTACGGATTTAATTGACTAAATTGGCACGAGATTAATAAATCACCTTGAATATCGGGCCCTTGAGATCCAAGTAATAAAATAATCCCATGAAAATACGAGCAGGCAACGTGCAAATATTAATAAATTAAGGAACGCGTGAAAACTAATTAGATCTCACAGATTTTCGGGATTGCGCCGTCGAGTTGACCCTTGACTAGATGAAAGACTTAGCCACGCCGCATAATTAAATCACCACACGAGTTAATAAATTGCGAAGGCATTGCTTTTTACTAGAAAGTAAGGAATAAAGGATGTTTTTCCCGTTGAGAAATATTGTCAAACACCTGACGTGCGTCAGAGGCTAGTCCCAGGAAAAAAAAGAAAAAACTAAAGCTAAACTAAAAGCTAAAACTAAAAAGGTAAACCGAAAGCTCCCCGTCTCCTGTACGCTTGTTCCCTATTTAAAGCCAAAAGAAAGATATCCAGTGGTCTACACCAATTGGCCACAAGCTGCCGAATTCATCTCCTTGTTTTGAGCCCCTGTGCGGTCCCACCAATTAGCCACAAGCCTCCCAATTACTTCTTAGTTCTCTGGCTCTCTACGTTGCTCTTAAGAGCCAAATGACTAAAGCCCTTGTCCTTTCCTCCGTGGTCCCTGCTGAAGTCAAAGGCCCAAGCCTTGAAGTTCTCTCTGCCGCAGTCCCTGATTGTAGTCTTCTTAGTCAACAAAAGTAGAGGAACGGGACTCCAGTTCTTTTCGGCACTGTGGCTTGCTTGAAGTCTCAATTATCTCCAGAAAGACCCTCATGTTTGGTAGTTTTCTGTTCCATTCCTGAAATTGATTCCAAATACCAAATATAAGTAAATATCAGCAATTAACACAATAAATGTCAGGGTAGAAGGGGAAATTAATAATAAAATTACTAACAAATTATACCCTATCAGCTATCAAGGAAAAAGATTTGAAGCCAAGATGTGTAAGATCTATGTCACATTGCTGCTTCGTGGAACAACATTGATGCACAAGGACTAGTTCGCATGAAAGCAATTTTGCAAATAAAATACCATGTAAAATGTCAGTTTGATGAACTTAGGTTGACCTTATATGTTTCCCCATTTAATTCTCGTAAAATTGATTTCCATAATTTTATCTTTACAGCGTTCCCATCCACCAACTGGGATCCTTTTTTGAATACAAAATTGTGCCTTAGCAATTCAGTTTTCTAAATTGCTCTCTGATTAACATAAAGTAAAAGGGCTCATGCTCACTGATTCTTGTGCTCTGAGTCCTGTCTTGAGCTTTACAGATACAACGAGCAATGGAAATGTATCATTGGCACAACCGCAGAACACTTGAGAAAAAATATGTTGCCTGTTACAGAGCTAAGATACAACTTCAAGAAGGATGCAAGCACCTATCAGGGTTCAGCTAATCCACATCCTTCTGCTACAAAATACTAGCTACTTTGAACTACAAGCAGTACGGAAGATATGGCAAATTGAGTTCCAAAAGAAGTAAAATAGCACCTCATTTAACATATCTACAAATTGCTGAATCGGTTGGACAGTTTAACAACACCAGACAGACAAGGAAGATCTTAGGCTTTGGCCATCCGAGGCAGGGAGCAAAAGGGATTTCCATCCTGGATGTTTTCATTTGATCTTGACTGAAACAGGATCTGGTTCAGCAAGGGATCATATTAAAAGTACCAAGGATAGTAAGTAAGAGCTATCAGGGTTAATGTTGATCTTTGAGTGCAAAATCACTGCAAAACACAAAAACTCAAACTTAAGAAACTCAAGACAGCATGTAGTCAAGAATAAAGCCAGCACTTAGTTGCATGACATTTTTTGTTGTATTTGAAACACTAAAATAAGAACTTACCATGAAGAGAGGAGCAAACAACAAGTATAGGTGGCAGAATGAGCTTAATAGCCTTCATCACAGCGGATGAAATAATTGCAGCAAGTAGCAACAGTCTCGACTAACCACAGCGATATGCTTCAAAACTTGCAGCTTAGACTTGATTGTGTTAGAAGATACTCTTAACAATTCTGTGCAGCTTTACTGCATGAACAGTACATCTTCCGTGGCTGCTCCCAAAAACATTTTCATTATGAGAAGATTTCTCAAGTTTTGGTTGTAATATGTTCAGAATAAAAGTAGTTAAAAGTCAAATTTGAGTAGTAAAAGAAGAGTAGTATATCTGAACTTACCAGACTCTTAGAACCAGACACCAATTTGATGACCAACAGCTCTGAAAACTCCTCAAATCTTTACTACTAGAAAATCATAACCAAGGAAAAGTGAGACAGAAACCCATCATCTACGAGATTATCGAACAAATCACTAATCAAATGGTTCAAGAAGCTTGATAAATGCGCCTTCAAGAGGTGATTAAACTTTGGAGCAACTATTTACTCCCACTAGAATCATAAGTTAGGGAGCTGATCACTTTAGCAATCACATCTTACATCCACAAAAGCAGATATATAAAATCAACAAAACGAAACTCCTAGTGCTTATTTCATATTGATGGGTAACTTGTAGGAAATCCAAAACAAAAATTAATTAATACCAGCTATAAAAATCTAATCTAAGTTCATCTAGGGGAGAGACCATAAAAATCTGCTTGTTAAGTGCAGGCAGAAGGAGTGCAGTAGAGAATTGCGGGTTTAAAGTCTTATAGAAAAGGTTTGTAGAATTGCTGCTTGGGGTATCAAATCTAAAATGTCCAATGCATTTTCAACGGGTGAAACTTCAGAGAGAGCAATCATTTAATCCATATTAAGGTTTTAGTTAATGCATTGGTTATTAAACTGCTTAAAACCCAATATTAAGTAGTGGAAGAGGATGGTTGGTATTATAAATTATCAGACTACCAATCTCACAACCAAGGGCAGTCAGGGTAACTCGATTGACCATTGGATTTATGTAAAGAGATCACAGCTGAAGAAAGTAGAATCCCATCATTTAAGAGACATAACAAGAATACCAATAATCAGATAATTTGGAGAAAGATGATAAATACATTCCCAAGAGGTGGAAGTTCAGAGTAAGCATTTCAATCCTCGTAGAATCTCAAGTTTAAAGAGAATTAGCTCCTTTCAGGAATCATGATATACAACTGGAGGTAGCAGACATATGAGCTGAGCAAAAGTAAATTGCTAGTTCTTATTTAACACAAAATTTTGTACCGTAGATGTAAAGTTTTCAGCTTTGACATGGCTTAACTGTCCACATCAAGTAATCTGCTCTTGAACACCTGTATTCAATAATTGAATTTAATACATGGTTAGCGATATTGTTTTCTTCCTGAAACAGCACTTGTAAAGTTTTTCTGAATCAGACTGAAAAAGCCAAGAGAAGCTCAACAAAGCAGACTAATAAAACCTTCAACAAACTAAAGTTCCAAAATTACCAATTTACTTCCATAATCACAGCTTATAAGGTAGTACAATTAACAATTGAGATCTCTAAGTGCAACCTGCAATCAACTTGCTAAATGATAATTCTTCAGTCCTTACTGCTACATTACTAGACAACATCTTGGAAGCAGACGTTTTAAAACTTCAGATATTTTGCAAATAAATCATCTTGCCGTACAATTTTTATCGCCTAATATTGGATGGATTTTAAAAAATTTAGTAGTGGTTTCACGGGAGTATGTTGTCCTGGAGAGACAAAAAAACTAGAAATTGACCCTTAAAATCTTTGTCCATCATTGCCTACTTATAATTTTCTGTGTTCCGTCAAACTTTGATTTAACAATCTATTTCATAAATGTAAACACATTATCATTCTTTTCTAGCAAATTGATAACCAAATGAACTTTTAGAGTACTTAGTTGGATGAGGAGGTTTTAGATTGAAAAACTCAAGAAGGCATGTTTGCCTGCTTTAAAATAAAGATAGAAGAGCAAATTCCATGTCATTTTCGAGCTGAGAATCTTACAGAAAGAAAGGGTTTCTTTTTGTTGCCTTTGTTCTAAAACTAATGAGCAGGAAATAAGACTTGATACTAAGTACATCTACTAATCCATTTGAAATAAAATCGCTAACCTTACTGTACTTACTTGAAAATTTGTAAGCTTCTCATTGTCAGTCGGTTTCTCTAAAACAATCTCTATCACCAACCAAACCGCCCATGATCATCAGCAGAAATTCACGGTAATGATGACTCTTGATCTTGAGAGACATTACATAACTTGGGGAAAGAAACTCTGGTGAGCAGTTTATAGAGGCCAGTTGACGAAGATAGAGCATTTTATCAGGTTTTAGACACTAGGAAGAAAGAAAAGTGTGCCTGTACTGTGCCATCCTAATCATATCTGTCCAATTGAAACTGGATTTGATTCAACAAAGTTTTCGAAAGTTACAAGCTGGGCAATTCAATGAGTAAGTAAGAGCAATTGAAGATTTTGGTTGACATTTGAGGCTGAGTCGTGTTTATAATTACAGTAGTTTGGTTCCAACCACAAAGTAATTACAACTCATAAACTGAAAATAATAATGGGCAATTTGTAGCGCATGCAAAGCATTTCACATTGAGGCATTGAGGAACAATAGAGCTGTAGGCTACTAAGGCACAACAGAGATCCACGTTTAACTGCTACCAAAACACCATTTAGTTCTAACTTCTAACTATGAGCAGTATGCCGGAGATGCAAATTGAGTTCTACAACATGTATATCAGCACCTCATTCTCATGACTACACATCACTGGATCCTTTGGACAGTTTAAAAGAACCATACCCCAATGGATATCTCAGACTTTGGCCATCTGAGGCACAGAGAAAAAAAGAATGCCATCCGGAAAGGAATTGTAGGACTTTGCAGAAGTAAAGACAGTAAATAAGAGCCATCGATGAGGTTCCCAGTTAAGTTTTGTCCCTAAAATCACTGCAAAGCACAAAAACTCAAACTCAAGATGGCGTTCAAAATAGAATAAAGCTAATGGAAATTTTTAAATAATTACAGGTTTTCTGTCATTGTGACTAAAGCCCCAAAAGGAGAAACTTACCATAAAAAAAGAAGCAACCAACAATCATAAAAGCAGAGAGAGCTTAAAAGCCTCTATCAAGGTGGATTCATTAAGATCATCAAGTCACAACAAGCAGACTTGACTAACTACCAGAATGCTTCAAAACATTGCGCTTAGAGTTGAATGTTGGAAGATACTCCACCAAGTTTTGTGCAACTTCATTGCTCAAACAGTACACACCTTCCTTGGCTACCTCAAAAATATCTTCATGACGACAAGATTTCCTTTGTTTCATACGTAATAGATTAGATATTAAAGTGGTTAGAAGTCAAAATTGAGCAGTGAAAGAAGAGAAGCATATCTAAAATTACCAGAATTTTTAAACCAAAACATGAAAGTGATGACCAACAGCTGCGAAAACTCCTCAATTGACTATTGTCTTCATGGCTAAAAAGCCAAAATCAAGGAGAAGTGAGCCAGAAAACCATCATATATGACTCGGATGGAGCAATTACTAGTCAAATAGTTCAGATAAGTATGCAAGTTCATTATCAAGAGGTAAAAGTTCAGTCCCCTTAAAATCACAATTTTAAATAGAGTGAGATGACTTTAGCATTAATAACTTAAAATCCACAGAGGCAGATCACGTAAAATAAACAAAACAAGACTGCTAGTTGTTCGAAACGTTGATAGGCTATTTGTAGGAAATGCAGGCCAAAAGTTATTGAGGTCTAGCCATATAGTTGGTGCTGAAGAAGCTTCAAAATTCTAACCTCTGTTCGTGAAGCTATTCTTCTATCAATCCTACAAAAACAAAGCATAGAACAGAATATGAACAGAGATACAGTAAAACATCAAAGCACGAAACAGAACAGGTGCTTGGGGTCATTCTAATTGATAGTTTCAAGAGTATTACTATTATGTTGTAAGGAGTAAATGAAGAGCACCAATATTTTGGACCAAATGCTAATGCCGCAGCTTTGAAAGATAATAAATAGGACGATAAAAAGGGAGAAGAGAAAATTGTGAAAATAACCACGAAAGGGAGACTTTTTTAGGTTTTCTCACGAGAAGGTTAATCAGAGGGGGAGGTGAAGAGAAGGGGAGATTGATTGTAAAGCAAATTAAGAAAGAGGTTATTGAAGGCAATCTTACATGATTGAATTTGATCCAAAGATGAAAGTTGGTTATTAATCAACTTATGTCTAGGTCTTGAATGTGAGAAACTTTGGACCACTGGGAGTCGGGGCCGCTGCTCTCAGGAGTGCATCTTTCTTTTAACAGAGGAGAATGATAAAATCGCAGATGTTTTAGTTTGGTGAGACTTCTCATGGCATCCTCAGAGGGTAGACGTCCAAGCTCTTCGCAACCATATAAATCTAGTTTTTCAAGAGCAGCGAAGTTTCCGAACCAATCTGGCAGAGCTTTTATACCTCCAAATTGATATAGCGTTAGTGACGTCATAGTGGTCAAGTATTGGATCTGAGGTGGCAGGGACTCCATGTGTGACAACCCATATAAGTCTAATTCACGGAGTGCGGATGACGAAGAGGAGGAGGAGGATATCAATCCAGACCAATCAAACTCATTGTAAATTGAAGAATTTTCATGATCATCACCGTCATCTGAGAAGGGACCAATTGCAAGCTTCCTTAAGCTGGTTAGGAAACCAAATCCTTTGGGCGTCATGCTTGTTTTCAGTTTGGGACACCCCCATAATTCCAGCTTCAAGAGAGAAGGCATTTGTTGCAAATCAAGCGGAAAGGAGATAAGATTGTCGCAATAAGTCACCCAAAGCATCTGGAGAGAGGTACAAGAGTGTAGCATGTCACCGGGCAGATTCGTCAACCCATCGCACTCATCAATCACCAGCGTTTTAAGAGATGTAAAGTTCTGCAGGGGAGGGAGTTCTCTGCATCTGTTGCAGTGGCTAAATGCCAAACTCGCTAACTTGGAGAGTGTTGTTGTTGTTGGCAAATCCATTAACCATCGAGGAAATTGATCACCCATAAAATTCTTAATTACCAATTCCGCCAAATTTGGGTGCGGTCGAAGGCCATCTAACACATCTTCGTCGTTGTAGTCGCCGCCTTCTCGATCATCGGCCCACATAAGTTCCAGCCTAAATAGATTTGCTTTTTCAGATAGTTTTGCTTCCTCAGCTCCTTCCTTATCATTTACTAGTTCCAGATTGCGTATCTCCAATTGGCCTTTGAGGTTCTTCAAGCTTCCAAGCTCTCCAATTTGTCGACCCTTCTCTTGACCCACATTAAAGAACTCTAGTGTCTGAAGGCAAGTCAACCGTCCCATATTCAGCGGCATTTGAAATTCTTCATCAGAGGTGTAATAGTGGAGATGTCTCAAGCTAATCAAATCGCACATCCCCTTCGGAAGAACCTTAAGAAAGTAACTCCCTAGCCTCAGCGTCTGCAAATTATAAAGTTTGCAAACAGATATCGGCAAAGTTTCACTTGTGGAATCCTCAAAGTTTATGTACCTCAAGTGTCTCAGTTTGCCAATTGAGATTGGCAGATTCTGATTTTGTACACCAGACAATTTCAGAACGTGCAAATTCTTCAACTTCATTAGCATATCATCAGATAAGCTACCCTGACTTAGAAACAATGTATGAAGCAAATTTGATCGACTGTCAAAAAGATTTTTTGCGCCTTCTCCAAATGAGTCTATTACAAGACAACGAACCTGATTACTATTGTCTCCTGAACCAGTCTCCGAATTAATGAATTTAGTAGACTTTGACATTATTGATTTTGAGACTTCGTGCACCATATCATGCATTTTATACCACCTTGTTCTCCCATATTTTCTTGCTTCTTCAAACAACGAACTCTGCAATAAAATTTCCAAGTAATATTCTCCAATTTCCTCCATTGTTTTGTTCTCGAGACCTGCATGGAGGAAACCTTCTGCCATCCAAAGTTCGATCAGCACATCCCCTTCCATCTCAGCATCCTCGGGAAAAATAGAACAATATGCAAAACATTTCTTGACGGCTGGTGATGGCAAATTATCAAAACTCAACTTAAGTATTTGCACCATATGGTCTCCACCTGCACTCAAACTCAAAAGCCTATTCTCCAAAATTGATTGCCACTCGGCCCACTCCTCTTTTCTCTTTAAACGTAGCAGACCTCCGATTACACTTGCAGCCAATGGTAGACCATCACATCTTTTGATTACTCTCTCTTTAATTGCCTCTAGTTCATACGGTACTTCTCCCCCCCCAACTACTTTTTCTTTTAGGATAGACCAGCAAAGATCATCAGGTAGCCTTCCTAAGGCATAGACTAATTCATTTTCCATCATCAAAACTCTAGACACACTATGTGCCACTGGACCTAGACGAGTAGTGACCAAACACCAGCTTCCATTAGTTGGATTGAGCCCCTTCAAGGTGGTGAAAAAGTCATCCCACAATGCCTGATCATCATCCCACACGTCATCAAGAACCAGGAAGTATCTTTCCCCCCCTAGGTGATTCCGAATTTTTCCAACGATGACATTCCTGTCTTCCACTTCATCCTTTTCTTCTGTCAATTGCACTAATATGAGTTTGAAAAGCTCCTCTATTGGAACTTTTTTCGATACACAAACCCACAACTTTTTGTCAAAGTGCCCATCAATTTGGTGATTGTTGTATATCGATTTAGCCAAAGTTGTTTTGCCTAAACCTCCCATACCAACTATGGGAAGAGCAGAAACAACCTTCTCAGACAGGCTCAACAAAATCTTCACTATCTCTGATTCATCATCGGCTCTTCCAACCATTGGAGCAACAACAGAGTCGGTCTGCCGACCTCTCGTGTCTCCAACAGCAGGAGCAGCCCTACTGACCAGTCCCAATCCTTGGGCATCTTGATAGATGCCATTCAACTTAAGTTTGATGTCCCTGACCTTAGAAGCCATTCTCCAACGTAAAGCAAGATTAATGTTAGAGAAGGAGAAGAAGCAGCATACCTTGAGCTTGTGTCGGTTTCGGGACTCCACCTGGTGACGAAGAGATTCATAGTGGAGCTCATCCAACACATTGTCAGCATCATAAGCAACCTCCTCGAGACTCTTCAACCATTCTTGCACTGCTCCATCCTGGTTTTGCTTTGCTTCAGCATCGGCCAAGACACCCTTGATCAGGCGGAGAGAACGTGTCATGCTGGCCACATCCTTCTTGAACCCAACTAGCAAACCAATCCTATCAGAGGCAAGAGACAGTGCCCTTTCCAAGGTGACCTGACTTGCGGCACCGATAACAGGGTCAGCCATTTTTGCTGCCTTGGATTCAGTGTTGAGAACAAGATGGTTTTTTTTTTTTATGGGAGGTTTTTTTGCAGCGAGGAACAGGTAATCTTATCTAGGCTTAGTACAATTGGTTACGAAGAAAGGAGCATTAATAATTATTGCGCGCAGACGTGGAGTTCTTCTCTGACAAATTTGTAAGCTTTTGCATTGGCATGCTTACAGAGCAACTTTCTCAATTATTGTAGTTGTTGGGGCATCATGTTTTCTGAGTAAATGCGCTGGGGCCTTCAGAATTTTTGGTTGTGGACCATATTTGTTTTTGTCTGCGATCAAATCGTTAAAAGGAGAGTGAGATTCTGTTTTGGTTACATGCATGTCATTATTGTTAATCCTTGGAAAATGAATTTATGACATACAGTAATTTGGTCTGAATTTTGTTCGATTTTGGGAAGCGACCACACTGGGAAGCAAATGTTCTCTGTTTGAGATTTTGCTTCTTGGCTTAGTAATCAGGCTTGGGATTTTAAATTACCTTTTGTACTTTAGCGCTTCAAGTATATAACATGATCGGTATGAAATCCCTGGGATTTCAAGGGATGTGCAATAGCTAGAAATTTACAGTGGATGCTTTTGCCATGGAGAAGTTTGCATGCCATTATTGACTTGGCCTTTATTGATCAATGCTTGGCGAGGAATGTCATCCTTTTCTGATTGAAAGCTGGCTGGGGCCTTTGGCTGCGGAAAATATCTCAATAGTTTGTCGGACTTGTGGTTTGACCCAAGACTGACCCCACAAAAACAAAAAAAAAAAAAAAGAAGAAAAAAAACTATGTTCAACGATAAAAATGTAAAGGAGAAAGAAGAAATGACAGCCATAGCCGGTGACTTTGCAACATTAATTGCTTCAGTCATTAACCCTTGGGAAATAGACTAAAAATTTTGTGGGAGGGGGGGGGGGGGGGGGAACTTAAAAAATAATCCGTGGTTCACTTATCAAAAACATGGAGTGGAGTTAGCAATCAGGTTTGGCATGTAGCGACATAATTGGCCAATGGTTGGGTGCTTTCTTAGCTTTTACACTTGTGAAATTGCCAAAATAGTCACTCGTAATTCCACACGTTTTCTACCACTTTAAAAATTCAAACATTTTGTTTCAAAATGTCTTGTTTATGTACAGCATACAAAATTTAAGTGGTGAAAGTTTAAGGAATTTCTTTATTACTATTTTTTTTTTGAAGTAAAATATACAATCAACTGGAGTTAGAAGTGAAATAGACCTTTAGCTCACACTATGATTATAAACTTTGACTGAATTGGATGTTTTGGGAAGGGGGAAATGAGCGTGTTCTTGCGGATTTCAATTTTTACAATTGAATTATTTGCCTATGATATGATCACAAGTTTAACTTAAATGGAGTTACGATAACAGAATATTCTTGAAAGAAGACTTCGAAAGGTGGAAATTGAAAATGAGTGGAAATTAATGGGGAATTAACCAGTTATTTGGATACCTATTTTTGTATCCGACTCTTTGATAATTAGTTTTTCTTGTAGTTTTTCTCGCTCCTAACAAATTTATCTAAAAAGATAAATTTGAATTATTTGTTCTTATGGTTCCTTTCTCTTCTAACAATATGATTAATTTGTATAAATTTTTTTTATCCATATGGATTAACTTAGTGTTAAAAAAAATTTAACTGTTAGCTGATAGATTTATCAATATTGCTGGAAATTAAATATTTGTTGATGTAGAAACAAATCGCAAAATCTTTTGTACTTAGTTAAGTAGGAAAATGTAACTAGGTTTATGGCTATTATAAAAATTGTAATTATCTAAAAAATATCCGTACACAAAAAGGTAGAATATCTATTGATTTTTTTATATGTGTTATAATATTTGATGAATATTATTATATTATAGTAAAACTATGTAAAGAAGTTTTTAAAAATTAGTATGATAGTTAAGTATAATTATTCCATTAATTTTCTAAAATTAATATGAATGAACTTGTAAGATCATCATTAATTTTTTATTTAAATTAGTCATGCCTGCACGAATTCATTATAAGAAAATAAAAAAATAAACCATGCCAACGCATATGCAAGATGCTAGTTCAAATTAATGTTGTACGCGTATAGGAGTCACAAAACGGTTTGGTGCACTAGCAGACGAAAGGGGACATCTAGAGTATTAGGACAAGTTTTACATTAAAGTGAGAGATTTGCAAAGCAATTGAGCGAAAACAAATGAGGTTGAGGAAAACTTTATATGAGATAGAATGATGGCTAGTAAAATAAAAAAATGATTCAGGTAAATATAAATAATTTTTTTCATATATTTGCGTAATGATGATAATGACAGAGTGAGAACAATGCATGCAAAGACGATGGTTGATAATAATAATGATAACTATGGTGAGATGGATAGCAATTGCAGGTTGCACACCATGCAATTAGTGTTTTAGATTAGATAAATTTGCACACCATTATTGCAAATAATTCAGTCAATAAGAGAGAGGAAAACATAATGCACGAAATCCAACTTTTAGAATTGTGTTATAGTTTAGTGATGACTATGTGGTGTTTTTGCAGGCAAATAAACAGAAAAACAAATAAATATACAAAATTGATGAAGAAAGGTGCACTTCTACGGGACCGAAACAAATTGCTCTTAGGTCCCATTTTGCTATTTTTTAAAGTTTTTTATAGAGACTTTTTCGTTTGAATTGCTATTTTTTGAAGTTTTTATATAAAGATATGTTTGTAGGAATTTAATATATATAAGATAAAAAATAATTAAAAATATATTTATAAAAAATATTAAAAATTTTCTATAATAAACTGCAATCCTAGCATTGCTTGCGATTTGATCAATATGAAATAAAAAAATAATTAAAAAATATATTTATAAAAAAATATAAAAATTTTTCCTTAGAAAACTACAATCCAAACAAGTATGCTCTGCTGAGGCCTACAGCTGTTTCTGATTGACAGATCTTAAATGCTGGGGCCTTCAGTTGTGGAAAAAAACTCAGAAGGTTATTGGAATAGTGATCTGACCCAAGACGCACAAGAAACTGTTGTCTTTAAGGATAAAAATGTACCAAAAAATAATAATAAATAAAAACAAATGACAATCTACATTGGCTACATTGTTCAGCCTATTTCTAGTTCTTGAGAAATAAAATAGACGTTCAACGCCCATTTTCTAATTCGATTCAGTTCTGTGACCCCTTTTTTTAATTTTCTATACTTTGAGGTGTGTAAAAAAAGTTTTGAAAATTTTAATTCATAATATGTAAATATATGTATAAGACAAAATTGGCCCCCCTAATTTTTTATAATTTTAATTTATATTATGAGAGTTTATATCTATATATATATATATATGTGTGTGTGTGTGTATAAATTAGCCAACTGTGATTTAATTTTTTTCTTAAAAAAAAGTTATTTTTTTTTGTGCTAATTATTTAACATTCAAAAAATTAAACATATAATTTGATAATTCATAGTAAATCAACCCAATTTGGTATACTATAATAAAAGACTCAACTCATAATTATCTACGGGCTAAAACAAAAATAATTACTTTATTGGTCCATATACAAATATACAACTTAGCCTAATTGATAAAAAAATTTAAAATTAGTGATCTATACTCTTTTTGACCCATATACAAATGTACAAATAATTACTTGAGGCTTGGTAAAGACGAGAAATTAAATGATCTAACCTATTGTTGACAGATTGATTATATTTGCTCTCACTCTTCCTATGTCAACTGCAACTATAGAACGGATATTTTCAATAATGAATATAATCAAAATAAAGATCCAAAACAAGATAAAAGATAATTTCTTGAATTATTATCTAACAATGTACATTAAAAAAAAAGAAAATTGTTCAAAAATTTAGTACTGATTCAATTATAGATGAATTTAGTTTTATGAAAAAACGTAAAGCTCAGTTTAATTTTAAAAAAAGAGGTTGAAATTCAAGGTATGCTAACATAACTTTTATCTTTTATTAATTAAAAATAGTTATATTTATATTGCATAGTTATTTTGTTTTTGCACAAGTGACATATTGGAGCATTTTTTCATAATGTACAATTTTGGTAGTTTGTGATGTTATAAGAAATTTAATCAAAGGTTATTTTTTATCCTAATTTTTGTTATGACTATGCTGCATACTTATGAAATGGATATACTTTTATAATTAAAATTAATATTTGATATTTTAAGATGTCATATATTTAAAAAGATGAAAATTATTTTGCATAAAACATATTAAGATAATTTTGTTCAAAAAAATTTGGCCCCCCTCTCAAGGGAAAAATTCTGGCTCCGTTCTATAGTCTATATAATGGACATTTTCAATTATGAAGATAATCAAAACAAAGCTCTAAAACAAGATAGAAGATAATTTCTTGAATGATTGCCTAACAATGTACATAAAAAAAGAAAGTTGTTCGAAAATTTAGCATTGATTCAATTATACATGAATTTAGCTCTATAAAAGAACGTAAATCTCAATTTATTTTTAATAAAAGATGATGAAATTTCAAGCTATGCTAACATAACTTTTATCTTTTTTTATTGAAAATAGTTATATTTATATTGCATAGTTATATATTTGTTTTTGCACAAGCGGCAAATTGGAGCATCTTCTCATGATGTGCAACTTAGTTGGTTTCTGATATTATAAGATATTTAATCAAAGGTTATTTCTTATCTTTTAGTTATAACTATGTTATATATTTATGAAATAGACATACTTTTATAATTAAAGTTAATATTTGATATTTTAAAATGTCATATATTTAAATTGATAGGGTGTTAATTGTTAGCAATTTTATTGTTAATTTCCCCTTTTAACCTTGCCAAATATTGTTTTAATTATTAATATTTACTTATATTTGGTATTGGACCCAATTTCAGGGAGTGAAGCAAAAAACTACAAAAAAGGAGGGACTTTTTGGAGATAATTGAGACTTCAAATAAGCCACAGACTTGGCCCACATGGTGATATACGCGGACTGCATTTCTTTTGCTAATTGGGAGTGGCTTGAGTACTTAAGAGTCCTAAGAGCAATGAAAGACAAAAAAGAGGAGGAAACATCATAAATAAATGAAAATTATTTTTTAACATAACATATTAAGGTAATTTTGTTCGAAAAAATTTTGACCCCCCAGAAAAAAATCTTGGCTCCGTCACTATATATATATATATGCCAATCATATCCCAATGCCATTTGGTAGCTTTGCTTGGTCACTATTCAACGCTTCCCTATATTTGTTCTATTGATCCCGTCATTCAAGAAACAAGGGAACAAATCCTTATACTACTGTATAAGAATATGTTGTGGTCAAAAGGGGTTTGAATTTCAGCCGCATGGATAGGGACGTTTTGAAAATATGAAATATTGTGTAGTTTTTTAAAATCTTTTGATACAATTGAGGGCAGCATGTGTTTATATATATTTACCGAAATACAGTCATTTTGGTATATTTAAAACTTTGATTTATGGAGACATTTATGTATTTCTGGAATATGAAATTATTTTGTAAATATTTTTGCATCGAGTACAACTTATATAAATGGTATTATTGACATATTTAATTAAAGTATGGTTTTTGTTGTATAATTAACACAAAGATATATTAGCACATTGTGCAATTAACATGTTGCTATAACTAGCCGTTAGATGATATTTTTTTGTTTGAAACAATTTATATCTGCTCGTGAGCGATTTTCAACTAACATCTGTAGGGGCCTTTTAAAAATAATAAAATTGTAAAAGTATTGATAAAGTAAAATGTATAAGTGTGTGCTGCAATTAGAATGTACTATTATTAGTTTTGTCATATTTGATGACTATTTCTTTTCAAAATATACAATTATTTATCCAATAAAAAATTCTCTTTAATCACAAGCACCAAACATCAGCGTGATGCTCGGGCACTCCTAGTAATCACAACAAAGAGAGGAAGGCAACCAAATTGATCAAGAAAGTGGAGCGATTGATTACAAATAAATAATGCCATATTACTACTGCCTTATTACCATTAGATAGGCAAAATATTTGTACTTTTCAATTTTCTATTTGGAGGTAAGGTCTAATATCCCCTTTCTTTCTTTGTAACTTTTTCGATGATTTTATTAATAAAATGGGTATATAACCCTACCCGCCAAATATAATTGGCTGTTTTTTTTTTTTTTGGTTAAAAACTGCCGTATTGCAATTATTTGTTCCAATCATTGGGTGCAATACTCTAAGTAGGGATGTACGCGAACCGACCTGCTCGCGAGCTACAATGACTTGACTTGAATTCGATCAAACAGAGTTCGAGTCGAGTCTCGAGTTACTCGAATATACATTCAAATTGAGTTCGAGTCAAGATTTTGCAGCTCGTGGCTTGACGAGCTACTCATTGAGTCGTATAAGTTAAATAATATACGAGTCGAGTCGTATAAGTTAAATAATATATATAATTTAAATAATATATATGTGTTATAATTATAAAATGACCGTTATGGATATAATTTATACTGAATTTACAAGCAGGGTGCCGAGTCAAAAAATTCGATTACTCGACTCGATAAGCTTTGACTCAATTGTCGAGTCTTATCAAGTCGAGTCTCGAGCTTTTAAGGATCTTCTTGAATCAAGCTCGAATTGAGATTTTCCGACTCGATCAAATTCAAGCCGAGTTCGAGCTCGAGTATAGCAGTACTCAACCTCGACTTGGCTCGATTACATCCCTAGCTCCATATGAAGAATGGGTGTGTTACTAGAAGAAAGAAAAGAGACCTCATGGAGTAGAGTTCACGAGGAGGTGCGACGTGTTAAATTTTTTCACAGACAAAGGATCGCATGTGTCCCCATTTTTAAAATTCCTTTTTCAATAAATCAGCCTCATGTATTACGTTACGGGCAAATGCAAACCCCATATTTTGCAAAACAGCAGAGGGGCTCTTTTTTTTTTTTGTCTTTTTTTGGTGCGTCACAGAGGCGCTCTTTTGCAAAATAGAGAGCTGCATTTAGTTTTCAATTTAAAAAAAAAATTAACATTTCCAAAACAAATTTAAAATTACCAAAAAAGGGTTTGGATGCACATGTATGCATGGTGCCAATTGTGCCAAAATCGACATCCTTAAATAAAGAAAAGAACCACCTTTTTCTCATTTTGATGATTTTTTTTTTAGTTTTTTAACAGTATTATGAGAACTTACTCCATAATTTGCAGATGTCAGAAGAGATGATTTGAGATAAAATAATTTACTTCACAAATTTCAATCACCTTTTTATCTCACATACATCAAATCACAAAAAGTGCTACAATAATTATCTCAAATAAATCATCCAAATAAACTCCTATCCAAACAAATTCACTGCAATATCGAAATCAGAGAGGAAGTCCTTGCAAGTTCACACGTTTTCGGTGAAAACTTTGTGGTCCATCAAGTCCGTACATTTCATTTATAGGAGCCTGAATTCCATGGGCGCGGGGTATTGATGAACCTTTCCGTGTAATATTTTTTGAATATTTTGTAACTCTAGGTGAACTATTTATACATCTTTATAATAGATGCGTGATGTTATGTTAATATTCATGTGAGATCAATGATGGAGCTAAAAAGGGCAGATGGGGGCCTTGGCCCCCTTAAGTTTTGAAAATTTTAATTTATAGTGTGTAAATATTTATATAAAACAAAGTTGGCCCCTCCTAATTTGTTACAATTTTAGTTTTTATTATGAGAGTTTATATATATATATATATATATTTATAATTAAAGTTAATGTTTGATTTTTTTAGATGTCACATATGTAATTGTATGGAAATTATTTTGAACATAGCATATTAAGAAAATTTTAACCCCTCTAGAAAAAAAATCCTGGCTCCGTCATTGTGTGAGATACCATGTATAATAATTACGTCACTGCCGTGAAATTTTACAAATGATTCACATGGAGTTATATTCCGTTCAAAAAATGTTACACCATTTATAACGTTTGTCATACCCCTAATCTGTGAATTCCGCATGACACACTTAATTTAGTGAGAAGATAGAGCTTGAGGTGTTAGACATTTCGCAGCTTTGATGAAAAATCAAGATATGCCAGCCCCACTAGACGGTATGGGTATCGAAAACTCTCACCGAACCGTGCATGAAAGGCCTTATTTATTCGGTTACAATATGGTGGTTATCTTAGAATTTGGTGCATTTCAAGCCCCTTTGAATTGCTATTTTCTAGAATTTTTATAGAAAAATATGATATAGTAATTTAATATACGTGAAGTAAAAAGGTGATTTAAAAAATGTGTTCATAAAAAATGTAAAAAATTTTTTAAAAAAATGGCAATCCAAATAAGGCTAAATTTCTTTTTTTTTTTTTTTTTTTGCCCTTAACCAGAATTCTCAGCCAACGTATTTTAGGTGATTTTCGATAAAAGGTTTATCCAGTTTATGTAAGGACAGCATCATCCTCACCAGCACCAATAAACAAAGAAAAGCAAGAACACATGCATCTATTGAATTGTTGAAGAAATAATAAACAGAAGGCGAGGTGCCGTATGAGGCAAGAGAAAATGAAGACGTTGACTACTCCAGTAGCATTGAGCAGACACAAAGGCATAAGAAACGAAAAGGGATATAATTTTTTCTTTTTTCTTTATAAATTTTGCATTAAATTTTCTTTATTTCATGAACTATTGGAAAATTGTGAGGAGGGTTTGGTGAAGCAGAGAAATAATTAGAAAGTATTGGCTCAGCAGTAGGGTCGTGGGCCGTCGGAAGAAGGGAGGGAAATGACAGGACGGTACAACGTGAGCTAGCTACTAGATTGGACAGACTTTTTTTTTTTTCTTCTTTTTCGGGTAGTGGAGTGACTACACAGACTATTTAAGAAGATACGTTCTAAAAGAATTTTAACAGACACAAGAAAATTTTTTGAAGATATGAATACCCAATTATTTTAGTGGAGATCTTTGCATGAAAATATTTGTCTGACGATCTTTTTTATCGCAATGATAAAATTTATATAATTTATTTTATTTTAATTTAGGGAAGAAGAAGGGGGATTCGACGTAAGTAAACACTCCATCGAAAATGATCAATTAAGACCGTCACATATAATAACAAATTGGTGAAAGACAAGTATTGAACTTGACCTTTTACACCACCAACACTAAGGTCTTGTGCGGCGACCACCATCCTAGTGGCATCAGCTTGAGTCTTGTTCAGTCTTGCACATTTCATTTATTTTCATGGACCCGCCGGTGGGCATGAAAGTTGCCATGAAACTTGGATGCTTTTCAATTAATTGCCGTGGAATGGAAGTTGCTTGGGATTTTGACTTGGGACCTTTCTTAATTCAATGTTTTGCAGATTGTTGGGGCTAGAGGTGTCAAAATGGGTGACTTGGGCGGGTTTGGGTTGGGTAAAATGGGTAATGGGTATAAGTGAGTCAACTCATTTATACCTATTTAATTAGATGGGTATAAATGGGTAAGTCAAAAAATGAATTGGGTAACCCAATTACCCATTTATAACTCATTTATTTTAATTTTTTGCAAACTCATTTAAATTCATTTTTGCAAACTAAGTTATCAATTTATACCACTCTTTGTACCCATCATTAGTTTTAAAAATTTACTTATAATATTCAATAAACTTAATTACCAATTTTTTTCATTTTTACTCTATGTCACAAAATTACTTATTATTTAATAATTGAATAATACGAATATAAAAATTTGAATTAAGTACTATAAAAATTAATATAAAAACTTAATCCAAAAATTTTGAACCCCTAACATTTTTTTCATATATAAATTTAAAATTTCATTTTATAAAGATAAGAAAATAGGCTAAAATTTATCATAAATTGGTAATGCTAAAAAATGAGCAAGTTAACAAACTAAGAAAAAATAAAATAATAAGATAAACCAACAAATAATAATAATAATAATGTTAACATCATGACAAAATGAAAAATTTGAAAAAAAAAAGGTAGGGGAAAAGAAAAGACTTGGGGGAAGAGAATTTTAAATGGGTTAATTGGGTTTGATGGGTTACCCAATAATACCCATTTAATAAATGGGTATTATTGGGTAACCCATTTATACCCATATACAAAAATTTAAGATACCCATACCCATCTATTCATGGACGGGTATGGGTAAATCTAATTAAATGGATTGATTTGCCACCTCTAGTTGGGCCTTCAGTTGTGGAAAAACTCTCAGAGGGTTGTTGGAATAGTGATCTGACCCAAGAGGCACAAGAAACTGTTGTCCTTAAGGATAAAAATGTTCCCAAAATAATAATAATAAAAAATAAAAGGAAAATGACAATCTACTTTGGCTACATTGTTCAGCCCATTTTCTAGTTCTTGAGAACTGAAATGAGAACATTTATTATATTTGGAAGTTTCCAAGCACATCAAACTTAAAGGAATTTAACAACTCGTAACAAAACCATACTGTTACTCTAAATTTGAATGCCGTTTCTAATCAACCTATATAGTAAAAGCGCGAATGGATTTGTTAAGGATGGTGGTAGTTGTGCTGATGTGGCTGGATTTTATTGGCTGGAGGGTCGTCGTCCATCACGTGGGGCTTGCGTGCTTTCGCTGGGAGGAGAAGTGGGATTCTTGCTTTTGTCCGAGAGAGGAGAAAGGACCTTCGGTTTTGAGAAGAAACCATTTCTCTGTTTCTGTTGGAACGACAGATGAGTTGGGCTCGAGATACCTACTCCCATCAAGTGTCTCCCATCTCCCATCAAGTGTTTCTCTCTCATCGCTGCTTTCTTCTCTCATACCCAAACCACCGGATCACTATGGTTACTGTACCCCTTGTTGATGATCTTCTCCTCTCCGTTATTCCTAGCTTCTCGGTAAAAAAATTATCCTGACACAGCCTTTTGTTTCTCTGTTTTTTTTCCAAGTACTTACTGATCTGTTCCAAAACTTTTCTTTTCGGACCACTACGGCTGCTGTACTCCTCTTCCATGATCTTCTCCTCTCCGTTGTTCTCTATTTCTAGGTAAAAAATTATCCGGACACTCGGCCTTTTATTCCTCTCTTTTTTTCCAAGCACTTGCCAATCTATTCCAAAAATTTTCTTTTTTCGTATGCTTTCTGTCTGGATGGACTATGACTGTCAAGCAAATAACATTATCGAGTTCTGTTGGTGCTGGTTTCAAGCAATCATCTTTTTTTTGTTTCAGATACATTGCAGACCTGTTCAAAAATTTCTTATTTTTCCAGCACTTTCTATCGTCAACTTTTTTTTCTTTCTTTTTATTAGATCTGATATAACTAACATCATCTATTTCTGTTTTATCTATGCTATTCTCCATATGGTTGTTAATTCTTGCAGTGAGCATTTTTTACAGTTTTTGAATGGCATGATTTTTCTCTTCTTGTGGACTATTTAGATTGATATTATGCTTATTGTTAAATTTGCTTGTTTTAAATACGTATGTTTTTCTTTTTAGGAAATTTTTGGTGCTTTTGTTGTGCTACATTCTCCTTCACTGAGTAAGTTTGCTAATTTTTTTATGTATGTATTCTTATCTTTTTAATTACTTGAGCTCTGTTTTAGTTAGATTGATGATTGTAGAACTTGTAAACTACTTTTAGAAGTACTTTATACGTGTTTCTGAATAAAAGTGTCTATTCATGAGCAATTTTCTCTTAATTTTTCCTTGGATTTGAATATTTCTTCATGTTTCCTTTTGTTTCTTGTTAGGTTTTTACAAAGATGGATGGTGATTGTTTTTGGAAAAGGGTGTAGCTTTCTGGCTGGAGTATCACGGCAGATGAAAGTTGTTAAAAAGGCTAATTTATTTTGTTCTCAGTTAGGCTATGATGATATGGTTTTGGTTTCATTAGATGTATTTCAGGCTTTAAATTGATTGCTGTATCTTGGCGAGGCAACCCTCGTTGCATTTGAGGTTCATTCTTCCTTTCAAATGCAATGGGTCTGCAGCCATGGCGGTACTCTCATCTCTGCCTGACTTTTGCTGACAAACCTGAGCCTTAATTTAAACTACCATAATTACTGCTTAATTTAATTAAAAAGATTTGATCACTGATTCCTTTTTTTCCCTTTGTATAATAATTTTCGGACCATGACAATTTCTGATGGTTCTTATTGGTTGTTTTCACCTTGGAAGCAATATCTACATAGCTATACCAAAAATTGTCAGGTGTGCTACTTTGATTTATAGTTATAACTCATTCATCATATGATGTTTTACCTATGACAAAGCTTTAGCTTTTTTCCTTTTGCTTTATACTATCTTGATCATGCTAGAGAAATTGCTTGATATATCTTGAAAATTAAATTCAAGATATAAAGATGGGTTATTTAGTAGTGTACTACGTGGGATTGTGTATATGGTTGTCTTTGTTTAGTTATAGCTCCATTTTCGTGTACTCTGAGATTGTAAAAGACACTGGAACAGCCCAAGGCTTTGTATTTGTAGATGGGCTTAGTGCCATTGGAGAAATAGATGACGATTTCATTTGTGCCACTTTGGATTGGTGGCCACCTGAGAAATGTGACTATGGAACCTGTAGCTGGGACCACGCTTCCCTTCTCAATCTGGTACTTTCCATTTTCTTGCATTTGCAGCTATTTCGTGTTTCATGTTTATGTCTATGCGTGTGTGTGCGCCTTCTTTAATGTTACCTGCAACCATACTACGTTGGTATGCTGAAGTTGATGGATTTAGTCCACCTAAACCAATGTCGTCTTTTATAACAAGGGGATGATGGCTTGTTTGAGCTGTATATTTCAGCTTCAAATTCATTTCCAGTTAAAAAGATGCGATTTTTATGCTGCAGACGGTGTGTTAGAAAAGTTTTTTGATGGCTGCGAATTCCACTCTGATGCTTTCAGCAATGAAGTTGTAAAAGGGGAAGGAGACAATACTTGTCACTTATCATTTATGCTCAGTTTTGTTTGCCTTCTTTGATTAAAGTCCAAAAGATCTTGATTGTGTTTTGAGAGAGATGTTAACGAATTTCAAATTGTCCAAAATGATTCTGGGCTATTATATGCCGTGGCCAATTTGAATTAAAAGATTAGTGTTTAATGGACTGGTTTGATCTGTTTCTTGTTTTATTTGCAGGATCTTAACAACATAATTTTATTAAATGCAGTAAAAGGTATTAACTTTTTCTAGCTTTCTTGATTACTAAAAATGGCATTCTAATGTTATAGTCCCGTTATGGGAGCGCAAGTTGCTATCTTCCCCTCATTTTGCAGCTTTTTCACCATTAAAGATTAGACTTGGGGGCACCTTGCAAGATAATGTCATATATCAAACTCAGAGTAATCAACGCTGCCATTCATTTGTTAAGAATTCCTCAGAGTTGTCTGGCTTCACTCAAGGGTGCCTTCCTTCGTCCTGATGGGATGAATTAAACTCCTTTTTCAAGAAATTTGAGTACATAAGAAGCACCACCTTGGTTAGTTAGACTGGTCATTATTTGTCATTATTCTCATCGATATGAAATTAATGAATCACTGTCTTCATTCCCAGGCTGAAATTATATTTGGTTTGAATGCTCTGAATAGGAGGAGAATAAGGTCCGGTGGTTCAACAGTTGGAGCTTGGGATTCCTCAAATGCTGAAGCTTTTATTCGTTACATTGTTGAAAAGGGCTACAACATATACGGTTGGGAACTTGGTAATATCATTTACCTTTCTATGGTTAGCCTGCTACAGAAATGCTTCTTCTCTGTTTTTATATAGTTTTTTCAAATGATTTAGATAGCTTGAGATTAGTTTCGGATGGTAATTTTTCATCATCTATTTTGGCCAGGGAATGAACTTTGCGGCGGTAGAGTTGGGACGAGAGTTGCACCTGATCAGTATGCTTCTAATACAATCGCACTACGCAACAAAGTGCAAGAAATCTACAAGGATGTAGCAAACAAGCCAATTGTTTTAGTGCCGGGAGGATTCTTTGATGTCAACTGGTTTACATATTTTTTGTGCAGGACCAACAACGCTGTAGATTTGTATTGGAACAGATTGCCTTTCTTTTTTTATTTAAATCAGGTGGTGAAAATTATTTGCCTCACCTACTTATGTGCCTATAATTTGCTGAAGAAAATGAACTTTTGTTTATTCAGCTTAACCTAAGCTTTCGCCTTTCCTGGATTTCTTCTGGAGCTGAAAGCAAAGATTTGGGTGCGCCTTCATGTAACTCTTTATATTGAATTTCTCAATTTGAATAATTGAATATTTCTGGGCAAACTTGAAAATTACACCGCGCATCGCGCGGTGTTCCCCTCCTAGTGTTAAGAAAATTACATAGCGGCTGGATGCTCGGATTCAACATGCTTTTGATCCACACGCTCGCGGGGACCCTTGGATGCAAAAAATTCCACCCAAGAAGGACAAGACACTGTGTGTGTTGAATGGTGAAGAAAAGAAAATGGCAATCATCATTGATCATTGAGACTAATTAATCTCACTCCTTAATTCTTTGGACATGATCGTACAGTTAATCGTGTCATCGAAATTGCTTATCCTTATTTGAAACATTATTTAAGTACTCTTTATTTTGTTTGCTTTCTGCAAGCATTATGCCAGTGAGTTTGTTTGGATAGAGTATTATTTGAAATAATTACTATAGTATTTTTTATGATGCAATGTATGTGAGATAAAAAATAATTAAAAATATAAAAAATTAGATTAGAAAACATGTTTATGATTCAAGATTGGATTTCAATTTTTACAAATGAATTATTTGCCTATGATATGATCACAAGTTTTTTTTTTTTTTTGTGTCCCGCAGGGAGTGGACCCCGCAGACTATTCCCCACCCTCCACAACTTGCTGGCTGCAAGGTTCGAACCAGGGACCTAAGGCTCCATCTTCAACAACCTCAACCGCCAAACCAAGCTCCGGAGGGCTAAAATACAATCATCGCTGGGCCAACCACCCATTTACAATCATCACAAGTTTAACTTAAATGGAGTTGTGATAATAGAAGATTCTCGAAAAAAGACTTCAAAAGGTGGAAATTGATGGGGAATTAACAGGTTATTTGGATACTTAAGTTTTACCTATTTTTGTATCAGATTCTTTTATAATTACTTTTTCTCGTCCTAAAAAATTTATCTTTTTAGGTAAATTTGAACTATTTTTTCTTATGGTTCTTCTCTATTCTAACAATATGATAAATTTGTTTAATTTTTTTTATCCATGTGGATTAACTTAGTGTCAAAAAACTTTAACTATTAACTGATAGAATTATTAATATTGCTGGAAATTGAATATTCGTTGATGCATAAATAAATTGCTAAATTTTTTGTACTTAATTAAGTAGGAATATGTAACTAAGTTTATGGTTATTATAAAAATTGCAATAATGTAAAAACTATCCATACACAAAAGGGTAGAATATCTATTGATGTTTTGATATGTGTTATAATATTTGATGAATATTATTATATTATAATAAACGCATCTAACGAAGATTTTAAGTATTAGTATGACAATTAAGTATAATTATTACATTAATTTTATAAAATTAATATGAATGAACTTGTAAGATCATCATTAATTTTTTTATTTAAATTATCCATGCTTGCACGAATTCATAATAATTTTTTTTAAAAAAAATAAACCATGCCAAGAAACAGGCAAAATAATGCTTGTTCAGATTAATGTTTTTTTTTTTTTAAAGAACTAGTTCAGATTAATGTTGTACATGTATAGAGTCACAAAATCGGTTTGGTGCACTAGCAAACAGAAGGGGACATCCAAAGTATTAGGACAAGTTTGACATTAATTTAAAGTGGGAGATTTGTAGAGCAATTTATATCAAATGAGGTTGAGGAAAATTTTATATCAATTTCAATACAATCATAAAAGCCTGTGACACATTCGTTAAAATAAGAAATATTTATTAATTTGGGGCAATCTAATAGCAAACCAAGGGTAACACTCCTGTTTGGATTGTCATTTTCTGTTTGAAAATTGTATCATTTTTCGTAATCATAATTTTTTATTATTATTATTTTTATATATATTAAATTGATACAATAATTTTTTAATAAAAAATCATGAAAAATACAATCCAAACAGTCAAGAAATAATGAGAAAGTGACTGGCTGGTCCACGCACATTGTTTGTTTTGGCGGGCAGGGTTGTGCAGTACGCTTTGAGTTTTGGAAATTGTGTATTCGGATGAAAAATTGGTTTTGACTCCCTTATTTATTGATATTTTCCCCCACAGCTACCCCACCATGATGGGCATTTTTTGAAGCTAATTCTACGTGTTACAAACGCGTGAGACGTACAATGGAGGACCACTTTGCCTTAAAATGGAGGACCATGAAAGTGACAAGGATAGACAATTACACAAATGGTCACATGCCGTAGACCCCAAACAATAAATAATTCATTCTTAACTCAACGATGCGTACAATCCAGGAGTGGACCAAATTGTCTTAAAACATGGGACCAGGAGTCTCAGGACAATGAAAGCCCAACATCGCTAAGACAAATAGTTGCATGCAGTGGGCCACAAACAATAATTCATATTTACCACAGACCAATATGAATAGACACCTGCATCACACGACCCAGACCAATAATCATAACATTGCACCAACCTAACCCAACCTTGTCATACCAAATATATATATATATATATATATATATCAGTATTTCTAGTTACTTCTTTTGGTTTTTCTTTTTTTTTCATGAGAAATAAATTATTGTGAAATTTATTGTTCATGTTTCTTGGACTGGGTAATTATGATAGGGTGAAAGCGTTCATTGTTCTTACCATCAATGAGGGGTTGAAACTTGAAGAGCTACCGCTACCATCACCTTGAGTCTTGTTCAGTCTTGCACATTTCATTTATTTTCATGGACCCGCCAGTGGGCATGAAAGTTGCCATGAAACTTGGATGCTTTTCTATTAATTGCCGTGGAAGTTGCTTGGGATTTTGACTTGCCCTTTCTTAATTCAATGTTTTGCTGATTGTTGGGGCCTTCAGATGTGGAAAAACTCTCAGAGGGTTGTTGAAATAGTGGTCTGAACCAAAAGGAGCGAAGAAACTAGGGCTATCGGCTCTAATGAGTCAATTTTTACGAGCTTGAGTTTAGCTCATTTAATTTATAATATTTTTGATCTTCGAGTTATAAGTTTCGGATTAATAAATGTGAAACTTATATTCAACTTACATAATATTCGGATTGTGAGTCTTATTTAGGCCTAGCCCAAATAATAATAATAATAATAAATAAGAGGAAGATGACAATCTACTTTGGCTACTTTGTTCTGCCCATTTTCTAGTTCTTGAGAAATAAAATGAGAACATATTTATATTTGGAAGTTTTCAAGCACATCAAACTTAAAGGAATTTAACAACTCATATCAAGGCTGTACTATTACTTCAAATCCTTTTCTAATGTTATTGAGGATATTTGTGCGACATCAATGTTTCGGTTTTATATTAAACAGAGAAACTTATTGTATTGAATTTTCTTGTGAAACAGAATTGGATTAGGAAGACACTACATAAATGTTAGTTTGTAAAAGAGAAAAGTAAACTAAACAAGAAATCTCAAAAACAAGAAAGCTGGTTTTATCTCAAAAAAGAAATGCAAAAGAAATTTGTGTTAGGAAATATTCACGATTCTAAACTTCTATGAACCCAATTATGATGATGCGAGAATGGATCAAACATCTATTAAGTTGTATGACAGCATTATGGGAAGACTTTTAAAGCAAAATTGAAGGAAAATTTCTTGAATGGGTTTATACAGGAATGGGAGGCAGTTTTGAGGATAATATTAGTTATTTAGTCTAACTAAGTTCCACTCAAGAAAGAAATGTGTTGTCATTGTTATGGCTGCCAGTGAGATTCAATAACATAATTGTGATTGGTAACTCCATTTGTATCTCACTCCATTCTTTCTTTTTGTTCTGACATTGGTCAAAAGCACTAAGAATTTTACACTTCAATAATAGTGCAAATGTATTCATGCTTAAGTGATTGGGAGATGGATAATCTTCCTATGGAAACTAAGATTTACTCTTTTTTTTTTGGGTCATTTCTGGTGAGGGCTTCAGAAGACTACCCTGTTGAGGATATTGTTTGTTGAATATTGTTTTTGGTTTAATTGGGTTTCCTTGGTCTGGTATAGTATAGTCAGTTAGATAGGAAGCCCCAAATTCATATATTTGCATAGGAAAACTCAGGCGAAGCTAAAATTAATGATTTGAGATTCTCCAATTGCGTTCTCAAGTACATGCAAGTCGAAGTTCCAAATTCAAACTTTCCTTTGCTTCTCCAATAGAACCAATTTCGAATTCCAATCTCACAATATTCGCCCTTTATCATGATCATGATACGGCCCTTTTTCTTATGCAATTCAAAATATTTTTTTTTAGCTTTACTCTTCACAGAATCTTGATTTATGCCCTTTTAACACCACCAATTTATTGCCCCATTTTCTCATTTCAATAATGGTCGCCCGACAAGTTGTAGGAATGGTAAACCGGTGATGAAATGGAAAGTAATGAAGAAATCAAATGGACCGATTTAGATTGGAGCATTATATCATATTGATTATTACCATAACTCGAAGTGGGGATTTTTTTTTTTTTGGGTAACCATAATAATTATTGCTTTCCCAAGTTGTATCAACTTTTCCATATACAAGATTTAAGTGGTGCAAATTCGAGGAGTTTTTTAAAGTGGCAAAATGAGCCTAATTTTCACCACTGAATATTTTGCTTGTAAAATGAGCACGAGTTTAAATGGTGTCATGATCATAGTCTTCAAATCATTGTCTAAACCCCAATGAAGACTTCAGAATGCGGACTTTGAATTAATTCATACGATTATTGAAGGTTTTTCAAAAGAAATTCTGAGTTTTAAAGTATGGATTATTGAAAGTCTTTCCATAACTATATAAGGCTCAGGCATTTCCATAACCACAGTCTTCAAATCAAGCTTTTTTTTTTTTTTTAAATTAAGGAAGGTTTTTTGCAGTCAGGAACTGGTAAACTTATCTAGACTAGAATAAGTGGTTCTGAAGAAAAGAGCATTGATAATTAGTCTGCATAGAAATGGAACGCTTCCTCGACAAACTTTAGATGCCTTTGCATTTGCATTTTCACTTCTCAATTATTGTAACTTTAGATGCTTTTCAATCATTGTTTTTGCTTGGGCCTTCATCATTTTTTTTTTTGGTTGTTGGAAAATTTATGAATGGTTGTTCCACCTAAGATATGTCCACAACAATGAAATTATAACAAGAAAAACGAGAATTACATGAAGTTGTTGTTTTGGCAACTTTTATCTAATTGGTAAGTCATATTAACTTGATATTTTTGACATTTATATGTCACAAACCTTACAAATTTGGATGCTTTTGCATTGGCATTTTCACTTTAACTTTCTCAACCATCGTCGTTTTCTGATTGAATGCTGGGGCCTTCAACTTTTTTGATTGTGGACAATATCTCAATGATTGTTGTATTTGTGAACGACAATTATTAATTTCCAAGTTGAAATTGTTAAAAGCAAAATGAGAACTATAATTGCTCTTTGGAAACATTGAACTTAAAATATAATGTGGTCTTAATTATTGGTCCTCAAGAATTCGAATTAAAATGGACATCTTATTTTCTTTGGTTTTCTCAAGAGCTGGGGGCGAAAAACCTTATTTGGATTGTATATATGAAATTAATTGATTCGACAATTTTACATTGAGTATTTTCATTAGCCAAAAACTAAGTTATGTTTTGCTTTTTGGCTCAATAATCAGGCTTGTTATTTTAAATTAACAAATAATTATTAGGCCTTCTAAATGATTATAACGGGGTGGATTTGTCCAAAAAGCTCCCCTGCCCCCGCCCCGTAACCTCGCCGCCCCTACTCCCACCCCAAACCCACTCCAACTTCTACGATTTCTTGGCCGAAGGACACATAGCATGTTTGTCAAAGAAGCCCAACTGCCAA
Source organism: Coffea arabica (assembly GCF_036785885.1). Classification (NCBI taxonomy): domain Eukaryota; kingdom Viridiplantae; phylum Streptophyta; class Magnoliopsida; order Gentianales; family Rubiaceae; genus Coffea; species Coffea arabica. The sequence goes on from NC_092310.1 coordinate 1,828,097, forward strand.
TTCAGGCCGACTGGCAAGAAAAATGCTCTATCAATTTGATTCTGGTCCAAGCCCCAGTAAACCAAGAAAAGTAGATAGCCATTGGTGTTCACCCAGTGAAATGCAAAATCGGACCCTGGAAAATCTGAAAGAAGAAGAAATGATTCCATTGCTTAAACCTCAAACCGATTTTCTGTGCTCAGACATACTATGGTATAAAGCTTCATTTCTTTTACATAAAAGTCATTATTTTCCTTTGTTAGCAAATCAGCAATAAACTGAACTCTCCCTCCAAGATGCCTTTACACATTGGCAATTTTACAAGCGCAACGGATCTTCTGTCCCACACCCTGTGCCACTCTCTGTCCCACTTTTTATTATATTACTATTTTTCCTACATAAACATCACGTTTTAGTTCTTTTTTATTTCTTTAAGATCCAATAACTATTAATTGAGTAATACACAAAATTTAACAAACTCAAAAAACCAAAATGCATAAAAAATTAGATTTTTTATGAATTTTCTGCTGAATTTTTTAATTTTCTATTATATATTGCTTTTTTGAAACTACTGTATTTATTTTTTACTCAATTAATAGTTATTGGATCTTAAGGAAACAAAAAAGAACTAAAACGTGATGTTTATGTAGGAAAAATAGCAATTTAATAAAAAATAGGACAGAGAGTGACATAGGGTGTGGGACAGAAGATTGTCTCGGTGTCACGATCATAGGAGATTGTCTAAACCCGAATGAAGGCTTCAGAATGTGGACATTGAATTAATTCATACGATTACTGAAGGTTTTTCAGAAGAAATGCTGGTTTTTAAAGTATGGATTATTGAAGTTCCTAACAAGAAAAGCGTGGTTTTTCCACAATAATACAAGTCTCAGCCATTTCTCCTTCCTCGACCAGAGTCATCAAATCAAGATTTTTATTATTATTTTTAAATAAAGGAAGGTTTTTTGCAGTCAGGAACTGGTAAACTTATCTAGTAGACTAGAATAAGTGGTTATGAAGAAAAGAGCATTGATAATTAGTCTGCATAGAAATGGAACGCTTCCTCGACAAACTTTAGATGCCTTTGCATTTGCATTTTCACTTCTCAATTATTGTAACTTTAGATGCTTTTCAATCATTGTTTTTGCTTGGGCCTTCGTCATTTTTTTTTTGGTTGTTGGAAAATATATGAATGGTTGTTCCACCTAAGATATGTCCACAACAATGAAATTATAACAAGAAAAACGAGAATTACATGAAGTTGTTGTTTTGGCAACTTTTATCTAATTGGTAAGTCATATTAACTTGATATTTTTGACATTTATATGTCACAAACCTTACAAATTTGGATGCTTTTGCATTGGCATTTTCACTTTAACTTTCTCAACCATCGTTGTTTTCTGATTAAATGCTGGGGCCTTCAACTTTTTTGATTGTGGACAATATCTCAATGATTGTTGCATTCGCGAAGGACAATTATTAATTTCTAAGTTAAAATTGTTAAAAGCAAAATGAGAACTATAATTGCTCTTTGGAAACATTAATTTCATTAGTTTATCCTTGGAAAATGAACTTAAAATATAATGTGGTCTTAATTATTGGTCCTCAAGAATTCGAATTAAAATGGACATCTTATTTTCTTTGGTTTTCTCAAGAGCTGGGGGCGAAAAACCTTATTTGGATTGTATATATGAAATTAATTGATTCGACAATTTTACATTGAGTATTTTCATTAGCCAAAAACTAAGTTATGTTTTGCAAACATATATGTTATGTTTTGCTTTTTGGCTCAATAATCAGGCTTGTTATTTTAAATTAACAAATAATTATTAGGCCTTCTAAATGATTATAACGGGGTGGATTTGAGGCGGGGAAGCCCTCTCCATACCTCACCCCTTGTCCAAAAAGCTCCCCTGCCCCCGCCCTGATACCTCGCCACTAGGGATGGCAACGGGGCGGGGTTGGGGCGGGGGACCCCTCCCCCGTCCCCCGCTCCGTTGCCTATTAGTTCCCCCCGTCCCCCGCCCCGTCCCCCGCCTCCTGCTCCCCCCGCCCCCGCCCCGCTTCCCCCGCGGGTGCACTCGCGAGGTTAATAAAATTTTATTATAATTAAATTTTAATAAATAATCAAGTACTAAAATATCAACACATCACCAAATTATTATTCATTGTAATTTTACAATTGAAACTCATAAAAACAATCAAACAGAAGTTATTTGAATACAATCCAATATGATGAAATAAATATAACTAAAATAGTCAAGTTTTCACTTTTAGTACAAATGCAATCACTAATTCATTATTGTGTTTGTGCTTTTTTTTTTAGAAAAAAGTGTTATTCTATTAAGTGTAATTAGAAATTTAGTATAAATATATTAGTAAATTTAGTATAACTAATTAATAAATTCTATTAGTAGACATGTAGAATTATTCATATAATTGATTATATCAATTATATTACATAAACTAATATACATTATATAATATATCTAACTAATAATATCATTATCATAAGTTTATAACTAATTAACTTACATGTTATATATAATTATATATATTTTTATATTTTTTTTTTGTTTTGCGGGGGGCGGGGCGGGGGATGGGGCGGGGGTATACTCCCCCGCCCCCCGCCCCGTTTCTAAGCGGGGGGAAAAAATTCCCCCCCGCCCCCGCCCCACCCCCCGCCCCAACCCCCGCCCCGAGAGCCCCCCGTGGGGCGGGCACCCGCGGGCACCCGCCCCCATTGCCATCCCTACTCGCCACCCCTACTCCCGCCCCAAACCCACTCCAACTTCTACGATTTCTTTGCCAAAGGACACATGAGCATATTTGTCAAAGAAGCCCAACTGCCAATTCAGGCCGACTGGCAATAAAAACGGTCTATCAATTTGATCTGGCCCAAGCCCCAGTAAACCAAGAAAAGTAGATAGCCGTTGGTGTTCACCCAGTGAAATCAAAATCGGATCCTGGAAAATCTGAAAGAAGAAGAAATGATTCCATTGCTTAAACCTCAAACCGATTTTCTGTGCTCAGACATACTATGGTATAAAGCTTCATTTCTTTTACATAAAAGTCATTATTTTCCTTTGTTAGCAAATCAGCAATAAAACTGAACTCTCCCTCCAAGACGCCTTTACACATTGGCAATTCCAGCTATACATATGGCGGCTGGTCCTGAAGAAGTCGAATAATACAAATTGAATGCCACGAATTGCTGATCCCAATACGCATGAAAGATGAATTAGATGGCAATCTGAGGCAAATGAATACGCTACCAGCTACATGTAAGGCGGTGAAATTGGATAGAAATTTCAACCCATAGAACCAACTAGCACAAGTAGCAGAAATATGATGAAGGAAGCTGGACTGCGACATACACTTAATAAGCATCAGATAATATAATTCTTAAAAGCTCTTGCAAAATGGCAAACCAAGTAAATTTTGTGCAAAATAAGGTGTGACAAGCTCTGATTAATGCGATACCAAAGTGAGTTTATCATTGTGATTCAACCAGGAACTTGACTTTAGTTTCATTAAGTTAACAGAGAAGATAATGAAGACTGGAGAGCAGAGCCAATCCAAACTGTTAAAATTGAGAACTATAGGTCAAGGCTTCATTAACGAGGTGATTGGAAATGGACAGGAAACCAACTTTTGGTGTGATCGATGGCACCCTATAGGGCCATTGTATCTGCACTTCAATCTATCGAAGTCCGATCCTGCGGCAAAATGTTTCTGTGACGGTGCTTGGAAATGGCCTAGTGGGGGGAAGTCTAATGTGGAAGTTAGAAGGCTTCGACAGCTCACTTCTTGTGAACCTGCCCTTAATCCAAAGGAGAGAGATGTCACTGTATGGGCACCCAGCAACTCAGGTGTGTATAATGTCAAGTCTGCTTTACAATTCTTAGGCTTGCACCACCTGAAGTGCCCAGGTATTGGGACAAGGGACAAATCACCAAGTTCTCTTTTATTCTATGGCTGCTGTGTAGGAAAAGGCTGAACTTTTGCAACCAAATCATCTTACCATACGATTTTCATCACCTCATATCAAGGTAGATTTAAAAATATTAGTAATATTTTCACTGGCCTATGTTGTCCTGAAGAAACAAAAGACTAGAAATAAAGCCTAAAATCATTGTCCATCAGTGCTTATTTATAATTTTCTGTGTTCCATCAAACTCCACAGCCTTCCCCTGAGTTTACTAGCCTTACTGCTTGGGAGACTGTCCCATATATGGGAATGGGTCCATAAGCAGGAAATAAGACTTGATACTAAACACATCTATTTATCCATTTTTTTTTTAAAAAAAAAATTGTAAACCTGAGGGTACTTCTTGAAAATTTGTAAGCTTCTCATGGTCAATCAGTTTGCGAATACAAGTGCTATCACCAACCAAATGCCCCATGATGATCAGGAGAAATTCACAGTAATGATGGCTCTTGAGAGACATTACATAAGTTGGGGAAAGTAATTTTGGCAAGCAGTTTGTGCAGGCCAGCCGACAAACCTAGAGCAATTAGAATACAACTTTTTGCAATTAAGTGTCAGCTAGTTGCCAGAAAATAAAAGGGTAGAGCTAATTTCAAAGATTACAAGTCTATCAAAGATAATAAAATGTATGGTAACATCGCATAATGTGTAATACCAGATATCATGACCAAAAGGTTGGCTGATAGTGCACAAGCTCCTGCAAAGGTTTTAGACACTAAGGAGGAAAAAAAGTGTGCCTGTAGCGGCCATCCTAAACATTTCTGTTCAGTTGAAACAGGATTGATTCAACAGAGTTTTCAGAAGTTACAAGCTGTGTATTTCAATCGGTAAGTAAGATCAATTGTTGAGTCCAGTTGATCATTAACACTGAGATCACTGTAAAACAGAAAACTCAAACTGAGGCAATATGTGGTGAAGAAGAAAGCTGATGACAAAGTTTAGATAATTTCACCATACTTTTGTACTGTCAAATCTCACAACAGAACAAAATCCGTGTCTTGTTTGTTTTGAAACTAAATGGATAAGCAAGTACTAAGTCTTACTTACAATTATTCGTATAAAAATCATAGTAGTTTGGTTCCAACTGCAAAGTTAGTCATTACAAGTTTACAACTCGTAAACTTGAAAATAATGATGGGCAATTCATGGCACATGCAAAGGCAATTTATGTGGTGGAACTCAGGAAATGAAAGGCCATTAAGTCACAACAGAATCCACATATAACTGCAACCAAAACACCAGCTAGTTCTAACTTCAGTATGCCAGAGATAGCTAATTGAGTTACAAGAAAATCGGCACCTCATTATTGTGACTACAAATTGCTGAATCATTTGGACAGTTTAAAGGCACCATAACCACAGTGGGAATCTCAGCCTTTGGCCATCTGAGGCACAGTGCAAAAGAGAATGCATGCTAGATGTTACTATCCAACTGAAGTAGGATCTTGTTCAGAAAGGAATCGTAGGACTTTCAAAAAGTAAGCACAGTATGTAAGAGCCATCAGCGAGGTTCCCCCTTCAGTTTTGGTCCTAATATCACTGCAAAGCACAAAAACTCAAAGTCAAGATGGCATATAGCAAAGAATAAAGCTAATCGAAATTTTCAGATCATTGCAAGTTTTTTGTCATTGTAACCAGACCGCCAAAAGAATAAACTTACCATAAAAAAATAGCAACTCACAGTCACAAAAGGCAGGAGAGCTTAAGAGCCTTTATCTAGGTGGATTCACTAAGAGCAGCAAGTTGCAACAAGTAGACTTGACTAACTTTTGAAATGCTTCAAAACATCCTGCTTAAACTTGACCATGTTGGAAGATACTCCACCAAGTACCAAGTTTTGTGCAACTTCATTGCATGAACATCTTCCTCGGCTACCTCAGCAATATCTTCGCAATGATAAGATTTCTTTTGTTTTACATGTAGCGTATTAAAAATCAAAGCGATTAAAAGTCAAAATTGAGTAGTGAAAAAAGGGAAGCGTATCTTAAATTACCAAAAATTTTGAACCAAAACACCAAAGTGATGATGCGAAAACCCCTTGATTGACCATTGTCTTCATGGCTAGAAAATCATAACCGAGAAAAAGTGAGTCAGAAAACCATTATTTTGAGACCCAAAGCTATTACTAATCAAATGGTTAGGAGAAGTATCTAAATGCATTTTCGAGAGGTAAAAGTTACAGAGAAACCATTTCATCCCCTTAGAATCACAAGTTTAAAGAGAGTGGGCTGACTTTAGCAATAATATCTTACAATCCACAGAAGCAGTTATGGAAAATCAACAAAACTAGATCGCTAGTTGTTATCATATGTCGATGGGCTATTTGCAGGACGTGCAGGCAAAAAATTATTGAGTTCCAGCAATATATACGGTGCTGAAGAAGCTTCACAATTCTAACCTATGTTCATCTAAGCAAGAGACCACGAAAATCATCTTGGGAAGCATTGAAGAAAGGAGCGTGGCAAGAATTTCTGGTCTAAAGGTGCACAATGGAATCCACTCAAATTCCAGCTATTGCACTACTAGACAACATCCTTGGACGCAGATCCTCCTAAACTTTGCAACTTAATCATTTTAGTTACCATCTATATCACCTCACAAAAGGTAACAAATAGAAATCTTCATAAAAGTTTCATTAGAGTAAGTTCTCCTATAGAAACAAAAGAAGCTATAAATTAAAAAGTCTAAAATCTTTGTCTGCGCTTGCTAGTTCACAATTTTTTTTGCTTTGACATACATTCATTTGAGGATTTACTCCATGAATATAATGCATTATCTTTTTCCTTTTTTTAAACAAATCAATAAGAAAATAAAATTTTCACAGTAAATGGTGGTGTGTATGCCTAAGTTTGATGAAAGCCCTCATATTTAAAATCTCGAGAAAGCTTGTTCCTGCATTATAGCTATGAAAGAACAGGAAGTTCCTGCATTATAACTATGAAAGAACAGGAAGTTCTATTACATTTTCTTGTGATGGGAATCTTACAAAAGTGAGTTTCTTTTGCCACTTTGACCCTAAAGATAATGAGCAGGTACTAGGACTCGATACAATGTATGTATATTTTTTTGACTTAGATATGCTAACCTTGCGATAACACTCGAAAGTTTGCAAGACCTCTTAATGGTCAATCTATTTCTCTAGTAATAGTCATCAAACTGCCAATAAAGATCATCAAAAAGTCCTGGTAATGATGGCTCTTCAAAAACATCTGATAAGCTGGGGCAAGAAATTTTTTCCCAGTAGATTGTACAGGCCAGTTGACAGTCATTGAGCAATCAAAACAGAGACAGAAAACTTCTGCAATTGAGGTACAACTAGTTTCAAAGACAAAAAGCCAGGGAAAAAATTAAGCAAATTTATAGTAATAGAGCAGGTAAATTCTTACTGCTGGACCTCGTGACTGAAAAGGCAGATAGACAATGTGCAAGCTCCGACAACAAGGAAATCAAGTGTTGGCTATGTAAGGCACCAATACGAAAGAAAAATTGCCATCATAAATATTTTTGTCCAAGCTACTGGTAGTTGTAATTCAATGAGTAATTAATGGCCAATGGAGATTTCCACTTAAACCTTGAGCCTAAGATCACTGCAAAATAGAAAATTCAAGCTCAGACATTATGTAGTAAACAAGAGATCTAACAAAACAATTTAGATAATTTCGTGAAGCTATTGTTTTGTCAATCCTACAAAAACAAAGTGTGGAACAGAATATTAACAGAGTTATAGTAATACATCAAAGCACAGAACACGATAGGTGCTTGGTTTCATGTTAATCGACGGTTACAAGAGTATTATGTTGTTAGGAGCAAATGAGAAGCACGGTATTTTGCACTTGACAAGAAACGCTAATGCCACGGCTTTGAAAGATAATAAATAGGATGAGAAAAAGGAAGAAGAGAAAATTGTGAAGAATAACCACGGGAACTTTTTAGTTTTTTTTCATATAATTCCCCCACACTTAAATTATTACTTGTCCTCGAGCAATAAGAAATACAAACCAGCAATAATTTAAGAAGTGAAATGAATCAAGTGAACTTGAAACTCAATCTCTCTTAACTTTGGCAAGCTTTGATTATGCAATTTTTTCCTATTACCCGTAATACTCATCATATCATGTAAAAGAGAGATAATTACACTCAAAATTCAACCAAACAAATTTAATCTCTCTATCTTACCTAATTTCACAAATAACTAACATATATAGTTACCTTGGAGATTTTCTTCCTTCTAAATGAGATGTTTAGCTTCACAAACCTTAAGAGGGAACTATTCACTTTCCTTTTTCTTTTATTTACTCTTAAACTTGTGAAAATGCCTTTTGACGAAGATTGACATTTTTAGATGAAGATTTCTGGTTACTCAAAACTTCACTTATTACTCCCAATTCCAATACCTTTTGACGCGAAAGTCGATATTTGTAGATAAAACTCTTGGTTACTCAGTATAAGAATTTATTGAATTTTTTTAACATAAAATCCCTCAATAAGGTCACATTTGGAAGAAAAATATTCTAGCAACTATATAAATCAATTACTTGTAAAAATAAGTAAGATGAGAGATTTCATTTACTATGCAAAATGTAGGCATAATTTTCTCTATTTTACAAGATATACTTTCTTACATGCAATAATTCTAGTCATATTATAATTGTTTCCAAGTCAAGTGAGAATTGAATTGTCCAATTACTAAAATCATCTCACTTGTATGGGAGAATTTTAAAACAAAAGGGACATGAACTTCATGCACTTGTGGATTTAAATGAACAATTTGTGAAAGACTTGGGGCAAATTTTGAAATTTGGACAAGATTTTGAAAAAAATTTGACAGAGTTTCTCTTTAAAATTGGATGAAACTCCCTGCCAGCAAACCCAAAAACCAACAATTTTAAGCACAAGACAAATTTCAAATATCATAACCAAGCATTTACCATATAAGCACCAAAGTGACTCCCACTTAACAGCATTTCCTCCCCCACACTTAACATACACATTTTCCTCAATGTGTAGGGAAAGCAAAGAAGAAAAAGTAAAAACAAGTTACTCCCCAATTCAATGGCTGAGATCCAGCTCAATCTTGAATCACAAGCCATCGACGAATCTACAACCATCTATGAAAACTGCCACAAGTCCCAAATGCAAGATGAGAAGTTCAAGTTAAACTTGTACAATAAAAAGAGTTAAAATAAAACTATAAGGAAATATGAAAGCAAAAAAAAATGCAGCAAGAGGTCGGCGAGTCTTCTCCTTGCACATCACATCACTGTGGAAAAGTGCTAAATGATTCTTTCATATATAGTGCTAAATGCACATCACGTCTTCTCCTTGCAGTGATTCTTGTCCCTCCTCTTCTCTTCTTTCTCTCTTTAGTGATTCTTAAATATATAGTGTTCAAGAGAGTCAAAAAGTGCTAAATAATATGACATAAAGTTTCTTTTGCACTTTTCTAGAGTTTCTTGAGCATGTGTAGCCTTAATTCTGTGCTAGAATTGAGCAGAAAAGAAGTGTGAAAATAGGGCAAGTTGCAAAACAAGTTACAAAAAAATAGGAGAGAATAAGCAGGCTTGGAATACGTGGCCTCAACTCGTGTATTCAGAGCCTGTGTTTTCTCTTTTGTTATGTTTTCTTGTGTCTTTCTATCCAATTCACTAAGATCATAAGCAAGATGTCCCAATGTTTGTTCATGCAATGAACCAATAATACTTGCATTTGATGCTCTTCTAATTCCAAATCATCATTGAATCAGGCACTAATGAATTCAAATAAATTCGCCTCGATCCAATATTGATAATTCTCCTCAAATCCTACCAATATAACCACATTTGCACGTTCAACTTCGTAAATGAATCTTGCAAAAGTTAGAGACTTAGAGAGCAAGTTACACCGTAAAAACCTTAAATTATAACAAAAAATAAGGACATAATACTACTTAAAAGAATGTATAATACACTTATCGAGAAGGTTGATTGGAGTGGGAAGTGAAAAGAAGGCAAAGATGTCTTATGCGTAGGTAGCAAGCAATCTTACATGATTGAATTTGATCTGAAGATGAACTGTTAATCACTTATTAATAGGAGTTGAATATGAGAAATTTTGGACCACTGGGAGTCGAGGCCGCTGCTCTCAGGAGTGCACCTTTCTTTTAACAGAGGAGATCCATAAATCAGTAGAACTTTTAGTTTTGTGAGACTTCTCATGGCATCCTCGGAGGGTAAATGTCGAAGCTCTTTGAAACCAAATAAACATAGGTATTCAAGAGCAGCAAAGTTTCCGAACCAATCTGGCAGAGCTTTTATACCTCCAAAGTCATGTAGCCGAAGTGACGTGAGAGTGGTCAAGTATTGGATCTGATGTGGTAGGGACTCCATGTGTGGCAACCCAAATAATTCTAGGTCACATAGTATGGATGACAAAGAGGAGAAGGATATCAATCCAGACCAATCAAATTCATTGTAAATTGAAGAATTTTCATGGTTATCATCATCTGAGAAGGGACCAATTTCAAGGCGATTTAAGCTGGTTAGGAAACCAAATCCTTTGGGCGTCATACTTGTTTTCAGTTTGGGACATGCATATAATTCCAACTCCAAAAGAGAAGGCGTTTGTTGCAAATCAAGCGGAAAGGAGATAAGCTTGTCGCAATAAGCCACCTGAAGCTTTTGGAGAGAGATACAAGACTGTAGCATGTCACTGGGTAGACTCGTTAACCCCCGGCAAAACCAAATCACCAGCTCTTTAAGAAACGTAAAGTTTTGCAAGGGAAGGAGTTCTCTGCATCTGTGGCAATAATAAAACTCCAAACGCGCTAACTTGGGAAGTGTTATTGGCAAATCCATTGACCATCGAGGAAATTGATCGCCCATAAAACGCTGAATTACCAACTCCTCCAAATTTGGATGAGGCCTAAGGCCATCTAACACATCTTTGTCGTAGTTGTAGTTGTCACCTTCTCGATCCCAAGCCAAGGCCCACACAAGTATCAGTCTAAATAGATTTGCCTTTCCAAATAGATTTGCTTCCTCAGCTGCTTTCCTATCCTTTACTAGTTGAAGATTGCGTACACTTAAACTGCCTTTGAGGTTTTTCAAGCATCCAAGCTCTTCAATTTGTCGACCCTTTTCTCGACCCACATTAAAGAACTCTAGTGTCTGAAGGCAAGATAGTCGTCCCATCTCTAGCGGCATTTGAAATTTTTCATCAAAGGTGTAAAAATAGAGATGTCTCAAGCTAATCAAATTGCACATCCCCTTCGGAAGATCTTTGACATACATGCTATCTAGTGCTAATGTTTGCAAATTATAAAGCTTGCAAAGGGAGTCTGGCAAAATACGGATTCTAGAACTCGAAAGGTTAACATATCGCAAATGTGTCAATTTGCCAATAGTGATCGGTAGCTTTTGAGTTGTTGCATGAGACAAATTCAAAACAGACAAGTTCTTCAACTTCATTAACATATCACCAGATAGGTCACCCTTTACAAACAATGTACGAAGCGAAGTTGATAGCCTCTCCAAAAGTTTTTCTCTTTCTTCTTTGCCACCAGATAAATCTACTGCAAGGTAACGAATATTGTTAATAACTTTAGTAGACTTTGACATTGACTCTGCGAGGTCATGCACTAGATCATGCATCTTATAATAATGTGTTTCCTGATAACTTTGGGTTTCTTCAAACAACGAACTCTGTAATAAAATTCTCAGACAATTCATTCCAATTTCCTCCATCATCATTTGGTTGTTGACATTTGCTTGGAGCATACCTTCTGCCATCCAAAGCTCGATTAGCATATCTCCTTTCATCATAGCATCCTTAGGAAATATAGAACAATATGCAAAACATTTCTTAATGGATGGAGATGGTAAACAATCAAAACTCAATTTTAGTATTTCCATGACACCATCTTCATCTCCACTGAAATTTGAAAGCTTATTCTTCAAAACCAATTGCCACTCCTCTTTTCTCTTCATGCGCAATAGACCTCCCATTACACTTGCAGCCAGTGGTAGACCACCACATTTTTTTATAATTTCCTTTTTCATGACATGCAATTGTTTGGGAATTTCTCCACCTGCAATGGCTTTCTTTGTTAGGATAGACCAACAATCATCATCAGATAGCTTTCCTAGCACATAAGGATCATGTGTGGCCACAATGGATGCAGTTTGTTGTTTACGAGTAGTCACAACACACCAATTTCCATTAGTTGCATTTAGCCCCAGTAATGAACCAAAAAAATCATCCCACAAGGTAAGATTTTCGGTCCAGACATCATCAAGAACAAGAAAAAAAATTTTTCCCACAAGTTGTTCTCGAATTTCCTGGACGATGACATCCCTACTAGTCATTTCAACATTTCTTCTCGTGAGTGATTCTAAAATCATTTTCAAAAGCCTGGTCACGTCAAAATTGTCGGACACACAGACCCAAATTTTTTTCTCAAAATGGCTATGAACTTGACTATTTTTGTATACAGATTGAGCTAAAGTTGTCTTTCCCAATCCGCCCATCCCAAGGATGGGAATTACAGAAATGGCATTTTCGACAAGCTTAGCAAGATCTCCACCAGCCTTGTTTCATCCTTAGCTCTTCCTACAATATGATGGCCAGCAATAGAATCCGTCTCTCTATTTAGTGTGACTTTAGCAGTAGTAGAAGGGGGGAAACTTGCCCTTTGGAATCTGATCAGTCCAAAATCATTGGCTTCTTTATTGATCTTATTCAACTTCTTGTTGATGTCCCTGATCTTAGAGGCCATTCTCCGTCGGAAAACAATATTAATGTCAGAGGACAGGATGAAGGAGCGCACCTTGCCCACGAGTTGGCGACGAAGAGCTTCATAATTCAGCTCGTCCAACAAATTCTCGGCATCAAACACCACGGCTTCTAGCCTCTGGAGCCACAGTTGCACGGCCTGGTCATGCGTTTGCTTTACCTCAGCATCAGCCAAGACAGCTTGGATCATGGCAACAGATCCTTTCAGGGTCTCCAAATCCTCCTTGAATTGGAATAACTTGCCAATCCTTTCATTGGCAAGGGAAAGTGTCTTCTCCAATGCTACCTCTATTGTGGCAGCTATAAGTGCATCAGCCATTCTTCTTGTTCCTTGGGTACAGTCTTCAGATAAGAATACTCTTTTGCAGTGGAAGGTTTTAGCTGTAGTTAGAAGCAGCAAGGAACTGCTTTGACTCAAACGGAAGTGACAAGAGTTATGAGGATTTTTTGGTGCAGCGCTTCTTTGACAAACTGGGTCGGATGCTTTTGCAACGGAAGTTGCTTGGCATTTTCATTGAAAATAAAATATAGTCATTGCCGGGATTCTACATCTGCTTTTGATCCACATTCCACATGCCTGGGGCCCCTGGACGTGGAAAATTCCACCCAAGAAGGATAAGAAACTGTGCTGAACAATGAAAGGTCCAAAATAATTTTTAGATAATTCAAATTAATGTTGCGCATGTATAGGACTCACAAAATCGTTTGGTGCACTAGCAAACAGAAGGGTACATCCAAGGTTACTACCACAAAGTTTTACGTTAAAGTGGGAGATTTGTAAACCACTTCAGAGCAAACAAATGATGTTGAGAAAAAAATTAATGTTAGTTGCAATGCAATCATAAAAGCTATGATATATTTGTGAAAACAAGAAACATTTATTAATTTGGTGCAGTCTAATTGCAAACCTAGAAAAAAAAATAAATGAATGATCCGAAAGGGTGAAAGGTATCATTTTACTCAAATAAAAGTGTGACCGAATAGAGGATTAGTTAAATAAAAAAATCAGATTAATAATGTAACACTTTTTGTATTTTTATATAATGCATGTGAGACAGAATGGTGGCTGGAAAAATAAAAAAAAAGTGAGTGGAATAAATATAAACTGTTTTTTCATATATTTATCTAATGATAATAGTGACAGGGTAAAAAAACAAAGGTGATAACAATGATAAGTGTGGTGAGTTGAGATGGATAACACACAATTACTTCTTGCAATTGATTGCACCATGCAATCTATATTTTACATTGGGTAAATTTGAAATTGGATGAATGGAATTGATTAGCACGAAAAACTTTTAATGAATAAAACATTTATTGTGCTTTTGTGTATTGTTATTTTTTTCTACATTTAATATCTTAATGTATGCGTCTATTGTGTCAGTACCTGAATTTAAAATTCCTCCTTTCAATTTTAAAATAATACTACTTATCTTACTTGTAAACTTCCATAGTTACAGTTGGACTTTTGATGCAAAAAGATGGGGAAAATGGCAATCATAATTGCTACCGAGGCAACCATTTTTTTTTTAATCTAATTTGGTAATTCTTGGGACATAAGGATAGAATTGACTTCATCTAGATTAATAATTCGTTGACAAACTTGGATGCTATTAATTGCCATAGAAGATGCTTGGCAATTTCGATACGTGGCCTTTCTTAGTCAGTGCATGATGCTTACATCTTGGACAAACTTGGATGCAATCTCAAGTGGTCATTAGAATGGTGGTTTGACCCAAGAATGACAAATAGCTATGTTCAACCGCCAAAATGTAAGAGAGAAGGGAAGTGGGATATGAAGCCGAGACAGTCATCAGGCGGACCGACTCTGAGCACTCCTCACACAAAAAAGAATGAAAGGACTGCAATAGACCACATATAATGGGAACAGTAGTAAAGGAAAACAGTACTGTTTTACTAAGTGAGTAGGGAAAAAGATTTTTAAAAAAAAACATATGAGGGGCTAACGGACTCCTTTTAAAAAACCTCAGCTTCCGTTTCAAAAATTTCCCTCAAATTAATGAGGCACGACTATTCTTGTGAAATCTTCAAATGAAATAAACTTTTGATCTCCCTCCAAAACTTATCTTTTGAACATTCCTTCACAATTTCAGAGTATCAACAGAATAATATCCCTGCCCCAAATTGGGAAGTTTCAGATGAGATTCTATTTATAAGTATTGTACAATTAGTTAGTATTTAAGTACTATTTGTTATTAATTTTTCATTGTTAGCTCGATCTGTTTTACAATATATCCAAAACAATAACTTCTATTCTATCGATTGGTTAAAAAAGAAAAAAAATTTACAATCTATTGCTAATTAGTACATACCGATGTTGTACCCCATGTTGGTATTTATTGACTTTCCATTGCTAATGCCTTACAAACTATTTAGTCCATTTTATGATATGTTTAAGGAAATAAAGATTTTTGTTTCACAAATTGGCGAAAACTAATGACATTTGGTTACTTATAAGTTCGTGTTGATTGAACAAAAATTTAACTAGTCATTTACCACTATTATGAAAGTAGTTGCTTTAGGTAAAATTTTAGTTGTCAATATATTACAATCTCAAAAAGTAGAAGTTACCATCAACACATTTGTAACATCCAATCCTAGTATGACTCGTTTCCATTTTTATCAAATCCCAGACTAAAAGTCTTAGAAAAGTTGTTGGGATGTCAATTTTGGCATACTTCTATCATTTAATTGCTCTTTGAACAAATAGCTTTGGGTTGGTTGAGATGTCAATTTTGCATACTTCTATCATTTAATTGCTTTTTGAATAAATATTCTTGGGTTTATTAGATATGATGCATATAAAAATAATATATACATAAAGAGGGATGATGTGTGACTTAAAATGAAGAATGGATTTCTCAAAAAAAAAAAAATGAAGAATGGGGAAGTTTGTTAAGTTTATAAATATAGCAAAGTGCCTCTTTGTTAGATAATTTTATTACTTATAAATATTTCTAAAAATTGAACAAAAAAATTAGCCAAATGTACACAATCATAGTTGGTGACGTTGGCAACATCAATCATGTCATCTCTTAATCCAAAAATAATTTTGAAAAGAATAATAAATTGGTCTTACTAACTATCTTTGAGAATTAGGCTTATTTTGGGAGTTTAGGATAGACAAGAAAGGAAGGAAAACTTAAGTTATGAGAGAGGAGAAGAGAAAAGAAGGGATTGTTATGTTGTTTGAGAGTTTTGAAAATTAGTGGAATGTTTTTGGATATGGAAGTTATTAAATATTTGTTCAAGACCTTTTTAAGGACAAAATAGGCATTTTGAAAAAAATTGACAAGCTTTCTCAAAGTTTCCTTCCATTTCTGTCCAATTTAGGAAGAAAAATTTTGGCTATTGTTGCACTGCATTTCATCCTTTTGAATCTTCCCATTTCTTTCTTTTATTTCTTACTAAAAACTAAAGGAAAGCTAACTCTCTCTTCTTTTCCTTTCATTCCTATCCAAAATCCCAACTCCCAAACGAAGCCTTAGACTAACAGCATAACCAATATTTCATTTGTAAATTAGAAGCAAAATTGATTTTGTTTTCCTCAACTGGCACAACGAGGAAGACCTGCAAAGGCTAGAAGAGCAAAGAGGAGAGTGACACCTGCTAGACAATTTATCATTGCACAGAATAACAATGCAGTTTCTGAATCTTTTGGAAATGTTACTACCACTGGTGATGAAAGAAATCGGTTTTGAGCATATAGAGTCAAATTGGTGCAAGTGTATTTCTTTGTAAATATCTTTTTTATTTTTTAAATTTATATTTTTATGGGTTATTGCATTATGATGTAGTTACTGCTAGAAATTATTTTTTATGTGATGGTTTTTTTGAAGTAAATAAAGTTGTTTAGGAATATTTTTATTTAACAAGTAAAAGGGTAATTTAGAATTTTTAAAAATTTTGTTACACAAATAACCAAAGCAAGGTAAGTAAATTATATTTTTAAAACCTTAAAGGTATTAGGTGATATTAAGAGAAACATCAGGGAAGGCTTTGATATCATCCCATATCGCAATGATTGTTGCATCGATAAAGGACAACCATTTACGTCCATGATAAAATTGAATTTAGAATTCCCTACTTAGAATTCATCCCATCTTAGCACCCAATCCAATCTTCTACCAACGTGAATCATAATTTGGTCTTAATTACTGATCCTCAAGAATTAAAATTAGAACACGCATCTTATTTTGTTTGGTTTCCGCAAGTGCCAGCAGCAAGAATTTTTATAGGATCAGCTAATGGTTAGTTTTTGATTAATACAAATATTCTAAATAAGATTGTGAAATCAATTGATTTCATATACAATCCAAATAAGATTATGAACTCCCTATTTGTTTTATTAATTTCATATACTAACGACTGTAGTTGCCAAACAATTGATGGTGACCGTAATAAAATTTCTTTGTTAGGGGGCAAAGTTCCCGCACTGACTATGCATGCTGCTTCTTGGCTAAATAATCAGGCTTTGTGACTTCCAATTTCATATCCATTAACACACAAACATAGAAACTCTCCCTCATTATTAATGAGTGAGAAATTTCACTTGTAGATAATATAGTCCTTGTTCTACCCATCTCAAACTCCCCATATTATTTCTAGGTCCCAAACAATTATTTTTTTTGTTTTCAAAAGAAAAAGTTTGAGTGATTTCAACTCTGATTATCACCAGGGGTGAAAGATGATAGACTTTTGTATTTATTTATTTTTTTACAAAAAAAAGTCCGACTAAGAATCAGGCTAACTGACAAGAAAAAAGTACAGTCGATTGATTTAATTCTAGCCCAGGGCCTGGTTAACCAAGAAAAGTACATAGCGGTTGAATGTTCACCCAATAAAATGAACACTTGAGAATCTGAAAGATGAAGCAATGATTTTCTTAAACCTGAATCAATTTTCTGTGCTTAGACATGCTTTAACATAAAGCTTCATTTCTTTTAGGATAAATTAACTTTTACCTTCTTATGGTTTGTTGATTTATCACATAACCTCTCTATGGTTTAAAAATTTATAATGATATTTGTAGTCGAAAAAGATTTTGTTTTTTGTTTTTTGTATTTAATTGCTTTATATTTCCCTTCTATCTTTTTTGTTTCTTATTTATTTATCTTTTATTTCCCTTCCATCTCTTTTGGATTTAGAGAAAATTAAGATTTTGTAGGCCAGAGTATATATTTTCAGAATCATCTCTTCTTTTCCCCAAAAAAAAGGTGAGAAAGAAAAGGAAAAAAAAAAGGAAAAAAGTAGTGAAATAGCAAATTTGTCAGTTTATTAGTTTGATTTTGACTTTTTATTATTGACCATTAGTTCTAACCGAAAAACTAACCATGACACATTAACCCAAACTATGAGGGGGTTATACATAGGTTTTTAAACCATAGGAAGGTTATATGGTAAGACATCAAATCACAAGAAAGAAAAGGTAATTTACCCTTTCTTTTATATAAACTCATTGTCTTCCTTTTTTTTAGCAAATCAGCAATAAAACCAAACTTTTTCTCCAAGAGGCCTTAAGACATTGGCAATTGTAGGTAGCACGCGCAAAAGCAATAGAATATACAATTCCAGCCATACATGTACATGGCGGCAAGAGTTGCTGACCTGAGAACAATGAATGTACTCCTGGCTACATGCAATGTCCTGAATCGAAAAATGATGGACGAAACTGGACTGCAAGAATCAGATAAGATGATTGCTGATTTCTTGCAAAATGGCGACCCAAGAAAATCTTGTACATTTGGCTATTTGATTTCTTGCAAAAGCTCAATCAATATTTGTGTTCGTTGTTCTTACTGACCTAAATCAGTAAGCAGACATCAAATCTTTCTGCTCAGTCTACAAGTACCAGAAGTGCCATGGAAACTATATTAGCTTTTGTTCAAAACACTGAAAAAAGAGAAAGTGCTATAAAAATAACGATAATGAGTGGCACCACAAGCATGAGAGGCAGAGAGCTCTAGAATTGCCATGAAGGCCAACTCTTTTGAGACAGCAAGATGCAACAAGTAGAGCTAATTACAACTATTTGACTCTTAAAATCTCAAATCATCGCACTTGAACATAAACTTCAGTCGAATGGGATTAGGGCAAATTACATTTTACCCCCTATGGTTTACCCTTTTTTCTACATAACCCCCTATGGTTTCAAAAACTATACATAACCCGGCCCCCTCATAGTTTGGATTAAAGTGTCAAAGTGACGGAAATAGTCACTCGTAATAGAACTTCTAAAAATGCCAAAATTACCCTTATAAATACATGACGCATTAACCCCGTATGATTTTTATATTTTACCATATAACCCCTTATGGTTTAATACTTTATCATATAACTCCCTTATGATTTTCAAAATATACACATAACCCCCCTTGGTTAATACATAATTTTCAACTTTACATAAGGGTAATTTTGACATTTTAGGTGATGCCGTTATGAATGATCATTCCCGTCACTTTGATACTTTAATTCAAACCATAAGGGGGTTATGTATAGATTTTGAAACCATAAGGGGGTTACGTGAAAAAACGTTAAATCACGTGGGGATAAAGTGGAATTTGCCCATGAGATTATTGGTATTATAAATTATCAGACTACCAATCTCACAACCAAGGGCAGTGAGAGTTCCTCGATTGACCATTGGGTTTAAGTTGAGATCATAGCTGAAGAGAGTCAACAGAGTCCCATCATTTAAGAGACATAATAAGAAAGCCAATAATCAGATAATTTGGAGCAAGATGATGAATACATTTCCAAGAGGTGGAAGTTCAGAGTAAGCATTTCCATCCCAATAGAATCTCAAATTTAAAGAGGTTTAGCTACCTTCAGCAATCATGATGTACAACTAGAAGTAACAAACATATGAGATGAGCAAAAGCAAAGAATTTTGTACTGTATATGTAAATACAAAAAGTTTTCAGCTTTGACATTGTGCTTGACTGTCCACATCAATAATCTGCTCTTGAATATCCGTATTCCATAATCGAATTTAACATATGGTTAGTGATATTGTTTTCTTCCCTGAACAGCACTTGTAAGTTTTTCTGAATCAGACTGACAATGCCTTCAACAGACAAAAGTTTAACAGTTGCATCACTTTCCAGATTGCCAATTGTTGAATTTGGCGTTTGTCCCACATCGGACAAAGCCAGAGGAAGACGGCTCATCAGGGCCTATAAATATATGGCCTTGGTGGTGAAGACAAATGCACCACTCAAGAGAGTTATATGGGCTATTAGCTTCTTAAGTCATCTAGCCCATTCAGTCAAATTTTTTAGGCTCTCTTGTTTTGAGTTTAGGAATATTTTCTAAACTCTTTTATAAGTGCCTTATTGGCCTAGGAACCACTTTCCTACGGCTTTTGTATTTCTTCTTCATAGTAGAAATATTGCTCCTCCCTCGCCCGTGGACGTAGGTCAATTTGACCGAACCACGTAAATCTTCTGTGTCTTTTATTTGCTTTGTTATCCGTCTTCATATGGTCGGTTTTACCGCCTAATTATTATATGGCTGGTATCTACCGCCTATCTATTATATGGTCGGTTATACCGCCTAATTTGTGCTAACTTGAGTTTGTCTATTTCCTGGCCCGGTCCTAACAAACTGGTATCAGAGCTGGTTGTTATATTTTGCAAGACAGGTTCATCTCGTGGGACCCGTTTATCTGGTGGGGTCCGTCCATCCTGTGGGGCCCACTCATCCTGCGGGGGTCCGTTTATCCGTGGGGCCCGCTCACCTTGTGGGGTCCATTCATCCCCGTGGGACCCGCTTATCTCGTGGGGTCCGCTCACCCTGTGGGCCCGCTCACGAGACTTGCATATTTGTTTGGCCAGTTTTGGAGACAAACTTCACGTTACAGATTTTGTGGCAACAATGACGATAACAAAGACGGTTGTCGAGAAATTCGACAGGAATGTCAACTTCGGAATGTGGCAGCTCAAGATGGAGGTCATTCTTGTTCAAGACGGAGTTGATCTAGCGATACACGGAATCGAGAACAAACCAGAAGATGTAAAGGATGCGGATTTCGCCGATATGGATAAGAAGGCCAGATCCAGCATAATCTTAAATCTCTCCGATGAGGTATTGCGTGAGGTAGCAACGGAGACTTCGGCCAAGGCTATGTGGGATAAATTGAAAGCCTTGTATATGAAGAAAACAGTCGAGAATCGGCTATATTTGAAACAGAGTTTGTACATGCTTCGGATGTCTGAAGGTACATCTATACTCTCCCATCTTGATAAATTTGATTCCATTATTATGGATTTGGAGAATATAGATTCGAAAATTGATGATGAAGATCAGGCCCTATTACTTTTATGTTCTCTTCCTCAGTCCTTTAAGCATTTCCGTGATACTATGATATATGGAAAGGAAACAATTTCGTATCGGGAAATTAAATCTGCATTAAAATCTAAAGAGCAGATAGATAGGGATATTACTGGGGAAACTAGTGGGAGTCAAGCCGATGGCTTGTTTGTTCGGGGTAGATTTGAAAAGAGAAACACAGAAAATAGAAGTAGATCTAAGTCCAGACATAAAAATGTGGTGTGCAACTATTGTAAAAAGAAGGGTCATATTATCTCTGATTGCTTTAAATTGAAAAATAAAGAAAAGCAAAAAGGGAAATTTGTTGAGAAAAATACAGAAACCACCGAGGCTAGTATTGCCGTTGATGAGAATGATGGAACTATTTTCTGTGCAACGGAAAATAATTTTAGGTCTAACAATGAGTGGATTTTAGATTCGGGTTGTTCATATCATATGTGTCCCAATAGGGACTGGTTTTCAACATATGAATCAACTGAAGGTGGAGTTGTCTTAATGGGCAACAACGCTGTTTGTAAAGTTGTTGGCAAAGGCACAATCCGGATTAAAATGTACGATGGTATTGTGAGGACGCTCACAAATGTTAGACATGTTCCAGATTTGAAGAAAAATCTCATCTCTTTGGGCACTCTTGAATCTATCGGGTGCAGGTATTCAGGTGGAGATGGAGTTCTCAAAATCACTCGAGGAGCTCTTGTTGTTATGAAGGCACACAGATCTGGTACTTTGTATATTTTGCAGGGATCTACTGTTACAGGTGCTGCTGCTGTTTCAACATCATCTTTGTCAGATACAGACATCACCAAATTATGGCATATGCGTTTGGGGCATATGAGCGAAAAAGGGTTGGGCATACTGAGCAAAAGAGGACTTCTGTGTGGACAAAGTACCGGTCCATTGGAATTCTGTGAACATTGTATTTTTGGGAAGCAGAAAAGAGTCAGCTTCAGTTCACCAGCAATTCACAAGACAAAAGGTACTCTTGATTACATTCATTCAGATCTATGGGGTCCTTCTCGTGCTCCTTCAAAAGGTGGTACCAGGTACATGTTGACTTTCATTGATGACTATTCAAGGAAAGTTTGGGTCTATTTTCTTAAGCATAAAAATGATGTTTTCCTAACTTTTAAGCAATGGAAAGTTTTGATTGAGAAACAAACAGGAAAACATGTTAAGCGGTTGAGAACAGATAATGAATTTTGTAAGAATGAAGGAATTGCTCGGCATCACACCGTCAGGATGACGCGTCAACAAAATGGTGTGGCCGAACGTATGAACAGAACGCTTTTGGAGAGAGCAAGATGTATGATCTCAAATGCAGGGTTGACAAACGATTTTTGGGCAGAGGCGATCAATATGGCCTGTTATATTGTCAACCGTTCTCCTTCTGCATCTCTTGATTTCAAAACTCCTGAGGAAGTTTGGTCAGGTACTCCTGCTGATTACTCCAATTTAAAAGTTTTTGGGTGTCCAGCATACATGCACGTGAATGATGGAAAATTGGAGCCTAGGGCTAAAAAGTGTATTTTTCTTGGATATGCTTCTGGGGTGAAAGGATACAGATTATGGTGTCCTGATCCCAAATCCCCAAAATTTGTAATCAGTAGAGATGTTACTTTTGATGAATTGTCTATGTTATCTTCCAAGAAGGAGTCTTCTAGTCCTTGTACTACTGATAGTACACAGAAGCAGGTGGAGCTTGATATTGGCAGTTCTAGTCCTTCTCAATCCAAATCTTCTATTCAGCAAGTGCCAGTAGATGCACTTGAATCTACTATTGAAGATAGTTCAGAAGAAGAGGAGTATTCCATAGCCAGAGATAGACAAAGGAGAGACATTCGACCACCACAAAGATATGCAAATTTAGTTGCATATGCTTTGGCTGTTGCAGAAGAAACTGATGCAGCTGGTGAGCCTTCCACCTATTCAGAAGCAGTTTCTTGTGATGATTCTGCAAAGTGGTTGATTGCGATGAATGAAGAAATTGAATCTCTTCATCAGAATGAAACTTGGGTTCTTGTAAAGCCGCCGTCAGCTAAGAAAATTGTTGGTTGCAAGTGGATCTTCAAGAAAAAGGAAGGTATTCCAGGGGTTGAAGATGCAAGATATAAAGCACGATTGGTTGCAAAGGGCTATAGTCAGGTACAAGGTGTTGATTTTAATGATATATTCTCACCTGTTGTTAAACATAGCTCTATTCGTATTTTGCTTGCTTTAGTTGCCATGTATGATTTGGAGTTAGAGCAGCTTGATGTTAAGACAGCTTTCTTGCATGGCGAACTTGAAGAACAAATTTATATGAAACAACCCTAGGGTTTTGAAATTGAAGGTAAGGAAGACCATGTTTGCTTGTTGAAGAAATCCTTATATGGATTGAAGCAGTCTCCAAGACAATGGTATAAAAGGTTTGATTCCTTTATGTTGGGTCATGGTTATTTGAGGAGCATGTATGATAGCTGTGTTTACTTCCGGAAGTTAAATGATGGTTCTTTCATTTACTTATTGTTATATGTTGATGACATGCTCATTGCTGCCAAGAATTTGTCAGAAATTCACACCTTGAAACTGCAGTTAAATAGTGAATTTGAAATGAAAGATTTTGGAGCAGCTAAGAAAATTCTTGGTATGGATATTAATCGAGATCGAGGAGTAGGGAAGTTGTTCTTGACCCAGAAAAATTACCTTGAGAAAGTCTTGGAGCGTTTTGGCATGAAAGATGCTAAATCAGTATCTACTCCTCTTGCTAGCCATTTTCGGCTATCTGCTGCTCAATCACCAAAATCAGATGAAGAGGAAGATTATATGGCACGGGTTCCTTATTCCAGTGCAGTCGGCAGTGTTATGTATGCAATGGTTTGTACTCGTCCAGATATCTCACAAGCAGTCAGTGTTGTTAGCAGATATATGTCTTGCCCTGACTCAGACTACGCTGGGGATCTTGACAGGAGAAGATCACTTTCAGGCTATGTATTTTGCATTGGCGGTTGTGCTGTTAGTTGGAAAGCTACTCTACAACCTGTCGTAGCTTTGTCTACTACAGAAGCAGAATATATGGCTTTGACCGAGGCAATCAAAGAAGCCTTGTGGTTGATGAATTTATTTAGCGAGTTAAGTCTATATCAAGGTGTTATTGATATTCACTGTGATAGTCAAAGTGCCATACACTTGACTAAAGATCAGATGTATCATGAGAGGACGAAACATATTGATGTGAAATATCATTTCATTCGGGATATCATTGTTGAAGGAAAGGTCCTTATTCAGAAAATCAATACTAAGGACAATCCAGCCGATATGTTTACAAAACCTCTTCCACTTTACAAGTTCAAGCAGTGCTTGGATTTGGTTGGTGTTCATTGTTCGTGATTTCGGCCCATTGGGGCTTATGTAGTGAAGGTGGAGAAGATTTGTCGATGTTGGGACCACGCCAAGGTGGAGATTTGTTGAATGTGGCGTTTGTCCCACATCGGACAAAGCCAGAGGAAGACGGCTCATCAGGGCCTATAAATATATGGCCTTGGTGGTGAAGACAAATGCACCACTCAAGAGAGTTATATGGGCTATTAGCTTCTTGAGTCATCTAGCCCATTCAGTCAAATTTTTTAGGCTCTCTTGTTTTGAGTTTAGGAATATTTTCTAAACTCTTTTATAAGTGCCTTATTGGCATAGGAACCACTTTGCTACGGCTTTTGTATTTCTTCTTCATAGTAGAAATATTGCTCCTCCCTCGCCCGTGGACGTAGGTCAATTTGACCGAACCACGTAAATTTTCTGTGTCTTTTATTTGCTTTGTTATCCGTCTTTATATGATCGGTTTTACCGCCTAATTATTATATGGCTGGTATCTACCGCCTATCTATTATATGGTCGGTTATACCGCCTAATTTGTGCTAACTTGAGTTTGTATATTTCCTTGCCCGGTCCTAACACCAATTTATTTCCATAATTCACAGCTTATAAGGTAGTACAATTAACTATTGAGATCTCTAATTGCAGCGTGCAATCAACTTGCAGGTGCAAATTGATAACTCAAACAACTCTGCAACTTAACCATCTATTTCATGAATGTAGACACACTACATTCATATTGGATAGATTTAGAGAATGTTAGCATTGGTTATTACACTGGAGTATGTTGTCCAGAAGAAACAAAAACTAGAAATTAACTCTTAAGGTCTTTGTCCATCATTCCTTATTCATAACTTTCTGTGCTCCATCAAACTTTGATTTAACAATCTATTTCATGAATGTAGACACATTACCATTCTTTTCTAGCAAATTGATAAGCAAATGAACTTTTAGCGTACTTAGTTGGATGAGGAGCTTCTAGATTCAAAATCTAAGGCAGGCATGTTTGCCAGCATTGCAATAAAGATAGAAGAGCAATTTCCATGTCATTTTTGAGCTGGGAATCTTACACAAAGAAAGAGCTTCTTTTTGTTGCCTTTGTTCGAAAAGTAATAAGCAGGATAGGAGACTTGATACTAAGTACAGCTACTTATCCATTTACAACAAAATCAATAACCTGATGCTATTCTAGAAAATTTGCAAGCTTCTCACGATCAATGTGTTTCTCTATCACCAACCAAACCTCTCAGGATGATCACCAGAAATTCACGTTAATGATGTCCTTGATCTTGAGAGACTTTACATATGTTGGGGAAAGAAATTTTAGCGAGCAGTTCATAGAGGCCAGCTGAAAAAAATAGAGCATCTTATCAAGTTTTAGACACTAAGAAGGAAGAAAAGTGTACCTGTAGTGTGCCATCCTAATCATTTCTCTCCAATTGAAACAGGATTTGATTCAACAAAGTTTTCAAAGGTTAAGAGCGATTGTAGATTCCAGTTGACGTTTGAGCCTGATATCATTGCACAACAGAAAACTCGAACTGGGACAATATGTGGTCAACAAGAAAGCTAATGAGAAAGTTCAGATAATTCAACAATACTTTGGTTCTGTCAATCTCACAAAAGGCTAAAATGTTTGTTTACAGAGTTGTGTTTACAGTTATTCCTATGACCATTACATTAGTTTGGTTCCAACTGCAACGCAAGTAATTACAACTCATAAACTTGAAAATAATGATAGGCACTTTTCGGAGCACATGCAAAGCATCCCATATTGAGGCATTGAGGCACAATAGAGCTATGGGACAATGAGGCACAATAGAGATCCACATTCAACTACTACCAAAACACTGGGTAGATCTAACTTCTAACTACAAGCAGCATGCCAGAGATGACAAATTGAGTTCTAAAACATGTAAATCAGCACCTTATTATCATGACAACAAATGTCTGAATCATTTGCTAGTTTAAAAGCATCAATGAGGTTCCCTGTTGAGCTTTGGGCCTAAAATCACTCCAAAGCACAAAAACTCAAACTCAGGACGGCATATAGCGTAGCATACAACTAAAGGAAATTTTCAATAATTGCAGGTTTTCTGTCATTGTAACCAAAGCCCCAAAAGAAGAAATTTACCATACAAATACTAGCAACCAACAATCATAAAAACAGAGAGAGCTTGAGAGCCTTTATCAAGGTGGGTTCACTAAGAGCAGCAAGTAGCAACAAACAGGCTTGACTAACTACCAGAATGCTCCAAAACATTCCGCTTAGACTTGAATGTTGGAAGATACTCCACCAAGTTTTGTGCAACTTCATTGCTTGAACGGTACATCTTCCTTGGCTAACTCAAAAATATCTTCAGGACGACAAGATTTCTTTTGTTTTGTGGATATCAAAGTGGTTAAAAGTCACAATTGAGCAATGAAAGAAAAGCATATGTAAAATTACCAGAATTTTTGAACCAAAACATGAAAGCGATGACCAACAGCTGCTAATAATCCTTGGTTGACCATAGTCTTCATGGCTAGAAAGTCAAAACCAAGGAAAAGAGACTCAGAAAACCATCATATATGACTCTGATGGAGCAGTTACTAATCAAATGGTTCAGATAAGTATGTAAGCTCATTATCAAGAGATAAAAGTTCAGAGAAACCATTTCATTCCCGTAGAATCACAAGTTTAAACAGAGTGAGCTGACTTTAGCAACAATAACTTACAATCCACAGAATCAGACATGTAAAATCAACAGAAAAAACTGCTGGTTGTTTTAAACGTTGATGGGCTATTTATAGGAAATGCAAGCCAAAAGTTATTGAGTTCCAGCCATATAGATCGTGCTGAAGAAGCTTCAAAATTCTAACATCTGTTTGTCTAAGCAAGAGACCACCAAAATCAGTTTGGAAAGTATTGAAGACAGGAGTGTGGTCAGAATTGTAATTTAAGGACATATAGAAAAAGTTCCTCAAATTTTCTACATACCCTATGGAATATAAAACGCATTTGCATTTTAAAGAGAACTCATTTCATCCTGATGCACATCGTGAGTTTAAAAAGAGAGCTAATCTTAGAAATCATAATGTACAACTGATTGGCTGACATACACGATAAACAAAGTAAAGTCAAATCTTAATTTCTTTTATATTGTTACTTGATTAGTTGATTTGTTTCATTTTTCTTTTATGCAAAACTTGCTTTGGTCATCCAAGAAATATGAAGACATGTAACCATCGCATATTGATGGTAATTTTTATGAACTACCTATAACTTTGAATCATGATTCTGAAACCTAAGAAAGACATTAAACAAAATTGAAAAGAACCACTACATGCAATTCTTCATTTTTGGTTAAACGACTACCAACATAAGATGTAGTACTCAACATCATATAGACCAAGTAATATTGGAATAATAACAAATCTTAAAGTAACAGAATCATTCTAGACATGCCATTTTTAACTGCAAAAAGAGAACATGAAAACTCAGAAAATCATGTAATGGCGCAAAGATACAGCTTCAAGAAAGGTGGCGAGCAACTTGTGGAGGCTGACTAATGGAGAATAAGCAGTCACAAGACGGACCAATACTTTTTCTGCAACTAAGTTGCAGCTAACATGAGAGACAAGCAGTCTGAGATAGAAAAACAAATTGAGGTCCATAACCAGTGAATTACTACCTCATGTCATGACCACAAAAGCTACAGCTGATTTACAGTTTTAATCACCACATTCACAATGTAGATCTCAGGCTTTGGCATTGTTTTCTAACATAAACTGGTACGCAGATGTGAATCTTTCTGCTTAGTCTACAGATATAAGTAGTGTCACAAGAACTATCTCCTAGTTTGTGTCCGAAACTCTGAAAGATGACCAGTTGAGTAATTTAGAAAAAGAGATGTGGCGGCCAACAAGTATGACAGGCAGAGAAAGCTAAAGAATCTTCATGAGGCGAATTCCCAGAGCAGCAACCAATACATTCTGTAAGGTCAGTGAAAACACACTTTGAAGGTACTTGAGGTAAACCTATTTTTAAATAAATCATTAGAAATTAGAAAATATAGAAGCAAGAATTATTAAAGATGGAAATTTAAGATAAATAGGCATTTTTTCCAAGTAAAGTTTGTTACTATCATTTAATAAAACCTTTGTAATGACATCGAAAATACACTTTGAAGGTAATTGAGGCAACTCTCTTTTAAATAAATCATGAAAAAGAAAATGCTACAGCTGATTGACAGTTTCAACTTTGGAGGCACCATATTCACAACAACAAATCACAAGCTTTGCCAGCTAAGACATGAAGAATAAAAAGACTGTGCCCAAATGTGATCCAGTTAAGAATCAAATCAATTTCAAAAGTAAAGGCCAACAAGGTTTATCCAATAAACTGGAAACATAATTTATTCGTTTAGGAGGGGACCATATATACTGAGTAAAATTCCAGCACTTGGTTTTCAATATCAAAGACCTCGAATCTTTTGGTGATTCTTGGAGTAGAAATCAAAGGGAAAAGTGTTGCTTTGATCTTGGAGTACAATTATCCTGATTTGTGAGAAATTTTAAGTGGCATGGCACAAATGCTAGAATCCCATATTTCACCTCAACTTCTAATGACTAGGAACATGTCATGATCATGTTAACCCAACATATAACATCATTGAGATACTAAATTCTTTGTTAAATTTTTACTTTAAACACCAAAATAGATTAATTCTTTTGGTTTTCAGTTTCTTTAACTAGTTCTTTGAAAAATTCTAGTTTAGGCGTACATATATTGCACGCTGCATTCCACCCCAGTTGCTATGACTAATAACTTATTCAAAATTCTTTAAACAATTGAACTTTAAGTAAATGAAACAACCTTCAACGAAGTACTCAAATTCATATATAAATGCACTCTTTTAGTAACCACTCCAACACTATATAGCCTTGACAAATAGACCATAGAATTCGAACATAACAGTAAAATGTAATAAGAAATAAATGGGCTAAGGAGGTTCTGATTTAATGATTAAAGTACTTCAAGAATAAAAGGTCCTAGATTCAATTCTCTGAATTTTTACTTCTCATGTATGAAAATAAAGTATGAACATAAAAATGAGCTAACCTAATGTTTCAAAAATAAATTAAAACAAAAACACCTAAAACTACAAAGGATCTTTGTATACTCTTAAAACTTATGCCTATAATTTCTTCTTGTTAATTTGCAACCTAAACCTTTTAACTTTTTGAGTATCTTTCCATTTCAAAAATTGGAGATCCTTGATATTTGTAGTTGTCTTGACCGATTCAATATCTTTCCTCCATTTCATAATTAGTTTGCATGCATTTTAATGGTGAAATTATCCACGATTTGTATAGAATACACCTAGGGCTGTCATTCCGTCTTTGAGCTTGGGGTTGCTTCATTAATTTTAAAAAAATCTTAGGTCAAATGAACTTTAGCAAAGAATAATTTGAAATATGCATTTGCAATCTAAGATTAATTTGAAATCTTAGGTTAAAAATTTATCTTCATACCCTTTGCAAGGTCATTGAAAACACACATTGAAGGTACTTGACGTTACCCTGTTTTTAAATAAAATCATTGGACATTAGATAGTATAGAGGCAAGAATTATTACAGACGGAAATTTAAGAGGTGCTTTGAAGACATCAAGAATACACTTTGAAGGTACTTGAGGCAAACCCTTTTTGTTAAATAAATAAATCATTAGCATTAGAAAATTAAGAGGCAAGAATTATTAAACATAGAAATATTAAAAAATCTACCTAATATTCCTTTTAGGATAAATTTTGTATACACAGATTGTGTATATATGAGTGGGGCAGAATGCATGCTATCTTTATTGTGGAAGCAATAAGTACATCAGCAATTCTTTTTGTTCCTTGGATACTTTTTGCAATGGAAGGTTTTTGCTCTGGGTGGAAGCAGTAAGGAACTATTCTTTGCTTTAGCAGAAGCAACAAGACCTTGACAAACTTGTATGCTTTTGCAACAGGAAAGAGGTTGCTACTTGATACGGGGCCTCACAATTTATGTTATATACAATTTCGTACAAGTTGATCTTTGGTGTAAATTAGTCAGATTTCGATGTGAATCAGATCCAATTTAATGTAAATCAGGTGCAGTTCAATGTATATTAATTTGTTATTATTTGGTATAAATCAGAGACACTTGGATATAAGTTGATTATTATCATTTAGTGTAAGTTAAGGTCAATTTGATGTAAATTGAGAGTAAATTGTTAATTTACATCAACTTATACATAATGGAACTTGTGAGGCCTATTTCCTGCATAGAGCTTGTGAGGCCTGTAATTTTGGCACCCAAATTTTGACACATGAGCAGTTTTAATCCCTAAACTTTGGACCAAAACAAATCTGGTGCCCAAACATTCAATATTTGAGCACATTTAGTAGCCTTAGTGATTTTTTTTTTCAAATTGTTACATGAAAAGGTCACGTGATAGTCATATGTTCGACAAATATTATATAAAAAAATGTCACAAAAATGTAAAATATCTTTTTGACACTAAGGTGAAGATGAAATACAGCAAAAGAAGGAGAAAAGAAATAAGATGAGTAGAGTTGCGTAAGTGATTAAAGTTTTTAAAATATCTTGGTACTTAGTGTCAGAAGGGTATTTTACATTTCATTGGTATTTTTTTTATGCAATAGTTGTTGAACATGCAACTATCACGTGATTTTTTCCAATAGCATTTTGGAAAAAATTTGTCAAGGGTACAAAATATGCTCAAATATTAAAAATTTGAGTATAAGATTTGTTTTTGTCCAAAATTTGAGGATTAAAACTGCTCATGTGTTAAAATTTGGGTACCAAAACTACATTTTTCTCTGCTTGTCATTGCTCGGGCCTTCATCTACTTTTGATCCACATGCTGGGGCCTTGGGTTGTGTAAATATGACAATCAAGGATTTAAAATACGACAAAACAGAAAAAGGAAAGGGAAAATGGCAATCATAATTGCAACTCCGCAACCATTTTCTTTTTGGGTTAAATAGAAAAAACCTTCTTATGACTAATCGAATGTTCAAGTTAACTCCCTATACTTTGGAAACATACATAAAATCCCCTTATGCTTTTGATTACAATAAAGGGCAAATTACACTTTATCCTCCTGTGGTAAAACTAATTTTCACATAACTCCTTGTATTTTTAAAAATTTTATATAACCTCTTTATGGTTTAGACTACATTATCAAAGTGACGGAAATAATCATTTGTAACGGAATATATGAAAATGTCAAAATTACCAAAATATAGAAATATAATATGCATGACACTCTAACCCCATATGATTTTATATTTTATCATATAACCCCCTTATGATTTAATGTTTTACCATATTACTCCCTTATGGTTTTCAATATATATACATAATCCCCTGTGGTTAATAAATAATTTTCAACTTTACATAGAGGTATTTTTGATATTTTAGTTGTTTTCGTTATGGATTTCAAATTCCATCACTTTGATATTTTAATCCAAATCATGAGGGGGTTATGTATAAATTTTGACACCATAGTGAGATTATATAAGAAAATACTAAATCACAAGAGAGTAAAGTATAATTTGTCCTAAATTAAAATATTAAGTTTTTTGTTATAGTTAACGGTCACAAAGGGTAAGTTGGTTATTTGATTATAAGGCAATTTATATTATATAAAATGGGAAAATAGAAAATCTTTTTCTCTTCTTTCCATCCATACGCCTTACAATGTATCTCTTTTTTTGTATTTTTTGGTTAAAACACTGTATCTCCACCACTTGACCTTCCCTTTTCTTTCTTTCTTTTTTTATTTTTTATTTTTAACTTTGTTCCTATTCATCTCTGAATCACCCATAAATTTGTTATTATTTGGTATAAATCAGATACACTTGGAGATAAGTTGATTGTTATCATTTAGTGTAAATTGAGGTCAATTTGGTGTAAATGGAGAGTAAATTATTTATTTATTTATTTATTTTACTCGAGAACTTTCACTTACACTCCCTACCCCTTCCACCCAACCGATCTCTCCCTCCATAAATTGTTAATTTGCACCAGCTTATGCATGATGGAACTTGTGAGGCCCTATTTCCTGCTTAGAATTTTTGGTTAAAACATTGTATCTCCTTCTCACCACTTGACCATCCCTTTTCTTTCTTTTTAAAAAAAAATTTTTTTGTTCCTATTCACCTTTGAATCACCCATAAATTAGTACTATTCAAACCCAAAATGATGGCGTCTTCAAAATTTCAGAAATGATGGAGTGCTTGATCTACTTCTTCATTTGTGCATACATGATATTTCTGTCCATGGCGCCAGCCTATTTATGTCAATTAATTCCGTGCGGTGGCTGCTTGCGGTGCACAAGAGCGGTTATCTGGAGAAGATGATATGAGAAAAGATGATCATATCCTGTGATTTGATGTTTTACAACATAACCCTTCTATAGTTTAAAAACTTATATATAACCACTTCATAATTTGGATTAAAGTGTTACCATCATTTTTTTTCAGTTAAAACTAACAGTCAATAGCAAAAATCAAAATCAAACTAATAAATAAACAAATTCACTACATTTTTTTCCTTTCTTTCTTTCTTTCTTTCTTTTCTTTTCTTTCTTTCTCTCTCTGTTTTTTTTGGAAGAGAAGTGATGATTTAAAATCTGTACTTTGGCTTATAAAATCTTAATTTTCTCCGGATACAAAAAAAAGGAACGGATATGAAAAATAAATAATTAAGAAATAGAAAAGATGGAAGGAAACTAAAAAAAATAAATTAATAAGAAACCAAAAATGGAAGGGAAATATAAAACAAATAAATAAGAAACAAAAGGTACCAAATCTTTATTGACTGCAAATACCATTATAGGCTTTCAGACCAAACTTTTATGGTATTTTATATTTATTATTTATCTATGTTTACTTAAATTTATTCTTTTTTGTATTTGGAGGGAAAAAAGGAAAATAGTGAAAGAGTAAATTTATCAATATATTAGTTTTGATTATTTTACTATTGATAGCTAGTTTAATAGAAAAACTAACGGTGACGTATTAGGTCAAACCATAAGGAGGTTATATATAGGTATATTAAGTCAAACAGGGCAAAGGGTAATTTATCCTAATTATTATTTTGTTTGCTTAAAATCTTTGCGAATTTGGTCAAAGTCCAGAGACCACAAAGTGATCATTTCCATACTGCTGATCTGGCTGGTTGTCCAACTCAATAATCAGACTTGGTCATACATAGAGGTGGCAAATCAACCCATTTAATTAGATTTACCCATACCCGCCCATGAATAGATGGGTATGGGTATCTTAAATTTTTGTATATGGGTATAAATGGGTTACCCAATAATACCCATTTATTAAATGGGTATTATTGGGTAACCCATCAAACCCAATTAACCCATTTAAAATTCTCTTCCACCCAAGTCTCTTCTTTTCCCCTACCTTTTTTTTTTCAAATTTTTCATTTTGTCATGATGTTAACATTATTATTATTATTATTTGTTGGTTTTATCTTATTATTTTATTTTTTCTTAGTTTGTTAACTTGCTCATTTTTTAGCAATACCAATTTATGACAAATTTTAGCCTATTTTCTTATCTTTATAAAATGAAATTTTAAATTTATATATGAAAAAAATGTTAGGGGTTCAAAATTTTTGGATTAAGTTTTTATATTAATTTTTATAGTACTTAATTCAAATTTTTATATTCGTATTATTCAATTATTAAATAATAGGTAATTTTGTGACATAGAGTATAAATGAAAAAAATTGGTAATTAAGTTTATTGAACATTATAAGTAAATATTTAAAACTAATGATGGGTACAAAGAGTGGTATAAATTGATAACTTAGTTTGCAAAAATGAATTTAAATGAATTTGCAAAAAATTAAAATAAATAAGTTATAAATGGGTAATTGGGTTACCCAATTCATTTTTTGACTTACCCATTTATACCCATCTAATTAAATGGGTATAAATGAGTTGACTCACTTATACCCATTACCCATTTTACCCAACCCAAACCCGCCCAAGTCACCCATTTTGACACCTCTAGTCATACATCATGTAATTGGCCACGAATTGGATTCTTTTCTTTGCATTTTAACTTGTGAAAATTGTTCAAATATTCTCTCATACTTTAGGAAGTCTTCTAAAGCATCAATTTAAACTTGAAAGACCGCATTCTTCTATTAGCCTCCTATCCCATTTATAATTAGTTTTCACACTCAATATGTCTTGGTTATTATTTTTAGGTAACTAATTACTATTACTACTACTACATTCCGTACTGATACAGATATGAGATGATTTACTTATATTGGCCGTCAAAGTCTTAGAGGCATAGAAAAGTAGAAATGCTTTAATTGTAACATATCCTGATTTGAGGCCAAGATGTGTAAGATCCACGTCACATTATTGCTTCATGGCACAACATTGACATACAAGGAGACAAGTTCACATAGAAGTAATTTTGCAAATAGATTCTATGTAAAATGTCAGTTTGATGAACTAAGGTTCCTATATAATCCTGTTCAATTGATTTCCATAATTTCATCTCTCCAACGTTCCCATCCACCAAGTGGGATCCTTTCTTGAATAGAAATTGGTGCCTTGGCAAGTGGGATTCTTTGTGCTCTGAGTCCTGTCTGAGCTTTACAGATGCAAGGAGCAATGGAAAAGTACCATCGGACACAACCTGTAGTCAACTGCGGAACACTTGAGAAAAAATACGTTGCCTGTTATAGAGCTAAGATACAACTTTCAAGAAGGATGCAAGTTATCTAGCAGGGTTCCGCTAATCCACATCTTTCTGTTGCAAAATACTGGCTACTTTGAACTACAAGCAGCACGGAAGATATGGCAAATTGAGTTCCAAAAGAAGTAAAAGAGCACCTCATTAACATGTCTACAAATTGCTGAATCGGTTGGACAGTTTAAGATCACCAGCCGGCAAGGAAGATCTGTGGCTTTGGCCATCCGAGGCAGAGAGCAAAAGGGAATTCCATCCCGGATGTTTTCATCTGATCTGACTGAATCAGGATCTGGTTCAACAAGGGATCACAGGACTTCATTACAAATGATAGTAAGAGCGAGCTCTCAAGGTTAATGTTGATCTTCGAGTGTAAAATCACTGCAAAACACAAAAACTCAAACTTAAGAAACTCAAGACAGCATGTAAAGAATAAAGCCAGCACATAGTTGCATGACATTTTTGTTGTATTTGAAACACTAAAATAAGAACTTACCATGAAGAGATGAGCAATATCAACAAGTATAGGTGGTAGAATGAGCTTAATAGCCATCATCACAGCGGATGAAATAATTGCAGCCAACAAGCATGCTTGGGAGTCTCGACTAACCACAGCGATATGCTTCAAAACTTGCAGCTTAGACTTGATTGTGTTAGAAGATGCTCTGAAAAAACATCTTCCATTACGAGAAGATTTCTCAAGTTTTAGTTGTAATATATTCAGAATCAAAGTATTTAAAAGTCAAATTGAGTAGTAAAAGAAGAGTAGGATATCTGAACTTACTGGACTCTTAGAACCAAAAACCAATTTGATGACCAACAGCTCTGGAAACTCGTGAAATCTTTCGGGCTAGAAAATCACAACCAACGAAAAGCGAGACAGAAACCCATCATTTACAAGACTTATCGAACAAATCACTGAACAAATGGTTCAAGAAGCTTGATAAATGCGCCTTCAAGGGGCCATTAAACTTTGGAGCCACTGTTTACATCCACAAACTAGGGAGCTGATCACTTTAGCAATCACATCTTACATCCACAAAAGCAGATATATAAAATCAACAAAACAAAACTCCTAGTCACTTCAAAACAGAAAACTGGAAATTGCATGACATTCTTGTTTAGTCAATTATTCAGAAAGCTAAATCAATATTTGTTCTTGTTGTTCTTTTCTAACCTAAATCAACAAGAAGATATCAAATCTTTCTGGTCAGTCTACAAGTACCAGAAGTATCATAGAAACTATATTAGTTTTTGTTCAAAACACTGAAAAAGGAGGAGTTCTATAACAATAATGACAGTGAGTGGCAACACAAGCATGAAAGGAAGAGAGCCTCAGAATTGCCATGAAGGCGATCTCTTTGAGACTGCAAGATGCAACAGGCAGAGCTAATTACAACTATTTTACTTAAATCTCATATGACAACTTCAGTAGAGGATAGTCTACCAACTCTCTACCGCTTGAAAAACATCTTAACATCTTAACCCAACATTAAGTAATGGAAGAAGATTGTTGGTATTATAAATTATCAGACCACCAATTTCACAACCAAAGGCAGTGAGAGTAACTCGATTGACCATTGGATTTAGGTCAAGAGATCATAGCTAAAGAAAGATGATAAATATATTGGAGCAATTATGTCGAATCCCATCATTTAAGAGACATAATAAGAATACCAATTATCAGATAATTTGGAGCAAGATGATAAATATATTTAAAAGAGATCAGAGGAAGCATTTCCATCCCGGTAGAATCTCAAGTTTA
The DNA here is from genome assembly GCF_036785885.1 of Coffea arabica. NCBI lineage: Eukaryota > Viridiplantae > Streptophyta > Magnoliopsida > Gentianales > Rubiaceae > Coffea > Coffea arabica. The sequence goes on from NC_092310.1 coordinate 1,865,069, forward strand.
AAGTGAAATAGCAGTCATGATGGAAATACAAAAGTAAACTGGAAGTAGCAGACATATGAGATGAGCAAAAGTCAACTGCTAGTTTTTATTTAAAAAAAAAGAATTCTGCACCGTAGATGTAAATACAAAAAGTTTTTCAGCTTTGGCATCGTGTTAAACTGTTGAACTTTTAGCTTTGACAAACTAAAGTTCTAAAATTGCCAATTTACTTCCATAATTCATAGCTTATAAGGTAGTACAATTAATGATTGAGATCTCTAATTGCAACCTGCAATCAACTTGCAAAATGATAATTCTTCAGTCCTTACTGTTACATTACTAGACAACATCTTGGAAACAGACGTTTTAAAACTTCAGATATTTTGCAACAAAATCATCTTACCATACAATATTTATCACCTGATATTGGATAGATTTAAAAGAATTTAGTAATGATTTTACTGGAGTATGTTGTCCTGAAGAAACAAAAAATTAGAAATTGACTCCTAAAATCTTTGTCCATCATTGGCTCTGTATAATTTTCTATGTTCCATCAAACTTTGATTTTGACAATCTATTTCATGAATGTAAACACATTATCAATCTTTTCTAGCAAATTGATAACCAAATGAACTTTTAGAGTACTTAGTTGGCCGAGGAGCTTTTAGATTGAAAATCTCAGGAAGGCATGTTTGCCTACATTCCAATAAAGATAGAAGAGCAAATTTCATGTCATTTTTGAGCTAGGAATCTTACAGAGAGAACGGGTTTCTTTTTGTTGCCTTTGATCTAAAACTAATGAGCAGGAAATAAGGCTTGATACTAAGTACATCTACTAATCCATTTAAAACAAATTCCCTAACGTTACAGTACTTCTTGAAATTTTGCAAGCTTCTCATTGTCAATCTGTTTCTCTAATACAAGCTCTACCGCCAACCAAACCCCCATGATCATGAGCAGAAATTCACGGTAATGATGGCTCTTGATCTTAAAAGACATTACATAAGTTGGGGAAAGAAATTCAGGTGAGCAGTTTGTAGAGGCCAGCTGACAAAGATAGAGCATTTTATCTGGTTTTAGGCACTAGAAAGAAAGAAAAGTGTGCCTGTAGCGTGCCATCCTAATCATTTCTGTCCAATTGAAACAGGATTTGATTCAACAAAGTTTTCAAAAGTTACAAGCTGTGTAATTCAATCAGTAAGTAAGTGCAATTGTAGATTTCTGTTGACATTTAAGCCTGAGATCATTGCAGAGCAGAAAACTCGAGCTGAGACAATATGTGAACAAGAAAGCTAATCAGAAAGTTCAGAAAATTTGACAATAGTTTTGTTCTGTCATTCTTACAGAAGGCTAAAATATGTCTTGTTTGTTATGAAACTAAATGGATAAACAAGTACTGAGTCGTGTTTACAATTACAGTGGTTTGGTTCCAACCACAAAGCAAGTAAGCACAATCATAAGCTTGAAAATAATGATAGGCAATTTGCATTTTACATTGAGGCATTGAGGAACAGTAGAGCTATGGGCCGCTGAGGAACAGTAGAGCTATGGGGATCCACATTTAACTGCTACCAAAACACCAGTTAGTTCTAACTTCTAACTGTGAGCAGTATGCCACAGATGACAATTTGAATCCTAAAACATGTACATCAGCCCCTCATTATCATGACTAAATATCACTGAATCGTTTGGACAGTTTAAAAGAACCTACCCCAATGGATATCTCAGACTTTGGCCATCTGAGGCACAGAGCGAAAGCAAATGCCATCCTAGATGTCACTATTCAACTGAAACAGGATCTTGTTCAGCAAAGAATTGCAGGACTTTCAAAAAGTAAAGACAGTAAGAGCCATCGATTAGGTTCCCTGTTAAGCTTTGTGCTAAAATCACAGCAAAGCACAAAAACTCAAACTCAAGACGACTTTCAGGACAGAATAAAGCTAATGGAAATTTTCAGATAATTGCAGGTTTTCTATCATTGTAACTGAAGCCCCAGAAGGCAAAACTTACCATAAAAAAAAGAAGCAACCAACAATCATAAAAGCAGAGAGAGCTTAAGAGCTGAAAGTCGCAACAAACAGACTTGACCAACTACCGGAATGCTTCAAAATATTCCACTTATACAAGAATGTTGGAAGATACTCCACCAAGTTTTGTGCAAGATTTCTTTTGTTTTATATGTGATATATTACATATTAAAGTGGTTAAAAGTCAAAATGGAGTAGTGAAAGAAGAGAAGCATATCTAAAATTACCAGAATTTTTGAACCAAAACATGAAAGTGATGACCAACAGCTACGAAAACTGCTCAATTGACCATTGTCTTCATGGCTCAAAAGTCAAAATGAAGGAAAAGTGAGTCAGACAACCGACATAGATTACTCTGATAGAGCAATTACTAAACAAATAGTTCAGATAAGTTTGCAAGTTCATTATCAAGAGGTCAAAGTTTAGAGAAACCATTTCATCCCCTTAGAATCACAATTTTAAATAGAGTGAACTGACTTTAGCAATAATAAATTAAAATCCATAGAAACAGACATTTAAAATAAACAAAACTAGACTGCTAGTTGTTTTAAACATTAATAGGATATTTGTAGGAAATGTGGGCCAAAAGTTATTGAGTTCCACCCATATAGATGTTACTGAAGAAGCTTCAAAATTCTAACCTCTGTTTGTCTAATCAAGAGACCACAAAAATCAGCTTGGAAAGTTTTGAAGAAAGGAGTGTCATCAGCATTGCTGATCTAAAGACATATAGAAAATGTTTCACAAATTTTCTGCATATGCTATGAATATAAAATGCAAATGCATTTTCCACGGACAAAACTGCAGAGAACTCATTTCATCCTGATGCAAATTGTGAGTATAAAGCGAGAGCTAATCTTAGAAATAATCTTTTACATTGTTACTTGATTAGTTAATTTGTTTCACTTCTCTTTTATGCAGAACTTGCTTTGGTCACCCAAGAAAATCTTGTGCCTTTGGTTATTCATGCACAAACAAGATATTAAGTCAAGCTTCCATTGAAGACATGTAACCATCACCTATTTATGGTAATGTTTATGGAGTACCTATAACTTTCAATCAAGATACAGAAACCTAAGAATGACGCCAGACGAAATTGAAAAGAACAACTTCATGCAATTCTTCATTTTTGGTCAAGCGACTACCAACATAAGATTTACTCAACATCATATAGACCCAGTAATTTTGGAATAACTATGAATCTTAAAGTAAGAGCATCATTCTAGACATACGATTTTTAACTGCAAAAAGAGAACAGGCAAGCTCATAAAATCATGTTGTATCTCATGGATCTAAGATACAACTTCCAGAAGGGTGGTGAGTAGCTTGCAGAGGCCAACTAACAGACAATAAGCTGTCATAAAGACAGACTGACAATTTTCTACAACTAAATTGCAGCTAATTTGAGAGGCAAGCAGTATGACACAGAATAGCAAATGAGGTCCATAATTGATGAGTTACTACCTCATGTCATGGCCAACAGGTTGAAGGCATCACATTCACACCGTAGATCGCAGGCTTTGGCCATCTCAGTCACTTAGAAGCGAAAGAGAGTGTCATTCTATATGGGATATTGATACGTATGGCAGTAATTAAGCCATTGAGGTCTCCCGTGAGTTCTGAGCATAACACCACTGCAAAATAGAATACTCAAAACTCAAGACAGTGTATAGAAAATCATAAAGCTAACTAGAAAATTCGGGTAATTGCAGGACATTTCTGTTCAACAAATCTTACAGAAAGTTAGAGAGAGAGAGAGAGAGAAAGAGAGAGAGAGAGAGGTTTTGTCATTGATATCAAACCTAAATTAGTAAGCAGATACAAAATCCTTCTGGTCAGTCTACAAGAACCAAGTATTGTCATGAAAATTCTTCCAGTTTGTGCCCAAAACTCCAAAAAATGACCGGTTGAGTAATATAAAAAAAAAAATTGTTGCAACCAAAAAACATGACAAGCAGAGACAGCTCAAGAATCTTCATGAAGCGAATTCGTAGAGAGTAGCAACCAATTGCTACCTCAAGAATCTTCATGAAGGCAAATCTTCATCAAAAAGTCCTGGTGATGATAGGCTTGAGCAATCAAAAACATAGACTGAAAACTTTCTGCAATTAGGTAACAACTAGTTTCAAGGACAAGAAGTCAGGAAAACAAGAGAAAATTTGTAGTAACATAGCAGGTAAATTCTTATTGCTAGACCTCGTGACTGAAATGGCAGATTGACAGTGTGCAAGCTTCGACAATAAGGATATTTGGCTATTTGAGGCAGCAATATGAAAGAAAAGAGGGCCATCATAAACATTTCTGTCCAAGATACTGGGTTTGCAATTGAATGAGCAATTACTGCTAGTTGTTCTAAACGTTGATAGGTCATTTGTAGGAAATGCAGGCCAAAAGTTATGGTGTAAAGAAGCTTCAAAATACTAACCTCTGTTCGTGAAGCTATTCTTCTATCAATCCTACAAAAACAAAGCATAGAACAGAATATGAACAGAGATACAGTAAAACATCAAAGCACGTAACAGAACAGGTCATTCTAATTGATAGTTTCAAGAGTATTACAATTATGTTGTAAGGAGTCAATGAAGAGCACCAATATTTTGGACCTAATAAGAAATGCTAATGCCGCAGCTTTGAAAGATAATAAATAGGACGATAAAAAGGGAAAAGAGAAATTTGTGAGAATAACCATGGGGACTTTTTAGGTTTTCTCACGAGAAGGTTAATCAGAGGGGGAGGTGAAGAGAATGGGAGATTGATTGTAAAGCAAATTAAAAACATAGGTAGGAGGCAATCTTACATGATTGAATTTGATCTGAAGATGAAAGTTGGTTATTAATCAACTTATGCGTAGGTCTTGAATGTGAGAAACTTTGGACCACTGGGAGTCGGGGCCGCTGCTCTCAGGAGTGCATCTTTCTTTTAACAGAGGAGAACCATAAACATCCAGACAGTTTGGTGAGACTTCTCATGGCATCCTCAGAGGGTAGATGTCCAAGCTCTTTGAAACCACGTAAATGCAGTTCTTCAAGAGCAGCGAAGTTTCCGAACCAATCTGGTAGAGCTTTTATACCTCCAAAGTCACGTAGCGTTAGTGACGTGAGAGTGGTCAAGTATTGGATATGAGGTGGCAGGGACTCCGTGTGTGGCAACCCAATTAAGAATAATCGACGGAGTGCGGATGACGAAGAGGAGGAGGAGGATGTCAATCCAGACCAATCAAACTCATTGTAAATTGAAGAATTTTCATGATCATCACCATCATCTGAGAAGGGACCAATTGCAAGCTCCCTTAAGCTGGTTAGGAAACCAAATCCTTTGGGCGTCATGCTTGTTTTCAGTTTGGGACACCTGTATAATGCCAGCTCCAAAAGAGAGGGCGTTCGTTGCAAATCAAGCGGAAAGGAGATAAGATTGCCGCAATCAGTCACCTGAAGCTTCTGGAGAGAGGTACAAGAGTGTAGCATGTCACCGGGCAGATTCGTCAACCCATCGCACTCATCAATCACCAGCTCTTTAAGAGACGTAAAGTTTTGCAGGGGGAGGAGTTCTCTGCATCTGTCGCAGCTATAAAATCGCAAACGCGCTAACTCGGGGAGTGTTATTGCTGACTCGGGGAGTGTTGTTGTTGTTGGCAAATCCATTAACCATCGAGGAAATTGATCACCCATAAAATTCTTAATTACCAATTCCGCCAAATTTGGGTGCGGTCGAAGGCCATCTAACACATCTTCGTCGTTGTAGTCGTCGCCTTCTCGATCATCTGCCCACTTAAGTACCAACTCAAATAGATTTGCCTTTTCAGATAGTTTTGCTTCCTCAGCTCCTTCCTTATCCTTTACTAGTTCCAGATTCCATATCCTCAAACTGCCTTTGAGGTTCTTCAAGCTTCCAAGCTCTCCAATTCGTCGACCCTTCTCTCGGCCCACGTTAAATAACTTTAGTGTCTGAAGGCAAGTCAGCCGTCCCATCTCTAGCGGCATTTGAAATTTTTTATCAAAGGTGTGAAAGTGGAGATGTCTCAAGCTAATCAAATCGCACATCCCCTTCGGAAGAACTTTAAGAAAGTGACTATTTAGCCTCAGTGTCTGCAAATTATAAAGTTTGCAAACAGATTCCGGCAAAGTTTCACTTCTAGAACGCTCAAAGTTGATGTACCTCAAGTGTCTCAGTTTGCCAATTGAGATTGGCAGATTCTGATTTTCTTCACCGGACAAATTCAGAACGTGCAGATTCTTCAACTTCATTAGCATATCATCAGATAAGCTACCCTGACTCAGAAACAATGTATGAAGCAAATTTGATCGACTATCAAGAAGATTTATTGTGCCTTCTCCAAATGAGTCTATTACAAGACAGCGAACCTGATTACTATAGTCTCCTGAACCAGTCCCCGAATTAATGAATCTAGTAGACTTTGACATTATTGATTTTGCGACGTCGTGCACCATATCATGCATTTTATAATACCTTCCCACATCGTCTCTTATTTCTTCCAGCAAAGAACTCTGCAATAAAATTTCCAAGTAATATTCTCCAATTTCCTCCATTGTTTTGTTCTTGAGATCTACTTGAAGGAAGCCTTCTGCCATCCAAAGTTCGATTAGCATATCTCTTTTCATCTCAGTATCCTCCGGAAAAATAGAACAATATGCAAAACATTTCTTGATGGCTGGTGATGGTAGATTATCAAAACTCAATTTAAGTATTTCCATAACACCATCTTCATCTCCACTGAAATTTGAAAGCTTATTCTTCAAAATCAATTGCCACTCCTCTTTTCTCTTCATGCGCAATACACCTCCCATTACACTTGCAGCTAGCGGTAGGCCACCACATTTTTTTATAATTTCCTTTTTCATGACTTGCAGTTGTTCGGGAATTTCTCCACCTTCAATCGCTTTCTTTGTTAGGATAGACCAACAATCGTCATCAGATAGCTTTTCTAACACATAAGGATCATGTGTGGCCAAAATGGATGCAGTTTGTTGTTGACGAGTAGTCACAACACACCAATTTCCATTAGTTGCATTCAGCCCCCGTAACGAATGTAAGAAATCTTCCCACAAGGTAAGGCTTTCGGTCCAGACATCATCAAGAACAAGAAGATATCTTTTTCCCACAAGTTGTTCCCGAATTTTCCGGACGATGACATCCCTGCTGGTCATTCCATCATTTCTTTCCGTGAGTGATTCTAAAATCATTTTCAAAAGCCTTGTCACTTCAAAATTGTCGGACACGCAAACCCAAATTTTTTTCTCAAAATGGCTATCAACTTGACGATTGTTGTATACAGATTGAGCTAAAGTTGTCTTTCCCAATCCGCCCATCCCACGGATGGGAATTACAGAAACGGGTTGTTCTGACAAGCTTAGCAAGGTCTCCACCAGCCTTGTTTCATCCTTAGCTCTTCCTACAACATAATGGCCAGCAATAGAATCCGTCTCTCTATTTAGAGTGACTTTAGCAGTAGTAGAAGCGGGGAAGTTTGCCCTTCTGATCAGTCCAAAATCATTGGCGTCTTTATTGATCTTATTCAACTTCTTGTTGATGTCCCAGATCTTGGAGGCCATTCTCCGTCGGAAAACAATATTAATGTTAGGGGACAGGATGAAGGAGCGTACCTTGCCCACGAGTTGGCGACGAAGAACTTCATAATTCAGCTCGTCCAACAAATTCTCAGCATCAAACGCCACGACCTCCAGCCTCTGGAGCCACAGTTGCACGGCCTGGTCGTCCGTTTGCTTTTCCTCAGCATCAGCCAAGACAGCTTGGATCATGGCAACGGATCCGCTCAGGTTCTCCAAATCCTCCTTGAATTGGAATAACTTGCCAATCCTTTCATTGGCAATGGAAAGTGTCTTCTTCAATGCTAACTCTATTGTGGAAGCAATAAGTGCATCAGCCATTCTTTTTGTTCCTTGGGCAGAGTCCTCAGATCAGAATACTCTTTTGCAGTGGAAGGTTTTAGCTGTAGCTAGAAGCAGCAAGGAACTGCTTTTACTCAAAGGGAAGTGAAGAGAGTTATGCGGATTTTTTGGTGCAGTTCTTCTTTGACAAACTGGGTCGGATGCTTTTGACAAAATATAGTCGTTGCTGGGATTCTGCATCTGCTTTTGATCCACATGCCTGGGGCCCCTGGTCGTGGAAAATTCCACCCAAGAAGGACAAGAAGCTGTGCCAAACAATGAAAGGTCCAAAATAATTTTTTATAAGTGAGAAAAAAAGGAAAATGACAATCATAATTGAGAATCTGACAAATCTCACTAGTTAATTCTTGGGACATAAACATAGTATTAATTTCATCTAAATTGCTGATCCTTGGGGATCAGATTTAAAGCATATACAAGTACACCTTATTTTGTTGGCTTTCTGCAAGGGTTAACTAACATTAACTGTGGCTTAAAATCCTTGAATTTATTTACGGCCCAAAGACTTCAAAGTCCTGAACTTTTTTGCTTTTCCACAAAGTGTAGGAAGTGTTGCAGCAGTACATCTTTGAGAAACTGGGATCCCATTAATTGCAATAGAAATTTGGTTGGCAATTCAGTGGGCCTTGTTAATCAATGCTTAGCTGGGGTTTCCATCTGTTTCTGATTGAAGAACGCCAGCTGGGGCCTTCGGTTGTGGAAAATACCTCAAATTTGAAGTCGAATCAGTAAGCAGACTTGGTATGTAACGACGTAAATTGTCCAGCAACTGGATGCTGTTCTTAGCTCTTTACATTTGCAAAATTGTCAAAATAGTCCCTCGTATTTCCAAAAGTTTTCTAGCTCTTTGAACTTACAAAGAAGGAATTAAGAACTCACATTTTGACGCAAAACGTCTTGCTTATGTCCCATATACGAAATTTAAGTGGTGAAAATTTTGAGCAGTTTCTTTATTATATATTATTATTTTTTGGTGCACAATATACAATGGACTGGAATTAGAAGTGGAATAGGCCTTTTATCTTATGCTATATTTATACACTTTCGCAGAATTTAGATGTTTCGAAAGGAAGAAACGAGCATGGTTTTGTTGATTTTGATTTTTATCCTTGAATTATTTGCCTGCGATGTGAGCACAAGTATTGCGTGATAGAAGACAAGTATTGCGTGATAGAAGATTGTCATGATAATAGAAGATTGTCTAAACCCGAAAGAGGACTTTTGAAGGTGCTTAGTTGAAAACTTGTGAGTGTAAGCGATAACATCTAATTCAAATTAATGCTGCAAATGTATACGAGTCACAAAATGGTTTGGTGTGCTAGCAGACAAAAGGGTACATCTAAGGTTACTGGAAAACAAGTTTTGCGTTAAGTGGGGGATTTGTAAACCAATTCAGAGTAAACGAATGATGTTGAGGGAAAAATTCTAATATATCAGTTGCAATATCAGAGCAAGAATTTTTATCGGATCAACTAATGGTTAGTTTTTGACTAATGAAAATATTCTATATAAGACTGTGAAATCAATTAAATTCATATACAACCCACGTGAGGTTTTGAACTCCTTGCTTGTTTAATTAATTTCATATGCTAACGACGTATAATTAATCATGTCATCGAAATTGCTTATCCTTATTTGAAACATTATTTGAGTACTCCTTGTTTTGTTTGCTTTATGCAGAGGATTATGCTAGCGAGTTTGTTTGGATAGAATATTATTTGAAATAATTACTGTAGCACTGTTTATAATATGATATATAAAATAAAAAATAATTAAATATATAAAAAATATGAGTTAGAAAATGTATACATGATACAAGCAAAATATTATTTAAAATAATTGGGTACCTAGAGACCCCCCGGAGTTCTCCATTTCCGTGCTAGCTATGTATTTTCCTTTTTTGTCCAGTTCAAAATAGCTAGAAATTTACAGTGGATGCTTTTGTTTGCTCTTTAACCACCGGTAAAAGTGCTGCAGCAGTACATCTTTGGCAAACTTG